>NC_080394.1:22413575-23161086 GCF_028751815.1 Salvia miltiorrhiza | reverse complement strand
TCGCGCCGCACCTAGTCAGATAAATTCAAATAATAACATATAAGGGCCTATTTGAACTTTAAAATAATTTAGATTATTGGATCATATAAAAATAATTGATCTAATAAATTTAAGTAGTAAAATATATTTTCTTATAAAAAAATATGGGTGGGTTGATATTTATTTAATTAAAACTTGAGTATTTGATTTATAAAATTCTTAATCCATTAAATATAATAAAATGAAATAAATAATGAGATGCATGCTTCTTTAAAATTTGGGTTAATGTTTAAAATACCAAGTCCAATTACTTATGTGAAAGTGAGCCCATGAGGTAATTAAAAATTAAACCCAGCTATTTAAATAAAATCAGCCCATGAAATTAAAATCCCCATTTGGCCCAAGTCCACTCTTCCAACTCCCCTAATCTAAACTCACACACAATCTTCACCTCAGACACTCATACGCAGCCCCCATTTCCTCTTCTCCTTCTCTTCCTCTCTTCCTCGGTCTCCCTCTGCCGCCTGCCAGCGCCTCCTCCTGGCCGACAGCAGCGGCACCCGCACCCTTGTCGCCGCCGTGTCTACAGCACAAGCCGGTCAAGCCGCCTTCTCCCTCTTCCTGATCAGAGACGCACGGTCGAGACCATAGCACCGCCGCCCTGCTCCTGTCTCCTTCCGCCACCGCCCTTGCTTCCGTCCGCCGGCCGCCGCCCTCGTTGCCGCGGCAGCACCCCATCGCCACTCTTTCTTCGATCTACTTCTTCCCCTATTTCTATTTCCCCCCTTCATCTATTTCTATTTTCTTTTTCATGTAATTATAAGATTTATTCTATTTGATTTCTTTATGGAAATTACAGTAAAAGGATGTGTGCATATTTTGATTTGAAAACAAAATTCTGTTGTAAAGTTTTGATTTTTGGCAGAAATGAAAAACCATGAAATAAATAAATAAATAAAAACTTTGCAAAAATAATTAAAATTTACCAGCTGGGATTCGTAGGGAGAATCTGCAGATTTTAGTTAAATGAACAGATGAAGAGGTGAGTTGGGGGTGAGGAATTGAGGTTTAAATAGATTGAATATACTCGTTCGTCAAAGATTTGAATGTGAAAGAAATCAAAAATTTGCTGCTTGTGGAAGAAAATCAAATCTTACGGAAAGGAAATTTAATTCAAGTTTGGCATGCTGTGATGTTTGTCAAATACTGCGAATATTGATATGTGTGGCTAAGGAGGAAATCGAATCGTGTTTTGTGTTTTTGCATATGAAAATGAAATTAAATCATGAAAACTTTGCGGAAAAATAAAGTTTACCAGTTGAAATTGTGCAGTTGAAGAAAACCGGATGGATTATAAAAGTTGAGTTTTTGTTGGATTTGTGAATTTTGAGGATGATACAATGAGGTTTAAATAGATTGAATTTACTTGTTTGAACATAAACGTGTGAAAGAAAGAAATCATTCAAAGTTTTGCTGCTTCAAAGTTTGCTGCTTCAAAATTTGCTGCTGTGGAAATCAAATTTGGCTTGCTGATCAAAGTTTGCTTTTGAATCTTCTGTTTGCTTTTGAATTGAAGATGTTGGGGATTTTGGAATTTGAGAGTAAAATGAATTGTGAGAGTTTAAAGATTATTAAAAATTATCTCTGCACAAAATATGGGATACAGTAGTGAACTGGAGAAGAATGAAAAATTTACAGAAATAATAAAATTACCTTGTGCAGAGAAAAGAGCACAAATAATTTTAAAGCTTGCTGTGTTTTTGGCATGTTTCGAAAAATCAGATGATGAAGGCCGATGCTTTAAATAGGAAAGTTTGATACTTGTTGTTTTAAAAAAAATGATGTGGCCAAAGATGAGAGATAGAATTGTGGCTGAGGAGAAATACACGTTTGCTTGGAAGGAAAAATCATAAAATGAAATCAGCAAGAGGAATTATGGGCTTGAAATATACTTTAGCCCAATCTAAATAAAATAAGGCCCACTGTAAAAATTATGCAAATACTCATGTAGGCCCAATTTCATATTAAAAGAATTTTTGGGAAAATAAATTTCTATTTCTATAGGTATAATTTATAGTTCAAAGTCATATCTAACTAGGGCGGTTAGATATCTCATAAGAATGAAAATAGGAATGGCTGGCTTGGAGACCTCTTTAAACAATTGTAAATAAATAGAGTAGAAATTGTTAATTTGCAGATACGAAAATAAGGTATCCAAATCCTTGAAATCATTAATAAACTATAAATGTTGAAACTTGAATAATTGTTTTAGGATCATTGCAAAAGAATTTGGCACATTAATAACAATAAGCCCAACACTAAAAATTTTGAAAATATTTTATTCTTAATCCAAAATTAATATAATGTCCATGATAAATATATTTAAGTAAATAAATTTATTTAGGCCCAAATTTATATAAAAATATTTTTGGAATATAAAACTTTATTTCTATAGGTATAACCTAGAATTTAGAGTCATACATCTAGCTAGGGGCGCGACTAGATAATTCATCACAAACTCGACTCATAGATTTATATATATATTTTTTTTATATCTCGAAAATACAATAAATTTTCAAATAAAATTTGCAAAGGTAGTAAATGGTTTTGGGCTGTGACAAATGCAGTGCATAATAAAATATAGCATGCACAATATTATTTATGTAAATTAAGAAATAACGATTTCCCGATATCTTGTTCTAAATTATGTCAGCTATATGCCACACAAGTATCTACGATTAGCTAAGACAAACTAATTTTACATCTTAGATACTTCAATCTATATCATATAGATTGTGATGTGAACTCAGTTTATTCTATAACAGATTTTTTATGTGATCTTCTGTGATCATCAATCACCACTTGATCATTATATAGAAACTACACCTTTATTGCAATATAATTTACTGATAAATATAATACAAACTATATGATGAAAGTGTATATTCTCATAAATAAAGAAATAAGGTTAATACAAGTGTACTAGCAGCTAAAGCATGCTTTTCAGTATACATAATCCAAACAACAATGACATTCTATGGGTTAAACGGGAAGATTTCGACGTGCACATAATCGAATTTTTACAAATATTTTCTTCAACGGAAATATTCACCTTTGGGTGTATAAATACCCTGCCACTCCCACCAGATTAATTACTTACCAAAAACGTTGCACATTTGAATTCACAAGCAATCAATCTCTTAATCTTATATCTTACGAATCAATAATTTATGAAGAAGGGAATTATACGATTGTTTAAGTGTTATATTCTGATCTTCTGTGATCATCAATCACCACTTGATCATTATATAGAAACTACACCTTTATTGCAATATAATTTACTGATAAATATAATACAAACTATATGATGAAAGTGTATATTCTCATAAATAAAGAAATAAGGTTAATACAAGTGTACTAGCAGCTAAAGCATGCTTTTCAGTATACATAATCCAAACAACAATGACATTCTATGGGTTAAACGGGAAGATTTCGACGTGCACATAATCGAATTTTTACAAATATTTTCTTCAACGGAAATATTCACCTTTGGGTGTATAAATACCCTGCCACTCCCACCAGATTAATTACTTACCAAAAACGTTGCACATTTGAATTCACAAGCAATCAATCTCTTAATCTTATATCTTACGAATCAATAATTTATGAAGAAGGGAATTATACGATTGTTTAAGTGTTATATTCTGGGATTTCAAGATTTGATCTTATAGAGATTTCCTACAAACATTCCCTTAGTGTTTAGGTGATTCACATTGTTAATCATAAGCCTATATTTGAACACACTAAAAACTCTATTTTGTTCTTCATTGTAACAGTATGTTCATAATTGGAAACGGCCACCTTCAAACACTCACCCCTTATAAAAGTTAGGTGTTGTTGTTAGGAGTTTGTAAGCAAGTAAGCTACAAGTTTGTAGTTTGAAAACTAAAGTTGTAATCGAAAGCGATCCAGTAAATCGCAAAATAACGGACACAGTCGCAAAACCTCTGGATCAACATAAAGTAACTTGATGGTCAAGCTGACTTACAGCTTTAAATACTAGGATCCAAAGTTAGTGGATTAGCCTGTAACCAGGTTCGTGGACGTAGGAAGGTTTTTCCAAATCACGTTAAATTCTTGTGTGATTTACTTTCAGTTTATACCTTTAAGTATTTTTGGACTATCATTCATCAACACAACATATCTCTGCATTGCAAAACTCAATTTTTAGCTGACTCATTGAACTAATAATACTAAATACTGACTAGACTGAAAACTTGAACACTTAAATATTTTCATAGCATGCAAGTAGCTTAACCACCACATTTTGCACAATATCAGTTATTAGTCTAACTGACCAGGTTTTGAGGTGTCAGTAGGATTGCTAACCGATCGCTCTAGGTTAGACAAGTTTTATTTGGACAATCAATCAGCTTACTTTAGTCAGGTAACCTAAGTCATCGAAGTTGGAAATCTCATCAGCTGATCTTGTCCTAAGCTAATTCTAATAAGCAATGAAAAAATTTGTAACTAGTGTATTCCCTCTCCCCATATAACAGTACATATTCTTTCGAGACCAACACTTTATTATCACTTACTATCAATATCTATATGTTGTCAAATTAGGCATTGCATCAACTAAATGCACCTTAAATGGTAAGATATATTTTTTTTCATTTAATAAATTGAAAATTCAAGTCCTTTATAGAGGGAAAATGAAAATTTGTTAGTGACCCTATCTATAAATAAGGGTAAAAAGTTAAGTAATGCAATGGAATTGGAAATTTCATTCTTAATTATGTAACTTTTTGTAACAGCTAGGCTCTAGACTTGACGGTTGTCCCCACAGACCAATAAGAGTCTTTTATAGCGTGTTTTGTCCTCACTCGCACGCTTCCTGAGAAATTTTTCAGTGGGTCATCCATCCTAGAATTGCTCCAAGAAGAGCACGCTTAACCTTGGAGTTTTTTCCACGTGGTCACTAGAAAAGAAGATACATCTTGTTAGTATGAGTAGCGACTATCAAATTATTTAAGCTCTACTCGAATATGTAGTCTCATACCTGCATATTCTCGGAGTCCCTTTCTTTCTGGTTTGTTACGAATCATTCATGTGCCCCTCCTCTTCGAAACACTTATAGGAGCCGCTCCTTGTTTGTGCCTTATGCACCGATGATCACTCCTTACTTTTGCCTCAGGCGTCGCACTTTTTGCATGTATTATGTTGCTTGAGCCTCGAGAAGGTTTACAATACTTTTTTTTAACATGTATTAAATGATAAGTGGTGTTGTAATTAAATTAAAAGAAAACATACATTTTCTAGCCATTAAAACCATTTTTAATAGTTCACATCAAATTTAGATTTTTTTGTAAACATTAATTCAAACAATAATTTTACTCTAAATATTTACATCAAATTCAAATCCAAAATAATATTTTTAAATACTCTTTCCACTTACTTTTTATACTTTTTTCAATCATACCTATATGTTTATTCTAAATTAGGCATTTCCCCTCTATTTTTTTTAAAGGGATAATTGCGTGAAAATACACAAACTTTACCAAAAATTCATATTTGACGCAAAGTTAGGATTTTACATTTTAATACACCAACTTTCGTTGTTGTTCAAATTTGACACGACTTAATTCTTAAAAATTCAAAAAAAACCCCTTTTTGTAAATAATTATACAAAGACCCACTTATGTTATTATTTGGGACATTTAAACCAAAACAAGATATTTTCTTATGATGTTTTCTTTTAATCTTTGATCCGCGCCTAAAATGGTTTAAAAGAAAACATCATAAGGAAATATCTTGTTTTGGTTTAAATGTCCCAAATTATAACATAAGTGGGTCTTTGTATAATTATTTACAAAAGGGGTTATTTTTTGAATTTTTAAGAATTAAGTCGTGTCAAATTTGGACAACAACAAAAGTTGGTGTATTAAAATGTAAAATCCTAACTTCACATCAAATATGGATTTTTGGCAAAATTTGTGTATTTAGGTGCAATTTTCCCTTTTTTAAACCATTCTCCCTCTACTTTTCAATTACTCATTTCATAAAAAATTAAATATATTATACCAAAATTTGATTATTGTTGGAAAAATTACGAATGTTTTGATTTGATACCAAAAACCTCTATTGATGATATGCTTGTTGATGTAATCTTTTATACTGTAGCTCACTTGTCAGGGAGTGTGCTATTTATGTTTATAGGTTCTCAGCTTGAAGAATCAACATATCTGATCTGGTGAATATACAGGAAGAACAATCTCCAGAAGTTCCAAGATTCGTTGAACCAAGCTTGCCTGTTGAGCTGAAATGTGAAGCCTGCTGAAGCTTAAAGACTGAAGGCTAGCTGGTCTTATGCTATGTCAGCTAAAAGTCAGAATATTTAAAAGCAAAATCAACATGCGACTTTGTGTATACAAAGGATAATTCATTTAATATAAAGGACATAAAATTTATTGTGCATCCCACAAAATCTAGAGAAAGGCGCAAACAAGTACAGAGTTGTTCAGAATGTTAGATATCATAGTACGATGTTGCAGAAACCTGACAATGACAATCCATGGGTCAAACATACAGATTTCAACGTGCATGCAATTGAATTTTGAAGATGTTCTCTCCAACATAACTATTCACATCTGGAAGTATATATACCTCGTTACTCCCACTTGAATCCTCTCCAGATACGTTGCGCATTCAAAATTTTAAAGTGTTCAAAAGCTCTAACTCTCGTTCTCAAGAACACAACAGTTTCTGAAGAAGGGGATACTTCGAGTTTAAGTGATTTCATCTAGAATTTTACGATATAATCTTACAATAATTTTCAACAAACATTCTTTTAGGTTATAGGTGATTAATATTGTAAATCTACTGCCTAGATTTGAACTCATTGAAAACCATAAACTGTATTATTAATTTAACAATATGTTCTCAGTTGGAAATCCACCTTGAAACACCCATCCCTTGTATGAGTTAGTGTCGTTGTCAGAAGTTAGAAAGTAAGTTAGCTACAAAGTCGTAGTCTGAAAGTTTAAGTGTAATCGGAAGCGACCGAGTAAATAGCAAAGTAACGGACACGACCACGTAACTCATGGATCAGCATAACGTACTTTGCTGGTTAAGCTGACTTGCAACTTTTACAATAAGAAATCTAAAAATTAAGTGGATTCAAGTTACAAGACTCATAGACGTAGGAGGGTTATCTCCGAACCACGTTAAAACTGATGTGTGCTTTACTTTCTGTATTTTCATTAAGTAACTGAAACTATCATTTATCAACACTCATTTATTCAGCATTACAAGACTCAACTCAAGTTAAAACCTCATGCTTATCCTTTTCAGCAGACACAAATTGTTGAACAAATTGAATACTGGCTAAGCTTAAACTTTAACAATCAAAGATTTTCATAAACACGCGAGTAGCTTAATCACCACATTCCGCACCTCATCAGTTATTAGTTCAATTGACCAGCTTTTGAGCAGTCAGTTTGATTGCTAACTGACACTACAAATATACAAACATTATCTGGACTATCAATCAACTTACTATTTAGTCAGTTGATCTAAGTCATCGTAGCTGACGAACCCACTAGCTGATCTTATCTTAAGTTATTTTATATAAGCAATGAAAAGTTTGTAATTGATGTATTTTCTCCTTCCCCACATACACTCGTACTTAATCGCCTAAGACCAATAATTATTAATAAATAAAAAGATATTAAATTTGTCATGTATTGAATAAGTAAAAATTATACAATTTGATTTTTTTTTTTATTAAAAATTACTCCCTCCATTCCATTATAAATATTTCATTACTTTTGGACACAAAAATTAAGAAATGAGTATAAAGTAGATAAAATGAGTTGGTGAAAATTATTTAAATATTAAGTATAGAGAGAATATACTGTTAAAAAAGGAATGAGACATCTCATTATGAAAAGTGAGACATTTGTAATGGGACGGAGGGGAGTACATGAATTGAAAAATGAATTACATAAATTTAAAACATATGAAAATATTTAAAATTCAAGATTTGAAATTGGCATATTATTTCAAATGTTCAATTAACTCAATATGAAGTTCCAAATGAGCATTTTATTTATTATTGCTCAGTATCGAAATACAAGTAACCCATAAAGTTGTTAATAGGAATGAAAATGTGTTTGTACTATTCAAAATATGGGCCCAAGCGAATTTTGCATTCCAATTTGCAGTACCATTTTGAGCGGATCTTCCCAAAAAGGTTTTGCAGAACTATTGGAGATGGTGTAATATAGGTACAAACTCAAGTCTCAAGTAGCCAATTTTCAATTCAAATGTCTAAAGTGCCCTTAATTTTTTTTTTTATTTTTTTTTTTCCATGTTTCTCTCTTAATACATTAAGTCCTTGTTAAACTGATGGGCTAGAGACAGGCGAGGATGTTTTGTGTTGACGATTAAAAAAGTTGTTAAATTGTTCGATAATTGTATCGTATGTCATATATAAGTATGTAACTAGAAGTCTAGAATAGCTTATTGTGCGATGCACAATAGTTATATATATATATATATAGGGGGATTAGGTTCGGCGGAGAGCTACAAATAAGTAGAGAACAATGAATAAATCTATAAATTTAACGAATATATCGCATAACTAATGAATATGTGTATTCAGTAAAAATACAAAAAAACATAAAAAATCTGGCCCCTCTCATGATTCGAATCTAGGCCAAAACTTATTCATAAGATACATTGATTTATTCGTAACTTTATATTTGTTCTCCGTCCTCTACTTAATTTGCAGTTCTCTACGGATATAATTCGTTTGAAGGCTTAGATGTTTATAACTTGTTCATTTTAAGTTGTTTACAGATCATATATAAAATTAAAGCTTATTTCGTAGTTTCCATTATAAGATGCATATTGCATATAATTTCTTAAACGAAAATAGCATGAATTTGAGACAAAATGAACCATAGAAAAAAAGAAGAAAAATGGCAAATTTTTTATTAAATTAATTGTGCTAATAATTAAATGTATTTTTAATTAAATTAATTTAATCTAATATTTGTATACATATAATAAGCCATTGGTTTTAAGGAAACTATAAATTTGTCATTCAAATCAAATTGAAAATTAACATTTTAATATATTATAGATATATAGGTTATAGATATTGCATTCATAGTATTTCATCATCCTTGAAAAATACATTACACTTTTTAAAATTATGTTATTAAAGTTATATAAATATTACGAACTATTATATGTCCGTAATTTCTACATTAATCCTTATGTATTTCTTCAATAAATTTCATAATTCGCTAAGTGGGCAAGGTATGATCACATCAATGATAACTATGTGTCACACTCAAGATAAAAGTAAACCTCAATTAATTTTCAAAAGAAACCTAAAAAGGTAATTAATTTTTAAATAGTGATCTTGAATAGAAAAAGAAAAATATTTTACCCACAATTATTTGGCCAACTACCCTTATTTGATGGCTCTAGCTACTGCCTCCTCTTATGCAGGAGTGAGATCTTTATTTTATAATTTCATCATTTATATATGGTGTGTGTGTGTATAAAGAAAACATATTTTGGAAGCCTGCTTAATTGTTTAGTTTTCAATGGGCCCCATTTGCATGATTTAAATGGGCTTCTAACATGGTAGGCCCATCTACTAAAAAACAAACATCATATGTCACAAAGAGAAGTAAAGATAATAATATATATATATATATATATATATATATATATATATATATATTATTACTATGGGTCGACATTATTTTCATTTCGTGAATCAAAATTGTTTGAAAGATTTACTGTTTGAACGTGCATGAAGGATTACTAAATACAGTGCTCGTTGTAGCGTTACTCAGTACTCATCCATCATGAATAAATAGTATACTTAGTGCGTTGCACGACGAATATTATTCCAAAATAATATTTCAAGTAAGTAAAAATAAAAACAACACATTGTATGTAAGTGATCAAATTAAGTTAAAATAAAATGTAAAAAAAAAAATCACACATGAGTTACACATTTTGAAAAGAGTAAAAATTTAAAATGCTCTATTCCTTAAGTTCTATAGTAAAAATGTCATCTTTTATAAATATAAACATTCTATGCCCTATTCTTTAAGTACCATTTGATTTGATGGGTTTGCTTGGTTTTTTGTGAAAGTCTTACATATTTGATCGATTTGACAGCTATCAGTCATAAAAGTCAACGATTTGACAACTATCAGTCAAGAATACATATGACCGGTGGGTGGCTAGATCATGTGTCCGTCCAGGCGGACACATGATCTGGCGCAGACACATAGTTTCATCGGGCGGACACATGATCTAGCCACCTAGATCATGTGTTCGGCCGGTAAAATCGTGTGTCCGGTCGGGTGAACACATGATCTAGTCACCTACCGGTCATATGTACTCTTGACTAATAGCTGTCAAATCAATGACTTTTATGACTGATGACTGTCAAATCGGTCAATTGTGTAAGACTTTCACAAAAAATCAAGCAAACTCATCAACATCAAAGGGTAAAATAGGTACTTCACATAATTAAGGCATAGACTGCCTAAGTTTATAACTTATGGCATTTTTACTATAAAACTTAAGAAAGTGGACATTTTTGCCTATTAACACTTTTGAAAAACTACCCTACATATAACATTTGTAGTAGTCGTATCATCATAAAGAAAAATTTTAAGTCATCCTCGACTTTATACTCTTGACACCGGAACGTACAATTGACCAATAAGTGTCGAAATTAAGGATTATATATTCTTTTCTTTGTTGGGAATTTACCACCCAAACCAGGGTCAACTCGTAGGCCTAATTATTTTTTACAAATCGAAAATTCTCATGTGAGACTGAGTGTAGAGGTGAGACAGGGCGGAGTGAGGCTGGGACGCGTGCCGGGATGAATCAACGATCCAACATATATAAAAAACATTATTTTTGTCCCAAAACCCTAGCCGCACTCCACTATTCATTCCCTCCCTCTTCTCCCTCATTTCCCAACCAGATCTCCTCATTCTCCCCCGATCTTTGGCGCAGCAACCTCCGCAACCATTGACAAGAGGTCGTCGATGAAGTGGCGTCGCGGTGCCCGGCCCACTCGGGCAACACCTCCATCCAGAGCCGCCACAAGATAGAGAAGCTCCACGCCGAGATCGAGAGATTAAGTAGCGGCGTCGGTCGATCTGCCTCGTCCTGGGTCCCCGGGTCTAAGTTTTCGCTGCCACCTGAATTCGTCTTTATTTATGATAATCTCCTTTTTTTTCGGATATTTGATAGTCTTCAAGATAGCTCTAAATCTCGAGAAATTAGGACTGCTAGACTATAAACAGCGTTGTTATCGTTGGATTGGCCTTGATCTCTCGATCTTCAAGTGTTGCATATTTTTGCCCTCATTACGTGCATATACTCATCCCCTTCTAGTAATATGTGAGTTATTTACACGAATATATTATAGAATTGAGAGAAAAGATAAAAATATCACAACGTTAAATGGTCATGCAGGGTTGACGTAATATGATCATTTAAATAAGACAAGTTCGATTTAAGTAATACTTTAGCACATATAAAATAATTGTGCAACTTCGCAAGATAGCATTATCATTTCATTTATGTAATAAAAAATTGTATAAATCATGGTTTTGCTCACATAAGGAGATATTATATTTCTCAATCATGCTTACATGCATTAATAAATTTCAGATCGGCAAAGTACCTAAATCACCACAGTTCAGTGATTTTATAATTGTGGCGTTCACCGTATTTGTCTGAATCTCTACACCAAATTTACATATATCTAATGCTTCACTTTATATTACTTTATTCATATGTGCTCAAGTGAGTGCCTCGTCCCAAAATTCCCACAAGACAGAATAAAACACATCAACGTCTTAACTCGAGTCGGACTTCTCATTAGGGGTGGTAATCGGTCCGATTCGATTATAACTGAACCAATTTTTTGGTTAACCGAAATCGGTTAACATAAAAAATGGTAACCGAATTAACCGGTTAATTGCATGTCACGACAGATCAGTGGAGTTTACATTTGAGTGGAGTTTGCCCTGCTCTATCACTTTCATCAACCTCTGCTCCTTCCTCAATCAAGAATTCACACAACACCATATTCTCAGTGCTTGTTGCATGATGCAATGTACCTACTCTTAAAATTCAACAAATTTATCATCCTTTGAAATAGAAAATGCATGCACAAGATGTGATCTGTTGTCGATTTCGAGCATCTTCATGAGTCAGGTTTATGATATATCAAGAAGATAGTCATAATCATATTTTGTGGGTGATCTTTAATTTTTATACCCTGATCACTTATATTATATTGTACCAATTTTGTCGATTTCTCCCATCCAAATTACACCCAAATAATCTGACTGAATTGAAATTTTATTAAGGGAAGAAGAAACAAAAAATCTAAACCCCTGAAAGAACAAACAACATACTAGGGGCCGAGCCTCGTTAAAACCTTACTAAAGAAAATCCGCAGAGGGAAAAGCCTTAGTAAGGGAAAAGAGTACCCATCTAAAAAAGATGAGGAACAAAAAAAAGAGCGGAGAAGGGAAAACTTCAGAGGTTCTGGCCTAACCATCACCCCTATGTAATCCCGGCTCAAAAATAAACTAAGAAAGGAGGAAGACCACCAAAACAAAAAGTCCACCACGAGCAGCAAGCCATCAGCCGAAAACTAAACCATGCGCACAAAAGCTCTCCGGACGTCATCTTCAACAATGGACTGTAAACCATGGATCACATAAGACCAGAAACCCTCCTCAATGATCGTGGAAGCCATATAATCTACCGCACGATTACCCTCACGAAAGATGTGGTAGATCTTCAAAGTATACGGGGAAGCATAGAGAAGGGCTTACTTCCATCGCGCCTTGAACCGCCAAGGAACCTTAGAGGCCCGAGCATGGAGCAAGCTAACCACAAAGGAAGAATCCGAATCGAACCAAACGTGAGACCACCCCATCCAATAAGCCGTCTCCATAGCTATGATAATGGCTAGGAGTTTCGCCTCCAACGCAGCTCCATGACCTACAGAGAAATGATAACAGCCCACCACTTCATTAAAAGCATTACGTGAAACACCACCTGCATGCATAATACTGGACTCCCGAATCAAGCCATCCGTATTAATCTTCACCCAATTCGGGAGCGGCAGACTCCAAAAGACCGAAACCTGAGTAGGCGGCTGTCTCGGCCTGCCGGTGACAGCCAAGTTACGCAGAATAAGAAGGTCCGAGATGGAATTATTCATGCTGCCGAGATTGAAGTTGGAAGCAGCTTCTATAATGAAAACTTTAACCAACTTGAGAATATGTATCTTAGAAGGCGCCATATTATTGTAAATAATGTCATTCCTATGCATCCAAATGGCCCAGAGAAGAGAGACCACACCAACACGCCAAAGATTACGAACTTGATCGCCTCCTTCAAAATTCATGGCGAAGATAATGAAGCAACCAACGTCCTCGATATGCGCCGCTGTATTGTACCAGCCGAGAAACTCCCTCCAAATCGCACCTGTAAAGGAGCAGGAGCACAAAATATGATCCGTAGTCTCTTCGTCCCGGCAACAAAGAATGCAGCGACTGGGGCCAAGAGTACCATGGCAACGGCACAAGTCGAAAGTTGGTAATCTGCCCATGATAGCTCTCCAAACCAAAAGGGATCGCCTCACAAGAATGAAATGGCCCCAAATCCAGGAGCCCCAATTAACCTTCGAGAAAGAAGGCCGAAGATGGCTGAACGCCGTGGAGGCGGTAACGTCGCCGAAATTGGAATTAATCCAGGCTCGCTCATCCTTATTACCAGAGATTGGAGTAGCAATAATATCAAAAGCAATCTTAGAAAAACGAACAATAAAATTCACCGTGAAATGCCAGCTATCATCATTATAGCAATCTGAAATCCGTTGATTGAAATAAGGGAGCATATAATCCGGAATCTTGAGCTTGTCCACAATACGATAACCCAACCAATTATCTCTCCAAAAATAAATCATGTCGCCTAAACCAATGGTGTAAAAAGAGTGCACCACCAACTCTTGAATAGTCTGCCGAACCTCATTCCAGACCGTCGAGGTAGCCTAGTTCGAGACAAAATCCATAGTCGGTTTAAGGTTAATCTGGCGAATAATCGAGTAGCCAAAGGAGTCTGAATGCATGATATTCCAGCCTAACTTGTGCATAAAGCTGGAATTGATATCGTGGAAAGACTTCATACCAATTCCGCCTTGTTTTTTATAGCACGAGTCTTCTCCCAATTAACAGAGGTAGAAAGTTTGCGTAGAGTACTTCCAGTCCAAATGAACGAACGACAAGCCTTATCTAATTCCCGGAGAAGTTTTAAAGACCATCTATAGACCAACATGCTATGAACCACGACACTCTGAATAACCGAAGAAACAAGGCATAAACGCCCGGCCATAGAGAGTTGTGCGCCCTGCCAGCGCGGGAAGTGAGCAATGATTTTATCTCGCATGGCAACGAGCCTAGAAGAGGACACACGACCCGAAAAAATAGGCACACCAAGATAAGAAAATGGAGCCGAACCCGCCGAGAAACCAAGAATACGTTGAAGCCGACGCTTGCGAGCAGTAGAGACTCCACGACCAAAATAAATGGTGGATTTCCATTTATTACAAACCTGGCCAAAAAGAGAATCATAAAGATGCAGGATGGAGTCAATCATGATGCAATTTTTCTTAGAAGCATGACAAAATAGCAACACGTCATCAGCATACAAAAGGTGAGAGGGAAAGAAAATATTTCTGGAGAATCTCATTCTCGAGATGTATCCTCTCTCTACTAGCTACTGCATCTAGTAAAAGCCGGCTGAGAACATCCTCAGCAATCCCGAAGAGAATCAGAGACAGGGGGTCTCCCTATCTAACACCTCGGCTGCACGCGAAATAACCATGCAACGCCCCATTGAAGTGAATAGAAATCCTAGCCGAAGAAAGAATAGTTTTAATCCACTGACAGAAAATTGGTGGAAACCCAAAATCAGAAAGAGCCTGAAGAAGGAAACCCCAATGCAAAGTGTCGAAGGCTTTCCGGATATCAGCTTTGAGCGCAAGATTCTTACCATAAAGAGACCGATCCATACAGTTCACACCTTCCGAAGCAAGGATAATGCTTTCATGAATTGACCGACCCATAATAAAGCCAAATTGATTGGCCGGGACAATTTTTGCAACCACGGTATTGAGACGAGCAGCTAATATAATGAAATATAAATGAATTAATTATATAATATGTAATGGCTTTGCTATTTCAATTTTTCAGACTTCTGTCTGGGACCCGCTTTCAGTTAATTAAATTAATTACATAACTAATATAATTAAATTCAGTTATCGATTAACCGATTTTTCGGTTCGGTTTAGGTTATAATCGGATAACCAGAACCATTTTACCACCCCTACTTCTTATAGACGGCGCTAGTTGTTGTGCTCAAAACAATAGATTATAACAGAAAGCTAAAAATGTGAGAATATGGTTGAGAACTTTGGAAACTTTGTATTAACTTTGTAAATTTGCGTGTGCATAGAATATTGTGTAGGTCGTGTCTTTTACAATGAGATTTTACATATATTTATAGGCTAAAAATATCTTTAGATTGAAGGAAAAATAATTTCAAACAATAACAAATGAAAAATGAAACACGGCGAATTACAATAAATTTTGGGATAAAAAATCTCATGTGTTATTCATTTGAGATATCACAAATGTGTTGTCATTTCAATATATAAATATTTAATTTGTGAGGTTAAAAGCTAATGAGTGATTATTTATTGCTTCATCAACCATATCAAACCTTATGGATTGTTTGTAACAATCTTTAATGTGATTTTAAGAAACCATAGTTTTAAGCCATTCAGAAAATAGCCTTGCATTGATATGGCCCAACTTGCTTGCATGCATCTCATGTACCATTACGTTGTCATATTATTGTACATACTTTTACGTATATACTTCCTCCGTCTATAAAGATTGTGTGTTTATTATTATTTTCGTCCGTTCATAAAAATTGTGTGTTTTATTTTTTAGAAACTTCCTTTATATTTTAAACTCTATTTACACTCAATATTTACAAAATATTCACCCTTAACTTTTATAATTTGGTGGACCCAATACTACCCTTGAAGACTAAAATTACATCTTCCAACTTTTTTTATTAAAATCTGTGTCCTCTACTCCACCACACATTCTTTGTGGATGGAGGGAGTAGTATTTTTTCTTCCTTATCTATATAATATAGAAGATCTTCTCACACTATTTTTTTTATAATTTAGTTCTTTATTTAACATCGTTAAATTTGATTTATAAAAAATATTCAATATGCATCTTAAATTTAATTTAATAATTTTTATATTAATCACGAACTTAAGTGTAAGATGCATATTAAATATATTTTTTCATAAATCCAATTTAACGATGTTTAGAAAATAATTAAAATTATTAAAAGAAAGGAGAAAAATAATGAAAAATTTAGTGGGAGAAGAGAGGGAAAAATAGAGAGAAAAAACTTCTCCTTTATATGTTATATTGATTTGACAACTTTTATATGTTTGTGTATGAAGATATATATTATGACATGTAAGACTCTATAATAACATGAAATGCTAATTTTAATTATCAAATGATTTAAAATTATTTAATAATTATATTTATCATTACACCTTATACAAAATTGAAAATTTGCGTTTTAAAATTCGAGATTTTATTGAGTAATCGATGTGAATTATTTTATTTTATTTTTAAAATATACTTTATATTTATTTATATTTTAATTTTATTTAATATTTTTGTATTTATTTATTTAAATATACCTTTAATTTTGATGTTCGTCTAACATTGCATGAATGACCGTACTAGTTACGAGGAGAAATACGAGTTGCTATTTGTAGGTCAAAAGATGACACTATTTAGACAAATTAACTTTGTGTCTAACACATTCAATTTAAAAGGTATTTTCTTAACTCATTTTCAATTTATTTTATTTTAACTCTTCAATCTTAAAAATGATTATTTTATTAAGATTGAAATTTTAATATTACATTAATTAAAATAAAATACATGTTATTAAAATGAAATTAATTAAAAAAGTTAAAAATTTTAAAATAAAAAATTAAAAATATATATATAAATATAAATAGAAAGAAAATTAAGGGTTTGAGTTTGGTATTTAATTTTGTTTTGTAGGTTTGAACCCACCATTTCCTTATTTCTAGCTCCACCAAAGCCGCCCAAGAAGAAATCCACCTCCACGACTGATACCAGGAGCAGGAAGGCCTCGTTGCTCCATCGTGGATTAAGCTCCTTTTATATATATACATACATAAACACGCAAGAGTAGGGCTGTAAACGAGCCGAATACTAGCAGGCTCGAGCTCGACTCATTTAAATATTCGGGTGTACGAGCTCGGCTCGAGCTCGATTCGAGCTTTTATCTTGATGATCGAGCTCGGCTCGTCACCCACTTACTAAGCTCGAACTCGATTCGAGTTCGGCTCGGGTGATGCTCGATAATGTCGAATTCGAGCTCGGCTCATTAGATGTTCGTATATATGATGTTCAAGCTCGAATTTGTTATAAATTTAAAAAAATCTTCTTAATTAATACGTTACTCGAGTTCGAGTTCGACTCATTTAAAGCTCGTGTACTAACTCAATTGAAGGCTAGACTAAAGGTTCGTGAACATGCTCGCGAACGTGTTCACGAACAATCGAATTCGAATATGTTCGTGAGCTCAACGAGCCGAGCACTGTCTGGCTCGAGCTCGAAATCAGGCTCGAGCTCGGCTCGTTTATTATCGAATCGAGCTCCGAACGAACCTTTTTCGAATCGAATCTCAAATAACTTGCGAGTTGCTCTGTTCATTTACAGTCCTACGCAAGATCCGAGTGCTTAAACTAGAGCCAAGGGGGGAGGGAAGGCGCCAACCGATTAAATCACAAAAATGGCATTTTCTAAAATATACTAGTGGAGTAATACTTTTAAACGAAAATGAAGACTAGTGGTCGTTGACAATGTTGTTTCAACCAAGTTTTGTTATTGCAATCTATAATATATTAGAAAGATAACTTTTAATTTCAAATCAATTTTAAAATTGAGTGGCAATTTTATAATTATATATAATAAAATTGAATGTTTAGGAGCTATTAATAAAATTGAGCTTAAAAAATAAGCTCCTTAAAATTTTCAAACCGTCAATTTTCGTTTCGGGTTCGTTTTCAAACCGAATTATTTAATAATTACTACTCGCTCCGTCCCCAAAATAAGTTCATCTTTGGGGACGGCACAGGTTTTAAGGAAAATGGTAAAGTGTATTGATAATGGAGAAAAATATGTTATAATTAGTATTGGGAGTGGTGAAAAGGTGAAAAAGTGTTATACTAATTAGTATTGAGAGTGGTGAAAAAGTGAAAAGTAAGAATAAATAAAGTATTATTAGTGGTGGGGTAGTTGTCCAAAAATAGAAAGAAAGAAAGAGGAACTTATTTGGGGGACGTCCCAAAATGGAAAAAGATGAACTTATTTCAGGGACGGAGGGAGTATAATATATTATATATTTTATAAATAATAATATTAATTAAATTATTAAACATTATTAGTTTTATTTCAAATTTCAAACCTAACTTCTATTCTGATTCTTGTTATCTTGCTTATGGAGTTATTTTGCTATATTTGTTTTGGAATTGTCATTTGATACATTTTGCCTTTTATTTTATTGTGGACTTGTAGTTGTGTTGTGTGTGTGGATTATATTTGTGGTGAACATTAAATCTTTTAGGTATGCATTTGTGGGCTTTTAAGTATGAATTTATGCATTTTTTGGGTTGCGAAACATAAGCTAACAGATTTTTGAATTAAAAAAAAAAAAACAATCAAACAACGGTTTGGCCAAACCGAACCGAAAATTTACGGTTCAGTTTGGTTCGATTTTGGCAAGTGAAACGGTTTGGTTTGGTTTGAAATTTTTAGGGCGGTTTGAATTCGGGTTTCTCCATTTCGTTTCGGTTTTAACCCGAATCACCCGAATGCTCACCCCTATAGTAAGGGCATACGTAAATAAGTAAAATAAAGTATCCGAAATATCAAAAGATTCTAAACTTTATTTACTTATTCACAACCTCAATTCCTAATATTGCTAAATAAATCAGGCAACCCTAAAGTATTTTCAACAAAATTATACTCCTACAAAAATAAAAGAGAGAAATCGAACGAGCATCCGCCAAAAACTAGGCCTACATTTGAAATAGTCAAGACTTGAAGGACTTAAATGGAAAGGAATTGAGGACCACTCCATAAATGAGTGATGCTACCTTTCTCACTTGACTCTTTCTTAGAAAAATCTCGACACGCTTTGTCTTTAAATGACTTTAGATGATTAAGTCATAATAGATATAAAAATATTAGCTTATAAAGTCATGATTATGTCATAATAGATATACAAATATTAGCATAAGTCATAGTAATTACTTATGAAGGTCGGTTCTCATATTTTTGGGGGTTGTAGGCGAAAATGAAAATCAACATCTTAAGAAATGAAATATAGATTTTTTTTGTTATTTTAAGATCAAGAATATGATTAACTTAGTATGTTCACGATTAACACATCAAATTTAAATACATAAATAGAATTTCATCAGTTAAAACTATTAACAATAATTGATGAAAACAAAAAATGGGAAGGTATAAAAAAAATTGATTAGAGACGTGTGATTTGGTAAGATTATAAAGCTAATGGGATAATTGCGTGAAAATACACAAACTTTGCCAAAAATCCATATTTGACGCGAAGTTAGGATTTTACATTTTAATACACCAACTTTCGTTGTTGTCCAAATTTGACACGATTTAATTCTTAAAAATTCAAAAAACAACTCATTTTCGTAAATAATTATACAAAGACCCACTTATGTTATTATTTAGGACATTTAAACCAAAACAAGATATTTCCTTATGATGTTTTCTTTTAATCTTTGATCCGCGCCTAAAATGGTTTAAAAGAAAACATCATAAGAAAATATCTTGTTTTGGTTTAAATGTCCCAAATTATAACATAAGTGGGTCTTTGTATAATTATTTACAAAAAGAGGTTATTTTTTGAATTTTTAAGAATTAAGTCGTGTCAAATTTGGACAACAACGAAAGTTGATGTATTAAAATGTAAAATCCTAACTTCGCATCAAATATGGATTTTTGGCAAAGTTTGTGTATTTAGGTGCAATTTTCCCAAACTTAATTTACAGAAAACGAAAAATTCACAAATATATTGCTAAGAGAAATCGATCACGGGTCAAGAAAAAATTAAATGATGACCTTCAATGATGCGCTATGTTAAAGAATTCAACAATCACAAAGATTTTAATTATTTTTAATTTTTTATACATATTTATATGAATCTATATATATTTTGGGCTCATATATTTTTGAGGCATTGTGCAATCGATCACCCTGCACAGGATCCAAAACTACATATGATTAATATACTTAATGATATTCTATATGCAACAGAAGCATTGATAAATTAATCTAATTAAATATTTTAACAAAACAAAGAATGTGTTTGGCTAAACTTATTCTCCAACAATTTATAAGAAGTTTCAAAAGATTATAAAATATAATTTATTAATAGCTTATAAGTTGTCAAAGTATTTGAATAATTAAGCTTATAAACTAGAGAGAGAATTATTTCACTAGAGAGAGAAAATCGAAGAGTAATAAATTGGAATGATATATGATGAAAATAATAAATTATAGTTGAAAAATATTTGTAAAATAATTGTTGCATATAAGATTATTAAAAAAATAAGTTGAGGTAGATGAACTTATTTTTTAAGGAGCTTATAAGCTCTTGAAACTTATTTTTGGAGCTTATAAGTTGTTTAGGAGCTTATTTTGCCAAACACTTAAAGAAGCTTATAAACCCTTAAATAATTAATAAATTGTTTTGAAGAACTTATAAGCTCAATCAAACACCCAACTCAAATAAAGTGTGAGAAAGCATAATGAGAGAGAAAGAGAGTAGTGGCTCGAGAGGTGAGCCCAAAATTGTTAGAAGATAAATATTTATTTTAATGATGAATTTAAGATTAATATGTAATATTTTATTATTAATAATAAATAATACTTCATACTTTCCTCAAACGTCTTGTTAAGGGGGTGACACGAGTTTTAATAAAAATTAATTAAATATTACTCCCTCCGTCCCAATCCAATAGACTCATTTCTTTTCGGCACGCAGATTAAGAAATTTACTTTTTAGGAGTAAAATGATATGGTCAACCCCAATTAAGTACATTTTCTTTACTCAAAATTGAAAACGAGCTTATTGGACTGAGACGTCTCAAAAAGGAAAATGGACCTATTGGAGTGGGATAGGGGGGAGTAAATAAGTAGAGAATGGGTCCCATAAAAAATAAAGACTATAAGAGTGAGTGAAATTATTTTTAAAAATAAGTTAGAAAAATATTTTGGGGACAAATCAAAATGAAAAGATAGAAGATGCTTGAGAGATGGAAGGAGTGCTATGTTATAAGTTATAACTAATGAGTTTGTTTCAGAATTTGGAATCGCTCAAATTTGGCGTCCTAAGCCTTATACCCCACTTACTATATAGAAGGGGCCGACTCTAGTTATAATAGAGATGAAAAATACTCCTATTTGCTTGAACTGACCAAATTGGGAGAGTCACTAATTTTGTGAAATAAATTCTAAAACAAGCTACTTAGAAGACGCTTATGATAATTGGTAACAGTTTTTTGGACAGCTAAGTAAAAAAGGAAATATAAAATATTGATACCTTATTAAAATTAAGGTTAATGGCATGTAAAACAACAAATTTTGAGCGAATTCTGATTTTAACATTTAACAAAAGATTCTGCCTGTAAATCTACAAACTTTGAAATTTTTCTGATTTTGACTACGGGATAAATTTTCGACGGCTTATGTGACATTTTAATCAATTTCCTTTAGTAATTTCCCCCCAAAATATTTTAATTAAATGCCCTAATTGTCAAAATCTATTTCCTTTAGTCATTTCTCTCAAAATGTCCTCAGAGTTGGACGAAGCATTCAAGTAAGAAATCTTCAACTATTCGGTAGAATCCTTGGGCAATTGTTTAGGTCATTAGTAAGAATCATTTCGATCATTTTCTCTAATTGCTTTCTTATCTTTCATCCTATCATCTTTCATCGTATTATTATAATAACTCTATTTATTTCTAAATTATTTTGGCATTTGGTGGAATCAATAACACCATCCTATTGCTTCCTGCTTGTCTTTAAGTTAAATGACGTCGTTTCATATGTTTAAAAGAACAACGTCGTTTTTGTGTCATTGTCGATTAAGCCATGTTGGATTTCAGGCTGTCAACTCAGCCTATTTTTGGCCAAAAATTTATCCCGTAGTCAAAATAAAAAAGTTTGTGGTTTTACAGACAGAATCTTTTGTTAGAGGTTGAAACCAGAATTCGCTCAAAGTTCGTGGTTTTACATGCCATTAACCTTTAAAATTACCACTGTTGTGGAAATTTACTTTCAAAAAATTAATTACTAACTATGATCAATGAGACCTATCTCAAATACAAAGTTGAGGCACTCAAAAACCTCTTTTTTGTGAGAAGTTTTGGGTTCAATTTCATCTATATATGTAGATAATTCTCTCATCTTTATGTGGATAGTGGTCTCGTCTACGTGCGATTATTTTTTCACCTTTGTGTGATATAGAGATCTCGCTTGCATGCGAGTTATTAATTATATAATAAATATTTAAATAATAACAAAAAAATAAAAATAAAGAGTTAATAACTATGGATATAAACTTAACCGGAAATTAGTGGGCTGCCAGCCTGTCCCACATAATTCGGACAACATATAAAGTTTGCTAAAGTTTAGGGGTGCTTCGTATGAAAGAAATAAAATAACTATTCCCATAGGTTGAGAAATGAATGACTACGCCTAAATTCCTAATCTACTGGAAATAATAAATAGAATGGTGATTCCTAAGAAAACATATACCAAATAAATGAATGAAACGAAGGAAGCAATCATCATTCTATTTCCTCTTCTACTCTATGATACCAAACGCCTTAATTTCATGGAAATAAGAGCATGCAATAATGCAACAATAATAATATTAACTATGTATTATAGGATATTACATTAACTATGAATTATAAATTACATCTCAATTAGGATTTAAAGTTAGACTTTAAATTAAAAGTGATAGTTTGAGTATGGTCTACACAACAGTAGTTATATATACCCTTCTGTGGGCATGCCATTTTTTAATAAAAAAATAAGAAGATATTTTTATTAAATTTTGGAATCTTATAAAGTCTAAAATTAAATAAGATGTAATATTAAAAAATACTATTATATCACAAAATAAATCAAATTATTTAACAAGTCAAGTTTTGTAGTTGTAGTTCATACTCGACCGTTGAAGCTATTTTGTAAAATGATCCTTAACCTTGAACAGATGAAAAATAGTCATGAACATTTATGAAAGTCAGAAAAATGGTCATTAGATTTAAAATTTTATTTGAAATTGTTAAAATTAAAGTTGTGATTGAATAATTCAATCCTTACGTTTAGAGACGGATATATATATAGTGGGAATGATCACATATAGCCCTCTTTCATAAAAACATAAGTTTATAGCTCTAGTTTATAATAGATAAGTTATATAGTCATTTTAGACTTAAAAGACTATAAAACCCTTTGACTTTTTTGTACTCGATGACACCATCGTGTACACCATCGAGAAACGATGGTGCCATCGAGTACACAATCGAATAATGAAAAAACTGAAAATTTTCTATAACACCATCGAGTAATCGAAGTACTCGATGGTGTACACAGTGGTGCCATCGTGTACACCATCGAGTACAAAAAAGTCAAAGGGTGTTATAGTCTTTTACACTTAAAATGACTATATAACTTATCTATTATAAACTAGGGCTTTAAAACTTATATTTTTATGAAAGATGGCTATAATAAGATTTCCATATATATTAAAGCAAAATAAATCATATCCTACGTGGCATCGTATAATCACTCAATTCTAATTTTCCTCAATTCTCATTCATTCTTATTTTTTCCTAAATTTCAATCAATTTCTATATGTAAAAACCATTAAAAATCTAAAAGTCATGATATATTTAAAAACTAAATATCTAAAAAATCATTATATAAATATTTCAACAAGCAATTTCAATTTGAAACGTACATGATTTACTTTAATATATATGACTTTGATGTTATTATTTCTATTTATATTCCCTAAAAAATTATCTTCGATCTTATTGGCAGACCAATTCAGGTTTCAACGTATATAATACTTCAATTGAGTTAAAATAAAAATCATCTTTAAGATAAGAATGTAGAACTAATCTATACCTTTGATCAATAATACTTAATATATTTTAATTTGCCTCTAATACGTACTGTATATTAGGAATAAAAAATTACTATAGAAGACTATAGATCCCTTAAAAATCGCAACAAAGTTGATCACAAAATGCAAAATTAGATAAATATTCTTAATTATCAAATCAACAAAAAACAACCTTTGGAATAGGATTTAATCATATCCATTAAGATGGAAAAATAATTAATTTAGTTCTAAGTTCTTACAATAAAAATGGCTTTTAATTGAACTCTTCCCTACATATATATATATATATATATATATATATATATATATAAATAATAACTATTAAATTCCATTGTTAACATTTTTTCCTTCAAATATAAATAAATTGATTCCATTGTTCAAAAGAGCACTAGTGAACTTATACGGTTGAATGAATTTAGTCCATTCTATCTTCCGATGCACTATCCGCTAATATTCATTTATGAAGATGACGGATTATAAATTCTCATTCATTCCAATTACTCCATTATAATTTTCCTCAATTCTAATTCATTCTTATTTTTTTTCTAAATTTTTATCAATTTCCATATCTAAAAATCATTAAATATCTAAAAATTATGATATATTAAAAACTATTAAATATCTAAAAAATATTATATTAATATTTCAACAAAATAAATTATATCCTATGTGACATTGTATAACCACTTCATTCTAATTTTCCTCAATTCTCATTCATTCTTTTATTTTCTTTCTAAATTTTAATCATTTTCCATATACAAAAACCACATTAAATATCTAAAAACTATGAAATATCTAAAAATCATTATATTAATATTCCAAAAATCAAGAAAAATTTATTTATATCCATAATGTAAATAATAATGCATTTGATACAGAAACCCCCACTAATTAATGAGATGATTGATAGGATAAATGTGATTACGTCATGTCTCTAATGTCTATTAAAGAAAGAGTTTATCTAAGTTCAAACAGTATTTGCAAAAAAGATAGACAAATTGAGCTCGATGAACAGGTATTCTCGGTTGAATATCTCGACACGATCAAGTGTTCAGGATTGTCAAATCGTGAGATTAAATTGAAAGAGAAATGCACAATCACGCTTCTAAAAAATATGATCAATCTAAGGAGCTTTGCAATGGCACCAGGCTGATAGTAACTCAACTTGGGGAACACGTAAGTGAAGGGAAACTCATTTCAGGAAAAAAAAAATAAGCTCAATAGATTTTCTATAGCTAGAAAGATTACGCACGATTTCATCGCATTTCACTAAATTTTCAATTCGGTTCTAGAGAAGGCAATTCTCTATGACTGTTTGTTTTGCTATGTCAACAATAAATAAAAGTCATGGACAATCTCTTTCAAATGTAGGATTATACCTGCCGAAACCTATTATTAGTTATGGATAATTCTACGTGGCAATCTCAAAAGTCACTAAAGAAAGAAGTCATATGCAAGACGCATCAATTAACGTGTTGTATGATGAAATTTTCGATAGAGTATGAGGTAATTGCAAATTTAATAATTTATTCAAACTTTTAAAGTTTAAGTCATTAATGATATTATTTACTAATTTTTTTTCTTATTTTTTAATTATTGGTTCCAACTACAGACATCTAAAATAGATACGTTTCAAATAATTGTTCAAATTTCTCTTTTAATATTTTTTGAATTGAAACTCTGCTTACATATAAATTTTATAAGACATTTAAATTAGGTCAATTTCAATTAAATATTATAACTTTTTTACTTTAAAACAAATTTATTAAATTCTCTATTTTTGTGAAAAATAATTCATGAAACAAAAAATAAATTAATAATTTCATAAATTTATATTTTAATAGACCCTGTCGAATTTCGACGGATCACTTGTAGCGTCTTAATTTCCGTTGCAAAAAATACGTTTCGATTGCATTCTGGTCTCCAGAGTTAACTTTTTCGTTAGTGACGACTCATGTGTGAGTACTGTCATTAAATCTAACTCCAAAACAAGATTTTTTTTTTTTATTTGGTAGTGAACTATGAAATGGATTTAGAAGTTGACATGTATAATATGCGGAAATAATCTATTCCACTTGCAGTTGAACAATATTGTTTTGAATTTACGAAACACCCAAGTTAATGTGAAACTTTTTCAAATTTTAAACTTGAAATGATGTGGTATCAATATTTAGGGCCCATGAAATCTCGTTACATTAGCCTTAAGTCCAAAATCATAGAGGCTCAGCTCAGCCCTAAATTCTCTACAATTAAAGGCCTCTCACCGTGGGATTCATCAAAAGCTCCAAAGATTGAAGATTAATTCTGAACTTGAAGAGAAGAATGAGAGATCAAATAAGCCCTCTGAAAAAAAGGAAATGCTATTCATGTTTACTAGTGTATAACCCGTCGAAATTCGACGGGATTTTAAATTATAATTTATATTATTTTTGTATAATATAATTAATTTTTAATTATTTAGTTTGATGTAATAGAATTTACATTATATTAATTTTAATTATATTTGTCAATTAAATGTTAACTTTTTGTTAGAATAGTAAAAATACCCGTTTATATAAATTTTGTACATTTTTAATATATTGATGGATAAGGATTAATTTAAGATCTCTTTTTTCATCTAAGCATCATCTCATCTCATGATCACCAAGAACTCGAAAGACGATATCTGACTTTTGAGCATTATCTCGTCTAGACCCTAAAATACTATGCCTGAATGCGTCAATTGTTTGAACATCACTATCTGATGCTTTAAATATCATAATTCACTTCTAAACATCATTTTCATTATGAGCTTGAAAGATCAGGGCTGACTTGTGAGATTATATAATCTGAAGCTTGTGAGATTATAACTAACTTCTAAATATCATCTTGTATAGAGCTTAAAAAATCACCACTTGTGCATCATCTTATTTAGAGCTTAAAATATCATAACTGAGTTTCAAGCATCATTTCGTTTGGAGTTTGAAAGAATAAAACTGATTCGTGAGAATCATCTTACTTGAAGTTTGAAAGACTATAACTAAGTTGTGAGAATCATCTCGTCTAAGGCTTGAGAAAATTGATGTGATATTCAAATTATATCATATCAATTTATTTAGTATTTCAATTGGTAAATTTTCATAAAAAATCAATCTTCATGAAAAATTTATTCAAAATATCTTATTTCATGACCAAATTAAAATGAAGAAATAATTTATTTAATCACAAGTATTTATTTTTAAAAAAATTAAATAATTTTTTATTACTAATATGTATGTATATTTCCAAATATTTCAATTTTGATATTTACAAGCGTATCAAAACTTAAGAATTAATTTGTATTATGACAAGGTCATGGATCGATGTTCTTGTCTACGTACCTAGTCATATCTTGACTCATAATTTCAATTGCATATTGACCAAATCTATTAAGTATTAACTCTCTCTCTCTCTCTCTCTCTCTATATATATATATATATATATATTACATGTTGCAATAATCGTATCAAAATAATCCAACCAAATTTCATTAGAGAGAGAGAGAGAGGGGATGGGCGTAGTGATGAAGAAAGGGAGGTCGCTGGAGTCGACGGCAACGTGGGCAGTGGCGGTGGTTTGTTTTGTGCTGATTGCCGTATCGATTGTCATTCACAAATGCATTCATCCTATTCAATCAGTAATATATATGCATTCTCTTTTCTCTTTCAATATATTTCAACTATCAAATTAACATAAAATGAAATTACATATGTCTCATATATGTATATAATTCATCATTTTATGCTATATATATTGTGTATATATTTTGGTTGCAGTGGTTGAAGAAGAAACGAAGATCATCTCTATGTGAAGCATATGAAAACACTAAAACAGGTTATTAATTTGATGAATCTTCATTAATGTCCTCTATTTTGGTATATATTTCAAGTCCAAATAAAGATGTTACCTGCGATTTCATTCAGAGCTCTGAATAAAATGAAGATAGATATGGGTGTATATTTTTGTGAAAATTATGTTGATTAAGTATAACTTTGATGATCCTCAATTATTTCAACATTTATTTATAAATTTATGGTTTAGTAGAGAGTTCTATTGAAATATTTCACTTTACTTTGAAATGACTGCATGCGTGTGATTATTTCTTTGCTAGCGCTTGTACATTTCTCGTTGTGGTTATGTTATGTGCCAAATAATGGGGAATTAAAATAATTAATGCAACTCTAATTAAATGCTCTACACTCTACAGTGTCGCATAATTATAAATTTTCTTAATGATATTTATTTTTTTTGTGATTTATTTAAGAGCTTATGATGTTGGGGTTCATGTCATTACTGGTGTCGCTTGCACAACCATACATTTCAAAAATATGTGTTCCCAATAGTGTTGGACACTCTTGGCATCCATGCAAAGACGAAAATGAATCACAATATCAAGATCAAGATCCATGTCAAAAGGTAAGCTACACCCACCCTATACTAAAAACTCATTCTTCAATTTATAATTAATTTTAGAATGATTTCATAGCTAGTTTCTAAATATGAACTTTTAATAATAATACAGTTTGAACTTTTATGAGCCCAAAATGATTGTTATTAATTTTATTATACTGATGGTTTAGTGTTATTTGCTCAAAATGAGATTGATTTAAATTATTTGCTTCACAATCTATAAATTTAATTATTATTATACAATACTTATTAAATTTAATAGAGGTATTGTCAAATCAAATCACAAACTATTTTAAAATTGCAATTTTAATGTGACTTTTGAAGTGTGGCGAATTAAATCACCACATTTTTAATTTTTACAATTTCGTCCTCTAATTTTTTTTTTTCGGCTGCCGAAGTGCTGGGTTGGAGCTTACGTGGATTGGTAAAGACATCAATTTTGTGAGGCTTAAACGACGTCGTTTCGTATAATTTCAATTAAAATTTTCTCCAAATTATAAAGAGACTGTATCCTGTATCCGCATCCTAATTTTCGATATTCAATAATTTTACTGTAAACGACGTTGTAACATGAATATTACGTGAAAAACTAATCTACGTAAGCTCCAACTCAACAATTAATCCGACGCTGAAAATAATTGGGGGACAGAATTGAAAAAATTGAAAAGGTGGTGATTTAATTCGCTACACTTCAAAAGTTATGTTAAAATTTCTATTTTGAATTAGTTCGTGTTTTTATTTGTCAAAACCCCAATTTACTATTACATTAATTAAGTTGATAATATTGTTATTATACACTAGTTTAAATTAAATACTATTTTTCTCGCTCATAAATAATAGTAACATTTTATAAAATTTAAAATTTTAAGAGTAAAAATATATTGTGGTTCGTGCATCGAATGAAAGGGTGTACTGCTTTCTATAAATAGAGTGTGGTTATAATGAGAACTACTTTTTTTCATAGGGGAAACACATAATTTTAAAGATCACGTAACGATGGACTCGAATATGAGACATTTAAATTCAAATTTTAACCATTTTATCATTTTTCTTAGTCATATTTTCCCTACTTTTTAGAATATAATTTATTTTAGTAGTAAGACGGAATTAAACAGTTTTGACAAAACTAATTAATGGAATCTGTTATTATTATTAGGGCAAGGTACAACTCGTCTCTGCATATGGAATCAACCAGCTTCATATATTCATTTTTGCATTGGCTGTTTCTCACGTACTATGCTGCGTCACAACCTTATATATGGGTGGACTAAAGGTAATAAAATATCTCTCCTTTCTTTATATGTAATCGTATAATTATTTCATCAATTCAACCAAAATTTAGGTCCCCTCTAAAATCTCATTTAATGACTTTTATAACGAATCACGGAAACCAACTAAAAGAAAAAAGTAAAATCAATTAAATAAGTAAATTACTCTTTTTTTTTTCTACAAACGGCTGAATAGAGCAAGGCTGCTATGTTTAAATAGAAAAAATTGGATATTTTCACAAATAAATCAAATTTAAGTACTGAATAATTCGATATCATCATCAGATGAATGCTGTTATCTCACAAGGGGCAAATATCAGCTGTTGTCTCAAACGCTTGCTCAAATTAATGAAAATGTTTTAATATAAGTATAATTGCCAAAAAAAAAACAAAAAAACATAAGGTTCCAAAAAAATCTCGTTTGTGTCACAAATAATTTTTTCGGTGCCCAAAATGAGCGCGCATGTGACATATAACGTGACCTAAAAATATGACGTGAAAGTCGCATAATTAAAATGAAAAAAGTAAAATATCAAAATCTCAAGCCCTTGAAAACGATGTTGTTCTTGTTACAATTGTTTTTTTTTTCTTTTTTCTTTTGAGGAGTGTTGTTCTTGTTACAATTAACATAAAACATCTCCATCAGATTTTTAGTATTCATTTTTTGCAATTATGCTTATATTGAGATATTTTTATTAATTTGAGCAAACATTGAGACAATATTTGATATTTTACCCTTCCATAAATGAATGAAATATTTAAAAGGGATTATTTAAGAGAAAAGGTGTTAGAACCAGTCCGGTCCAATTTTAATTTAAACTATGGCATAATGCTTTAAGTTTGAAAGAATTTCAGTTCGACCATATATCTGTTTGATATGAGTTTAAAAGCAGGATAAGTTAAATTAATATGGATTTACGTAGTGTTTGATATTATGTGTTACTAATATGGTCAACTCCAGGTTTATCCCAAGACCCTAGCTTATTTTGTGGGATTAACCCACACTAATTATCCCACCTCCCCCATGGAATTAACCCACCCTAATTATTCCACCCCCTCCATAGGCTACTAATTTAGGTATTTGATATGTTAATCCAACCTATTTCAATGGATACCAAATACTTTTTGGGATTAATTACCAATGATATCAAACACCCATCTGAGATTAGAAATCATGACTAATCCACACTAAATTATCAGGATAATTTATATCCTGCTTAATCCAATACTGAAAATCAAACGGGCCCTACGTGTATTGGCAAAATTATACTAGTAAGTTTTTGGACAGGTCTACACCCTAAGGTAGTATTTACTTTAAACGACGAGATGGATTAATAAAAATGATTGAATATTTGAAGAATAAAATTGTCAAATACTTTTAAAATTAATCAAATTCGTTGAAATAAATTATAAATTAGCTTCAATTATTTTTATTTATACAATTAATTAGCTTCAAAGTGAATCGCCCCTAAAAAGATTGGCCCAATAGATTTCGCTCGGGCAAAGTCAACCAGGCCCAATAGTTTGACAACTCTTCTTATGAGTTGAGTTGATCCATGATACTATTCTAGAAGGAATTACATAGAAAGAAGATAGAATTATCAAATCTTTAAAGTTTTAACTATGAATTGTGAATGATACAGATAAGGAAATGGAAATGTTGGGAAGAAGAGACAACGACGGTTCACTACCAATGCCACAATGGTAACTATGATGGAATTAATGGTTGAATCATATATAATTTGATTATAGAAAATGTAGATATACATTTTATGTGTTATGAATAAACATATTGATTGATGTGGTTGCAGATCCAGAGAGGTTCAGATTTGTGAGGGAGACAACATTTGCACGTAGGCATTTGCATTTTTGGACCAACCATCCCATCCTCCTATGGCTTGTAAAAATCCCCTATACCCTTAATTTTCTTTTATTATTTTTTTTTAATTTCATAATCATTTGCTTTAGTATATTGAAAGTGAGGTGCATTACACTATAATAATTGAGTAAATTGTACAAAAATTCACCAACTTTAATTTGTTTTTTTTCTTTCGTTTTATACAAACCATACAAAATATCATGTTAGTGTGGAACATAGTTCTTTTTTTTCCTTTTTCTTTTTCCTTAATTTTAATATAATTTGCGAATAGATTAAAAGTATATGCTCCAATTTTCTGGTGTGCAGGGTTGTTTCTTTGCGCAGTTTTTCACGTCAGTTGCAAAAGTGGACTACTTAACACTGAGACATGGATTTGTAACAGTAAGTCATCACAACAACGACGTCGTTTCCACATGAACATCTTAGTGCTATGTTTTCACAAAGATGAAGTGCAGGCACATCTGACACCTCAGAGCCAAGCAACATTCAATTTTCAGAAGTATATCAACAGATCACTGGAAGAAGACTTCAAAGTTCTAGTTGGGATAAGGTTAGAAAGTTTTACCTGTTCAATGATACATAGCTTGTTTCTGCAGATAGCTGCAGTTTGATCGAGCTCGTTTCCTGTTTTTGGTGCAGCCCTGTGATATGGCTATCAGCTGTTCTGCTCCTCCTCACCAACACCAATGGTGAGTCAAGAAACACATATCTTTTGAAGGAAAAGGGAGACGTCGTGGTTTCATGCACGGCCTTACCTAGCAACTATTTCACATTCTTCCTCATTTGACAAAAAACAAAAACAGTATATATGAATCTATGATATCCATCAATAATCCATTCTAGTTTGGCTCCCCCCCTCAAACAAGTAGGTATGCTAAGTAGACTCCTCTAAACCTTAGTTCAACCATTATCAAAGTAGTTGCTAGCAGAATTAGTTGCATTGTACAGCCTCGTTTCTGGGTCCCCGCTCACAAGCCTAGTGCATCACTGGCAGGGTGTGGTCGGGCGCGGCCTTCATATTGCTCTTTCTAGTATATGTAGTAAATAATATAGTAATATGCGTAAATTCTTGCATCAAGATTCTAATGATTTTTCACCATCCATTTCTGTTGTATTGTATTTCTACAAATAGGGTGGTATTCACAATACTGGGTGCCATTCATCCCTCTAATTGTAAGTCAGCATATGCCTATATCATAGCATTTAGTACTTTCTTCGACTCTGAAAGAACTAACATGAATGCTGAGTTGAAAACATGCAGATAATTCTCCTGATCGGGGCAAAATTCCAAGTTATCATAACAAAAATGGGAATAGATATTCTAGAGAGAGGAGTTATAATCAAGGGCACTCCACTAGTTCAGGCAGGCGATGACCTGTTCTGGTTCAGTCGACCTCGTTTGATCCTATTCTTAATCCATTTTGTTCTTTTCCAGGTAATTTTCTTTTCAAGAAGAAAGAGATTAGCTAATACTAAATGACTAAATCCAAGTCTGTAAAGCTATGTCATGATTCAGCCGATCTTATCAGTTCTTTTTAAGTGTTTTTCTTCTGCAGAATGCATTTCAGATCGCTTTCTTTGTATGGAGTTGGGTAAGCAGCATATATATCAGTATATTTTCAAGAGAGTATGTCTTACTTCCAATACGAAACCCTAAAAGCACCACCTTGTGTTCCTCAGTACGAATTTGGATTCCCGTCTTGCTACCACGAGAACTTTGAGGAGATGATTATCAGGATAACAATGGGGTGAGTACAAATCATAATGTGTACTTTCAAATTTTCTACAACTTCCATTATTGTTCAACACATTATTCAGTTAGCTTCTAAAAGTTTCCTGTTCTTTGTTTTGCTAGTGTTACAATACAGGTTCTGTGCAGCTACGTGACTATCCCTCTCTACGCCTTAGTCACTCAGGTTCCATCTACTGCTGCTATAAACTAAAGATAACCCTAATTGTACAGAAATCAAAAGCAAACTTGATTCCTAATCTCTTACACGTATTATCTATCAAATTTTTCAGATGGGCTCATCATTAAAGCCAGTCATTTTCAGCCAGCGAGTTGCATCAGCGCTACGCACATGGCACCAAAGAGCAAGCAAGCGGCTGAAACAAAGGAGGCAATCAGGGAGCAGCACCCCTGTTGATGGAGGTGCTTCACCAGTGCATCTCTTACGTGAGCACAAGAAATATAATGATATCCACAAGGGTAGAGAAGGTGGTGAAGGAGCATCGGCATCTCCCAGCCACCGTGATATTGATGATACGATGAGGAAGTGCAGACATCTAGGTAAGACGAAAAGGAATGAAAATGAAATTAGTTTGCGGAACTTCTCTTTTGGAAATAAGCAGTGTTTAGCAGGAATGGAGGATGGCTCTATGTCACCATGTCCCAGCCACCATCATATTGACAATACGGCAAGGAATAGCATACGCGTATCTCTAGGTCAGAGGGATGATACTGAAATTAGTTCAGGGGAGTTCTCTTTCAGAAATAAGCCAGAATTATCAGGAGTCAGTGGCTCTAAGTGGTAAATCATAGCTTTGTAAACCTCCTGAAATATGTCAACTTATCTGATGAAAATTAGTGTCAGATAAAAGTATCAACTCACAAATTTAGTTATAATTAATTCTTCTGATATACATTCATATATACATAAATTAATACAAACTTATATACACATATATTTAGGTGAAATCAGAAGTGTAAAAATCTAAGAATTGGGAATTAATAAGTTTCTCAAGAACCAAGCATATCTTCTTTCACCCTTGAAATACAGAATATATTTTAAATTAGCTTTTTTGTTTATTTGATACAAGAATTTATATTTATATTAGCCATTTAAATCACAACTCAAATGAAGCGGTGCCTAACAAAAACAATTCTTATAGGCACTTGAGACTTTCCTAAAGATATATACCCTATCATAACTCCAATCTCAAACAGACTATTGATATAAGCTTAGCTACTCTAAATGGCCACTTCTCTAAATTAACAATTGCTTGTGAAGTAATTTGCAAAAAATGATTTAGAAAAACACACGACTAAATATGCACATTAAAATACGTAACACTTTTTAGTGCAAATGACAATAATTTCCATTTTACAATGCGATAACAACTATAATGACGGACAGGCTAAAACCAAAGGCCCAAAATCAATGTAAGGAAAAGAATTGGTACCACAGGTCCACAACCAAAAACAGTTAACAAATAAAACATGCATAAGTGCTATCCATATCATAATCATAACAAAATATGCCAAAATTCCTCATAGAAACAAAAAGTATGTATTAACAAATAGGTGTACAAACTTGTAAAGATATACATATCTGGAAACTCAGCATAAAAAGTTGCAATCCCTAAACATTTTCAGTTGCATCTCTTTGTGTTTCCACAAGCACTCCTGGAGCAGTCAGAGTCTCAGCTGCCAATCTTTCTTCAAGTGCCCGAGCACCTCTTTCCCTGCAATCAAGCAGGTTAATTAATAAATTAACTAATTAACCCTCTCTTTTGTAATAGGCAAACAATTAATTTGCTTGCTTGATTGCAGGCAAATTAATCAATTAAGAAATTAACTGATTATAATCAGTCAAGTAATCAACCGTCAGTCTCCTTTGTAATAGGCAAACAAAAGATTACCTCCTCCTTGATGCTTCAATAGGATCTGAACTAGGCAACGCTGAACCTCCTAAAGTATAGCCCCTCGTTTCATCTGAGGATTCAGATCTTTTTCCACAAAGCAGACGCTCAAAAATTGTGGCAACAGGATCAATTACGGGTCTGCAAACCACAAGCTAAAGTTAACTGCCAAGATTTGCAATTATAAGAAAAGAAAGTCCAACAATTTAATTCAAAATGTAAACCACCTTAGGGGTTCAGGGAAGAAAGTAGAGAAAGAAAATTCATCACTTGGATCGCCTTTTAGTTTCGTCTCTGATTTTCTTTGCCAGTATCTGAGGTAAATCCAACCAATATATGTGCCAAAAATTACAGAAGGAAGATATGTTGCTGAATCTGTTGTGAAAAAGCTTACGACAACAGACAGCAACAGTGCAATAGATGGCAACCACTGCAAAAGAGAGAAAGGGCAGAAATAAGTAACAATCAAGAGGGTTTAAGATTTGGGACCTCACATAGCATGTTGTAAAATTGAATGACGAAAAACTTTCCAATATCAAAACTCATACCTTAGCTTTTATCTTCAATAAAGACAGCTCTTGATCTGGTATAATTTGTTTGATGCCAACTAAAAATCCTGAAAGAACCCCTTGGAAACCAGAAATAGGCATATAGCTGCAAAAGGGGAAAAAATAGCAGGAACAGTATCAAGTACAACTTTGACTGAATTTGCAGCACCAAGTACTATGAAGCAATTAGTTAACCAGTTAACAAGACCTTGTGTTGAAGATTGGGGAGGGGGAGTTACACATTAGAGATTCATAAAGATACAACTTAGGGTCAGGAAAATGGACAAACAAATTTACTATGTCGCATTCACACATTACATCATCGTAAGATGGAGTCAAGTTAAATTGGACTGCCTCAGCTAGTTAAGGTAAAAGAGAATTTGCACTGACGGTCAAGGAATATGTCAACAAGATATATAAAAAGAAAAAGGAAAGAAAAGCATTTATAGAGATATATACACAATAAGAAAACAAAAGAACAAAGCTAAAGAGGATAGAAGATACAAATAGGCACAATAGAGGTATTTGACATAAAATTGTAACAACTAATGATGCTTCATAATAGTTTTGAACATGCAAGTTGAGCGGCTTGAACCCTTGGACAAGTAAGAAAATTAAAATGGCTAAAGAACTGAACATGAAAAAATTAACTCCTGCGTAGAGTTTTTCTAGCATCACTTACAGGTAACTTTCCTGTGTTGTAATATAGTACAAGGAGATAGCCGTGACGAAAACACAAACCGATGTCAGAAAGTTGACAACAAAGATGAACTTCAAAAACTCCCTAGAACCCCATATGGGTTCGAGCAGCTTTCCGATGAAAAGGAGACCAACTATGCTGATTACTAGCTGCAAATTTATAGCAATTATAGGATTATAGGCATATATATACAAATTAAAAGAAAAGGTCCATCAGTATAGATAATTGCAGCGGCATTTAACAGAGTAGGAGATGACATACCCCAGGTATTGACTGTTCAACATATCCAGCTGTTATGAGATTCCAAGCAAAGGGAATTGTCCTATGGTAAATCAGTCAGGAAATTAATTAGCAGTGATTTTTCAGTTTTACATAACTAAAGATATAAGTGTAAATCTTATACAGCTTCAAACTGTCATCATGAAATATTTTAGCAGGAATGGGATAAGCCCTCTACGAAGCATGCCAAAGTCCACAGTCAGTTTTTTTATTTATTATTATCCAATGATCATATATATGTAATAATTATTCTTATTCAATAGTGGATAAGAATCAAACTAGCCTCACCTTGCAGTTTCAACTAAAGCAAATCTCCTCAAAATGTTCTCTTATGAGTTTCTGAAACATTAGCCAATCATTATGGTTTTTTACCTGTCTCTTTAAATGAGGCCATTGACGTAGAGCACCATAGATCTTGACACAAAAGTTCTTCTAAAGTATTATAACCTTCAAACACTTAGGCTAATAATGCTGCATATATTGTTTACCCCTGAAAAATTTTCCTTGATTCCCAGAAATTTCTTCTACTTGGTAAGGTCAAAAGGTGAAATACTGATCTTGTTATCATGATGTGATTAAAACAGAGACTCAAGAACATTTCAACCTAGATCAAGCCAACTAGCACAACCCACCAGCTACAACCCCTCTAAAGCTAATTTAAACATACACTCAAACAACCAACAATACCACAAATTATACACATAATAAGAAAACAAGATAAATGCAATTAAAAAACTAATACAAAAATAAATAAGACGAATATTACTTTGCAGGGATGAGAGCAAGATAAGAAACCGCAGATGGCAAAATCTGAACAACAATGTGACCCCCAACCAACACCACCGCCAATCCCTTGCACAGCTTTGTGTATCCACTGTAATTGCTCATTCCGCCCTAATCAAGCAACAGAAACAGAATCAGCAAATAAATAAATAAAATAGAACCAGCCCACTTCACCAAAAATAGAAACAGTCGGAACCCAATTCAGATCTGACGAAAATTTGACTGTTAAACGACTAAATTGCATGAATTTTGAACTTGTTAGAGTGTGATCAGCGATGGAGAACTCACTCCCGGGAGCTGTTGGGAGCTCATTGTGGGTTTGGGGTTGTGGACTGATCTGCTTGAATATCTTTGGATTGTGTGTTGAAACTGATCTAAATTTGTTATAAATATTCTTGATTTCGGGATGAAGTAATTAAATAGTATAATAAATGGGATTTAAGGTACATTGACAATGCAGAGAAAACTAACTTGGGGAAAAATTCATTTTGCCCCTCAGAAAATGCTGATTTTTCGAGCTGCTACTTTCATCCCTCTTTTTTTGAGATAAATTACTTAAGTAAATAAAAAAATATAAAGACAGTATGATGATAAATTCGAACCCAAGACTTCAATTCTTAGATATTAATTATCTATCGCTAAATCAACACACACACTCATTTATATTCGTATTTTTATTTTTATTTTAATTTTTTTTAGCTAGTGATATCTGTTTTTAAATTTCAACCGTGGGAGATGGACATGGTAAATTGAATTATAGTAGTAATATATGTGGTATGTGGATTTACAATTTACGAAATTTGGAACCATAAAAAAATCAATTAATCTGAATATCTGATATTGATTTAAGAGTATATAAATTATTTAACTTTTAATAAATTCTCATGTTGCGCACCAATTTAAAAACTTGCATTCAAATTATTTGACTAGTACTCTTTTTATGATTTTGCATATTCATCGGACTTTTGCGTGCGGACATAGCATAAATATGTTCGTATGGAATAAACAGGACCGCATTGAAAAATAGAAACTACGTCGTATTTTAGAGTTTGATGGAAACAATATCATTTCGGGCTCCTAACTAGAGTTGTCAACTGGGCCGGGCCGGCCCAGCCCGAACCGGCCCAAGCCCGGTATGGGCCGGCCCAGGACCAGCCCACTTGATCGAATGGGTTAGTTGGGCCGGGCCAGCCCTTTGAAATGGGCTCCATTTGGGCTATTTATCAAACCCAAGCCCGGCCCAGGACCAGGATCGTTAGAAGCCCAGCCCAAGCCCGGCCCAGGACCAGGACCAGGCCCAGCCCAGGACCGGTCCAAGCCCAATAATTTAGGTTAAATATTATTTATATATTTATTCCTCTTATTCAATATTCAATTCCCTACACAATTTAGCAATACTAAAATATTAAACCCAATAAAATATTAAACCTATTTAAAGCCCAAGGACCATTTGTCAAATATATAAATAAGCTCAAAATAATTTAAAGATAATAATTACAAATTTAAAACAATCTAAAATTGAAAACTCATTCGTACCCAACTGAAGCTCATTCGAAGTACAACCCAGTATAAGCCCATCATACTCGACCCAGCATAAGCCCATGTGAGGCCCGGCCCATTTGAGGCCCAAGCCCACTAGACATGTGGTCCTGAATCGGGCTGGGTTCGATATTTTATAAAAAGCCCGGCCCAGGACCGGCCCATTTCAAATGTGGGCTTGGGCTGGGCTGGGCCTAACTCCTTACGGGCTCAACCGGGCCTGGGCCGGGCCGGGCTGGCCCAGCCCAGTTGACAACTCTACTCCTAACTAGAATTAAAAGCCCTAAAAATCTTTTATCTCTATTTCATCCCCTCTTAATCCCTAATAGCTAATCGAAATTACAACAAAAGAGTTTGCTTCGATTCCTTTAATTTCTTGGATTTCATCTTGTTGCTTTCCCTCGTTAGATATATAAATTACTCAAGTAAATAAAGAAATTTAAAGACAGCACGTACAATTGTGGACTCAAACACAGGACTTCAGTCTTTGGGTATAACCATTTCTCGCTAGGCCAATACACGCACATAATGGTCGTGATTCTTGATTTACGCCATAATTTAATTGGTTGTTTAAAAGCAAATGACATAGTTTTAATATGTACAAAAGGACATCGTATTAGTATTCGACGAATTTGAACACATAAGATTTTAAACGACCATTTCAACACAAAGTTTGCCCAGAAAATTTGTGAGTATGTACAATTAAAAAAAATCAATAATTGAATAATTTTATTATAGATTTTTAAGTTGGTGCGTAAAATAATTTTTTTTTAAGTTCAATATTCCCTCCTCCGTCCATCAAAAATTTGTCACAATTCCTTTTTCATTTCGTTCATGAAAAAATTAATCACTTCAATATCAGCTCAATTAAATTTGGTTCAAGTGTAGCAATATCAAACTATACTGGCTCAACTCGACCTTAATTCGATTTCAGATCAATTAAAGTTGGTTCAAACTTTAATTTAATGAGGAATCATTTCAAATACAATCTAACACATACCGTCGCGAGGTTAATGCCCAAGACCTAAGGTCCTGGATTCAAGTCCTCCCTCACGCGATCCTTGAATTGTTTTTATTTACTTATGTAATTTATTAAAAAATAAGAAAAAGATCTCGATCTTACGTGTGTATGTGTTGTGTGTGTAAAAGATCCCGATCTTGTAGGCCTCCATCAATAACTCATACTTGCATTTCATTATACCTTTATTAGGTTTAAAATTTGAAGGATGTATTATAATTTATACATGGTATACCGTATACATATTTACAGTGTTAAAAATGTATACAATCTTCAGCAGATGTTTTGCACCTCACATCATCTTTTTATGAGAAGCTTGAAGAAGAAACAGTCACGGCGTCCGAGTACGTACCTTAGTTAGCTGTAGCGATTTGCTTCGAGTTATAGGATGCTCGACTCAAATAAGCTTCGATGAGGGCAGCCAACACTCTCCGACAAGCCATAGCTGACGCCAGGAAGAACATCGAGAAAGAAGCACAGCAGAATCTCAATAGCAAAAGAGGATCTTTCCTTGCAGAATTGAAAGACTTGAAGAAGATCACTCTGAGACGACGATCTCTGAGGATGGATACGTATTCATCGTTTGTAGAAGATACTTGTGGGTTGCTGTTGGCCGCCGTGAATGGAGAACTGAGTTTGAGGATATTGAGACCTTTCTCTACAGCTCCAGAGATCCATTTGTATAGTATGTCTGCAACCACCTGACAAAGCTGTTGGCGGAACGAACTCGCCTCTTTTGAAACGAGCACTTGAATCAGTGAAGCTCCATCCTGTTTTCCAAGAGATGGTTTTTGTCTCAAACTAATGATTATAAACTCAAAATTCATGTAATGAATCGTTTGCGCATGCGCACACAAGCAGAGTGAGAAACGGGCAAACGAAGAGCAGAAATAAATAGGGTAAATATCATTTTCTAGTTCAAACAAGCACGTTTTTCAGAAATGTCTCACACTAAGACAATGGCAGATTATTGGATAATAATTTTTCGTTCAAAAAAAAGAAGTATCTAATAATTTGATTTCAATTCTCAAATCTAGGACAGGCCCAGTTCTCTAGTACCAAATAGGCGCATCGGCAACAGAAAATCCACAGAATGACAGTGGACTTTTATTCAAGTACGATATCCACACATATTCCAATTGCCAAGTACGATATCCACACTCCTTTTTCAGTATCGGAAAAGTGGACATGTCCAAGATTCAAAAACAAAGTCGATCTATTGAGTACTAATCTGTCGTTATTAAAAGTATGAGACATTTACAAGAAAACGCTCATAGTTTGGACTAGGAAGTGAAGTTTATCTAAAGGAACAAAAGAAACAAGAGAGCACGGTGTACAATTATGAATTAGTGGGGTGATTTCATGATAGGCAATATAACTGCTCGTTCGATTATGTTGATAAAAAATCAACAAAAAAAATGGGTTCAAGCAATAGACGCTTACTGCAGTCATCAAGAGTCTTCTTAAAACAAGGCCATTTTTGGATGGTAGAATTTTCAAAGCCAGATTTGTGAGATTCACTTCAGGCGAGATTCCATTTGCAGATTGCACAAGAGAAGTACGACTATTTTGTGGCACCAATGATTGCAGCCCTTTCCTGGATCCAAATGGTAAGCTAGTTATAGATTAAATCAAATGCAATGGAGATAGCATCTGTTCTTCCCAAAACAAACAGAAAAAGAAAAAAGTAAAAAGGAAGAACAAAAAGAAGAAGCATAAAATGTTTCTGAAAGAGAAACAGCTTATATAGAGAGCCATGATTTGTTCTCATCACTCGCCAAAACTAGAGGGCAAGAGACATGTCTATGATGTCGAACTCTGAGAAGAAAAGCCAGTAGTTATTTTACCTGGTTGCTCCAACTCTTAAGAAAACAGCAAGCTTTTGCCATTGAAATTCTCTTCTTCTGTTGAAGACAACCTGAAAATTTGAACCAAAGTAATTAAAAATAATGGGAAAAAGATTTCAGAAGCTGTGGTAATACATTCCGATTCCGAATATAGACAATAGCCAAATGCTCGACGTCTATTAGATGGTAAAAGTTTGATTTATGCATGCTCACGATCATTCATTCAACCAATACAAAGATATTTGCCAGAAAATAATAACATAACAAGAAAGGAAGACGTTAGCTAGGTGAAAAGATAAAATCAAATTTTATCATCCATATGGTACCGAGTATAAGATTCTCCTCGTAGCAGAAGAATTGTCAACAAGAAGCTTCTGAACAACATACGGATATGCAGCTTCAAACGTCTTAAACGTTGGATTCGCAGCTACTGCCAATCCTACAGAACAGAAGATGGATTCAAATAATAGTTTCAAGAATTATCTTTGTGCATACAACTAGATGTGCAGTTTGAAGATGAAAAGTAAGGCAGCTGAAAAACATGGACAAATGGAAACTTTATCCACATTCCATGATGTCCCTTCCCAACTGAGTTGGCTATCCTTACAGCTAGAGAACTCATGTAAGAAAAAGAAGAATTCAAGTCCACGTGTATGTACTTGTTAGTGCCATAACCAACAGTGACGGTATCATTCAAACTGTTCAAGGTTCTGCAGAGGAAAATGTTCAACGACATCTTCAACATTCATAGGTTGTAGACTAGCGTTATAACAGAGGCATGCACACACAAAGTGTTATGAATTTGCACTCCTGGTTTAGGATAGACAGAAAAGTTACCTTCCAGAGATGCCAGAGACCGCAAGACAAGAACATAATATGGCGGCATGCGGCAGTGATACTTTAGAGCAACAGACCATATTTTACCCAGTACCTTCACAATTAGAAAACCCAAAATTAGTATAGGACCACATACTAACTGAAAAGCAGACTCAGATCAAATCTCTCTTCATAAAACTTAATTTGAGAGTATATTAGCAGTATCTATTGATTTACTTATCGAATTTAAAGATTGTGTTATAGACAGACAACAGTGTTCCCTAACATTTACATGATTCTCACCCGACTAAACTTGACATCTGGTATTCCATTGGTAAATTCCAACTCCCCTAGGGCATCTTCCAGGTCCTGCATTATTACGAAATTTGATAAGCTGATGCAAAATTTCGAGGCAAACACTGACCAGAAGATGGAATTAAGAACCACATGCGAGAGTAGTTTAAAATTGAGTCAAAGAAAGTCGAGAATAAGAAAAACACAAGAATACTCATGGAAGGACCAAATTATCAATGATATAGATACTACCATGGTGAAACGCCTTATGTTGGTCCCAGGTCTAATAACATCCATTTCCGTCAAATCATACACAAGAGATGCCCAATCACCATTTACAATGTGAACAACGGCACCAAGCATCGCAAACTGGTGCTTCTTCTCCATCCGACAGAGCAAACCAAAATCAAGAAACCTATTCCATTAAAATTTTAAAGAGGATCCAGGTATTAAGACGTCATACTATAATAAATCAATGTTTAAACTTATTTTTAGAATTGAAATTGTATCTAAAGCGTGCGTGCCTATTAATTATCTATTTATGAACAGGTTAATACCCAAGCTTCCCAGACGACGTGTAACGCAAATTTCCTGGATGAGGATCAGCATGCATTAGGCCAGTCTCAAGTAGTTGTATTAATGATGCCTCCACACCTTTGTTAACCTAAAGGAGGATAGCAGTATCTGTGAGCTTTAAAAAATGATACAAGAATACAGCTAAATCAAGAAATATAATGGGACAAGCAGATTTGACGTTACTCATTTCCTGTAATAAGTTAAAATGCAAAGTCTAGATTATACTGCAATATCAGGACACTATCTCTATCATGTGTGCGACGTATAAATTTGAGGATATCCTTTGTAGCTCTTGCTACCACTTGTCAATCCTGTCTATCTATAATTAAGACTGTCTAACATTCATTTGTTTCTACAATAGTTCCTAGGTTAGACATGCAAACACATTATAGACCAAACAGGAAGTTCTAACTACTTTCTTAAAATCAATAGATGCATATTATGTACAATCTAGGAATTTGAGCAGAGATAGTATCAAGTTATTCGCATACCAGATCTAGAAGCTTTTGGTTAGACTCCTCAGAAGAAACAGATAGCAACTCAGTCGGACTCTCACCAGCCATCCATTCCATAGTTAAAACTCGTTTCCTGGTCAAATGCTCATATACTTTTGGCAAACAAATAAATGTGAACTGAGAATGAGCTTCCTGCAAGAAAATTGAATGAAATAGCAGTCAAAAACTATTTTTAAAAAGTGAAATAGCCATAGCTATACTGTTCTAATAGTGTCCGCATACTAGATGGGGAAAAGTCTCTTTTATGGTTTCATGTGAACAACTTATGCTATACATCTCTGCTGCAGTTACATGTATAATTGATAAACATGGTTTTTGCACTCTTCCTAGGATGCTTTTGATGCCGTTTCACGTAAGAAAATCATGTTTATAACGAATACTTCAGCAAATCTGATGTTTTGTTGAACATTGATACTTTGTTCTGCTTTCTTGGAAACGTGCAGAAAAATGGAGACAAATTTGGAATGAAAGGATTGCATAATATCAAAGAGGAGCTCGATACGAGGACATAGGAAAAATCGGGGAGCAATTCAGAGACCGGACGAGAGAGAACGAGGCAAAATGGGTGACGCGTGCAGGAGCCAGCACCCGCTGCATCAACCGCTGCCGTGCGCGTTTTTCACGCCCGTGCGCAGTGGGTGAGCCAGCATCGCTGGTAGGGCCACAAGCAACACCCCCTGTTCCTAAAAAATGTGTTTCCTCATTTTTCTTCCGATTTTTAACCCAAATTATGGCCCCCTCACTTCATTTATTACCCATCAATATAAATACACCCCAAGAGTACTTTCAAAGGAGTTCTTCACCACATCCTGAACCCTAGCCTCCATTTCACACTCTTCCACCTCTCTTCCAGTTCCATCTCATCCACCATTTGAAGAAGAAGCATTCTTTAGGATTTTTGAAGAAGCAATCAAGGAAGCGAGATTGGAGGCCAAAGTTTATACAATTTGTCCCTTAAACTCTTGTATCTTTAACTATGTTTCCTATTGATTTGGGTGTTTCATTTTCCATGAGAATGATTGACTAAATCCCTTTGTTCAAGGGATTAGACTAGATGGGTTTGTAATGCATTGATGTTTATTTTGAATATAACTCTTGTTTGAATGTCTTTATCTCCTTGAGCCCAAGCTTTATTTCTTGTTTGAATGATTGGCCATCATTTGGGCATTTATACTGTGTTGATTTGAACTCGGGAGAGAAGATTCGACACAAGAATAGGAGCTTGAGGCACGCCTCTCAATAAACCGGGAGGTCGAGAGTTTGGGTGAGGGTGTTTGTTGATCTTTGGTGCTTTCTGGAGTTATAGGTTAACAATTGACCAGGGACGACAATTATAACCCGTACTATACCATTTTAGTCGTCCAAGAGGGAGCTAAGGCTAGTCTAGAGATTGCCCAAGATAGTTAGGGTTCATTCAAGAGTTAGTTAATATAGATTGAAGTCCATTTACTACGCATTAATGTTGAGTCTCCAGAATAGCTTCCACTTCGTTAATTCTCTCATTCACCTTTGCTTTTATTTAGTTTCTTGAAATTTATTGCTGAAGTAACATAGATAGTGAAACAACTCCTCTTGATAATAATTAGTCTACATAGATTTAGGATAACGAATTAATATTAATCACATGTTTAAAACACTAATCCTCGTGGAATACGACCTTGCTCACCACTAGTACAATTACACCGTGCAATTGCAGCGTAGTGAAAATAGAAAGCAAACAATAACAACAAGGTAGCAGTTATCTTGCTCAATATGAATAAAGAAAACTTCCTAAACCTATTTGGAGGGGAAATCGTTGCATGAGAAACCACCAAATAAAGTTTGTAAAAGAAAATTACCATGAACTCTAAAGCATTAGCTGCCTCCAAGTTGTAATCTAACTCCCCTATCAAACCTTTTCCTAGTTCATCCGCATACAGACGAAGGTCACTTTTTCGTTGAGCTATTTTCTGCAGAAGTCCTAGCTAAAAAAATGTTCAGTGTTAGTTCGGCATCTTAAATTATTTTGAAAGAAAAATACCATGCTAGTGACTGAGACAAACCCCTGTACGAAGAATATAAATATCACGAACAACAATGTGGCGTAAGTTAGGACGCTGAACTTTCACAGCAACATCAAATCCATCATGGGTTCTTGCCTTGTAAACCTGTAAAATATGTCAACAAGTGCATCAGAAAAGTATAAGTTTAACATACATAAACAAATATCTCTTTAGTTTAAGCTTTTACTTTAATGATATTAATTTCTTAATTTCCCAAGCCCATAATATAACACAGAAACCTTCTATACCTGCCCAAATGAAGCTGCAGCTACTGGATCCTCAGAGACATAACTAAAATGCATGTCCACGGGAGAACCTAATTCTTCTTCTATAATCTTCATTGCTTCAGCCCGTGGGAAAGGAGGGATTTGATCATGCAGTTCTGACAATGCCTGCAATCATAACTTCACCAAGAAAATGAAAAATGAAATATGAATTATCTTCTGCATATAGCCAGCACACAGGAATTATCAATTTTGTCTATTCGGTATTAGCACAAAGGACTAGCAAATGAGTTTCTTTCTCCCTTCTTTCAGCAGGAAGAGAAGCTAAACAGATATGTTAGTCGGACTGATTCATAGGAGATATACACTTGCAGTAGAAACAGTTACTACTTCAAAGTTCCAATTATTGGGTGTGCTATTTTCTTCTTTACCATTTCTTCAACCCAGTGATCAAAAGCTGCACTTGCTTAGAACTCACTCTCACTCAGAAACTGTATTTCAATTTACAAATAATACAAGGATAAGGGGAAGATCAGGAAAGTTTCCGACTGAATGAACTTAACCAAAATAAATTCAATGCAAATAAATCATGCAGTTGTCCTCAGTAACAACAAAGTTCTTCTGCTCCGAATATAATTAGTTCGCATTAGGATTGATAGTGTTGGATTGTCACTGAAGCATAGACTATATATTCAATCATATGTGTCCTCTCCTTTTCTTGAGAACAAATATGTCTGGTTTAGTAATAAAGATGCTGAACATTGTTTCTGTACATCTGGGACGTCTAAATGGATTGGAGAAGATAGAAAACCAAGTTCAGCTGATGCATTAACAAAAAATGCCTTTGTATCATGCAAGTATGCAACGGTGCAAAATCTTGGGCGAAACACCCAAATTGTACAAGTTGTAAATTAGAGATTATCTAGTTCAATTTAAAGATGCTTCTAGCACACAACATTTCAAAAGATATAGTCTATAGATGGTTCAGTTTCATACCGTTGAGACTTCAGGACCAATTATGTCTGGCCTTGTAGATAAGGATTGACCAACTGCACACAGATAAAGCATTGCATTAGAAATTGGGTAAAAGATGAAAATATTAATATCTATTTGGAAAGTTGCAGTCCAATAAACATGTAAATATTGCTGCAAGCTCTATAACTATTTTTCAGTCCAGCTTTGTTATAATGACGTAGAACCTGCATTACCTTTTATAAAAGTTGGACCCAAATTCAGCATAGTGTCTTTTAAAATTATCCCAAAATTGTAATCAGATACACTTGTGCGAGCATCCTCCTCTGCGCCACAACTGATCCTAGAGATTCTGGATTTGATTGTAGCGGAAAGAAAGGCAGTAAGGACCTTCCACAAGATAAGAACGAGTCAGGATGCAGTTTGATGAATAGATCTAACTTCGGGTTGCTATTGATTCAAAAGAGTCATCACCAAGAACTTTCAACAATACATACGAAAAGAGCATTACCAAAGCGCTGAATGATAAAAATAGAGTCAGCAAAAGAAAAAAGCATGTGTTTGTTAAGCATACAGAATCTCTAAAGGATCAATTCACAAGTTTCAGTTCAAGGATCTTGTCCTCTCAAATAAGTTGAAGATTTTGACGCCAAGTATGACAAAAGCACAGAAGAACACAATCCTCAACTCAAACAAAAAGATCCTTCAAAGTTTTTTTCATCACCTTTTTTGGTAGGAGAAACAAATAATTTAAAATACTGCATGACGGTGGAGTCGAACCTGAGACCTTTGGCCTCAGGCATTAACCACTCTACCACTAGGCCAAGTGGCCAACACAGGCACGAAACTTTTTATTACCTCAAGAAGCCGGAGGGTCACCACATGAGGCCTCAAGATGAAATACTCTGTAACTTTCTCTGCATCGTACGTTTCAGGAAGAGGCTTTGTCCACATCTTGGATAAATAGTAAAGATACCATCCATACACCTCCACGGCCTTGAGGTCCGCCAGAAACAAATCAGCACCAGTGAGCTCTGTAGGAACACAGAAAAAGAATCAGAATGGAATAAAAACCCAGGCCTCTGAAAGTCCTACTTTCAGATGAGAGCTTAGCATGGTTTCACTACATACTAAATATACTAGTGCTTTCATGCCCATTCAATTTGTTTGATGTAATAAGTTGGTTCATGCGTTTTCAGTTTTATCAATATACTCATTCACCAATTGTCAAGAAGCTCAGGCCTCTGAAAGTCGTGCTTTCAGAAAAGAGCTTGGCATGGGTTCACACAAGCTATGTTCAGCTAGAACAGTCATTGCCTGACTTGTTTATCATACATATACATGCAACAAGATAATGCAACCAACTCAAGCAAGGTAGGCAGTAGGCGACTCATCATTCAAATATAAGCTTACACTACACATACATCAATGTCAACATAGGGAAGTGTTAGAATAACATTTCGATTCAGTATCCAAAGGGATAAGAAAGTAATACACACTGCACAAGGGATGCTAAAATCCCATCTAATCTTCGTATTAAATAAAATCACCAAAACAGAAGCTGATGACGATTAATCCTAAACTAGAAAACAAGGGAGCAATATACATTCAGTACTCACAAAAGTTCAATTGCATGTCCTCGTCACACACTTGCATCCACACTCAAGCAAGTCATCCCGCTCATTCAATGATAATGACTAAATAATGATGAAAACTATATCTAGTTCGATTTCCTGAAACCAGCACTTTACTTTACCCATCAAATTCTACTACTGCAAACACTACGATAACACACTATCTCCCGCCACTCCTACTGAACAGCAAAAAATTATTAACTTCCTCTCACCTCTCGGCGAATTTTAAAAACAATTGAAACACCATCAACTACCTGGATAGCAGGGCTGCGGCCACGACGGAAACCGGAGCGCCGCCGCCTGCGGATCCTCCGCATTCCGCAGCCACACAAAATCCTCCACGGACTTGGAAAGGTCAGGAATCCGAAACGCCTTGTTCGCCCATTCCAATCCTTTGCTCAAACCATCTCCCAAAAACTTCACATCCTTCTGCACGACTTCCAACACGTTCCCCAGCGCACCGGCGTTCCTGCGCAATTTTTGGTCATTTTTGCTGAGCTGATTGTTCCTGCCTCTAGGTGGGGCTCCTGCATGGCATAGAACGGCGGACGGCGAGGGTACCGCCGAAAACATTCAGGCGCAGAATTTGGGGGAAATTGAGGTTGATTTTATGTGGGAAATGGAGGCATGGATGATTTTTTGAGTTATTGGCTTTGGATGAAATGAAGTTCATATGACATATCTACCACTCATAAAACTTTCAATGCTACAAATTTACTTATGTCAACTACAAGTTTGGCCATTCTTGTGTCAAACACTCTGAGTCGCGATTTATTAATATACTCATAAAATACACTAATTCTTTTTTTTGAAATTACAATATATATACGAAAATAATCAATTATGCAACTTGCACGCATGCTGGACTTCACCACCATCCAAATAGTGGGAAAATATCACTGCATGCAGACGAAAAACACCATGTGTGTGAGATCTCAACACCAAACAATACAACACTGCACGCACACGAGAATACAACACCACTTAAAGTGGAAAAATATCATCACACGGTAGGCGGGATTGAATTCAAAACCTCTCACAAAGGAGAGTCTTTGGGGACTTCACCATCACCCAAATGGTAGAAAAATATCATCGCACGCAGGCCAAAACGCTCTGCTTGTGGGATCCCAACACCAAACAATACAACATTGCACGCAAACGGTAATACACCACCACCTAAAATGGAAATATATCACTGCACGGGAGGCGGGATTGAACCCAAGACCTCTCATAAATAAGAGTCTTCAGATGTCTCAACTTTACTACTAGAGCAATACCTCATTAACAAAATAACACTAATTCTAAGTGTTAATTTTTCAAGATTGAGTATTAAATTATATCTACTCAATCAAATAAAATATAGATCATATTAATGCATCAAATTATACAAGCCCCTTATATTTGAATTCAATATCTATACATATTGGGAAGATATCATATAGAATGAATCTCTTTCCGTACCTAGTATGTAGAACTAAATCTCATCAATCTATCTTCTTGATCATAGTGACTACTATTCACCCCTTTACATGATTTCGTCTTCTCATCTTCTTTTTATTATTTCGCCTCATCTTCCTCCTGTTAAGTTGCGCAATATGTTGCGGCGTAGCGGTAGACAATGATAGCTGATGTGCTGCAGTGGTGGTGGCGGCGACAACCACCAACGAGTTTTCAAGTAATGAGTCGAATATATATTGTGGTTATGGTACGGTGGATAATGAAATTTTGATAGAAGATTGAGGGGTCGATAGATATGGGGGCTATGATGGTGGTTTATGGCGAAGTTCAGTGAATATCGAAAAAAGAGGTGGTAGGTTAAAGATGAGTTCGTTGGAAACATGAAGAAGAAAGTTTTAAAACTAGTGGAGGAAAATTAAGGGAATTTAAGAATCGGTAATTACTAACACATGTGTAAGACTTATATTTCATTAGCTTTTTAAATTCAAATATTAGCTTCTTTATATTCACATGTATTTGTTGATAGTAATATATTGGCTTTAATTTTTTAAAAATAAAATTTGAATTTCATAATAATGTTTTTATGAGACTTTATCAATTGGAATCTCACATCCATTTATTTATTTTTCACTTCGTTTTAAAAATGGTAGATTAAATATTTTATTAGATGTCCTCAACGGGACACCAAACGGTGCGACCTCCTGTGTGTGAACAGTGAGGTCCCGGGTTCAAACCCCACTGCTCCTCATCCCCAACTCCCCCAAGTCAAAATAAATAAATAAATTATTAGATTAATTGGATACCACATTGTTAATTTATTTAAAATAGTTAATTAAGTAATTCTTTGTTATTTCTTATAAAATCAAATTAACCAACTTCAGTACGAATTATTACTATTTTTTTAGAACTAAAAATGTTACTTGATTTAACTGGATTAACAAATAATCGAATTGAAAAATTCAATTATTTGATGTTGGTTCGAGGAAAATTTAGTTTAGTGTAGATGTAAAAACTCTAATTTTAAGTTATCTAATTCCATTTTTTTTTTAAATGTCGATTTTACCACGGTACCAACATTGAGAAAGCTGTAAATTCAAATTATCTAGTAAACATAAGATGATTTTCTAAAACACTAATGTTTATATATAAAATATAGTAATAAAGTTTGGCTTACTATATTTAAAACTAATTCATATTGACATGTCTACAAGAGTTTTATTTGTTTAATGTGGCAAAACTATCGTTTGTATTAAATTAATGACAAGACAAATTGGTCAACTAATTGATAAGTATTTTTGATAAGTATATGCTTCTTTATAACTCTAGACGAGATGATTCTCAAAATTCAGTTGTGATTTTTCAAACTCCATACGAGATAATGTTAAAAAGTCAAAGGTGGTCTATCAAGCTCTGTACGAGATGTACTCAAAACTCAGTTTTGGCTCCAAATTAGGGATAGCAGTGGATCTAAGACCTGGTTCGGATCCACATATCCAGATCATTTTTTTAGGATCTGGACCTTGTAAGAAATGGACCCGATGGATTTGGACCGAATCTGAATTTATTTCTAAGATTTTCGAATGTGGATCTGGAGACACTGATCCGGTCCAAATCCGGCCCGCAGATCCAATTAAATCTCGTGCTAAAAAGAAACGCCTCAAGCTCGGCGGGGCGGAGGGAGTATAATTTTATTTTATTTTAATCTAACTCTACCCTAAAGATCTATAACTAATCTATACATCTCTTTTAATAAATACTAATATTCTATTAAAGATAATATTTTACTTTTATCTTTATTATTATTATTATTATTATTATTATTATTATCATCATCATCTTTCTTTTGTATTGATAATTATTTTTCTTTTTTCAATGTAAAATAGAAGACACATTGTTCTACATTTATTGAATATTGTGATGAGGATAAAGATAAATTTCATTTTAATAATATGGTTAATTTTCTTCCCTTTTGTACCTATACAATTGAAATAAGTGTGTATCTCATTATTCTACTACTAGTATGTTATTTATTACTTAATTATTATGTTCTTACTTATTTTATTTTTTTATAATATTTTTTTTATGGATTTTGGTGTTTATTTATTTTTGAATAATTGTTGAAACTTTAGATAATAATTATGATTTTATTTTTAGTTAATTTTAAAAAAATTAATTTATATTAAAAAAAGACAAAAAATATATGGATTAGGGTCTTGACATGAGACCCTGTAGATTTTATGAATCTGGACCTGAATCTCATTTTTTTCGAATTCAATGGATCAGGACCGAATCCGGACCTGAGTAAGAAAATATGTATCTGGATCTGAACTAAGCAAGACTCGGTCCAAATTCGGCCCATTGTCATCTCTACTCCAAACTAGGGCTGTAAACAAACCAAGCCGCTCGCGAATTATTCGGAGCTCGGCTCGAAAAAAGCTCGTTCAAGTTCGTTTAGAGAAGCTCGTAAAATAAACAAATCAAACTTGAGCTTTGTAGTATTCGGCTCGTTAGCTCGTGAACATGTTCGTCAAGTGATTCAGCTTGAAAAATATAAATTATTAGTAGACATAACTTATATCTATCCACTAAAATTAATAATAATTGTATTAAATCTCTAATTAATTATGTTTGTTATAAGAAAATAAATAATATATTTATTATTTTAAATAAAATAATTTATTTTTAAAATAAAATAATCAATATTTTGAATATAAATATAATTTAGAAAGTTCGTATAGGCTCGATTAGGCTCGTGAGCCTCAAAGTATTCGGTAAGTAAAGTTCGGGATTCGATTCGATACTTAACAAACCAAACTTGAGCACACCACTATTCGGTTCGGCTCGGTTCGATTACACCCCTACTCCAAACAATATAATGCTTACAAGTTTGAAGAAGCTTGTCAAACTCCAAACGAGATGATGCTCATAACTTAGTTATGACATTTTAAGTTCCAAATGAGATGATGTTTAATACTCAACTCCGGTCTTTTCAAGCTCCAAATGAATGGCACGCTTCGATTTATCAAACTATGAACGAGATGATGCTCACAAGTCAATTATATGGTCCTTCAAGCTCCATAGAAGATGATGCTCATATGTTTTGGTCTAACGAGCTCTCGATGAGATGCTACTCACAAGTCAGTTCTTATCTTTCAAACTGCATATGCGATGATGCTCAAAAGTTAGTTATATTCTTTCAAGCTTCAGATGGTGACACTTATAAGCAAATGTCATATTTCAAGCTTCAGAGACAAGATGATGATTAGAAGTTCGAAATGAGATATTTCGAGTTACAGACAAGATAATGCTCAAAAAATTTGTAAAGTTCGAATGAGATGATGCTCACATATAAGATGTGATTTTAAATTTTACCTGTCAATTTTTAAAAATTATACTCATTTAAAATTAGTAATTAAATCTTTTCTATATTCAATTAACAAGAGATATATATGATATATCAATCCTCCATCATATCCTATGTCAAATTTATATATATTCTTTTTCTTCTTATTTTTTTAAAATCCCCAATTCACATCAACTTTTTATGAAATTTTATCAAATGAGGCGGTCTATTCTAATTCTCAACAAAAAATTAAAATATAACTTACGAATGTTGAAATTATTATAGTTTGAATTGTACCACCAATTTAATTTTGGTCAAATAAAATTAATTAAAAAATAATTTATATAAAGACCATTTGATATGCTATGATCATAAACAACTTACACTATAATTACTATATTAAGTGATTCCCGTCAAATTTCCATGGATTTCACGCTAATATAGAAAATATTTTACTCACAAAAAATTTAACGATGTCCTTCTAAGGAGACCGTTCCACAATTTTACTCATTGAGACATTTGTAGCTCATAAAGCACTGTGGACAAAAAAAATTGTCTGCATAATTGACAATATACTCTAATATTGTGTATATTATATTAGCTTTAATTTTGCTACGCCAATTGTTGATTTGGATAATTTGAAATTCAAGGCCAATTCTAGAATTGACTAAAGTTTATGTATTTACACTACAATTTTATAGAATTGAAAAAATAACGAAATTCATAATTAATAGTATGTGAATTTACAATAAACTAACCCCATAAAATTATGTTGTAAAATATGATCTATAAAAAATAATTAAAAAATAAAAACGTGTGGTCAAGATCTTGGTCATTGATTTGATACATCTCGAACTATAAAATGAATTCATTTTTTTGTTAATTAGAGTTATTTTAATATAATGAATTGATGAATTTTATTTTTTAATAAAAATATTGGATAATATCCCCAATTCGAATAAACATTAAAAATTATTTTTTTACTATTAATTTTAACTAAATGGATATCACCATGAATGGCACAAAAGTAAAACTAATTTGCTACATAAAAGTAAACTTGAGCCTTCATAACTGATTATTGTTACCCTCTCGTCAAATATTTGCAGCATCCTTCACCTTCTCGTAAGTTATCACATTTTCGTGAGATGCCTCCGCCGACGTTAATTTACTGGATAGTTATGAAGAGAAAAAAATGGCAGTAAAATTGTAGTATCATTAAATAACACTGCGGTTTTATGTATTACATAAATTACTAAAAATTGAATTTAAAATGTATATATCGCAATTATGAATTGAAGTTGTCAATTTTTAACTAATACTTGTAATTAAATGCTAAAAAATAACTACATATCCTAATTTTGGGTATAATCATTATCAATCATAACTAACATATAATAAAATCAAAGAAAAGAAAATGAAAAATATGTGACGGGCGATATACACCAAAAAAAATGGATAAGAGGATCTCATGTTGATGTACATGAATGAATCAGTACGCTTACCTCGTGCTTCACTAATGAGATAAGATGAAGCTATTTCTCTAACAAAAAGTTCCTACCTAGTTTGCACACATATACTATGTATGGATATGCGTGGCTCCTCATACGCCATCTACGAAGGGCTGTCGATTTTCTCCGACCAGCTCTGCAGATGGCATACAGGGAGCCAGGCATATTGATTCGTTTACGAGTGTGTAAATGATCATCATTCAACATATATGCACCTTCATTAATTTGCTTCATTACTAGCAGTTTCGTCTATGTATGTGTGTGTGTGTGAGAGAGAGAGAGAGAGATCACAAGACAAGCTAGCTACATGCAATACTAGTTGAATTGTGACATTTGAGGAAGAAGATATATAGATGAAAGAGAGAGAGAGAGAGATCACAAGACAAGCTAGCTACATGCAATACTAGTTGAATTGTTACATTTGAGGAAGAAGATATATAGATGAAAGAGAGAGAGGATGGTGCTCCGACTTGAATAAACACAAGTATATATATAGTCGAACAAAATGAAGATGTAAGGGTAAAAATGGGCCAATTGAAAAAAGTCACAGATAAAAATCATCATCAACACCCATTTTGAAAAAAGAAGAAGAAACACACAGAAACAACACAGAAGAAAAGGGTTTGTTTGGTGATGATGATTTTTGTTTGCTTAATTTGTAGGGTTTGGAAAAAAGAAGAGAGAGATTATTAGCGCAAAGAGTATAACGTAAAATGGTAAGAGTAATATAAAGGGAATTGAAGGAAACATTGATGATATCGCACCAACAAATAAACGGATATCCAAACGAGAAGGAATAGGTTGTAATATTGTCCATGTAATGTCCTACTCTTACTATTTTGGTTTGAAATCGTCTTTTTCTGGTCTTAATTTGTTGTTTCTTCTCTCAATTAACATCCAAACATGTCTATTAAGATCTCATTTACCAATAAATTATTACAGGACTTGGTAAAACTAAAGTTTGACCGGAATTAATCCACAATCATTATTAATACTAATATATACAGTTAAACTTTAATTTAGTAACAATACAGTAACTGCTTAATTAACTAAATATTTGCGAAATTGGCTAAATGTTATCATGTAAGATGCACAGGAAACATCGAAATTTAACCACATGTTTAAATAAATAAATCTAAACATAATTAAAATATAAGTAAATACAAAATACTATGTTTTAAAATAAAATAATCCACATCAATTACTCAATTAAACCGTGAATTTCAAAACGTAAAAATTTTCAACTTTTATAAAGTATAATGAAAATTATAGCTATTAAAATAAATTTAAATTATTTGGTAATAAAAGTTATCATTATTTATTATAGAGTATTACACATCATAACAAATAAATAAATATTTTCATACATAAACATAAACAAAAAAATTGAAAACTTTTAATGAATTAGAGAGAAAATAAAATATTTTAAATTTCAAATTTCAAATTTCATAACTTATTCGTTTTAAATTGGGAAAATTGCACCTAAATACACAAAGTTTGCCGAAAATCCATATTTCACGCGAACTTAGAAAGTTACATTTTAATACATGAATTTAATAAGTTGTTCAATTTTGACGAAATTTTCATCTCCGGTGACCGCCATTTATGATGTGGCACTTACGTGTCTTACGACTTATCCACGTGGAATAGAAACGACACCGTTTTGGCTGACGTGTAACAACTGAATCAAAATATGCTTTAATTTAAATAAAACGACGCCGTTTAGACTCTGTCGTCCCCCTTCTAAAACTCTGCCTGACTCCCTCTTTCTCTCACCTATCACAAGCCGACGCTGCTTCCTCCGCCTTCAAATGGCGAAGAATCCACCCAACAAACCACCTGTGTCTCACCCAGCCACCACGATGACGCTCGTGTCGCCTCCTCTCTCTCTATCATCGCCTAGATCCCCAATCTCAGAACCCATCAGGCGATCACCCCGGCCTCGGCCGGAAAAAACAAGGCTGTCGCTAACAGCGGCGAGCCACTACCATCACCAACCCCCAATTTTCTCCCTCCCTTTCAGTCTCCGGCGAACTCGCCTCCACGTCGTCTCCAATCAATGAAAGGCGCCACCTTGACCGCTCCCTCACAACCCCGCCGCCACCTGGCTCCGAAGTCTGGCGGCCGCAGCAGCTAGCTGGGCTAACCACCGCCGTTTAGACTCATTGGGGATGGAAGTAAGGTTCAGAATTTCTATTTAGGGGAGGATGATTTTGAATTAGGTTGGGATTAAACACAATCACCTATGAAACGGCGTAGTTTTGAGCATGAAAAAATGACGCCGTTTTTTCTTTAGTCCGACGAACGGAATGGCATGTGCCGGGTACACACGTAGGATCCACGTCGGATATTAAATTGGGGGAGATGAAAATTTCATCAAAATTAAACAACTTATTAAATTCATGTATGGATTTTCGCGTCAAATATGGATTTTCGGCAAACTTTGTGTATTTAGGTGCAATTTTCCCTTTTAAATTCATTTTTGGTGATTTTTAATTCATGTTAAAAATCTTGTTACGAACTTAAATTTAAAACGCATATTAAATAATTTTTTCATGAAGCTAATTTGACGATATGTTTAAAAAATAAAAGTACAAAAGAGAGAAAAATGTTGAAAAAAAATTGGCGAGAGAAGAGAAAAAAAATATTGATTATTGAAGGTAAAATACTCATTTTCATGTCAATGAGGCCTAGCTCAAGTGGAAAATATAAGACACTTAAAGACTCTCCTTTATGAGAGGTCTTGGGTTCAATTTTGCTTACTTGCGGGTGGTTTTCCCACTTTTGTGTGGGTAGTGGTTCCACCTGCGTGCGACTATCTTTCTACCTTTGTGTGGTGTATAGGTCCGGCCTGCGTGCAGATTGCTTATTTGATCATATAGTAGATATTTCTTGTAATTTAGAAAAAAGAAAAAAGAAAAAAAAAACTCATTTTTATATATTTAAACATAGATACGTATATATTCATCACTCCAACACTTTAAATTTTAGTCAGATTCGCTCAAAAAATAAAATAAAATATAAATAAAATTGGAGCTCTAAAATCTATATAAGTTAAAGTTTGATTTAATGTCCGAATAATATAATTCGATTAATCTGAATAACCAATAACCAGCTAACTCATATACGTATCATACATTGAATATATAACCAATGTCTAACTAATTAAAAAATAGTTTTCTAAATAGATTAACTGCATTTTCTACGACATAATAATGATGGAATAGTGAAAAATAGGTATCATTATAGCAGTTGCAGGAATTCAGAAGAAACCATCATTATGTTTACGAAAGTTTTCGTGTCCCGTTTCCATGCATGAAAAGATGCACAAATACATTATTGTTTGAAATATTATAAAGAAAAGTTGTAACAACAATAATACTAATCACAACAGAAAAGATGCACAAGTATAATACATTTTGAAATATTATAAAAAAAAGTTGTAACAAAAATAAATATAGTCACGACTCAGTTGATATATAACACATGTCACATGATACTATTTAATTGGGAAAATTGCATGTAAATACATAAATTTTGCTGAGCAAAATTTATATTTGACGTGAAGTTATAATTTTACAATTAAATACATCAACTTTGTAAGTTGTTCAATTTTAACGCTAATTTCATTTTCCCCAAATTTTAAAATGACGTAGCTCCTACGTGGCTTGCCGGCACACGCTTTTTAGTTCGCCGGACAAATAACAAAATGAAATGAAATCCTAATTTTACGTTAGTTTTTTTCGATAATCAGAAATGAAAGCGGCATCAAAATTGAACAACTTACAAAGTTGATGTATTTAATTGTAAAATCCTAACTTCATGTCAAATATAGATTTTGAGCAAAGTTTGTTTATTTACATGCAATTTTCTCTATTTAATTTCTCTTCCTACCAATGAAGCGTGATTCGAATTAATCCTTTAGTTTGTGAGTGTGGGTATGTGATAATTGTAACTGTAAAAAAATCAATTTAAAATTATAATTAACTATTAAAAGTGAAATTAAACCTATTAACACTAATATATATAGCACCAGTAATATATTCAGAGTTTTTTAACGATGAAAAATTCATATAGTTAATTTTCCATTTGGTGTTTTTTGAGTAATTCAAATAATTTATGTTTGTATTAAATTAACAAATCGTGTACAACAAATTCGAAAACTAAAAGGCGTTTGACAAATTTAGATTCACGAACATTAAATTCATTACGTATTATTCCACTACATTAATAATAAAATTTGGAATTTCATATTTAAAAAAATCTCTATTTGTAGTTTGGAGAGTAGTCATAATTCATAAAAGCCTGTAGGATTGTAACTTCGATATTATTTGATGAAATTTGGACTTCCACTAATTTCAGTCACACTGAAGCTACAAGAACCAACATAAGAACTTATGATTTTACATTATTTCTTGCAATCATAACAATAACAGTATATTTTTACCAATATATATTAAAAATGTAACACGCGCATATATTGTTGCCGGTCGGTTCAGATGTTAGTTACATTTTCATTTTACATATCGCAATTCACGGCAATATTATGTTATGCATCTATTTAATTTATCAAAATATGCATTTTGACTTCGTTTTGATGATGTTGGAATGAAAAAAATATTTTCACATAATTTATAAAATTAAATATGATATTCACTTCAGATGCAGAGCTTCCACGTCATAATTTTCAATCCGAAAACATATGCTCAAACTATATTTACAATTCACTTCCAAACGTCAAATTATATATATATATATATATATATATATATATATATATATTTGCAATATTTCAAAGATCATACTTATTTTTGCAACATTTCTCAAAGGCTAGTCAATAATTATAATTATAATTATATAATACGTGATGTATTGTGAATGGATAATAGTATAATATATATAAAAATATACTCTCTTTGCCTATGGAAACTATGATAATTTGCTCTGGCACATGTTTTCATACAATATTAGGTGAATTTTATATAGTGAGAAAATTGTCTCATTATTATATGAAACGAGTGATTGAGATTGAATTAAGTATAGGTCATAGGTGATTTCTTTTATAAATACGGAATATTTGTAAAAAAAAAAAGCACTAAATGTGGAGTCATATTCCTAAAAAGAAAGTATCATACTTTTTATAGACCCTAGAAATAACAAAAATATCATAATTTTGATGGATGGAGGGAATAAGAAACGTAGTAATAGGTAAAAATGCTAATCTTTAAGTTTTATATGAAAAATGTCATCTTTTAATAAACATACTAGTATGCCCATCCGTGCTATGCACGACGAACATCAAAATTAAACGACATATTTAAGTAAATAAGTATAAATATTAAATAGAATTTAAATATAAATAATTGCAAAATATATTTTAAAAATAGAATAAACACACCAATTCCTCAATAAAATTTTGAATTTGAAAACGTAAATTTTTAATTTTCTATAAAATATAATGATAATTATAGTTATTAAATAATTTTAAATTATTTGATAATGAATATTAAAAGTTATTACACGGCATAATAAATAAATAAATATTTTCATACTCAAACATAAATAAAAAGTTGTGAAATTTTAATGAAGAGAGAAAATAAAATATTTTAAAGTTTTCATAACTTATTCGTTTTAAATTCATTTTTGATGATTTTTATACCATATTAATTATTTTATCACAAATTTATATTTAATTGCATATTATTTATTTTTTCATAAATCAAATTTGACGATGTTTAGAAAATAATTAAGTTATATAAAAAACAGATATACAAATAAAAAAAATTAATGGGAGAAGAGAGAGAAAAAATTGAGGAAAAGAACTCATCTTTTATATATTATATAGATATATTTTATGCTCAAATAAGTGAACCAAGTTAAATATCCTTAGACGTTGATAGTTTTACTTGATTTTCTGTGAAAGGTCTTACACAATTACAGTTGTGTTAGAAATTTGTAAGAAAAATATAAAAAAGACAATAATTTGACAGTGATCAATCAAAAGTTCATCTATCCAGTGACTAGACCTGATCATCTAACCGTCAGATCATTTGGCTAGGTGGATAGATGATCTAGCCACCAGACCAAATGATCTGGCCATCCGAACGGTTAAATGGACTTTTAATCGTCTCGGTCATCTATCTACGCTACCAAATGATCTGATGTATTGGTTTGTATAAAACGTTGTTTTCCAAATATAATAATGATCGACACAGTAAAAATAATTTAATTAGTTTAAACACAAAATATTTATATTTATAAAAAATGAAATTTTTTATATGAATTTAATAGACGTGGACATTTTAAATTTAAATCATAACAAAGAAATCATGAATTATATATATAGATAAATTAATTCATATACTCCATTCGTTCCAATTCAATAGGCCATCATTTCTTATTTGGGCGTCTAATTTCAATAGGTCATATTTTAAAATGAAAAGTTAATACATAATTCATTATTCATTATTCACACATCATTATATCTTCTTTATTTCTCTCTCCTGCTTTTTGGATAAATATCTCTTTAAAAAAGTTATTTCTTTTTTCTTTTCTTTTTTTAAACTATTCATTTTTTAATATTCGTATTTAAGCTATGTGACTTATTGAATTGGGATGAATGAAATACTTCATTCGTCCATAAAAATTGTGACCTTATTACTATATTGGTATGTCTTTGAAAATTCTGATATTTCTTTATTTGAAAATAATCTTATAAATTTTCTTCTTACGATTGACTAAAAAAATTATGAAATTGACAATCATCACTCAAATATAATTATTATACTTTTTGTTTAAAATTCGTGTCATTTTTTTTGAATTATAATTTTTAGGGAGATAGAGAATAATAAATAAGCACGCATGTAATATAAAAAAGTAAAGTAAGTGGGGGATTATTACATAGAAGTCAAAGAAGTTGGTGCGACAAGAAATAAAAAGAAAGAAAGAAATAGTGTGAGAAATGATGCCAACTCGCAAGTCATAGGTACATAATCATGAGTCAAACCTTGGATTTTTTGTAATCATTATTATTATCTATATATGCGGGAGACCTTCCCACGCATTTGTTGGCTCCTCTGATGGAAATGTCTTTTCTGACAAAGGCGTCCTCTCTGGTGATGTTGACATCTCTGGTGGACACGTCTTCTCTGGCAAGGGCGTCTCCTCTGGCGGTAGTGACCTCTCTGGCGAAGATATGCTTTCTAACTGGGATGCTTCCTCTGATGAAGATGACTCCTCTGATGAGGATGACTCCTCTGGTGGTGATGGCTTCTTTGGCAATGGTTCTTTTTCCGCATGATTCTTCTGATTTATGCCCCTTCTCTATTCTACACATATTACTCCTCATCAGATGCCAACTCGCAAGTCATAGGTACATAATCATGAGTCAAACCTTGGATTTTTTGTAATCATTATTATTATCTATATATTAAAACCTTGGTAAACTTACTTTCATCGAAAAAAAAAACTAAAATAACTTTCTTATTTTTCCTATTTCTTTTTATAAAGTGAGTAAATCAAGGACAAAGCAGCTTTTTCAGAGACAAAGAGTTTAAGGTGATATGACATCATGATGTAAAAGTATTGCTATATGAAATTGTGCTATGAAATTGAATAAAGTGGGTGTATTTTAGTAATGTTTATGTTAGTAACTAACTATACATTTTTAATAAAAGTAACATTACATGCTTGTCTCATGTACGAAGGAAGCTTCACTAAATAATTTGGAACGTTTGGTATAAATCTTGTGTTTTTTGATAAAAAAAATACTACTCCTGCTTACGATAAGGATGAACATAAATTTCAATAAAATTATTAAAAATTATTATAAGTCCTCCCTTCTAATTTAACAGGTTAGTTTTTTTTCGGACGTCTCATTAAAGTAGACTCATTTTTCATTTTAAATAAAAAATATATACTCCCTCTGTCCCGGCCAAGACGCTAGATTTACCTTTCGGCACGGAATTTAAGGAGTTGTAGATTAATGTTTTAAGTGTGTAATGATAAAGTGATAAAGTAAGAGAGAGAAAGTGATAAAGTAAGAAAGAGAAGATAATAAAGTGATAAAGTAGGAGAGAGAAAATGATAAAGTAAGAAAGAGAAGATAATAAAGTGATAAAGTAGGAGAGAATGTAATAAAGAAATATTTAATTAGTGTTAATTAAGTGTTTAAAATTCCTTATTTTTGCCAAATATAGAAATGTAGCATCTTCGTTGGGACGGCCCAAAAAAGAATATGTAGCATCTTGGGCGGGACGGAGGGAGTAGTATTTAATTAGTGTGGACCACACCACTTTCTTCTTAAAAAGTAAATATTTTAGAGGGTGTTTGACTAAACTTATTTTAAGAGCTTATAAGATGTAGTTTCTTAAGAGCTTATAAGTTATCAAAGTGTTTATGTAATTGATCTTATAAGCTAAAGAGAAATTTTTTAGTTAGTGAGATAAAATCTTTGTTAGAAAGAGAAAATTGAAGAAAAATGAAATTAGAATGATATATGATATAATAAAAAATTATAGTTGAATTATTTTTGTAAAATAAGAGTTGCTTATATAATGAGAAAATAAGTTGGGGGTAGGGGAACTTGTTTTTTGAGAAGCTTATAAGCTCTTAGAGCTTATTTTTACAGTTTATAAGCTCTTTTAAGAGCTTATTTTGCCAAACACTTTAAAGAAGTTTATAAGCACCTAAACAACTTATAAGTTGTTTTAAAAAGCTTATAAGCTCAGCCAAACAAACACCCTCTTAATCTCTATGCCCAAAATAAGTGAGCCTATCAGAGTGGGATGTAGGGAGTATAATTTAGTGTTAATAGGCAAAAATGTCATATTTCTTATGTTGTATATGAAAAATGTTCTATTTTATAAACTTAAGCATTTTATGCTCTAATTATATGAAGTACCTATTTTACCCTTTGATGTTGATGAGTTTGCTTGGTTTTTTTGTGAAAGTCTTACACATTTGACCGATTTGACAACCATCAGTCATAAAAGTCAACGATTTGACATCTATCAGTCAAGAATACATATGACCGATGGGGTGACTAGATCATGTGTTCGGCGGGGCGGACACATGATTTCACCTGCCGGATATATGATCTGGGTGGCTAGATCATGTGTCCAGCCGGTGAAATCATGTGTCCGCTTGGCCGTACACATGATCCAACCACCCACCGGTCATATATATTCTTGACTGATAGCTGTCAAATCGTTGACTTTTATGACTGATAGCTGTCAAATCGGTCAAATGTGTAAGACTTACACAAAAAACCAATCAAGCTCATAAAATCAAACTCTCGTCCGAATCCCTCTGAATCTCTCGACCATACCGCACACAGATCCACCAAGATCTCGTCGATTTTGCCCTAATCCCTCTGAATCTCTCGACCCTACAGCGCACAGATCCATCAAGCTCTCGTCGATTTCGCCCGAATCCCTCTGAATCTCTCGACCCTGAAGCGGCGTGGTGACAGGGAGGAAGAGAGATGTGGGGAGAGAGAGGGTGGAGTTTTAGGGGTGATGGCGAGGGATGGGGAGGAGGAGAGAGAGAGAGATCATGGGGGTGGCGAGAGAGAGAGAGCAGAGGCCGGTGCTGCTGTCATCCGGCGAGCGACGGGGGTCAGGGTGGGGGGGCTGAGTGTGTGTTTTGTGTGATTCTTTTGTGGGTGTGCCTTTATTTAATTAGGGTTTAGGTTCTATTAGTAATTTTAATTAAATTAATTAATTAGATTTAATTAAAGTAAATATTTCTATTTTAAGAAAGTGACCACTTTTAATGGGACAAACCAAAATGGAAAGGTGGCCACTTTTATTGGGACGGAGGAAGTATAATGGTTCAAAAAGTTAAATGAGACTCTTTTTTGTGGACAAACAAAAGAGGTAAGTAAGATTATTCTTTTAGTTGCTTTTTTTTTCTTCTTTTTTCTTTTTTTTTTTGTTTGAAGGAACAAGTTTCTTTTCTTTGGGAAGTGTTGTATTGTATTTTACAAGTTCACATACAATAAGAATACACACACATATATATAAGCTAAATTAATTGTTTAATTTTTTTTGCCAAAACATCATCAATATTATTATTATAATTATATTAAAAAAATCATGTGGGAATGATCACATATAACCATTTTCCATAAAAACATAAGTTTTATAGCCCCACTTTATAATACATAAGTTAAACAACCATTTTAAGCTTAAAAGATAATAATACCCTTTGATTTTTTATACTTTTATGTTGGGAACTTAATGAAATATCATAATCCTAGTTTTGATGATACCAAAATCAATACATTTCACTTGTAATATACTAGAACTGTTCGAACTCAAGTGTTAGAGTTCTTTTTCTAATTTAGTTGCTGTTCTGAAGGCTAAAGAACGAAGGACTGAAAACTGAAGATGCCGACTGATGTGACGATTAAGGCAAAGTGAAATACTAATATTTGACTTATCAATCGAAGAATCAGTTTTGACTGATTACTTAATGCGCGCCATGTGGATTCAGCGAACTGATACTAAAGTCAAGTATCAGTTAAACATTCTTCCAGCACCTCTCACCCTCACTCCTCGTCTTTCTTCCCTCATCTCCACATACCCTTTAAATCCAAAAAATCCATTCGAATCCCATTTCTGGTAAGCAGCCTAAAACCCCTGCTGCCGGCGGAAGGTGAAAATCGTGAATCAAAGTGGAGCCCTAATTCAGCCACTCATCTCACTCCAGCCGCCCTCAACAGCCCACTTCCCTCCACCGCCAACTATCCTCGCCGCCCACTCCTCACCACAGCACCGCTGCCTTCTCCAGACAGACCATATCCGCTCAGGCCCAGCCGCCAAAGCGCGTCTTCCTTTTTTCTCCAGGCCTACTGTAACTTGCCGCCTTTGCCCCACTTGCGCTCATCGCGCTTGCTTCCAACTGCCGCCCGCCATCCTTGCCTCCGGGGGCGCCGATGGGAGGGGAGGGGAGGCGTCGTCGCTGGGAGGCTGGGAGGGAAACCGAGAACGAGAATCTCAATTTGGTTTTGGTTGCTGGAGATAGCCCTATTTGGCTATTATAATTAACTTTTGAAATAAAATTAATAATAAAATACATATTTTAAATTACTTATTTACAAAAATCGGTTAATTCGGTTTAACTGGTCGATTACTGGTTAAACCGAATAACCGATATATTTAAAAACTAATAACCGGAAAAAACTGATTTTTGGTTAACCGATAACCGATTTTTTCGGTTCGATTACGGTTATAACCGATTAACCAAAATCAAATTACCACTCCTATTTGCAGAATGAGGAAAAAATTGTTTCACGCTTAGCTCTCCTTTCCTTATACTGTTTTGAGTCGTTAAGGGAGTGTTGAGTCTCAAGTCAGAAATGATCTCTGTCAACTGACCATTCAAAAATTTGGACGCTAACAAATAATATATGGAATTGGGCTTCTCATCACACTTAGGCCAATAACAGCTATTGGGCTCATCTAAAACTGAATTTATATACAAGATTGGGCTTTGTCACCAAATAAAATCATAGGCCCAAATAATAACACTATTAGGTTTATGCTGAAGCTAAATTTATATATAGAGATTGGGATGCCCAAACAATAATATTAGACTTGGCTTCTTCCTCTAACAAACTATTAGTCCCACTTAAAAAGATTATTGGGCTTCCTAAAAATATAAATAATTGGATCTATATTTCTTACTTAATCAACTAAATCCATATAGAAATTGGATCACTACAATCCTCTATTTGATGACTATCTATAGTAAAATCTAATATCTCAACTTAATAATGGCTTTTATTGATGACTATCTATAGTAAAATCTACCCAAATAATAATATTAGACTTGGCTTCTTCCTCTAACAAGCTATTACGCCCTCCCGTGCGATGCACAAACTTCGATGTATTTATTTATTTTTTAAATTTTAAATTATGTAAATGTTAAAATATTATTATTTATGGGTTAAATCAATTAATAACAAAAAAATTATGTTAATATAAATATTAGTATTTTATTTAAAATAGTGTGTAATAAAAATATTATCAACTTATTAATAAGTATTGAACAATAATAATAATTAAATACGTATAATAATAAATGGAATTTATAGACTGTAAAGCAAATAATTTAAGTCAATCTCATCACTAAAAAAAATTAATAATTTCCATTTAGTATAACAATTTTGAGGTCTTAAAAATTGAAATTTTATTATTATTAAAAGTTCATATTTAAATAGCCCAAAACTAATTAAAAAATTAGGAAAATATGAATAACGTAAGAAGAAAAATATAACAACAAATATGTTTATATAAATAAATAAGTAATTTGTACACAAAATTAAATAAATCTATATATTATTTTAAATTATAATTTTAGGATATATAACTAATTTTTTTATTTATAAATTCATATTAAATTAATACAAACTTTCTTCTCCTTAATTTCATTAAAAACTACTATAATTTAAAAATATATAAATATAAAAGAACTATAATTAAACAATCATGTAAAATTTTTAAAAGAAAAAAATGTCATTTACTTATTTTTATCACCGACAAATGAAAATAAAATGTAAAAAGAGTGAGTTCAACATTATAGACAAATGAGTGTAAACAAAAATTAATTTTCACACTTTTTTTTGAAGCGCTAATTTTCACACTTTAAACGATAATAATTTCATTTAAAATTTATTTATTTGATATAATTTTTACATCGAACTAAAGATCTTCTCGTAATCTTTAATCTAACATCCATATTGAATATTTTTTATGAATTGAAGTAAAAGATTTTCTGAAATAAATTAGAAAAGAAGAGCACAGTTAGTGGGAAAATTGGAAAAGAAAGATAAAATTGGTATTATAAATTGTATTCTCACATTATTCGTAGGTTTTGTTATTAGTTACTCTATATTCTTTTATCAAAAAAAGTTACTCCATATTCTATTCTATTTAGTATAAATATGTAGTGGGTTGTTTAATTTAAAAACATGGTTAGTTAAATTAAAAGTGCCCCACGATTGAATAGGTTAGCTAGTTGATCTGCTGAGGTGTATAACTTATACCCTAAATTAATATATTTAATTACTGTTTTGCCATAAATTTGGCGGTTAAAAAATTGTCATACAACTGTGTTTTCATATAATAATAAATAGATTACATAGATAAGGTGGGGCTATTACACTAAAGCATTGTCGTGGTCGGGGCCATGAAGACGTGATTGTTGAAACTGATTGGCAGTTCCTTTACTGGCGTCTTGTCAAGGGAGAACCTGATCCCTCTTATTTTGATGATACTCTTGCGGGGATACATCTCTTATTGTCTGATTTTCGGTTTTGTGCTTTTAGCTGGACTCCACGGGGAGGCAACGCAAATGCTGATAGCTTAGCAAAGTTTGCTCTTTCTTGTAGAGCTGTTTTCACTATTTTTGATGTCTCACCCTTTGCTGGGAACCTTTCTGCTTTGATTTAATGAATGTTTCCCTTTTCTCCTAAAAAAAAAACTATGTCTTATTGTTCGTGATATTTTTGATAAAATGAGCATGTTTAAGGTTTGAAGTGATATTTATCTTTTCTTGTGAAAAAAATTCACAACCCTGCAAGTGGCAATGAACAATTGTTGTCTTTCTTAATACTCCATCCGTCTCACTCTAATATACTCATTTCTTTTGAGCACAAGATTAAGAAACTTACTTTTTAGGAGGAAAGTGGTGTGGTCCACACCAATTAAGTATATTTTTTTATTCAAAATGAAAAACGAATCTATTCTAGTGGGCGTCCAAAAAAAAAAAACGAGCCTATTAGAGTGGGATAGAGAGAATACTAATTTTCTTGAGTTGGTTTCCTATACACTCAAATATATAGATTAGTTCTCAGATACATAGTAACAAAGAATGATCAAATTGAGTTCGTGAATTTAGGATCACAATCTTCAACATATAATTGCCCTAAGTAAGTACTACAAGGGACACAAAATTATTTATCTTTACCTATGAAGGAAAACATGAGGTCTTGATCTACATCTACAATAGATGTAGGAGAAGCAATAACCTATATCAATTGCTAGTTTTTATAATATGTTTGAAACTCAGTGTTTTTCCAACGTTACATTTTACTTTGTTTTGAAACATTTTCAGAATTAGACTATTTTGGACCGAATTACGCCCATATATGTTGAATTAGGCCAAATGTGACCACAACCTAATTCTACTATATATATATATAGGGTGCGGTTATAGTGAGAACCACACTTATTGTGAGAACATAAGAACCATTAAAATCAATGCATCTACTATATAAATTAATGCATTCGCTATTAAATTTAATGCATCCGAAAATAATAATTGTTTTGCTCCCTTCAGGATTCGAACCCAGGATCTGCATTCATCCACCAAAATGATGCATCCACCGTAGATCTTGATGATCGAATGGTTTAAAATGGTTCTCTGTTCTAATTTTATTTACTGGTTCTTATTTGAACCTCTCCCTATATAGGGTGCGGTTATAGTGAAAACCACAATTATGGTGAGAACATAAGAACCAATAAAATTACTGCATCTGCTATACAAATTAATGCATATGCTATTAAATTTAATGCATCCGAAAAAAATAATTTTTTTGCTCCCTTCAGGATTCGAACCCAGCACATGCATCCATCCACCAAGACGATGCATCCACCGTAGATCTTGATGATCGAATGGCTTAAAATGGTTCTCCGTTCTTATTTTATTAGTGGTTTTTATTTGAACCTCTCCCTATATATATATATATATATATATATATATATTTTGGAATCTAACCTAATTCTACTGTTAAGCTCTAATATCTCAAAATTTTTAGACTTTGCGTGTAAAACTTTGAAGTCACGAGATTTAACATCATAACTAAAACCACTACCAAACATTGGAGTCAAGCTTGGTCTGCATCGCATAGTAGGCTCAGAAAAGAATTTAAATTCCTTGGTTTCTAGATTGCAAATACCACAACCTTTAACTTATAAAAGCCCCAGACAGGTACTACAATAGACAAAAAAAGAAAAATATATATATGTTTTGAGCTAAAAAAGGAAACATAAGGTTTTGATTTACATCTACAATAGACGTAGATGTAGATGATAGAAGGGAATTGAAATTGAAACTAGCCTTAAGGAAACAAAAATAATGTTGGTCATCACCATCAGGATTGTCAAAACGTTTCACAATAAGCCTGATTAAACGATTCACACAATAATTCAATCTCTGAGTGGTATTCTACAAAAGAAAGAAAGAAAAAATAATTAGACAATAATACCAATCTAGGAATCACAGCATTCAACATATAATGGCCCTAGACAAGTATTACAATGGACACAAAATTATTTATCTTTATCTATGAAGGGAAACTTAATATCTTGATCTACATATAGATGTAGGAGAAGCAATAACTTATGTCAATTGCTAGTTTACCTAATATATTTGAAGCTCAGTGCTTTTCCAACATTACAATTTAGTTTGTTTTGAAAGGCCATTTTGGACCGAATTTATCGGCGAGAAATAGAGTATCAACCGAATAATCGGTGAGAGACACAAAGAGTAAAATTGATCTAGATTTTGATGATCTTAGATCATGAGAATCGATTTTACTCAGAAAAAGACTAACAACTGATTTAATCGGTGGAAACAAAAAAAAGATAAGAAAGAGATGAAAGAGACTTGTGTGAGAATTGATAAGATTCAGATATTGATGATCTTAGATCTTACCTGAATTTACCATGGAGAAGTTTGGAGAAGCAAGGGTCGCAATAATGCAACGCCTGAGTGGAGATTTCTTCAATACTTAGAAGACTGAGACATTTCTTCAATTGGTAGAAACCGAAGAAAATGAGAAATCAAATTTTATTGAATTAACTTATTTGAATGGGTGAAAACAGAGAGAATTTCGATCTAGATTTTGATGATCTTAGATCGTTGAGAACCTCACTTCAAAGGAAAGAAAAAACAGCTGAATTTAATCGGTTAGAGAAATTCATTAAGATGTTTATGTTGATGATGAGAACCTGACTTCAAAGGCAGAGAAGATGAAGATTGAATCATGCAGCGGAAGTTCATTGCTCTGATACCATATTAGAAATGGATATTGGGTCCAATCTTCCCTTAATAGGCTTTGTAAGGGAGAAGGGTTGCCTCATCATATAAAGTGGCTCATGCCACTATCTCCAACCAATGTGGGACACTTCAACACACCCCCCAAGCGCAACGTGGACTATCTCAAACACCATCTGTTGACAACGATATTGGGGGGCCCATCATTGGATTGGGTTGGCTCTGATACCATATTGAAAAAGTTGTTGGGAACCTTGTGGAATATCCTAACCCTTGTTTTGATGATACCAAAATTCATAGGACTTAAATGTAATAGACTAGAATCGTTTTTGAACTCAAGTGTTAGAGTTCGTTTCTAGTTTAGTTGCGGTGTCGAAGACTGAAGACTGAAGACTGAAGACTGAAGAACGAAGACTGAAGACTGAAGACTGCAGTTACCAACTGAAGTATCAGTTGAAGAATCAGTTGAAGACTGATTATTTAATGCGCGCCATGGACTGATACTAAAGTCAAGTATCAGTTGAACATTCCTCCTAGGACTGATCTTCCAACGTTCAGAGGAAGCCACGTACGCTCAAGTACAGCCGCATTAAATGCAGAGATATCTCAATATCTTATCTCTGCAGAGGTCATTCCTATCTGGTGGTTACTTTTCAGAGATGTCACATCTCCTGTCCATCAAAGAGAGTCGTTTCCACACAGACAAGGAACCTCGAAGATTGAAGCCTCAGCCCAAATTCGAATTGCTCTCCAACGGAAGAAATCTTGAGGACGATTTACGCCAACAGATCTATTCAAGAGTTCTCCTACAAATAGCGCTCGAGGATCACTTCAACCTTAACCGATTCAACGACACAAGCTGAAGCTCTGCCGAAATAGCTACTCAGCCTAAAGCTTAAACCGCCCAAAGCTTGAATCGAAGAAGAGAATTCCAAAGCCAAAATCAGTCACTGCTGATTACATACATTCTCTTAGACCCTAGGCATATATTCTGTATACCCAGAAGCCAAAGGTCAAACTTGCTTCAAAGAACTCGTTCTTTGTAAGTATAGTTGGCACTCGTTTAAACCTCTCCCCCATAAGAGTGTTTGAGTGACTCGGAGTTTCAGAAAGGTGTTCTGAACTCTGATAGGGAAGTCTGAGCACGAGTTGTGCTTAGCAAGGAAATCCTGCGCGAGCTGTGTAGGTGCTGAAATCCTGCGCGAGGTGTGTAGGTAGGGAAACCCTACGCGAGGTGTGTAGGTGCTGAAGAGAGAGTTATCTTCAGTTCACGGTTTGCAGTGCACCCGGGAAGCACTTGCGGAGTGGATTGTTGGTCTGATCAACCAGCCGTGGATGTAGGAAAGAGTTTTTCTGAACCACGTAAAAGTCTCTGTGTTATTTACAGCTTTCAGTTTTACATTCATAATTGTGTTATTTCAATTGATAAAACTGAATGCTGACTAACTGAAAAGAGAAACCCTAATCCAACTATCTGCTCCACCGAGGCTATTCGAAACTAAGTTTAATTTCCGCTGCGTATGATATCAATCTGACTCACTATCCTCTGATAGTAAGGAAGAGAGATATGACTTAACTGATAACTCTTTACTGAAGAGCTTTCAGTATCAGTCGTCAACCCTGTTGGTCAACACTTATTTCGGTTAAACAGGTGTCTTGTTTGCGTGTAAAGTTTCGTCTCTATCTCTGACTGAGATCCCTCTGATTGAGGTTTGTAGATAGTCATAAAAATAGCCTATAGGTGTATTCCCCCCCATACACCTATTCGAGACCCCCCGGACCTAACAATTGGTATCAGAGCAGGTTGTTCGCAAGAACTATCTGTCTCTGACTAGTTCTACTTGAACTAGATCCTTATTAAAGGTCTCGAAAAAGTTTTACTCTTTCTTATTGTTTTGTGCTTGCTACTTGCTTTATCTGCTGTTACCTGTTCTCTCTTTTTTGATGGAGACTAACCACAGCAGATTATCTTCTCTACCTATGTTTTGTATTGAAAAATACGACATATGGAAGTTTCGGCTTGAAAGCTTCCTCGTTGCCCAACATTGTAGAATGTGGGAAGTCATCACCAGCGGTCCAATCATTATCACCGAAACTGTAAAAAGGGTTCCTACTAACATCCATCAGGAACCTTACGATGAGGACCAGCCCAAGTCAAAGGCAGACTTCACCACAGAAGAAAGGAAGCAAGATGAGCTAGACAACCTCGCCAAAAGCATCATCTCCGGCACCGTTCCTGACAAGTATGTCATGAAGATCATCAAGTGCAGGACAGCAAAGGAGATGTGAGATATTCTGGAAAGAATGTGCGTAGGTTCTGAGGAAATCAAGGAGAATAAGCTTTCCATAGCTTGTCAGAAATTCGACTCCTTCCTCATGCTCAAGAATGAATCTGTCGAGGAAATGGAACAAAGATTCAATCTCATATTGAATGAAGTCCAATCCATTTCCAAAGACAAATACACTCAACGAGAAATCAACTTGAAGATTCTTCGAGCACTGCCACGAGGAGAATGGCAGATCTACTCAGTCGCTCATCAGCATAAGCCAGGATTCAGTCAGCTCCCGACAAACAAGCTCTTCTCCGATCTCATGGCAAATGAGTTCGATCTTCTGAGAAATCTTGGTAACAAGAAGGCTGGAGGATCAGACGAAGATGGTCCATCAACCTCAAGAGGAGTTGCACTGAAGGCCTCAACCAGAGAAGGCAAGAAGCAGATCAAGGAGCCAACGGAACTCAACCCTGAGGACTTCTTCAGTCAATATGCCTTGTTGACTGACAGATTCAACAAGATGGAGTCCAAGTTCCGGAAGTACAGAAGGTTCCACAAGCAGCACTACAAGGGAAAAGAAAGAGAAAGGGACTCCAGACATTCCACAGATCGAAGCGGAGAAAGGAAGTCAGCCGCTTACGACATCAAAGAATTGGAATGTTATGGATGTAGAAAGAAAGGACACTTCAAGCATGAATGTCCTGATTTGACTCCAGCTGAGCGCAGGGAACTGAAAGCAAAGAAAGATCGCAGATCCTTGAAGAAGAAAGCGATGGTTGCTGATGATGCTGACTCTTCCAACGACACATCAGAATCATCCGACTTCGACAGTTCCAGCTCAGATGATGAGAGCCGAGCCCTGATGGCCAACGAATCAGAAAGTGTAGCTGACAACAGCTACGACAATGGAATGAATGGCCCAGAGGTAAAATCTCTCACGAAAACTCCATATACTGATAACTTCCTGATGCTTTCAGGAAACCACTCAGAATCTGGAGATAGCTCATCCGTTGAAACTGACGAGTTTGATCAGCTCCTGACTGATCACTGTCAGCTGAGGAAAATGTTCGAAGATCTCCTCAAGCAGAATCAGAAAAAGGACAAGGAGATCGATGATGAACGAGCTAAACATCAGACAATCATCTACTTTCCGGATGAAACATGTCTTGATCAGCTAATCATGGAGAACAGCCGACTGGAAGAAGAGCTCAGAATCTCCAACTCAGAATGTGAAAGAGCTTCTCATGAAATCAAAAGGCTTAATCACAAGCTGGAAGAAACAGTCAGGTACTGCATGATGCAGTCTCCCATGATGAGCAACTTTCCATCGAAAGGACTGGTCAACAGCATCGGAGGAAAGGTTGCAGCTGCCAAAGGAAAGGATATCATGATCATCTCTAAGAATGATCCTTCTGAAATCACAACCTCAGAAGAATCAAGAGATCATGATATGGATGAAATTCACAAGCGCAGACTGATGGCCAGATCAAATGTTCCACCTCCACGAAGCTACAGATGAGCTAAGGAGGCTCCCAACCAGATCATCTTATTGAAAAGGCTGGAAAGCAGATTTCAGTCAAAGATTCGGGAAGGAACATCAGGAGCCAAGAAGAATCTTTCTCATCAACCCAGGGGAAAGAAAGGCCACATCAGTCAGAAACTGACATCCTCAGTTCAGTTTCAGAAAGAACAACATCCATGGAGATCAAGCAATGCTGAGTCCAGTCGAGCCATGCCACTTCCTCGACGACAAGCCACTGGACGTCAGACAAATCTCCATAAGTCTGCAAAGACTAAAGTATCTCACGGAAGATACTTCGGCGAGCAAAGAAGACCTCAACCACTCATCAGACAGAACTGCTACAAGAGTGAGGCCTTCAAAAGGATTTCTCAACGGAAGAATGCTCATATGCCACCTGAAGCGCCAACGACACCGATCAGACATCCAACAATGCGCAAGAAATCAGCCAGACCAATTCTGAAGCAGATTTGGGTTCCAAAGGGAACTCGAACTAACATTGAAGGACCCAAAGCTTGATTGGGTGCCTGAAGCAACTCTTTCTTGCAGGTCAATGTCAGGAAACATAAAAAGAAGGAAGAGGCCAAAGCTTCAATCAGAACGTGGTATCTGGACAGTGGCTGCTCGAAGCATATGACGGGCTACAAAGAATATCTATCCCAGTATGTTGAGAAAGCTGGATCCAAAGTTGCATTCGGAGACAACTCGATTGGAGAAACAAAAGGCTATGGTGTGCTCAACATGGGTAACGCCAGTATCAGTAATGTTAGCTTTGTTTCTGGTCTTAAACATAATCTGTTGTCTGTGAGTCAATTTTGTGACAGTGGTTTCACAATGAAAATCAAAAAGGATGAATTCACTGTTAGAAACAATCAGAAGAAGGTGGTTCTGAAAGGATTCAGACAAGGAAGTCTCTACGTCGTTTCTTGGGAAGACAGCCCACCAGAAACGTGCCTCATCAGTAAAAGCAACTCAGAGCTCAATTGGCTATGGCACAAGAGACTCAACCATCTCAACTTCAAGACGATCAACAAACTTGCTAAACATCAACTGGTAGAAGGACTCCCTTCTATTGTGTTCCAGAAGAAGCAAGAATGTGAAGCATGCCTCAGAGGAAAGCAGACGCGGACATCCTTCAAGTCAGAGACAGGACACTCCTCTGAAAGGATTCTGCATCTACTTCACATGGATCTGTTTGGCCCGATCACTCCAAGAAGCTACAACGGTAGGAAGTACACCTTGGTAGTTGTGGATGATTATTCACGATATACCTGGGTTATCTTTCTTTTCAAAAAGAAAGAGACATTGGAGGAACTGCCAAAGCTGTTGAAGAAACTGAGCGTTGAAAAGGAAGTCAACATCATCAGCATCAGATCAGATCGTGGGACTGAGTTCCTCAATACTGTCATTCGTGAGTATTGTGATGAACAAGGAATCAGTCATCAAACTTCTGCAGCAAGAACTCCACAGCAGAATGGAGTTGCAGAAAGAAGAAACCGGTCTCTAAAGGAAGCAGCAAGGACGATGCTAGCCGAATCAAAACTCCCCTTGAAGTTTTGGGCCGAAGCAGTCAACAACGCATGCTACACGCAGAATCGCTCCTTCCTCACTCAGAGACATGGAAGAACTCCATACGAGTTATGGAAGAACAGAAAGCCATCGATTGCCTACTTTCATGCTTTCGGTTCTAAGTGTTTCATACACAACAACGATAAGAAGAGGTTGAACACCTTCGATTGCAAGGCTGATCCAGGAGTCTTCCTTGGATACTCCGGAACAGAACGTTCAAGCAAAGCCTATCGAGTGTTCAATACTCAAACTCTATGTGTAGAAGAAACACCTCATGTGATCTTTGATGAGTCTACAGATGGTTTCAGGGAACAAGATGCTGAAAAGAATGTTCAGATCACTGAAGGTTCCAAAGCTGAAATCCATACTGACGAGCCCTCTACTGTCTTGGTATGGGGACCTGGCAAGGATGAAGATACTGAGATGCTTCAGTATCAGAAGATCAACCAACGGTCTGAAGTTCAAACTGGAGCCAATGCAGATGGCAACAGTCAAGGGGGAACTCCAGTTGCTGAAATTCAAGTTGAACGCGCAGAAGCCGCCCCAGCTCAACTCTCCCTGCTCCAGAAAGTGCTCAACATCCCAGAGCTATTCTAACTGAAGAAGCTCCACCATCTCCTGAAGAAATCAAGAAATATCGAAGATGGTTTGAACTCCACTCTAAGGAGAACATCATTGGAGAACCATCAGATGGCGTCAAGACTCGGAGATCTATGTGCAACCTCGTCTTCGACATCAACCAGAACTGCATCAACGAAGATAAGAATTTCAGCTGTTTCTTATCAACTACAGAGCCGAAGGATATTGAAGAAGCTCTGAAGTCCACAGAATGGGTCATCGCAATGCTAGAAGAACTCAATGAATTCAACCGAAATTCTGTTTGGGAGCTTGTGGATCGGCCAGACGATGCAAAGGTGATTGGCTTGAAATGGATTTTCAAGAACAAGAAAGACGAAGAAGGAAACGTTGTGAGAAACAAAGCAAGGCTTGTGGCTAAAGGATACGGTCAAGAAGAAGGAATCGACTACGACGAGACATTTGCCCCAGTTGCCAGATTGGAAGCAGTCAGACTCTTCTTAGCTTTTGCAGCTCACAAAGGTTTCAAGGTACACCAAATGGATGTCAAGTGTGCATTTCTCAATGGAGTGCTCACAGATGAAGTCTATGTAGAACAACCTCCAGGATTCGAGGCTGCTGGACCAGAAAAGGTGTACAAGCTGAACAAAGCGCTCTATGGGTTGAAGCAAGCACCAAGAGCGTGGTATGATACTCTCTCGGAGTATCTAGTTGAACAAGGCTTCAAAAAGGAATCTGTGGACAGAACGCTGTTCATTCTCAAAGAAGGAGAAGATCTCTTGCTTGTTCAAATTTATGTCGATGACATAATCTTCGGATCCAAATCCGAACACATGTGCAATAAGTTTGCTGACATCATGAAGAACAAATTCCAAATGTCCATGATGGGAGAAATGAATTTCTTTCTCGGATTGCAAGTCAAGCAGACCAAAGAAGGAATACTGATCAGCCAGTCCAAGTATGCGAAGGAGCTGATAGCTATGTTCGGTATTCAGCACATGAAGTCAGTCAAGATCCCAATGAACACAAACTGGAAAGTTGATCCAGGTTCAGAAGGAAGCTCTGTCTCTTCGAAGAAGTACAGAGAAATCATTGGATCTTTGCTGTATTTGACTGCGAGCAGACCAGATATCGCATTTGCAGTCGGGGTTTGTGCAAGATATCAATCAGATCCTAAGGAAGCTCATTTAGATGCAGCTAAGCGGATTCTGAGATATCTCAAGGGCACACCCAATTTAGGATTGTGGTACCCAGCAGAGGACGACATCAAGCTCACCGGATTTTCAGACTCCGACTTCGGTGGATGCAAGCTTGATCGCAAATCAACCTCCGGAACATGTCAATTCCTAGGCAACAAGCTCATCTCTTGGTTTTCTAAGAAACAGACTTCAGTCGCCACCTCTACAACTGAAGCTGAATATGTTGCTGCCGGAAGCTGCTGCTCACAAATCCTGTGGTTAGTCCATCAACTAAAGGACTATGGGATCGAGGAAAAGGAAGTTCCTATCTATTGCGACAGCTCCAGTGCTATTGCAATCTCCCAGAATCCAGTTCATCACACCAGAGTCAAACATATTGAGATTCGACATCACTTCATTCGTGATCATGTCGAAAAGAAGAATGTCTCTGTGGAATGGATTCCCACTACTATTCAGAGAGCGGACCTGCTGACCAAGGCTCTTCCAGAAGAGAGGTTCAACGATCTTTGTGCAAAGATTGGCCTCATCAACCCTGAAGAGTGATGCTGTGTTTGAAGATCTTCTCGAACAGTCATGCTGACTGGTGGTCAACCAACTGCTGCTTCTACGTTCGTCGACGTAAAAAGCAATGAAGTCCGAGTGCTCATCTGAAGAGGAAGTCATCCTGATGAATCATCCAGGATCACGTGGTATCAACTGACTACTATGTTCAGTTGATCAGTAAGTATTTTAAAATGCTTACCTTTTCAAAATCAGTTATTTCAGTTTAGAGCTTTAAGTTTTTAGTTCAAAATCTTTTCTCTAACTGATCAGTTTCTTTCAAAAACTTTAACTGATTATTGGAATTGTTGGAATTGGAATATCCGAAAATGGACAAGATTTTTATAAAGTGAAAATCTGTTTTGATTGAACTTGTCCAGATCTTTTTGCCAAAAATCCTTCCAACCTTTTTGCCTCTGCAATAAAATTTCTTGAAACGCTCATTGACATGACATATGTAATGATGCCTTTCGTCGCAGTGACGGCGGACGCGAAATTTTTCTTCAAATTGCATTTAAGGCACAGTTTTCGAAAAACCTTTTCATCTTCTACATGGTTCACATCTTGTCTATTTAAACCATGTTGTCTTCATAGTGTTTCTGCATCAACTAACAACTCTCCACAACTTTCACTGTGAGAAAAAGTTTCAATTGTTTTCAAAGTTGCAGAAAAATTGTTCCGACTAAAGGAGAAATCTATGACTGCAAAGTCATGGAGTGGAAGAATGACGCTCATAGTCTTGGTCTTCACCGGACCCTTCCACTGGATCACAATGTCTCTCCGGCGTCAAAGTTTGCTCTACCCTCACTTGTATCCAGCGAAGCGAGCGTCTTCCATCCTCATGCCCGGCACATGGATTGGAAGTTCCTGTCTAGAATATGGACAGACTTCACCTGTTTCTCTGGAAACTTCTCACCTTTTGGTGAAGACTCTATGTGGTGCAACAGCAATGCGCAAAAGCTCATTGCCATCCGGCGCAAAATCGACAGTGCTAGTCCTCACGACTGTCACTGATTCGATTCTCCATCTTCACATCTTCTTCTCTCCCATGTATGACGAAGGCATGTTCTGATCTAATTCTTTCATGAACGCCTCGTCATATATTTCCTTCATTTCTCCTCCCCTCCTCTCGCACTTCTAATTCTTCTCTTCTCGTCTGTCTCCTCGCTCTTCGGATAGTATGTATAGCTACATCTCATGATTATCTCTAACGATGCTATGCATACTTTCCCTTCCTTCAAACTGCTTCCCATCATTTCTCTGTCTCCCCGCCTTCTCCGTCATTTTTTTTCTTTCTTCTCCACCCACTCCTGACGTCCTCCTCCTTCTGCATTCTCGGGACCTCTCATCTTCTCAAGACGTTTTCACGACTTGAGAATTGGAGTTGTTATCTCATTTGATTTTCAGCTTCCATGGTCATCTCTCTCTTTTTGATGTTGCCAAAAAGGGGGAAAGTTGGGAAAGTAAGAGTCAGTGAGTAATCTGTTTGTGAAGATTACTCTTGTCCCTATTTCTTGACTGTAGATGGGATAGCTATGGATCACCAGAAGGATGACGTTTCAGAAGAGACCTCAATTCAACGGAAAACAAGTGAGAGTGGAACAAGCTTAGGAACATTGAAGACACGAAGACAGAAGATGAAGATCAAGAAGTTCAAGGCGCAGCCAAGCAGACTGCTGGAGTCCATGGTTTATCCATGATGTTTTTGTTTTACTTATTACTCCAATGTAAGTCTTGCTCTGTACCTAGACTGATGGCTTATCAGTCCGATTAATGAAATGAACTTCTTATTGATCTCACCCTGAAGACAATAACTCTTTGTCCAGGCTCTGATTTATGGTTTTTCTGTCTTCTTACTGTTCTGTGTTTAGAACTGTTTTCGTTCTTGCTCTGAGTACAAGTTATTTAGGTTCTGTTGTTAAGGGGGAACAACTTTCACCCCTTGTCTAGAACTTGTACTGTGAGCTCAGTCTTTTTGCTGTCTAGAACTGCTGTGTGGTTTTGGCATCATCAAAAAGGGGGAAATTGTTGGGAACCTTGTGGAATATCCTAACCCTTGTTTTGATGATACCAAAATTCATAGGACTTAAATGTAATAGACTAGAATCGTTTTTGAACTCAAGTGTTAGAGTTCGTTTCTAGTTTAGTTGCGGTGTCGAAGACTGAAGACTGAAGACTGAAGACTGAAGAACGAAGACTGAAGACTGAAGACTGCAGTTACCAACTGAAGTATCAGTTGAAGAATCAGTTGAAGACTGATTATTTAATGCGCGCCATGGACTGATACTAAAGTCAAGTATCAGTTGAACATTCCTCCTAGGACTGATCTTCCAACGTTCAGAGGAAGCCACGTACGCTCAAGTACAGCCGCATTAAATGCAGAGATATCTCAATATCTTATCTCTGCAGAGGTCATTCCTATCTGGTGGTTACTTTTCAGAGATGTCACATCTCCTGTCCATCAAAGAGAGCCGTTTCCACACAGACAAGGAACCTCGAAGATTGAAGCCTCAGCCCAAATTCGAATTGCTCTCCAACGGAAGAAATCTTGAGGACGATTTACGCCAACAGATCTATTCAAGAGTTCTCCTACAAATAGCGCTCGAGGATCACTTCAACCTTAACCGATTCAACGACACAAGCTGAAGCTCTGCCGAAATAGCTACTCAGCCTAAAGCTTAAACCGCCCAAAGCTTGAATCGAAGAAGAGAATTCCAAAGCCAAAATCAGTCACTGCTGATTACATACATTCTCTTAGACCCTAGGCATATATTCTGTATACCCAGAAGCCAAAGGTCAAACTTGCTTCAAAGAACTCGTTCTTTGTAAGTATAGTTGGCACTCGTTTAAACCTCTCCCCCATAAGAGTGTTTGAGTGACTCGGAGTTTCAGAAAGGTGTTCTGAACTCTGATAGGGAAGTCTGAGCACGAGTTGTGCTTAGCAAGGAAATCCTGCGCGAGCTGTGTAGGTGCTGAAATCCTGCGCGAGGTGTGTAGGTAGGGAAACCCTACGCGAGGTGTGTAGGTGCTGAAGAGAGAGTTATCTTCAGTTCACGGTTTGCAGTGCACCCGGGAAGCACTTGCGGAGTGGATTGTTGGTCTGATCAACCAGCCGTGGATGTAGGAAAGAGTTTTTCTGAACCACGTAAAAGTCTCTGTGTTATTTACAGCTTTCAGTTTTACATTCATAATTGTGTTATTTCAATTGATAAAACTGAATGCTGACTAACTGAAAAGAGAAACCTTAATCCAACTATCTGCTCCACCGAGGCTATTCGAAACTAAGTTTAATTTCCGCTGCGTATGATATCAATCTGACTCACTATCCTCTGATAGTAAGGAAGAGAGATATCATCTTCATCTTTGCAAACACGACTGAAGCCCTTACGTGGATCAGTTAAGTTCCAGTGACTTAACTGATAACTCTTTACTGAAGAGCTTTCAGTATCAGTCGTCAACCCTGTTGGTCAACACTTATTTCGGTTAAACAGGTGTCTTGTTTGCGTGTAAAGTTTCGTCTCTATCTCTGACTGAGATCCCTCTGATTGAGGTTTGTAGATAGTCATAAAAATAGCCTATAGGTGTATTCTCCCCCCCCCCATACACCTATTCGAGACCCCCCGGACCTAACAAAAGTATAGAGAAACATATCGAAAAACAAGAGAATGAGAAATTGAGAAATCTTCATTTAGGAATTACACAGTGAAAAATTCTAATTACAAATGTAGAACTTACAACTATTTATAAGAAAATTTACAGTAAAAACGTTGAACAAAATAAACGTTTCTACCTAAAACAACAATCAACTAACTAGCAACTAATAACTAGTATCAAAACTAATTACATTTTTAAGAGAGGATTGGGCCCAATATCTATTTCTAACATGGTATCAGAGCCAACCCAATCCAATGATGGGCTTCCCAATATCGTTGTCAACAGATGGCGTCTGTGTGTGAGGGTGTGTTGAAGTGTCTCACATTGGTTGGAGATAGTGACATGAGCCACTTTATAAAGTGAGGCAACACTTCTCCCTTACAAGGCCTTTTAAGGGAAGATTAAGCCCAATATCCATTTCTAATAATCTGCGACAGTTGTTGCCACCGAAGGAGTTCAAAGTAAACTGTATCATGAAAACAATGAAATATTAATGATGAAAAAAAGGTTGAACTTTAGGATCTCAAGTCACTGCAAGTTATAATCTATTACATCATAATTAGGGATAACTGGGCTGGATTTTCACCCATTGACTCCACACCAGTATTTGTACTAGACCTACAATAGAAGAGGATTATCCAACTTGACTCCACACCAGTATTTGTACTAGACCTACTATTTCAAGGTTCATACATCATTTAAATTTCAAAATACATAAGAAAGTAACATAGATAGAAAATTCATACTCATTCATCGGACGAACATAGTAAAAAATCTTAACTTATCCTAGATAGTCAAAGACGCATGTACTTTCAATTCCTCACTAGTCAAATCATAAATTAGCAATTCATATAAGTTATTGCTCTAATTCCTTCTTTCGAGAAATAAGATACTTCATTCATCCCATTGATCTTGTCTTGTTTTCCTTTTTGGATTGTCCCATTGATCTTGTCATTTTTTAAATCCAACTCGTTATCAAAATCAGATGAATTTAAAATTTTAAAATTATGAGATCAATTTTTAAGTTGGTATGCAAACCAAAATTTGGTCAAAATTCAATTATTTTCAAATTATTATTCCTATTCAGAATTGTAGGAGGAGATATAGCAAAATTGTTGAAGTGAAACTCCAATCTTTGTTACTTTTGCAGTTTGCAGTATGAATAGCTAAAAGAAGTTGAGACAAATATTAATACGAGTTTGATGGTGTTCAAAAAATAAGTTTAAATTACTCGGAAGTCGTCGTTAATATAAGTGATGGCTGGTATACATGAATGAAATTAAAAGATAATGGAATAGATTTGGGAATGAAATGATACTGGAAAATGAATGGAATTAAACATAGGATCCCCATGATTGGTGTTTACAAAGAATGAACGGATATGAATGAAATAATAATAATAATAACAATAATAATAATAATAATAATAATAATAATAATAATAATAATAATAATAATAATAATAATAATAATAACAACAACAACAACAACATATAAGATTAATTGCCGCTAAATCCATATACTTTTTCTATTTTGGGTTTTTTCCCATGACCAAAAAATTCAACTTGAGAATACATAAATTGAAAAATTAATAGGGAATCCAAATTAAAACTGAGCTGGCAGTCGAAAAACCAACGTGTGTTTATCGTCCGATTATTGAAACGACGCCGTTTGACATTCAACTAAAACGACGTCGTTTTAGTTGTTGATGTTCAGAAATTAACCCAAAATTAGGGTCTCTGCAATTCATCCTTTGTAAACGGGATTAAGGGTTCTTAGAGCACATCCATGGATTCTTACTGGAGCACAAGTTCAAATTCAGCAGCTAAACAATCGAATGAACATTGTAACCATGAAATTCCAGCTTGCTTGCGCATCTCTCACATTGGAAAAAATCGGGAGAGACGATTCCTCTGTTGTCAAATGCAAAAAGTAGATTTTCTCATCTTTCTTGTTTGGAATAGTTTGTTGATATCTTGCTTTTGTTATAGGACGATTGTGGCTTCTAGAAATGGGTGGATCCCGAGCTCACACCATATTACAAGGCCACGATTCACTGAGAGAGAGAAGGCAGAGAATATCGAATGCTTTGATGGAAAATAGGGCAGAGGAGAAATTCAATCTCTAAAATTAGGGTTTTCAGATTTTAGGATTAATGATGAAAAATAGGTCTTATGTGGCGTCCATGTAATATTTTTAACTTAACACCTGGACTAAATTTCGACACGATGAATCCGCGTCATTTCGGCGGTGGCCGAAAATTGAATGCGGGGGAAATTCCCTATTAATTTTTCAATTCATGTATTTTCAAGTAAAATTTTTTGGTCATGGGAAAAAATCAAAAAGTATATATGGATTTAGCGGCAATTAGCCATAATAATAATAATAATAATAATAATAATAATAATAATAATAATAATTATTATTATTATTATTATTATTATTATTATTATTTTACTATTATTATTATTACTATTTATTATATTAATAATATTAAATTATTACAAAAACAAATAAAATTTTATTTTTGAGTAATCTCATATCCGTGGGAATACACAATACCATTAGGGAGGGGAGGAATGACTAATCCTTTATTCATAGAAATAAGCATTCCATCGATAATGGCGATTTCCATTATAAAAATCGTACCAACCATATGATTGGGTATGAACGCAGGAATCACCATTTCATTCATGTATACCAGCCATGCCCTTTCATTTGAAGAGGTATTTGAAAGTCAAGCTAAATTGTATTAGGATAATAATTGTTGTAATTAAGGCCTTAAAATGAAGAAGTTCTACCTTCTATAATCTCGAACTAAGTATCAATGTGAATTTGATATACTTCATTCGTTCCATTAAAAGTGGTATGTATTTCATTTGGATCGTCCCACTATAACATATTTCCATAAAATGGAAAAATTTAACACTTTAAAAAGTGTGGGTCCTACCACTTTTAACAAATTTACATTTTCTCATTAATTCCTGTACCGAAAATTTTTGAGCCAATTATAGTGGGACAGAGGCAGTATAAAGGAACGAGTCGAAATTACTTGAGATTGATCATTAAAAGTTAATCTTGAAAGTCTTGTTCATAAATAGTACTCCTCTCGTTCCAACTATAACATTATCAATATTTCTTTTTGGGTCGTCGCAAGTAACTTGATCAATTTCTTATATATATGAAATTACTTGTTCACTTTATTCACTTTATCCATTTTATCATGAAATACACTTTAAACATTAAACACTAACTTCTTAAATTATGTGCCAAAAAGTATTTAAGTATTTATGACAAGCTCCACGTCAGCTGCCACAGTTGGCTCCAAGTCAGATGTCGTCGGTCAAAGTTTGTTACCGATTAGTTGCTGCAAGTTACCTTCTTGTTATTCAACTTTCATGTAGTTTCTCTTTGTAAATCAGTTAATCTTCACAATGAAAAATGAGAAATTCTCAACTGCTTTCTCTCTCAATACTTAATCTAGAGTATCTTAAAAAAAAGAAATTGATCAAGCTAAGTGGACGAAGAGAGTACATGCTAGAAGGTAATAACTTGGTGCATTTAATTACTTTAATTAGATTTAATTAAGGTTGATCAATCCTCAATTATAATTATTAATCAAAGTTATGATTTAATTAGAAAAATACACCAATCATCTAAATGTACCGAAGTGTTACCTCCTAATATTAGTTCACAAAAATTTGGGTACAACCGAGTGTACCGTACAAGCGGATTGACCCGCATCTTTGACCCATCGTGTAAATGACATTATTCAGTGATACAAATGACACTGCCTATAATTGACATTATTCAATTATACAAATGACACTGTAACATTTAGATGTTATAGTGTCATTTTCAATCTTATAGTGTCATTTAGAATACGGGTTATGACAAAAAAATACACGAACTTTGAAATGAGTTGTAATTTTCACCTAAACTTTCAATTAAGCCAAAAAATGCATGAATTTATTTTTTTGTTATAATTTTCACCTGAGTTTGACTTTTGGCGAAATTAGAGCTTAGTTTGATAGTCGGAAGTTCACCTGGTGTTGGTCTAACTTCTGATGATAAGGAGTATTTAGAAGTTCGGAGGTCTAAGAAGACAAATATTAATATATTTGACTTAATTTCGACTATCAACTATGCTCTAATTTCGTTGAAAATCAAACTTAGGTTAAAATTACAACAAAAATATAAATTTATGTATTTTTTGGCTTAATTGAAAGTTCAGGTGAAAATTGCAATTTTTTTAAAGTTCGTATATTTGTTGGCCATAATCCTTTAGAATATTAGTATCATTTACAATCTTATAGTATCAATTACAGGAAATGTCATTTATATTTCTGAATAGTGTCAATTATATAAAATGTCATTTACAAGGTTATAGTGTTATTTATGCGCAGTGTCATTTGTCTAACAAAATAATATCAATTACAGACAACGTCATTTGTATAATCGAATATTGTCATTTACATGATTTGGACGATGCGAATCAGGGTCTGAGTGCGAGTATACCTGATTGCACCAACACCATCTCAAATTAGTTTGATTTGGAATTAGAGGATCCTATTTTGTTTCAAAATTTTATATAGAGTTCAACATTAGTTTTCAAGTTTGACAAAATAAAAACAAGAAGAATCTGTTTAGTTGGATTCGATTCGTTTGTATTGGTCATATTTAGGTTGATATGTGGTAGGTGTGAAATCTGTGTAACGGCGACAACTAAATTTTTTTTTTATATTATACAAAATGCTTAAATTTAGCTCTAATTATTGATTAAAAATGAGAGAAATAAGCATCCAATAGTAGTGTTGTGTTAACAATTAGGAACACGTGCTTTGATATCTAATTTTATTTTATGGTAGGCGAAATTTGTTTGTGAGTGAATAATTTTGGTATTGATTTCGGAGTTCGGACTATATAATCCAAGCCTTCTATACATATTTGCTATTTTGGTCAATTTTTTTTGAATTTGTGAATTTTATTTTACTAGTTTGTGAAATCATTAAAATTGAATGATGGATAACAGCATCCACAGTGAACAGCATCCACAGTGACGGTGATTTAATAGCTGACTTGATAGAAAGGGGACCACAATGAGTCAATATGCCACAATGAGATTTTTGTATTTTTCATTTAAATTTAATTACACAATTTTAAATAACACAATTTACTTAAAAAATAAATTGCATTAATATTAAAAACCTAAAAATAACACTAAAAAAAAAAACCTAAAGACATAATTAAAAATTACTTAAAAAAAAATCTAAAGACATAATTAACAATTATGTACATAAAAAAACCTATCTAGTTTCCACCGCCACTTCGCCGAGTTCGGATCTTCGTCACCCGTGGCTTGTGCCATTCGAGCTGCTCCGGAGTCATGTCGAAAGTCTTCATGAACATGATCCGATCGTCATGGATCTCTCTCTTGAGGGCATTCTTTTTGTCGTACATCTCCATGATTCTGTGATCTTGCTGTCGGACTTCTCAAACATCTCCTGGGCCTCGGGTGGAGCCTCCGAGGCTTGTGATGACGATGACTTCCCCTTCCCCTTAGCCGCCCTCACCTCGCCTTCGCCACTTTGTTTCCAATCGGCCGGGAAGACGTGATTTCCTCACCCGACGTCGAGGAGGTGAAGTCGCTCGTCTCCGACGTCTTCGTCTTCTTGGAGTCATGCACGTCTCCCTCGAGGTACATAGACTTGAACCTCTGGTTGACTCGGAGCATCTTCCATGCATTCCAGTAGGTGAAGTTGCCGGAAGTGCTCCTAGCGGCGAAGATAATTTGGGCCTTCTGTTGGAGCATGTCGTCAGAATGGCCGAAAGGCCACTTGGCGCACGTCTCCACCCAAATATTCTCTCATAACTTCACATCCGCACTCACCCGGGCGAAGTGTTCCTTTATTTGGCGGATTTTGAGGTTGACGTCGATGAGGAGGTTCACCCGGTCGAGAATCCGTCCCCAATAGGCCTCCACCCAAGAGGGCGTCGTTGGTCTCCTCTATCCAAATTCGAACAATAAGGTCCGTCTCCTGGGGGGTATAGGTGTGATGGGGGGTCCTTCCTTCTTCCAGCATAGGAGCCGATGCCTTCTACTTGAAGGCCATCGCTTTTCGCTGCCCTCTTTTCTTGGGCTTCAATGCACTGTGGGCGGGCGGTGCCTCCTCCTTCTCGTCGCTTTGACGAGGTTTCTCCTCCAAGTTGAAACTCGTAAAATCGGGATGATAATCGCCGGAGAGGTCGGGAACCCAATTTGAATCGTAGTAGTTTGGATTGTATGGATCCATTTTTTTTGAGGGATTTTGAGAGATAATGAGGAAGAAGATAGAAGAAGATTGGTGTTTGAGGAAGAAGAATGGTGTTTGAGTATATAAAGAAAAGAGAAGAAAAAGGGAGACAATGGTCGAATGACCGAGTTTTCAAAAAAAAATTAAGTAGGCCAAACAACTCTTTTTTTTTTAATTAGGTGCGTGTCACACACGCGCCATGCATTAAGTCCATCGTGCCTCACTCGAGTCTCCCCTTGCTGCAGTGGGGGACTCGATCAATGGGGGACTCGAGTGGCAATGATCGAGTCACCCACTGTGGATGCTCTAAGCTACAATAATATATACTGTCTTTTGGTTTTGGTACGAGAATTAAGGAGTTGTAGATTAGTGTTTTAAGTGTGTAGGTAATGAAATATAAATGAGATAAATTAGGAGATGGAAGGTGATAAAGTAGGAGAGATGATAATAAAGTGATAAAGTAGGAGAGAGAAGGTGAAGGTGATAAAGTAGGAGATATAAGATAATAATTGTTACTACTATATTTAGAAACGTGTCAAGATTTGTGGGACGACCCAAAAAACAATACGTATCAAAATTCGCGGGACATAGGGAGTATGTTTTTTTAAAGGTTTTTTTTCTTTTTCGATTTAGGTAAAGGCTAAACTTAGTTATATGAGTAAACTATTAGATATTGATCCAATGCTATTAAGTTTATGTTTTCCTAAAGGATTTTTTTTTTCCGATTTAGGTAAAGGTTAAACTTAGTTATACTGAGTAAACTATTAGATATTGATCCAATGCTATTAAGACTCAGTCAAGTTTTGGTTAATAAAAGACTCGATCGAGTTAATTTTGACGAAATTCACAAAAATGACTACTATAACAATCAATATAAATTATGACTAAATTTATTTAAAAAGGGAAAAAATAGCTAAAAACATTTCTTTGGGGCGTGAAATTGAATTCAATCGGCCAATCACCTAAGTGAAATTTGATACATTTGAATTAATAGTTCCGGTAAATATTTAATGATGTTAGCCTCCAAAGATGAATAGACAACCGTTTAGATTAAAAGAAAACACCAAGGATTAATATTATTTAATCCCTAGTTGATGATTGGCACGTAAGAATATAATTAGAAGAGAATGGAATGATAATGAGAATAGAATGGAATGAAATATAGGATTCCTACTGTTGGTATTTACAAGGAATGAATGTATATGAATGAAATATAATTAACACAATAATAATAATAATAATAATAATAATATAAATTATTATTATTATATTAATTTATATATTTTTAATTATTTATTATCATTTATTATTATTGTTTTACTATTATTATCATTTATTATTTTACTATTAATATTATTTATTTATTATTATTAATTATATTATAGTATTATATTATTATTAAATTGTTTTATTATTTTACAATTATTATTATTTATAATATTAATAATATTAAATTATTTTACTACTACTATTATTATTTGTTATTATTATTATTATTATTATTAATTTTATTATATTGTATTATTATTGAGTTTATTTTTTTCAATTATTATTATTAATAATATTAAATTATTTTACTATTATTTATTATTATTATTATTTGAATATAAAAATAAACTTTTATTATAGAATAATATCATATCCGTGGAAATACATAATATCATGGGTAGGGATGGCAATCGGGTACGACGGGTACGGATAGTGACTATCCATACCCATACCCGCGAACTAAATGAATAGTGATTTTTAACCACGAAATTATCCATGGATTTCAAATGGTATCCAAACTCGCTATCCGTCGGGTATCCGGCACCCGCTATCCGTCGGATACCCGTCACCCACTAAATAGAATTTAAATATAAATTTATAACAAATTTAATACAAAAAAAAAATCAACGCAAATAACATAGTTCAAATCCACATCCTTCATTCATGTTGAAAGTCCATATTTTTAGAATTTTTGTGTGGGTATTTCACGGGTAATTGGCGGGTATTTTTACAGATATTTTTCAACTACAAAAAAAAAATTTCACTAGTGACATGAGTCTTGGTAGCTATCATGTGTGTCATAAAAATTAGTGACATTTAAAATTGTAACTATTAGTGATTAGTTACACCATCAAATGCTACTAATTTTTATGACACATATAATAGCTACCAAACCTCATGTCACTAGTGGAAACTTTTTTTGTAGTGTTCGCAGGTAAACGGGTTTCGCGAGTATGGATAGTAAGTATCCAAACTCATACCCACGAACTAAATGGATAGTGCATTGCAACTACGAAACTATCCGTGGATATCAAATGTCTCTCAAACCCACCCTAATAGGTTCGGGTTTTCGCGGATATCCGTTTCCTGCGGGTACATTACCATCCTTAATCATGGGAGTGGGGAGGAATGACTAATCTCATATGTATAAGAATAGACATTTCATCGAGAACAATAATTTCCATTACAAAAATCGTAACGATCATAGGATTGAGAATGAGTGCAGAAATCACAATTCAATTCTCATTCCAAATCTACATGCCAACACGCCTAAGTTTATTTTTCGTGCTAATTAACTTTACAAATCATGGACTCTGGCCAATTTTGAAACTACGAAACGACTCTTAAATATAATTCTTTCACAATTCTAAGTTTGAATTTCTTGCAGTCAAAACATAAATCACAATTTTTAGAAAAGTGAAAATTGATTGGTTTCACTATAAATTTGACTAAAAATTCAATGACAACTTATTCGTAAAGAAATGAGTCATTTTTACATTTCATTTTTAGTGATATGTAGGGAATAATTGGTAATATTTAAATTACATAGTCACTTGGTTAGAGGAGATTGTAATTGATGATGTTTAGTTTAATTCAATCTTCGTTTCCCTTAAAAAAGAAAAAATTACATTGCCACTTTTTGAAGAAGAGAACTTTTTTTGACAAATTTTTTAAAAAAACGATATATTTTTTTCTTTTCTTTTGGCCTTTTATTAAAAAGAAAAGAGAAAAGAAAATTGGTGAGGGTGAGTGCGCGGAGGAGGGGTAGGTGGTGCCATGGTGGCGAACCCTTGTTGCGGGCCCCACTTCACTTCACACCCAACTATTTTTCCCACACCAACTACCCATCTACTCTCCACACACATTTTATATATAAAATCTATATACAAATTTTACAATTGCTGAGCCACCGAAATTTCCTCTCTCTCTCTCTCTCTCTCTACACTCACCAAACCAGAGAGAGAATTCCACCAAACTCCAGTTCGACGCGACCGTTGGATTAATGGCGTCGAGCCTCTACACCAAACACTTCCTCGGAGCTCCATCGTCCTCCGATGGACCCGCCCGCCTTGGATCTCTCCAGTCGCCGCCGTCGCCCAGCCTCCAGATGCCTGCTCGCCGATCCCGCGTCAAACGCCTTGGTGCGGATCCCCCGATTTTCGCTTTCTTCTATTTTAAGTGATTTGAGTTGCGGGATTGGTGTTTTTTTTTGGTTGAACTGGGAGTGGTTATAGCTGGTGGATTTTATCTTAATGTTGTTTGTGGTTGGCGTTTGATTATGTTGGTGAATTCCTAATAAAAATGAAATGTGAAGCGTCGTGTTCAAGATGGAGGAGTGTTGCACTTTTATCAGTAAATTTGAACAGTTGTTCCAGTTTTGATATTTACTTCAGCTTTTGGTATAATTATGTTCTTGTAATTAGCATATAGGTAGATTCTTGGCTTGAGGCTGTCGAGATGTTTTGAGCTTCTCTTGCAACATGCCTCGCTTAGTTGGTGGAGTGTTTAACTTAATGTAATGGTTTCGAATCCCACTAGTGTCCTTTTGATTGAACTACCTAGAGCATACCGATCAGCAGGGGATGCGAAAAGATAAATATCATTTCCAACTTGTGCTGATCGTGTCTAGGAAGGTCCATGATGGAAATAAGGTTTATATATATATTTATATTTGAATGCCTTAAATGGGGTTGTTAAGAATACTTGCATGCTTGTTTTGAACAGAAATACAGGCTGCTGGCAGTACATATGGAACCTACTTCCGTGTTACAACATTTGGAGAATCTCATGGTGGAGGCGTAGGCTGTGTAATAGATGGGTGCCCTCCCAGACTTCCCCTCTCAGAAGCTGATATGCAAGTAGATCTTGATAGAAGGTGTTTGCAGAGCTGCTATGTTGTTCTCTCTTGTATTGTTTAATAGCTTCATATATCTGCAATCTATACATGGATGAATCTGTTATCTTTTATGAGAGGTAGTGTTGGTTAATGTAGACTGTTTCCACTCACAAGATTAAAGATTTGATAATGAGATTGGGAGCAGAACTTGCTATTGAAATCGTTAGTTGTTTCTGAATGAATTAGTTAGTTATCACCCATCAGTGCATTAGTTGAATGTGAATGTATGATTTATTGCTTTTAGGAGGCCAGGCCAGAGCAGAATAACCACCCCGAGAAAGGAGACTGACACGTGCAAAATTGCTTCAGGGACTGCTGATGGTCAGCCAAACCTTTTTCTTGTCTGAATGGAATCTTTTGCTTGTCTTGCACCTTCACATCAATTGGTGGCCCTTGTGATTTTCTTAATGTGGGCTGTTGTGTCATCTTCATTCCAGGATTCACAACGGGGTCTCCAATCAAGGTAGAAGTGCCCAATACTGATCAAAGAGGAAATGTAAGTGCCTTAGTCTCCTTGTCTACTTCTGTCAGTGAGCTCACTCCAGAACTATTGTAACAGATGCATGCATGCTATATGGTGCTTATAAAGTTTATATTTTGTTGTGGAAAACTTTCCAGGACTACACTGAAATGTCACAAGCCTATAGGCCATCTCATGCGGATGCAACCTATGATTTCAAATATGGTGTTAGATCAGTTCAGGTACTATCTTTGTACATTAACTGCTATATACGGTCCTTTCACATACCGCACGATTGGTTACTATTATCATGAAATGTTGGGGCATCTTTCGTCAAGATCAACCTATTGATTTATTTAACTTTGTTTCTGGAACCCAGGGTGGTGGTAGATCTTCTGCAAGAGAAACAATCGGGAGAGTTGCTGCAGGAGCTGTTGCCAAGAAAATTCTAAAGCTATATGCAGGGACTGAAGTAAGTTTTTAGGCTGTTGTAAGAAAGAGGAATTGTATGCTTTTGGATGATAATGATCATACTAAAAGATTCAGCTATGATATTTGAGTCAAAGGGAAGGATAACATCTTATCTTATATCATGATAATATGGAAAATGCTCACCCTGACATGGTTACGGGTTTTCTAATTCAATTAATTTATATCCTCATGCTCGCATTGCAGATTATTGCTTATGTTTCACAAGTGCACAATGTTGTCCTTCCTGAAGATCTGGTTGATCATGAGACTGTGACCCTTGATCAGGTGAACATAACATTGATCCATGTTTACTTCTGCATATTATTACTAATAATGCCTCAAGTATATTGCCGAAATGTGTTGGTTGGCAATAGCTGCTAACTCATACTGTTATAAAAACTTGTTGATCATTGTGCATTCTTTCCAAGTGATGTTTTCTTAAATAAGGCAGGGGGTTCATAAATCAATGAGCAGTTGGGCAATTCCTTGCCTGCTGTGTTTCTTATCCTAGTGGCTAGTAGCTGATTTGTAACTATCATACCCAGAAAAAATATACAAGACAGTGTGAAACACTTAAAAATACGTCCTTGCTTGCTGTGTTTCTAATGTCATAGTGACTAGTAGTAGTTGCTGATTTGTAACTATCATACCCAGAAAAAATATACAAGACAGTGTGCAACACTTAAAAATACTTCCAACATAGGGCGTATAGCTTTGGCTGATCCATATGATCATGGTGGGTTGGGTGATCTGGTCAAATTGCCACCTGAGTGTATCTGAATTCTTGTTTCCAAACTGAGCTCCACACACTTAATCCATATATACGAATCATCTATTTTTCTTTCCCTGCTGGTTTTTTATTTTCTTGTACCAGGCATATTCTTTTTACAAGTTCCTTCTTTTCTATTTTATGTGGCATCCATCTGGCTTATTAGTTTTTAATTTTCTCTATTGATTATGTTTTTTCCAGATAGAAAGCAACATTGTCAGGTGTCCAAATCCTGAATATGCAGAAAAGATGATTGCTGCTATCGATGCTGTCAGGGTGAGAGGTGATTCTGTTGGGGGCGTTGTCACTTGCATTGTTCGGAATGTCCCAAGGGTAAACCCACCTGTTCTATGCCCGCCCTTCTCCCCGCTGGCCCCGTTCACCCCCACCTTTGGCTTATCTTATCAATATACTTGTAGTTTATTTAACAGTTTACTATTCAGGGGGGAAAGTCTCTAAGCAATCATTTTGCATTTTTGTAGGGACTTGGTTCTCCAGTGTTTGATAAACTAGAAGCAGAGTTGGCTAAAGCTGCTATGTCATTGCCTGCAACAAAGGGCTTTGAGTTTGGCAGTGGATTTGCTGGTACAAAAGCTTTCTAATTCTTCTTTAGCATTCATATCATGACCGTCAACAGTTTACATGGAAACTTCTTTCAAGTTATAGTTCTTATCGACATCTGTTGCAGCTCTAATTTCATGTTGATTAAAATCTCAACCAGGTACATTCATGACCGGTAGTGAGCATAATGATGAATTCTACATGGATAAGGATGGTCGAATTAGGACAAAAACCAACCGATCTGGTGGGATACAGGTAATGATTTTTAATTTTCAGCGACAGGTCTTCCTTTTCATCATTTTCCAATACGTCATTATTCATGATTCAAATATCCAATTTCAGGGTGGAATATCAAATGGAGAAATCATCAACATGAGAATCGGCTTCAAGCCAACATCGACAATTTCCGTATGTGCTCTTTCTCTCTTCTTGTCCCTTAACTTCATGCCTGTAACCTCTATTCAGAACCAAAGATGAGCAGATCGCTCAGGGGTAGTTTTAGTAAGAACTATCTATCCAAACCTTGTATGCAAGTGTAAGGTCATTCTAGCTCAGTTACCATCACAGCCATGTGAAATTCTCAAATATGTCCATTTATCTTTTGTCTTCAGCTTCTTTTTGGGTTTACGGCATCCATGCAGTTTATATCCGGCCCTTGATATTTTTTTTCCTGTGTTCACAACTGAAATTAAAAATCTTGAACTTGAAGTACAAGAAGTTCATCTCGTAGAGGGTCAGGATCATGTTAAAAAGTGGGTTTTGGCACATACTCTAATGGAAAGTTATTTACAAATCCTTTTTCAAATCACTGTTTTCAATCAATTCCTTTCCCCCTTTACCATTCTTTGAATATTTTTCTAAGGTTCTTGTGCCCAGGAGAGTTCAAGTCGTCTTATGGATGTTGTGTAATTTGTTCAAATGGAATGTAATGTTTATTAAACATATCATATTTCTATGCAGAGGAAGCAAAATACTGTAACTAGAGACAAACACGACACAGAGCTCATAGCACGAGGTCGTCATGATCCTTGTGTTGTTCCACGAGGTATGCCACTGAATCACAGATGTTTGTGCTCCTCTTTTTTATGTTCAATTGCTTTTTTATCATAATAACATGACTTCTCTTGCGACTTCCGTTGACTATTCTATGTGAATTACTGTTTATAAACTTAAATGTCAATTCCTTAATAATCTTTTATCTGGGCCAAAGTCTCGGTCGGCTCTAGAGCTCATTTTAAACGTTTATGCATCATGACATGCCACTTATGCGCCTCATAATTGCCATGCAGCCGTTCCAATGGTGGAAGCAGTCGTAGCCATGGTGCTCGTTGATCAATTAATGGCACAGTACGCACAGTGTAATCTTTTCCCAATAAACCCAGCATTACAGGAACCCCTCGAACATCCCCAAGACGCACAGGCAAAGCTTCACCTATAATGGTGCCTCGTTGTTGGCTAGTAGACTCGTTCTATTGATATGTTCGATGCGCTAGTCCGACCATGGCTTTTCTTCATTCAACTTGTCTGGTACGAGTCTATTCCTATTTGACCCCGTTCTCTATCCTGGGCCATCCAGATAAGTGAGTGAAGGCAAACTATCTGCTGTTTTTTTGGTCGAGGTTCATTTAATTCTTGTCTGTAATCTGCTTCTATCTTTGATCTTTTTTTTTTTGTTTTTAGTGATAACATTGTGTATGTACTTTCAATGTAGTTGGTATATTTCCCAAAATAATTATTGCTAATTTTGAAACGAATAATGTGAAAGAATTTTCTACTTTGAACCTTGAATACAAGAATCGTGTACTTTTGTGGCTGAGTTTTGTTTTTCTCCATTAAATTGATTATTTTTAATGCTTCCCACTAGCAAATAATAGCTCTACTGAGTTTTTTTTTTCCTCGTGGGGAAAAAAAGTGTGCAATGATACTTTCAAGTTTTACATTCTAATTAGATTTAAATTTTTGGTGTTTTCTTTTTGCTTTTCGATATATTAAAATGATTATCCTCGGATTACATCCAGAAAGGGGGTGTTCGGTTAATAAGATTAGACAAGATTAGTAATGTTATATTTTATTTGGTTTGATAGATAGGGCCTGTGACTTAATCTTGGGAGAGTGCCACGTAGGATTAGTCATGGTTTATGAGCCTTGGCCTAACTCTTGTGACAAAAATAATCTCATGTAATCTCGGGCCAATATAATTTCGAGTAATATCAGGACAATTCAATTTCGAGCAATAAAAAAGAAGGGAGTAATTGTCAACTAATTGCATGATCTTTCTATCAATTTGCAATTTAGACGTGCTCTTGAAGTGTTTAGATGATGGAAAGAGGTGAGGAATTTATTGCCAAAATCTGATAGAAGTAATATTTCAAAATATCAACATGCAAATTCTAATTTAAAACTATCACAGAACGGGTTAGGATTCTCTATAGTGCACAACACCATGCTGTGCACAAAAACAAGGTAATTTGTTTTTTTTTTAATATTATTTATTTTCTTCCTATTTTCCTACACAGTAGGGGTGCTGTGCACAGCAGGAGATCTTTTTCCATCACATAACACATATTGCAAATAAAATCATGTGATCTAATTCTTCTAGAATTTGATCACTAATTTTAAATTAACTAAAAAATAAGACAAATTTTCGATCATCTTCTACTAGGGGATGACGAAAATTCTGAGTCTCAAACTGATTTATGCGCCACTCTCCCTATTTATAGGAGTTTCGGACTAAGCTATGGATTATTAATAGGATTAGGATTTGAATCTCCTAATGAACTTTAATTCTCTTAAGTTAAATTTAACTTAATTAACTATTAATCTTAATTCATTTCATTAAAGAATTAATATTGCACTACTCGTCATATTTCATATTCCGAATATTAGCATTTGCATCACGTGCAATACACGAGAAATATGATTGCTTCACAGACGCTATGAGCATCACGGATTACAGGCCTATCGTTCTGAGTAACTTTCTCCTTAAAGTTATCACTAAGATTCTTACTTCTCGGCTCAACACAATTGCTTCTGCCATCGTTTCTCCGAATCAGTTTGGGTTTATTTCTGGTAGATCCATCCATCAATGCATTCTCCTGGCCTCTGAAGGTGTGAACTGCATGGACCGTTCGCTTAGGGGCAAGAATATGGCCCTGAAAGTGAACATCAAGAAGACTTTCGATACTTTTAATTGGAATTTTGTTGATGTTGTGCTTAAAGCATTTGGCTTCCCTCATATCTTTTGTCGTTGGATTTAGATCATTTTTTATTATGCTATGAGCATGGAACATGCATGGGGGAGGGGGGAAGGGGGAGGAGCCCGCAATCGGGGCCGCGGCTGTGGCCTGACCGATGGTGCGAATTGACTCGACTGCTCATTGACCGCGGTCGTGGGGTCCTGTGTGTAGCCAACTTTGTCGGCTCCGTTCTCCCTCGTTCGAGCTCCGATTACGTCGCCATTTGCGCTCACGGATTCTCTCGAGATGTACTTCAACTTTATGTTTCCATAATCCTCCAATTTTTCTTTGATTTTCTCTGAAATTACTCCAAAACCATACCAAAGCATTAAATCTCAACAAAGCACAATATTGAGATACAAACAATCATTCATAAGCAAAACATGAAGGGAAATGACAATAATTCACACGAAAATGATGTACGAAAACCATGTTTGTCATTCCTACATATGCTATGCAATGCTTTCGGATACAATTTGCGAAGACATTGACAAATTATGTGAGGGTTTTTGGTGGGATGATGGGATTCGATGTGCAAGCCAAAGGCAAGAGGGGATTGGGATTCAAAACAAGAGTGTTGAGTTATTCAGTATCCAGATTCCATTGTCTCAAAGCAAGCTATTTGGTTCTTGAATGCAAAACTAAGATCGAAAGGGTATAAGGTGGATGCATTGACTTATTGAAGGATGCTGACGAGAACATATATAAGGGTTTTGCACGGTAAGGAATGTATCACACCTACTGCAGCTTGGAATGGAAGAGGAGATACTTGAGATGGGTTTCTTCCAACTCAATAATATGTGGCGCTCATTCAGAATCATGACGTCCCTACGGATGGAATATTTTTGTTTCGATCAAGTTTGGGGTTTACAACTGCAAGAGAAGCCACGATCATTTCCGTTAACTTGGCAAGGAAGAAATTCCAAGGGAATCATATTACACTTGCTATCGCCAAGCCTATGAATTGGTTAAATAGTAATCACTTATATATTTTATATATAATTTAATACACATGTAAATTAACAATACTTTTCTTTTCTTTTTTTTTACTTTGGGGAGTTGGGGAGGGAGAGCAACGAGGTTTAAACCCACGACCTCACTGTTCACACACAGGAGGTCGCACCGCTTGGTGTCCCTTTGGGGACAAATATATACTCCCTCCGTCCCACTTCAATTGGCACACTGGCCTTTTTTGTTTGTCCCACTTCAATTGACACTTTCCTAAAATAGTATGTAGTCCCTACTTTCTCTACTCACATAAAATAAGTGAATCCTACCTACTTTACACTCTTAACTCTTTATTCTTAATCTTCGTGCCCAACTCAAAAATGCCAATTGAAGTGGGACGGAAGGAGTACTAATAAGGAATTTCAAAATTTTAAAATGAAACCTCCAAGTTTATGTTTTTTTTTTTCTTTTCTTTACTCAGTTATACGTTATCGTAAATAGATTAAAAATATTCTCTGGAGATCATAAAGGCGCAATAATAAGTAGTAATATTAATAATAATATTAATTAATTAAAATTATAAGAACAACTACGATGGTTATATTAATAAGTATAGACTCAAAAGAATTTGAAGAAATCACACTTTCCCCAAAGACAAAGTACAAATAAAGTGAATAGTTAATAATGATTTGTTTGACCACCGTGGGAGAGGTGGCGGCGGCCACCATCCCGGGCGCTGGCCGGCAAAGAATCCCACAAAGATCCACCACTTTGTCTCTCTCTCTCTCTCTCTTGTTCACACATTACCCCACTTCCCCCCACCCCAAAGGAAAAAAGGAGAAAAGTTCAAGCCACTATCATAAACAGTACTTTTCTTCTTCCATTTCTTTTCTTTTCTTTTTTCTTTCTTTGGAACTTTGTACCTAGTTTCATACACATTTTACCTGCATAAAAAGGTACAAATTGACATGTTAAAAAAGGAGCTAAAGTTATTAAATTTCATAAAAGATTTAATATGATCATTGAATTAAAGTTTTGAAGTGTAATATTTTTTGGGGGATTATTTGAAGCATAATATTTTACTCAATAATATTTTCAAGAAAGGGAACTAAAACAAGGGCAGTTTCATTTTAATCATTCTTATGTTCTTTTACTTTTTTTCGAACTTATATGAATTTCTTAGATATCATGATTTATGAACAAGCACACATTTTCACATAAATTGTCTTGTCCTTTTTAGAGCATTATTGGAAAGATTTGATCATACTTGTTTGGACACTAATGGAGCAACCAACTGCTCTCATACAGTAGGAAGGCTAATCTGAAGCTTCATTGCTCACACGAGATATAGTTAAATATCTTTTTCTTTTTTTCCACATAGAAGAATCTTATATAATTTTTTGAACTATCACATCATATATTTCTCTTATATTTAACTATAAATTGTATTTTTATTCTATTTTTTTAAAACTAAAATTATACGTTTATTCTACTTTTTTGTACTAATAATACCCTTATAAATTGCATCTTCGTTCTACTTATACCAATTTTATTAAAACTCGTGTCTATCCTTAAACGGGACGCTATTTCGTGGATGAACTTATAAATTCAATGCTACATAGATATTCATATATTGATCAATGATGAATAAAATACAAGATTGAAACATAGGCAAGAGTTGTCTTTAATAACCTGCAAAACTCATGCCAAGGTTTTGTATGGACAAGAAACTTGCCAAAGCTTACAAGGCAACCCTACTCCCCCACCTACATTTTCAAAATGACAAATATGGTAGACCCATTTGAGAAAAGGACTTCATTTTTTTGAATATATATATATATATAGGGGGCCGCTTCAATGAGAGCCTCTAATTTTCGTGTAACATGAGGCACGATCTGGTGCGTTTATTTTATCAATCCTACGAAAAATAGGGGGTCGCGCACTCCTATATATATAGGGGTCGCGCGCTCCAATGAGACCCCCTAATTTTCGTGTAACATGATACACGCTCTGGTGCGTTTATTTTATCAATCCTATGGCTGATATTGTATTTGGAGGGTGATTTTTTTTCACAGAGTTCGAATCCTAGAGGGAGCAGAATATTTTAAATTTTGTTATTCATAGTATATATTATCTTGTTCATCAGTATATATGTCTTATTCATTACCAATTTTTTAAATTTTGTTTTTCATCAGTATATACATCTTGTTCGTTAGATATACATTTTGCTCATTAGTAATATGTCTTATTCATTGTCCTCATGTTACACGAAAAATAGGGGGTCTCACTAGAGCGCGCCCCTTATATATATATATATATATAGTTTGACACTCTTCATTCATAAGGCTAGCTAAGTGCTTAGACAACATGTTTACATATGAGAAACGTCTATGTTATGTATCATACGAGGGACGGACGGCTATGATTGAACTCGAGATCCCAACAAATTACCCTATTTAGAAAGGCATGAACATTTAGAATTAGGTTGTTAAAAAACCAAACATGGGATTATTCCCCACCCCCTACCTGGTCGTCTAAAATGACCAATATGCCCCTTGCAAGCCTCCAAGTACTGGTGTCGGTGGGCAGACAACAATGTGAAACTATTTCAACAACCAAGAGTTGTTATTGTTAGGTTTCCCATTGCCTTTGCTTTGCATATGCCGAAAACGACACCGTTGGAGGCCAACATGGGACCATGACCAAACCAACATTGGTGTGTTCTAGACTCCTAGTCCTAGCGATAAGGATTCGTCACAAATTCTTGATTCATTTAGGAAACTAACCCATATATCAATCAAACATTATGTAGCAATTATTACTCTCATAAATAGCTAGTTGACATTTTAATTAATTGTAATGCATCATAATAGAGAGAGCTTACCCGTTTCCTTTTTCTTGCTCCCAAAGGCTAGTTTTAGATCATATTGTGGTGATCGATCAAGATGGTCTCGAGACGGGTTGCTTCAATGCGACGGTCGGAGCTATCCGGCAGCTCCTCCTCTGGTGCTCGAGGACGAGCTGCTCGGCGAACCAGTCAAGCTTCTCGGAGTTGCTCTGCTCCCCGAGCCTCTTGCCTCCGAAGAGGACGGACTCAACGTTCTTCTGTTTCAGTGTTTCATTTGCTATTCCAGTAAGTAGGTCTACGTTGCTCGGACTCGGGTCCGAATCAACGTGGGGCCCACACCTACTGAAACTCGACCCGTTCGCCTGTTGGTTCATGAAACAAAAATAAAAAATATATTAGGCTGGGATCAATACCTAACCAATACCTACACAACTAGTGGCTCACATTTCAAGAAAACTAACCAACAATTGAGATGCACATCATTAGCATTAATATACTTCCAAATTATACTCAGCAATCAGCATTATCCAATATCCACGCCACAGATTTGAAGAAGACAACTAGGCCCTAATTAACTAAATTATCATCCATAACTAATCATATGCTTCAACAGTACTCATTGTTTCAAGGGAATTCTCAAATATCATAATCATCCCCCAAATATGTACTCCCTCCGTCCCATTAAGCGTGACCCATTTCTTTTCGACACGGGAATTAAGAAATTAGTATTTTGTGTGTTAAGTGTGGTAGGTGAAAAAGTGAAAAGGTGAATAAAGGGTAAATTTTTTACCATTTTTAGAAACAGGTCAAGTTTCGTGGGACAACCCAAAAAGGAAAGTGGGTCACGTTTCGCGGGACGGAGGGAGTATATCAAAACCTCCAAAAATATTCACATTTTATAGTCTTCCACGTTAGGTGATACAAAAGAATACTAAAAATGAAATGATGATGTTATAATATTGTCTTTTATGGGAAATAATTGCAATTTTTATTTATATTTTTGTTTTGGGGGGTTCGACAGTCTCCACTGCTATATCCCACTTATAGTATATGCAATCAATTTCCTGTTCAGGCATGAGAAAAGGGCTCTCACACACTATCTCTCTAGAAAACAGACAAGAATGCAAGCTGTGTTCAGTTTAGCCATTTCCTTTCTCTCTCATCATTTTCTCACTCCAGTAATCTGGACAGAAGATGCATCATGGATATACATGCATATATATATATATATACAAATATATAATGTGGGCCCATGAGATTTGAAGACCAGTTTCTATTAGTTCTGGTAAAATGATGCATGGATATTGTGAAAACTACTTTTAACAGCATACAGTCAAAACATGTGACTTTACTGTGGCCTGTTGGCAATGGCATACAGTCAAGAAAACAATGAAGAAAAAAACATATGCACACTGCCTACTGCAAACTGCAAAAGACTTACCATTATGTCCCCAACCCCAATTATTTTCAATATTTCAAGTCTAATCTTCTTTTCTCTTCTACTATAGAACTGATTATCTAATATGCATATACATATAAGGCATGCTCATCAACAAAAATGAAGTAAATCTTGAAATAATTGGAATAGAAAACATAAAGTTAAATATTCAAATATATTCCAAAGAATCACACACTTTTCAATTCTAACATCTTTGGCCAGTGATATCCCAAACTACGAGAAATCATGTAAATCTATTACTTGACAAATCTTTTAATATATGAAAATTGAATAGGATTGCCGGAAATTTGACGGGATTTAAAGCAAAATAAATCATTTCTGCAGGTATATTTTCATGTAAAAAATTTGAAAATCCAACTAACCTTTTAAGTGGAAAAACATCATTATTAGCATGAAATATTAAAGGTTGAAACATTCCGCAGGTGACAAGAGTATATAGAATTTATTTCATTTCGTCAGATAATAAACATCCTCAAAAAGAGTGAAAGTGGAGAACAAAGTAAATAAAGTCAGAATATTGATTATATATAATTACTGTCACCCCCACCCCACCCACCCCTTCATATAGACACAACTAAATTGCATGGCCCCAAAAATCCACCTGCCCTATATATCCCCATTTATAAGAGCCCATGATGAAACAATAGATACTACACCAATGAAATAAATTGAGACATTCTATTCCTGGCTTATTTTACAAATACAAATGCATCGTATGTGTGTGTGACTTACAGTATTAGAACTTAAAGAAGAACTAACGCTACCTACATGCTACATATATACTTTGACTGAGGAATCAAAAAATTAATATAAGGTCTAATGCACGAATCATGACCTGTTTCATGAATTTTGACTTGTCAGACATCTACAAGGGAAATGCAAATTCACTTTCAATCAAGACTCAACTTAATTATTATCCATAGTTTTAAAACTAGAAAATAATTCCATCTAAAAAGAGTCATTAAGAAAAGATTTGTGACCTGAATCCGGACATAATTACTACTCCGGCATTGGCCGAACGCCATCGCCACCGCGTGGTCGACCAGCTCCGCCGACCCCTCGCCGGAAATCCGAGCCAACGGCCGAGCCCAATCCTCCGCCGTCCACTTCCGAACCTGCTCGTAATCGAAGGTGCCCTCCATCAGCTGCCCGCCCGCCCCGAGCGAAAGTACCAAAATGTCCTCCACCCCTCGCACGAACGGGAACTCCTGCTTGTTATACAGCACGTGCGTTATCGCCGCCGCCGTCGGGTTGCTCATCGCCAACCCGCCGTCGACACCGACGCACCGGGTTACCCGGTCTACCGACTCCATGCAAACCGGGCTGAATAAACCCGGTTCAGCTGACGTGGCGAGACACACCTCCCACAGATTAAAATCGAAGCTATCCGACTCCAACGCGTCAGCTCTCGAGAACAGAAACGGTGCCGCACTGTTCAAATCGTAGCAAGGGATTAGAACCGGTTTTAGCGTATTTTTTAGCGTCAAACTCCGGCCTGTCTTTTTTTCCTTGAACGCCTCCTTCATCGCCTTCTCCAGACCGGTGTTGGCCGAACCGGCGGACCCGGTTCGGCGGAAAACTCGCTTTAATAAGCCGATTTTCTGGCGCCGCGAACGGTAGAATTTCTTCCCCTCGGCGGCGAGGAATCTCCACGTGTCGTCGGCGCAGAAAATCGGGCGGCTCTGATCGTTAGCGGCGAAGAGCATCGCCGTGAATATCCCGCCCACGCCGGTGCCGGCGGCGACGTCGAAGTAATCGGCGATTCTGGCGTCCGGATCGCCGGACTTGTTCCTCAGCGCAGCCTCCAAATACGACAGCGCCTTGCCGAGAATGATGCCTCGCATGCCGCCGCCGCCGTCGACGCTCAGAATGCAGATTTTCCCCCTCTGGTTCTTGATCGCGTGGATTTCCGCCTCGCCGATGGGGATGACGCCGTTTTTAGGCTCCGGAATCTGCTTCGGCACCCAGAGCTTGGGATCATCGTAGCCGAAAAGGAATTTGCTCTCTAAAATTGAGAAAATTTCGTAGCTCAATTTATCTGTATCGATGCCATCAGCATGATCTAGATACGCCATTTTTGAACGATTTTTTTCTTCGCGGAATTGCTACGTCTCTCTAAATTGATCATACATATATATATCTACATATACACAAGCATGTATATATCGCATATATATGTATATAATGAGCCTGAAATTAAAGAACCAGTAAGGTTACAAGTTCTTCAGTTGCAGGCTAGAGAGAGAGGGAGAGTCAAATGGCAATCAATTGATGGGAAGAAAGTAGCTGAGAAAATGGATATGGTGAAGAGAGAGAGAGAGAGAGAGAACGATACAAAGCAGTTTTTTTTGCAGAATGTCTGGTTTAGCTTTCGGAATTTATATAGAATTTAATTTTGAAGAAAAAATAAATTGAAAAAGCATCCGAGAAAGAAGAAGAAAAATGAAGGAAAAGAAAATTAGATCCGAAACAAAATCCGATTTTTGTTATTATCGACATTTTTGACCTTTTATTTCAAAGTTCTTATAGATTGGTTCATTTTTTAATGAAATTGCTTTTGACTGTAAATTTGTTTTTATTTTGCTAAATTTTCAATGTAAATAATTACATTTTATCTCCCGAATTTATTCAGATTTTAGCATTTTATTACATAAGTTGAAAACTTTGGTATTTTATTGCCTAAACTTTGCAAAAGCGATGCTTTGCCCCCAACTAAATTTCCAAATTTCGTTGTTCAAGATTATAAAAACTATTTTGATAATATTTGTACTTGTTCAAGATTATAGAAATTTAACTCCTATTATCCATTCGAGTACTAAAAACCTATAACTATTTTTGTTTTCTTTAATCTTTTTGATAAAAGTGGTAATTTTATCTCTTTTTTTCAATTTTTAGTTAGTGTTTTCCATGAAAAAATGTTTATTTTGGTTTAACGAAACTACCAACTAAATTTATTTAAATCCATATATATATCTATTTTAGTTCAGTGAAAAAGTTTTATTTAACGAAACTAAGTGAACTTTTTCTTATATAGTTTTTTTTTTTACTTTTTTATAGTTGAAACCAAGTGAAAAAGTTATTTCTGAAAATAAAATATGAAAAGATATGACATTTTTTCTTACATATTTTGATAGGTTTAAGTAATTTCATCCCCAATTGACAAATTTCTAATTTCAGTCCCCATATTTACATATAGTTAATTTATCTTTTCGGGTTAATAAATCAACACATATTCCATTACGTTAGCTAGGAAGAATAGTAGGAAAAATATAATTAACCCTCTATGTTCATTGTTCATTTCTTTAATTGAAACAGTACACACTGCAAAAAGAAGGGGCAAATACCGAGAAAAATTATTGAGGGCACGCCAATCCTCGGTAATTACCGACTATTTACATACATTCTTTTAGACCTTAGACAAATATTGCATATCCAAAGCCTAGGTAAAACTGACTGCAAAGAACTTGTTCTTTGTGGTTTAGTTGACAAGTTTTCAAACCTCTCTTCAACCTACAGAATTGAGTGTTTGTGTCGAAAAGGAGTTCAGACCGGTGTTCTGTCTCCGTGAGGTCCTAGTGCCCAGTGTGCACTAAGAGTGAGAAATCCAACCAGGTGTGTTGGTACTGGAGATAGGATCTTCAGTCGTCTCGGTTTGTGTGCACCCACAAGCACACGTTCAGGTTTGTTGTACACCCGTAAGCACTAGCATCGGTTTGCAGTGCACCCGTAAGCACTTGTTCAGTGAAGTTGTTGGTCTGATCAATCGACCGTGGATGTAGGAAGTGTTTTCCGAACTACGTAAAAATCTCTGTGTTATTTACAGCTTTCAGTACTTATATTCTTACTTACGCTCTTATCTTCTTAAACTGAAAATTGATTGATTGCAAAGAGAAACCTAACGACTGACAACGTGTTTAATTACACAGGCTATTTCGAAACAAGTTTTCCGTTGCGTGTGTTATCAGTCTAACTGATCTATCTTCTGATAGTCAGTAAGATTCATAACATATCTTTGTTTATCAAACTCGACTGAAGCCTTACGTGTATCAGTTAACGTCTTTGACTTAACTGATAACTCCTTACTGAAGAGTATTCAGTATCAGCCGTCAACCCTGTTTTGGTCAAAACTCTTTTCAGTAAACAAGTTGAGTCAGTTTGTGTTTGAAGTTTCGTTTTAATTCATCGAGAAAAATAGCCTATAGGTGTATTCCTCCTCCTCCCATACACCTATTCGTGACCCTCCGGACCTAACATATATAGTACCTATTAATTTATTTAAACTCTGTTTCAATATACAATATCATTAATCATTCATAACCTTATAATATGTCGAGATGATATCTAAGACTTGTGGTGCCGGCGAAACAATGTTGTTAAATATACGATCGAATTTAAAATAATAAAAAATTAATATTATTGTAATAAAAAAAAGAAATTATGAGTATGAAAAATAACAATCAAATATACAATAAAATCAATATTAAATCAAATAATCAATATTAATAAAATTAATATTTGAAAAATAATTTTATTATTTTAAAATAATAAAATTATTAATATTTTGAAAATAATGAATCTAATAATTTATTATAATAAATCTAATAAATTTTATAATTTATGAAAATAAATTAAATCAAATAATCAATATTATTAAAATTAATATTTGAAAAATAATAAAATTATTAATATTTTGAAAATAATGAATCTAATAATTTATTATAATTAATCTAATAATTTATTATGAAAATATATTAAATCAAATAATCAATATTAATAAAATTAATATTTGAAAAATAAAATTTAAAAATTTTAGAAATTGAAAAAATAATATTAACAATCGATTATTCTTTCGTTAATAAATAAAATTAAATAAAAAAATAAAAAATAATAATTTTAACGACCGGAAAATTCGGTCTTTAAAAATATAATATATATATATATATATATATATATTAAAAAATATTTTAAAAATAAATAATATTAACGACCGAATAATTCGGTCGTTAAAAAAATTAATTTAAAAAAAAACTAAAAAAATTTAAAACATATATTAACGACCGAAAATTAAAATATAAAAAAATAATAATAAATATAAACTAATTTTAACAGCCAAAAATTCGATCGTCAAAAAAAATAAAATATTAAAATATTAAAAAAATAATTAGCTACCGAATTTTTGATCGTTAAAAAATTAAAAAAATTAAAAAAAAATTGATCGTGAAACGATCGTATATTGGTCGTTAAGGCCGCAAAAATTAACGACCAAATTTTTCGGTCGTTTAACGCGTGATTTCTTGTAGTGAATTACATTTAATTGAAATGGAACATCCCAATAAAGAAACATGAATTAAGACAAATGAAGTATATAGGACAATTTTTTTACTCCCTCCATCACGAATTTACGACTATCTCGAGACCTTTTTTTGGACACAAAAATTAAGATAGTAGTATTTTATGTGTAGGTGAAAAGTAAAAAGAAAAATAAAGGGTAAAACTTTTACCAAATAAGAAAATGTCTGTTTCAGGTATTTATCAATAAATATGGGCCGTTGAGAAATGGGAATGTGTTGTCAAATCAGAGCCGTTGATTGTTAACTATCGACGGTGTAAATTGATAGTTGACTATTTGTCCGTGATTGGATGGTGTAATTGTGAATGACGCATGGGAATATAATATGGTAATATGGTATGGGATTAACTCAGAACGCCAATTCGTAGCCAACAAAGTCAAGAAGTATTTATTTTTTTAGGGACAATATTTTGTAACTTATTTAATTTTCACTAAATTCTGATTTTCACGTTAATTTAAAATTTGCATTATATATATTAAATTTTTAATTAAATCAGATTTTGTTTATGAAAGCATAATTCCTCACGATTTATTTGCCCAATTACAACAAAAATGTCATTAATTTACAGACGATGTTTTGATAAGTAACAATAAAACTGTTGTATTCATTAACTATTTTTGCCACTTCAGATTTTAGTGTCAGCATTATATTGGGGAGAAATTTAACTCGTTGTCAAAATTAGATGAATTTAAAAGTTTAATAATTACTAGACATTTTTTTTAAGTTAATGTGTGAAATTAAAATTCGGCCAAATTAAGTTCAATAATATATAGACTTATCTTATTTTTATTGAAAACATATAAATATGTTTGTGACTAAATGTTGACGAATAGGTAGAATCTTGCGCAGATAAACAGATCGTGCTGACGAATTCCATCCTATTTCAACTTTACTTCACCAATAAATTAAAATAAAGTTGAAATAGTTATCACATATTATCCTTGCTTACGAAATTATTGTCTGCTTATGGATTTTCATATATAGTTGATGAATTGCCTATGATATTACTCCTTCTGTCCTCCTTCTGTCCCACTTCAAGTGACTTAATTTTTATTTTTGGTTGTTCCGTTTAGTTATGTGTATTAAAAAATACCCCTAAAAGTAGAATTAATGAATAGTTATTATTGGACTCTTTGGATGTGTATTTACATTTATTGATGACCTTTCACTCTTTAAAAGAAAAGGTCGTGAAATAATTTCACTTGGAGGACTTTTGTGATGAGGACAAAAATATGCATCTCCATGCATGACATCCGAAACTGAAAGCATGGAATAGGAAAGGAACCAGAGGAGAAACAACATGAATGGTAAGAAGGCAGCGCTGCTCAATCCAATACGCCGCTGCATAGGATAAGCAAAAGCCCAATTACAAAAGACCCACGTAACTCCACCGAGTCCGTTGATTTCCAAACCATTCTGATCGAGGCCCACATGATATTGTCTACGATAATGTGAGCCCTATTCTTTGGAGACATAACCCATCATCGAAAGAGTTCGACAGCCGCTGCTAATCAAGACCGAAATCGGGGTCAAAATGACTTTAAGAAGATCAACACGAAAAATATGAAGATAGATATGGATAATTATAATTCTATTCAAAGTCTAAATAGAATCTTATTTCTAGTAGAATTCGTAGTTATTGCCTATAAATATAGGTAAAACCCTAAAGTAAGATCATCAACAATCATTGTTTACCGTCAGTGCCTTATGCATTATAAAGTTCTACGTTCCAAGTGTTATTCTCGTATTTTATGTTCCTTTCCTCAAAAGGCTGTTATTTTTGGGCACAATATTTTTTTAATGATTGATATTTAAACCTTAGTATATAAACATGTTGGTCATATATGAATATCAATTTATCCGTAGTTTTTTTAGAGAAACTATCCACAGTTATATAATATTTGACATTAGTTGGTAATTATCGCTAGTCATTATTAAACTGTAATTCTATCACACTTAACCGCTTCAAATAAAAATCTCACTATAACTATCAAAATATGTTTATAGTTGGTTCTTATGAGAACTATAACTTTTTTAAGCCTTGCGAAGTGGTCGATTGCTATTATTGTTCAATATCCTTTTATTTGGTGAAGTGTTTATTATTTTTTCTTGACTCGAGATTAGTTCTCCTTGGCTGCATTTTTTTGTCAGTATTTTTTTGTTTAAGGTTTAGGGTCCAAATACTTTCCAATTAGTAGCTTGGACCTAAATACTTTCCATTTTTTTATGAAATAAGAATTGCTCTCAAGCTCAATCCTTTGTGCCTCAACCTCTCCTTTGTTTTTTACACGGTCAAATTGTCAAACCGAACGTCTCTCTCTCTTTCATCTTCTATTTTTTAAGTTTTTTACAACGGCCTCTTAAGTCTATAGCATGCTAATTTCTCTAAAATTTTCAATTATGTTTTATATTTTCAATTTTTGTTTTCATTGCTTATTGATTTATTGATGATAGTTTTAATTGACAAAAATTCTAATTTCTATGAGTCTATGACACTAATATTTATATGAGATTATTGGTGCGATCTTTTTTCTACAATTTCTTTTTAGTATTTGGTTATTTTTTAATCACTTTATCTAGTTGTGCACTTGATATTTGTGCTTAAACTTAATTGATTAGAAATTGTCAATATGGATATGAAAAGTGTACTATAAAATAGTAGAACAATTGATTCAATTTTGGAAGAAATTAATGATAAAACTGTTGTTAATGATTTTATTTCAAAAATTACAAGCAAAGCAACACTTGTTAAGTGAATGACTTAATTTTTATGTGCTTATTATGTAATTTGACAAAAAGACGTATTCCCTCCGTCCACGAAAGAAATGTTTTAATTAGTATTGAGAGTAGTTAAAATGTGAAAAGTAAGAGTAAATGATATATTTAAAAGTGGTGGGATATAGTCCAAAAATAGGTAGAAATTTCTTTTGTGGACGTCCCAAAAAGAAAAGGTAGGAAGTTCTTTCATGAACAGATGAAGTATTATTTAGTTAAATATATTTTATTTATAATTTTTTCCAACTATCAATATAGAGCCCAAATTTAAGAATTCGTACAAGACCTATGTTCTATTACCCCGCCATTGATTGAACGTATAATGTCGCAATATTAATCGTAAAATTATATGCTCTGAAAAAATTAAATTTTTGTCACATAAGATCTGAACTTAGGTGTTATATTCTTACTATAGATCTTCACGATCTAATGACTAAAAATGATTTTCGCATTTTCAATCTAAATATATTTTTTAAACCTCCTCCTATATCTAGGGATGGTAATCGGGTACGACGAGTACGGATAGTGACTATCCATACCCATACCCACGAATTAAATGGATAGTGGTTTTTAACCACGAAACTATTCATGGATATCAAATGGTATCCAAATCCGCTACCCGCGGATACCCGCTACCCGTCGGGTATCCACGAACTCGCTATTCAATGGGTATCCGTCACCCGCTATTCGCCGGATACCCACTATCCGCCAGATACCCGCCACCTACTATCCGCCAGATACTCACGAAACAAAATTTAAATATAAATTTACAACAAATTTAATAGAAAAAAAAAATCAACACAAATAACATAGTTCAAATCCATATGTTGAAATCCACAAAGAACAATGTTTAAATTCAAATTCATCAACTAAAATATAAAATCCAACAAAATTCTATAATTGCTCAACAAAATTCAAATTTAAATTAGACTATTAGAATTTGGGCTTTAGTTCAGTTTCTGTTTGGGCCTATTTTAAGATATGATATGCTAGCCCATAATCTCAAAATATATATTCAAAGCCCATATTTTATGAATTTTTTTTGTGGATACTTGATGGGTAATTCACGGATAATTGACGGGTAATTGGCGGGTATTTTTCGCGGGTAAACGGGTTTCGCGGGTATGGATAGTAAGTATCCAAACCCATACCCACGAACTAAATGGATAGTGAATTGCAACCACGAAACTATCCGTGGATATTAAATGGTATCCAAACCCACCCTAATAGGTTCGGGTTTTCGCGGATATCCATTACCCACGGGTAGATTGCCATCCCTACCTATATCTATATAATATATGAAAAAGGAGTTATAACGTAAATATTTTTCCACCAAGTTTTCACTCTGTTCTATTCCCTTTTGACACCAATTTTTCTCTCTTTTATTCTTTTCTAAAAATTGTCAACTTAGGTTCATGAAAAAATGTTTAGTATAGATGTTAGATTAAAAATCATGACACGATCTTTAATTTGATGTAAAACGAATAAGTTATGACAATTCAAAATGTTAAAACTAATTCTCTCTCTCTCTCTCTCATCTATCTCTAATGTTGAATATTATATTCTTTTTTCATGTTATTTTCATTTGTTGGTGGAAAAATAAGTAAATATAAGTTTTTTTTTTCAAAAAAATTACAAGATTGTGCAATTATAATATTTTTAAATTTACATATATCTAAGTTATAGTAATAGTTTTTAATGCAATTAAAGAGAGTGATATTATATTGATTCATTTTATAACTTTTTAATTTTAAAAATAAATATTTTAAAAGGTGGAATTTTTATTAATTTTGTGTATGGATTATTTTTTTTTATAAATATATTTGTTGTTATCTTTTTATTTTTATATTATTTTGTATTTTTAAATTTTTAATGAGTTTTGAGCTATTTAAATATGAACTTTTAATAATAATATAGTTTGAAATTTTAAGGGTACAAATTTGTTATATTAAGTATGGACTACTAACTTTGTTATGTTAATGATTTAGTAATTTTTTAAAAATGAGACTGACTTAAATTATTTACTTTATTATTATTATTATTATTAAATTTAATATTATACTCATTGAGTTGATAATATTGCTATTATACGCTATTTCCAAATCAAATACTAATATTTAAATTAATGAAAATTATTTTTTTGATACTAATCTAATTCATAAATGATGATATTTTAATATTTTTAAATAATTTAAAATATTAAAAATAATAAAATATATTATGACTCATGCATAGTACTAGAGACATAAAAAATTCACAAATAAATATGAGAAATTAATAAGTACTAAAAGACGTGGCTAAGACTACAACTAATGTTCCACCAACCACCAACCTCACCAACAATATTTCTATCTAACTACGATAATACATTATTAAAATTTTAGAATTTTAAATTGATTGTATAGAAGCGAATATACTGCTACTATATCTATTTTATGTGAACATGCATTAAATTTAGTGGTGGTCTTCGGTAGTGTACCGTACACCCGATTGACCCGTACTCAGATTTTGATTCACATTTTAATCTAAATTCGTATCCTGATTCAAATCGTGTAAATGACACTATTCGATTATACAGATAACACTGTCTGTAATTGACACTATTCTGTTATACAAATGATACTGCGTCTGCGTATAAATGACAATGTGTATAATTGACACTATTCAAAAATGTAAATGAAACTTTCTGTAATTGACACTATAAGATTGTAAATGACATTATAATATTTTAAATAACACTATAAGATTGAAAATAACACTATAATATTTTAAAATATTAATTACAGTGTCATTTATATAACTGAATAATGTTAATTATAAGCAGTGATATTTGTATAAATGAATAGTGTCATTTACACGACTTGAGTCATGATGCATGTTTGAATTAATATATATGCGGGTCGGAATCTGGGTACGGGTCAACCCAAATGTACGGTACACCTGTATGTACAAGAGATATTTTGTGTTAATTAATATGTCATGTTTGAAAATATTTGATCATCAACCAAATTAAAGTCAGACTGACTTTAATTAATTAAACAAAGTAAGAATGTTGTACTGATTTATTTCACCCCTACGCTTCAATTTTTTCGTTGACGACTCTAGAATAATTATTTTGGATCAAATATATAATTCAATGACAATTATAAAATTATTTTTAGGTTTCAATTTGTGATTTATCTACCAGAAACATGAGTAAAGTTGAGGCTGTGAGGTTTGTGACGACTTTTTTTTTTTTTTTTTGAGAGGGTTTTGTGGTTTGTGAACACTTTTGTATTCTATATATGCTCATTAACACGTTCTCAACTCGAGTTATTTAATGTACATTAATAAATAATATTTGTGAATATTTTTACAGAACATGAAAACAATAAATATTAGTAGCATTGTTTAAGGCTGAAGGCTCTAAGGAATAAAGGGCCGGTAATTACGTGTGGTCCACCTACACAGAAAAGAGAACAAATATCCCTACATTTATCATTTTATTTATTTCTAGTAAGTATAAAAATGATCAAACAAATTGCATTTTCCAGGTCCAATTATAGGTCAAATAATTTGTAAAAATATTTTTTATATTAGTCATACAAAATAATGAATATTAATACTCACTTCATTCATAATATTGTAGACACTTTGTAGACGATACAAATTTTAAGAAAATGATGGATAATAATGGATATTGTGGTGAGTGGAGTTTGAATCTCATTATTGTTGTGAGTGGAGTTTGTGGACCCTACTACTATAAATAAAAATGGCAAGATTAATGTGAACTGACCAAAATGACAAAAATGACAACGATATTATGGACGAATTGAGTAGTTATTTTTTCTAACATAATTTCAATATATTATAGCCAATTTTTAGTGTTTTGGACGGAATTACCTAGCTCCGTCCCTTCTCTCTTATACGTAAAGAAATACAAACCCTTTCTCTCTCTCTCTCTCTCTCTCTCTTCCTTATATTCATACTCTCACTCTGAAACCCTAGTTTCTTCTGTCTTTACCGCCGCTTTCTCTTTTTCTCTCTATCTCGCTACTCTCTCTCTGACGATCCCCTATTCCCCTTTAGTTACAGGAGTTACAGATCTATGATAATTATGAGATGCAAATTCAGATAAAAGAAGGTCTTGAACGATAAGGACATCGGAATAAAACGTATAAAACAAGTGCTCTTCTATAGATAAAAATATGAAATTTTTAAAAGAGCATGTTTTTCAATACATTAAACCTTCAAATATGAAGACCTAACCAAACCTAAAACAATCCAAATGCAACTAAGCCAAATGGAAAAAAGAAAATGAAATCCAAATAAAATAGGAAAGTTAATATATGGTCAAAGGGGCCTGAAAACAAATGAATTAAGGGTTTTGGACTCTATATATCAATTATCACAACATAACGGTGAGGTGGACTCGTATCGCTATTTCGCTTGTGGAAATATATTATACTAATACCGATTTCGAAGTTAGCGCTAAAAAATACGCGTATTTAAAATTTTGACGACGAAGGAACTTTGCTCGATCTCTAACCATCATATATGCATCAAACTACTTGTTCCTTATTATATAAGATTTTCGATCGCAAAAATATACGTAATATAATATAATAAAAAACTACATAAATAAAAAAGGCTTTAAAGTTTCACATAATCTTTATTCATAAAACCGTTTTTCTTATACTCCCTCCGTCCCACAAATCTTGAGTCACTTCTTTTCGGCACATGAATTAAGAAAATAATATTTAGCGTGTTAAGTGTGATAGGTGAAAAAAATGAAAAGGTGAATTAAGAGATTTTTTTTGCCATATAAGAAAATGACTCAAGATTCGTGGGACGGATGGAATATAACGCTATTCAAATCATAACAAACGTTTTTTGGGTCAAATTTGGTGTATATGGCTTAGTATATTTGTATTTTTCATATAATTAATATATTGAACTAAAGTAAAGTTTACCCATAAATTCTATAATTCACCAACAGAACAATTCTTAAGTTCTTTTCAAGTAAAACAAAAAACAAACAATTCTTAAGTTCTTTTCATACAAAAATAAGTATTGTAAATTTCTTGTAAAAGAGAAGAGGTGCTAATAAAATTTTAAATAATCCTAACTTCTTCCCATGCATACTCGCTTTTTTAATCGAAGGCCCATGCCACTTAAAATATTTAAACTCCTATAACTATGTCGGGTTAGTTTATTAATTATTTATGACAGTTGGTTAGTTAGTTGATCTTGTTTTGACTACTTTAATCTTTTGATTATAAATGATGTTTGATATTATATTTTATTACAACAGCCACTGATTTTATAATAATGTCATTCCAACAATATGTGTCACACATATCCTTTCAATAATTCGTGCTACATGTACTCGATGCCCTTATACACGAGTATATACATTTTGCTAAAGTATATTAATAAAATAAAATGTGTCTTTGACTTATTTCACATAAAATATCAAAAAAACATCAATTGTGTATTAATAAAATAAAACCCAGCAAGGCTATTTTAACTAAAAAAATAAAAATAAAAATAAAATGAAATACAATATGATAAAAATATATATAATGTGTTCATTGGCCTTCACTAAAGTACACATTTTGTTGCTTACAATTGATGGGCTTTTACTTAGTCCTTGGGCCAATGAATGGCATTGCAAAACCTGCTACTATTTAACCTAAGCCCATAAAGAAGTCCAGAGGTAACGTAAAAGAACTTGGTAGAATTTTTGGTATGTATATCTCATAATCAAAATTCAATGTTTACATTTATTTAATTATTTCCAAAAAGATTTATTTAATTATTTAATCGTGAAGAAGACTCACAGCTAGTTCTGTAAACGAGTCAAGCTACTCGTGAGCAATTCGACGTTCAACTCGATAAAAGTTCGATCGGTAATTTAATGAACAACTCGTTTAGCTAAACAAGCCAAGCTTGAGCATGATGATATTCAGTTCGTCAGCTTGTGAACAAGTTCGTGAAGTGATTTATTTTAAGGGTTAAGGTGCAGATAGGCCCCTCAAGTGGAGGCCCTTAGAGCGTTTCAGTCCCCTTACTAACTGTGTGTGCAAATTGGCCCCCCGAACTCAAAAAAACGGTGCAGATCGGCCCCTCTGACTTAACACCGTTATGGGCCGTTAGTCAAGAGGGCGATCTGCACCGTTTTTTCGGAGTTCAGGGGCTAATTTGCACCTTTTAACTTTTTAATTAATTCATCTCTCTCGCTCAAAATTTGATCGTCGTTGTCGCTGATTCAAGCTCCGGCGAGGCCGGCGGAGGGCGCCGCCCCTTTCTTTCTCTCTTGGGCCCTAAACCTCGGAGCTCGCTCGACTGCACACGCTTAGCGTCAAGGACGAGCCCTAATTCTCCCATTCAGTCGGAAATCGCCGCCGCAATATCCGGTGAACCCGCCGCCTGGCTTTTCTCGATGAGGAGTCGCCTAGCTTTTCTCGATAAGGAGTCGCCTTTTTCTCTCAAATCCGGCGAAATCCGGTGATAAAGACCGACGATGCCCGTCGCCATCTACACTATCGGCGTGCTGTTGAAGAAGGACGCCTTCAAATCAGAGACCATAGCCAACATGATCTCGATCTCGATTGGGGTCACGATCACCGCCTACGGCGAGGCGAAGTTCGATTCGTTGGGGGTGATTCTGCAATTGGGGGCGGTGACGTTCGAGGGAGAATTCGAGTTTCCATTTCGATTATGTGATTTTCGGGAGCAATGACGCCGATTTGGAATTTCCGATTTGGGGCTTGGGAACTTGATTTCGTGATTTTCCTCATCTGATGGAGATTGACGCTGGAAAAGTTGGTCGGAGAAGATGAGATGTGATTTTTTTTAATGAACGGTGTGCAGATTAGCCCCCGAACTCCAAAAAGGGAAAATGTGCAGATTAGCCCCTGAACTCCAAAAAAACGGTGCAGATCGCCCCCTCTGACTAACGGCCCATAACGGTGTTAAGTCAGATGGGGCGATCTGCACCATTTTTTTGAGTTCGAGGGCCAATCTGCACACACAGTTAGTAAGAGGACTGAAACGCTCTAAGGGCCTCCACTTGAGGGGCCTATCTGCACCTTAACCCTTATTTTTAAAAACATAAGATCATTTATTAAATGTCTTACTAAATTTTATACTATATGTAATAATATTTGGATTAAGTCTCTAATTAAAATCATTTATTTTCAAGAAAATAGTAAATATATTATATCTTTATGAATAAAATAACTTATATATTTGAAAATTAACTTATGTATTAGGAAAATAACTAAAATTTTAAATAAAAATTTAAATTTAAAAAGCTCAATTAGGCTCGGCACTGTATTCGACTCGATTAAAGCTCGATCGATAATTAATCAAACAACTCGATTAGCTAAACGAGCCAAGCTCCTATCTGGTGCCTCTCTTGAGGAGGCACCAGATAGGAGACTAATGGGACAATCTGTGTGAATTCAAAGGAGATCATGAAGCTGGTCTCGGGCATTTGGTTTTGACTATGGTGGCTAATGGGCAGTTACAAATTTTAAACGGGGGCTACGAGAGGGTATAATAGTATAATCAAATTTTTTTTTATTAATATTTTAAATTAGGGGTTACAGTGAGAATATTGGGGGCTGTATTTAAAATTACTCGAAAACAAATTATAGCCAGCTACGAGAGTCCATAGGCCAATATTAATGTTTAATTTCTTGCTAAATCAACAAATTTTAGGAAAATGTGACATTTAAGACCCGAATACTTTTTTCTTTTGGGTTTGGGCCAATGTAAATTTATTTATTTATTTGAGTTGCTATTATTAAATTGTAATCCCTATGCTGCCATTTGTGTTAAAATATGGAGTCCCTACACTTTGGTTTATTTACAATTAACTCCTTTTATTAAAACAAAATAATTTTTTTAAATACCCACATACATTTAATATTACAAACCAAATTTCAAGTTCTAGTACTTCAAAAGAAAACTAAGTATAAAAACTCAATTGAAAAAAAATATTATACCCTCCCTCCAATTTAACTTGGCATAAAATAATATACCCTCACTTTCATTTTGTTTTTAAAGGTTTATAGATGAATCATCAACCAGTGTCCCATATACGACGCTGTCCAAAAGTGACAACGCCCAACAAAGAGAAACATAAAACAAATCGAACAAAATCATAAAGAGACGTAACCCAAAAGTGGCTACATCCAAAAGACAAAGGAAACGAAATAAAAAAAAGAAACAAGCCAAAGCAAACTAACTATCATCATGAAAACTGAATTTAAAGTTATGATAATCAAGCTGATCCATCCGAACTAGAGCAAGAAACTGTCGGGGAGCAGAAGAACAATCAAAAGTAGTCAACGTCTGAACCTGATGCCTTCTCATCGCTATAAAATCAGCAAGTTGATTTCCTTCGCGGGGGATGTGATTGAAACGGATACGCCGAAGCTGAGTAAGCAGTCGGATCCAAGCAACAGTATGACGAATACTAGCATGCCGTGACGCCCAACAGACATGAGCGACACGATCGCCACCGCATCCATCTCAACCCAGATATAAGAAGAAAAGGTGTTAGCCAACCTAATACCCTCAGCAGTGCAGCTAACTCAGCATCAAAACTGGAAGTATCAACGCAGGGGGTGCAGAAGGCAACGATATAAGCTCCAGTATGATCACGAACCACTCATCCACTAGCACCTAGCAGTATGTGTGAATCGAAGGATCCATCAGTGTTCAGCTTCCCAAGGAGACTCCGGAGGGAGCCAGTGAACCAAAATGGACCGAAGCACCCGCCTCATGGGTGAAGCAAGAGGCATGAAATCAACCGAGGGGGCACAACCACGCCAATGAGAGACAATGAGTTTCCCCGCCGCAACGAGAAGTCGAAGATGTCAAACAACCTACCAAATCACATGAGAAACACAGAAAGAAATAGCCTTGTGCTTACGACTATTCCTTTCCGTCCAAAGAAACCACATAACCAAACAAGGACCCAAACCCTCACTTCCGTTGAACTTGGCATATATTTTTTTTTGAGGTGTTTCATTTTAGTTGACATGCTTATTTTTTGGATAATTATTTCATACTACATTAAATATAAATATATACATTTACACTACATTTTTGCCCTTTTAAATGACGTGTAAAAAAAAATAGGGTAGTCGATTGAGATGGATGAAGTACTTGTTATATTTTATACAATGTGTTGGAAATGGAATTAGTACAATATAACAAAATAATAAAGACATAATGAACTGAGGCAAGAGTTAGACTCTTTATCAGTAAGACAATATTGCTCCGCTATATTGTGGATACGGTTCCACAACAATTCCCTCTATGATAAAACGGTTCGGGTGAACTCGAGTTGTTGCATACAATAGGCTCGATGTTTCAACGAACTACAAGATACTCGGGACTGAGCACTTCATTAGGACTCGAACTATATAAAAAATATGATAGACAATTCGAAAACGCTTGAAATGATATGATGAACGAGTTATTCTGACCATCTTAGGGACCTGTATTTATAGGTAGGAGGTGTCCGGTGGTGACGGGTACGAATCTGTTCAAATGGGTGGTTGAACCCAAACAGGTGCGAGCATTTGGACCCGAACAGATGTGACCCCCAACTTTATGCTAGGTGCGTGCTACTCGTATGTCAATTGCCGCCACCTATGCACTATGTGGCGCAACCATTCCCACCTCTACACCATGTGTTCTCTTTCTGCCACCTCACTCATCCACACACGAACTGCACCGAATCTCGTCGGGCGAGAGCCACGGCCGAAACACCGGACCATCACTGAGCCGCTTCCATGTGTCACTTTGCCAAAACTAAAAAGGCCCATCACCGAGCCATTTCCACCTTTATGTGGTTCGATCGTAATGATCTACGTCCACAGGAGGTTGTCGAAGTGTTTACTATATTTGGTGAAGGATTACATTTACAAAATTGAGAGAGTGTCTAAAAAGAGCCTTTTAAGTTTAATAATGAAAGTCCTATTTATAAGCATCAAAGTAAACCTAGCACTTGGCCCATTAACTCAAGCAATTAGGCCCAAACCTTGTTACACTGATTTGCGTCTTGGACCTGAGTTGTCAGAGCTGGTGCTTGACATAGCTGGAATGTCAGGGCTAGACCATCAAAGTTGAAATAGAGATGCGCCGTTAAGGCTGGGGCGGCCAAGATTGGGTTGCCAAGGCCGAGTTCCCTTTCCTTTAAGGGAGGATTCGAACCCCGACGCCCCATAAGACCAGCCCTGTAGTACTCAACGCTGCACATAATATAAACAACAACAACAACAACAACAACAACAACAACAACAACAACAACAACAACAATAATAATAATAATAATAATAATAATAATAATAATAATAATAATAATAATAATAATAATAATAATAATAATAAATAAATAAATAAAAAATAATAATTCAGCTTTGTTATTGCACATCGCTAGTTCGTATTTTACTCCTCATCACCCGTGCCTGTGCCCGTGCCCATGCTCGGCCTTTGTTATTGCACATCGCTAGACTCGGATGGTACCCCGTAGGAAAGTGGTTAATAAAATGACTAAGACAAAAGTCCCGCTAGGATGGACCATAGTGGTGCATACTTGATTATCTCCTTCTAAAAAGACAACTCTTATAAATGGTTTTCGACTTCCTTACCTTTCCAATATCAGATATATTCATCCCATATTCTCAAGCATCAAACTTTATGCATCAATTGCTCATCCATCCTAACTTGGAAATGAACAATCAAATACATTAAATTTAGGGGTTTTGGCAAATAAAATCACGAACTATTTTAAAATTTTAATTTTAATGGGACTTTTGAAGTGTGTCGAATTAAATCATTATCTTTTTAATATTTACGCCCCCCCAATTTTTCTAAGTAATGGCCAAACTAAGTTACTGTGAATATGCCTACGAATGACATGCCAGAACTGTCAAGGAAAAGACCACAATAAAATAACATGTAAAATTACATATTGTTATTATTTATTATTCATTTTTTATTTTTTTTAGATTTGAAAAACTACATTAAGTTGATTTTGTATTGAATCTCATATTGAAAACTGATGAGGAGTAATATATGCAGAGCAGAGGAATGGACTTGGGCAGAGGAATCACTCAGGTTAGAGGGATCGCTGAGGTCAGAGGAATGCTCCACTCACGGACAGTCAACGGCAGAAATGACCACTTTACCCGGGAAGCGTCAGAGCAGAGGAATCATCTGTCCGCAGAGGAATCCAAAACTCCCCGATACACACGGTTCTCTATCTCTGAGCAGAGGAATGAACGAAGGCAGACGAAATTACCATAGTACTCCTGACCACGCGGGGAACGTGACTGCAAGGCTGAAATTACTGTTTTACCCCTAAAGTGTATTCTATAAATACCCATGCACTTGTACCATGTATCTTTACGTGCTCTTTCTCAATACAACGACGAACTCCTTTTTGTTCTTGACAATTCAATTCTACTCTACTCTCTTTCGATTCTCACGTTCAATACTAGGTAAAATTCACAACCCGATCATGATTTCTCGGTTAAAACTCTATCCACTCAATTGCGATTCACCAAAAACTATATATGCTTATCTACAATGTGCAATGCACTATAAAAATAAGCTATATTAAGTTGATTTCATATTGAATCTCCCATAGAAAAGTGAAAGTTTATCTGCAATATGTAATATACTATAAAAAGTGAAGCGACATTTAGTTAAAATTAGGGAAAATTGCACCTAAATACACAAACTTTGCCGAAAATCCATATTTGACGCGAAGTTAGGAATTTACATTTTAATACACCAATTTAAGAAGTTGTTCAATTTTGACACATTTTTCAATTCCGACGACCGGCATTCTGACGTGGACGCCGGAATGCCACATCATCACCACGTCACACACACACACACACACTCCACTCTCTCTCTCTCACACCCCTCTCTCTCTCTCTCTCTATACACGTCACCTTCCCCCTTCTCTCTCATCACTCTCGCCTCCCTCCACCCTCTTTCTCCCTACCTCTCTTCCCTCTTCTCTCCTGCCGGCGCCGCCGCCTTCCATTCCCGGCGAAATCGCCACCAGCTGCCACCACCACCTTCTTCCCCTCATCAAACTCACTCAAATCCCGTTCTTTCATTCTCAAAACCGAACCAGATGATGTAACTCATGAAACTCTCCCCATTTTCTCTCAATTTACCATCGACAGACGGCCGGTGAGTGCCGCCGCCGCTCTCTCTGTCTTTTCTTCCTTTCCCCGACTCTCGCTCGTCCCCCTTATCTCCTCCCTCACAAAAATCCCCAAATCCACAAATCACTCTCTCTAAATCCCTAAACCCTCTTTCTCCTACGATTTCCGACGAGGTTATCGCCGGACTCGCCCCCTCTACTCCAGCCGACAGCAGCAGTCAGCCGGACCGCCGCCATCGCCGCCTCCCTCATCCTCGCCTCTGCCCTTCTCCTTGACAGATGAACAGCAGCAGCCATCGGCCACCACCGCCGTCGACCTCACCCTCTCTGGACCGTCGGTCGACCTCAAAGGCTGAGGCTGCCATCGCTCTCTCCGCCGAACAGCCCCGCTGTCCAGTTGCCTCCCCTCACTTTCTCTCTATCGACGATGGTGGTGGGAAATCCGGTTGGTTTGGTTGGTGGAGGTGGCGGGTGCGCCGCTGTTCGGGGGAGGGGGAAGTGGCTGACGGCGGGAGGGAGGGTTTGTGGCTGTGGGGCTCGACGGCGGTGGTGCGACGCGATTCTAGGGAGGGGAAGTGGCTGACGGCGGGAGGCTAGGCTCGGCGGCGGTGGTGCGACGCGGTTCTGGGGAGGGGGAGGGTCCGACGGGGGGAGGGGGGAGGTGACGTGTAGAGAGTGAGAGAGAGTGGGTGTGTGACGTGGCTGCGACATTGGCATTCCGGCGTCCACGTCAGAATGCCGGTCGTCGGAATTGAAAAATGTGTCAAAATTGAACAACTTCTTAAATTGGTGTATTAAAATGTAAATTCCTAACTTCACGTCAGATATGGATTTTCGACAAAGTTTGTGTATTTAGGTGCAATTTTCCCTTAAAATTAAAATCTTAAATTTTAAACGATTTTTATATAAAAAAATGTATCGCACACTTTTCTCTCTCATCTATGCAATGAACCCGTAGAAATGGGCCGAGGTGCGCCCCCCACTCAACAGTGGTGCACGCCTGTGTTCACGAGCTCTGTTGCGGATAATCTTTACTTTTTTAAAGAGTTTGGCAAAATCAGTTCCTCAACATTTTATAAATTTCAAAATAAGAATCAACCACACAATAAGTTTCTCTATTTCAATTTTTTTATAATCTTATATGTAAATATATAATAATAATTATTTTATAAATATTTATATTAATTTAATTATAATTTATTATTTTCATCTACGCGCTCTGAAGTTCGAACTTTTCGATTTTTCAATGCTTTTGAAATATTCCTTCTGTCCCACGAAGTATGACACAATTTCTTTTTTGGTCTGTCCCACGAAACATGACACGTTTCTAAAAATGACAAAAAATTTAATCTTTATTCATATTTTCACTTTTTCACCTACCACACTTAATACACAAAATAACAATTTCTTAATTCTTGTGCCGAAAAGAAGTGTGTCATGCTTCATGAGACGGAGGGAGTATCTTACCGAACATATTTCGGTTGCAAGAAGATATTTCTCTCGTTGTTTGCCGGTCCAACTGTTGTCCACACCCACACCAATCAGCTGCCACCACTGTCCCTTTTCTTCCCAGATTATTGGAGTGAAGTCCCACCTTCTGTGTGTGTATGTGTGTGAAGTTTGATGAGTTTCCACCGTCTGATCTCCTTATCACCCCATCAATCAAGAATTTGCAGAAATCCAAGTCTAACATGGCAGGGCCTTCATCAACAAGAGATCAATTTCTTGAAATCCAGGTAGTAAGATGTTCAGATTCAATTGGTTTTGATGTTCACGAATTTCATTTTTATTTAATATTTTTGGGTTTGTTTCTGAAATATTCCCTCTTTCAACAGTGCCCGGTTTGGCTGTGGCTTCAGCTACCCTCAACTGGAATACCGAAAGCGATCACACATTTGGAAATTTGCAAAGGTGAAAAACAAGAAATTTGTGATAACTAATTTGGGGCACGATCCTGTGAAAATTAGCAGGAAAAAGGGTAGTATTGCTGGTGCAGTTGCTCTAATTATTGGGACAAGCATTGGCACAGGGATTCTCGCTCTTCCAAAGAAGACTTTCCCTGCAGTAACTCTCTCTCTCTCTCTCTACATTTGATAAGAAATGAAACAAGATTTATATGTGGAATGCTAGTCTAGCTGGATGCATGATACCATTTATTTTTCTATGATGAGAAGTGGTGTGTGAAAAAAGATTTCTGAGCATAGAATACTCGCAATTTTACTTTCTATTTCCCTGAATTGCGTTTCATCTTGATGATGCCTTTTTATACACGTTCAATGAAATAGTAATCTAAGAACAAGGCATGAAGCACCATCCACGATAGTTGTATTTTGCTTGATGGTGCATCAAGAGTAGTGGGATGTGTAAAAAAGAAAAAAAGAAAAGATGAAATGAACCATTTATGGGTATGACCAAAATGAATTTTCTTGAAGATGATATAGGCTTTGTTAGAGATAGTTTTTTTTTTTTTTTTTTTTAAATATAGAACATAGTTCCACTAACTAGCTAAATCTTGCTTGCTTCTGGTCTTATATCTGTAGGGGCTAGTTCCAAGTTCAATAACAATGACTTTGTGTTGGGCATTTCTGTTGATAGAAGCCCTCTTGCTAGTCGAGATCAATGTTGTTTTGCAAAGGAAGAAGAAGGTGAAAGCAGAGAGCGACGAGCTAGAGGTGATGTCTATCCGAACCATGGCTCAAGAGACTCTAGGTGAATGGGGTGGAGCTCTAGCCACTTTGATCTATGTGTTCTTAGGCTACACTTCTGTGGTGGCTTATTGTTCAAAATCGGGTGAGATCCTTCATCATCTAACCGATTTCCCAGGCTCGTTTTGTGGATTCCTCTTCACTTTCTTGTTCACCATTCTCATCTGTGTGGGAGGCACTCGAGCCACGGATCAAGTGAACCAGTGGCTCACCACATCCATGATAGGTTTCTTTCGAAACTGCTTCCAGTGTTTGGCAAAGTCTCCAGTGAGGACGCGTGGGGACCACACCCAGTGCCCTTTATGCGTCCTCTCAGAAGACCACCTCTTGATGTTTAGGCTTATGGTGTTGTTGTTGATGTTGACATGTGCACTTGGCAAAAATAGGTCTTCTTGTGGCAATAGAGGTTTTTGCTGTTCTGTTTGGAGGGTGGTCCGGGTTTGAGGCCGGGGGCGGAGATTGGGGGAAAGTTCCGGCCACTCTTCCGGTTATGGTGTTTGCTTTGGTTTATCATGACCTAGCTCCGGGTGGGTAATGCCCATCTTTTGCCCGCTATAGCTATAAGATGATGATTTCTGAGTAAACTCTGTTTGTTTGCAGTTCTATGTGCTTATCTTGAAGGTGATCTTGCACGTATCCGTGCTTCAGTCGTTCTAGGCAGTTTGGTGCCGTTGCTGACATTGCTCGTTTGGGATGCTATCGCGCTAGGCCTCTCCAACGGGGCAGACCGAGTGTCCGATCCCGTTGAATTGCTTCTCAGGTCAGATCCTAGTTTATCTTCTTCTTCTTGTTGGCCATTTGAAAATGATAGCACAATGCGTAAGTCATTGCAAGTTGTGCATATGTATAATTGATGCCAACTAGTTCACATAAAAGTTGTCAACTTATATATATCAAAAAGAGTAAGATTACACTTTAGAGTTAAACTATTAATGTTTTGAAATATTGATAATTCAATTTCTTAAATGCACGAACTATTACAAAACTAACAAAAACGTCCCTGAGGTCATTTCTGGCAATTTAGAATAACGTGGCTAACCTCCGGTTGCCACAACCGAAACAACTCGTATCCAGCAAGCCACATCACCTTTCCGACGTCGGAGATTGACATTCAAGATATATTTTTGCTGTTGTGATATTTTATGTATTTAATTGTAATTATTAGTGGTTTGAAACGATTTAAATAGGATTAAAGGTGGAATTTACCCTATAAAAACTAAATAAACTTATTATAATGTTTAGATCATAAAGGATTGTTATCTTATCAAAATAAATGAAACTGAGATATATATTAAAAATTAAAATTTGTAGGGATATTATAGGTATATGAAACTTTGTAAAATAGCACACTTTTATAATAGAAATAGAGGTATTATGGATAGCTTGAAACATTAGAAGTTGAAACGTGGATTTGTGTTGCAGTGTTGGATGGGATGGAATTCCATTTATGGTGGAGGCGTTTGCGCTTCTGGCTGTCGGAACTTCCCTAATTGGCACCCTTCTGAGCTTCTCGGAGTTCTTCAAAGAACAGCTCAACAATCTGGCCTTGGATTTTCGTCCAACACAACTTGAAGAGGTATTCGTAATCTAGCTCCTTTCAATTCTACGTCATGTATGTAAGTAACTGAGTGATTATGTGTAGGAGTCCAACTCCATCAATGGCTGGTGGGAGAAGAACAAAACGAGCATCACCGCGACAGCAATGGTGGTTGCGCCTTCACTTCTCGTCTCAAATGCACTCCCAGATGCATTTTCCACCGCCACAGATTTCGCTGTAAGTTTATATCTACCCTTACTATTACAAAAGTGTTTATTCTTATAAATTTTGATCTATCTATGAATAATGTCCTTAATTAATTTAATTTCTTGGTAAAATTATGTATTTAAGTTTTATTTTGATTTTTTGTGTCTAAAATTGTGACAAGATATACCCAACGTCCCACAAAAGTAGTCCTTCTTCAATTTTCACATAGATTATGAAAACGCATTTAAAGTTTTTTAGGAAATACATAATTTATATACAATTGTTCCGTTTTGGCCTTATTTATTGTTCCACACATCATTTTTCACAAAGATTGAATAATAAGATTATTCTAATCAAGAAATTGGAGTATAAGAGCTAATTTGGTGGGGCAGAGGGAATACCTATCGATGAAAACATAAAATAATGCATTTGTCCTAAAAAAAACAAGATTGATGGTGGAATGGTTTTTGGAGGAGTAGTGATGAGCATGAAGTTGTACTTGTACAGGGAGGGTACTGCATGACGATGTTGTACGGAGTTCTGCCTCCGGCGATGGCGTGGGCGATGAAGCAGAAAAAACAAGCAGTGGAGATTGAGCAAACAGCATTGTCAAGATCATATCCTGCCATTTTTGGTGTGGGGTTGTTTTCTTGTGGGATTGTGTTGCAACAGATCCTTCAAGATTTCTCATTTTTGCAGCCTTGATTGCTACAAGATATCTCCATTTTTTTTTTGAGATATCTCAACTTATGAAGGTGATGTGAATATATGATATGTAGGGAGTTGGGTAGGCACTAACTAGGGAGTTGGAATTTGCGTAAATACATAAGTTGATATTTTTCCGAAATGGAGCATGTAATAATTCAGAAACCAACTCGAGCATTGTAGATTAGTTGTAGCCTTTTGATTTCTTTCTTTCTTATGAAAACAGGAATTCCATAAATAATGTTACTACTTGAATGAAAAAACATATATTCATGGTTAGAAGGATTAATGGACAAAGCAACAAATTAAATCTCTGATCACTTATCCATTTCGTTGCATTGCACCAGCTTGGTTGAAATACAAGGAATATTGAAGATCAACTCATTCTTGAGTTTTCTGATCAACACACTGGCTGTAAGAATGAGTGAAAAAATGAGGAAATTAAGTATAGTAATGAACAAGTACAACTTAATTGGTGAAAAGGATGATGATTCTATATATACTCCTATATCATTTGCATGTGGCTTTAAATAGACACTAGAAGGACTTATTGCACAAAAGTGAAAAACTTATGTAGTGTCACAAATTTTTGGAAAACAGTTTTACGAGGGAGTGACACGAGTTTTGATAAGATGACCTTATTGGAAGTGTTAATAATGATAATTAATTTATTTACGCCTAATATATTTATCTAATATCTCCTGTAAGCTTAAATTACGTTATTAGTTGTTTAATGGAATTGCCTGTACGTAAGGCCTAGTTTTATTAGGACTGTTGAACTTTTAACCTATTTAAGGTTGTGTTTTGTTTATTTTCATTAGTTAATATTCGTGTTTTCAGAAACTTAGGATTAAAGTTTTTCTCAAATTTACTGTCTTCCTTTTCCTTTGTTTTTTTTTGTTTGGGGGGGGGGGGGGGGGTTAATTACTAAAAATATTCACAAACTTGAACTTTATTTTAATTTTTCAATATGTTTTATCTTCTCACAAAATATTATTAAAAAAAATAATGCTTCTTTTATAAATTGTTGCAATAATACCACTTTTCAATTTGTACAAAATAGACACGCTCTTAATGATTGAACTATCAACTTTAGGCTCAAAATATCAAGTATATATATTATAATTTATTTATAAATGATATAACTACGTGGATGATCTGTTGGAATTTAATAAAAATTTAATAGAAGTAATGAACAATAAAGAAGAATTGAAATACATGATTTGCTTAGCCCTTCAATAGACAGTTTCAATTATTAAGGCCCTAAATTAGTATGTTTTTTCTTCTTTCTTTCTACCCCCGGATCGACAGATGATCTATTTCCTAAATTGATAAAGCCAATTTTATTATAAGTAGGGGTATTCACCAACTTAGAGAAACCAAAAAGAGGAGAGATTCAAACAAAAAATATAGGTAGCTAGAAATCAATAATTTGGAATGGAAGGAACAAAAATGAGGCAGCTAATTTTTGTGATTTATTTGATATTGTGCATAACAAATTTGGGCGTATGCGATAAAGAGATTCATTTGATTAATTGTAGCGATGCAGGTTGTGAAGAGGCATGTAGGAATGCATTGTGTGGCGCAGTTCACTGTGTAAGCGGCCAATGTATCAGGAAAAGGGTTTATGAAAAAGCTGTCTGCGTCTGCGATCCGTCGACGCCACAAATAAACTTGCATGCTTAAGTATGTTTCTTGCCGTTGAATCCACACTATTGTAGTGTGTCGATTCAATTAAAAAATATGATTCTTCATGTGAAACGTATATTGTTCAATGGAAACTATTATAATGTGTCGATTAAATAAAAAATATAATTTTCTCGAGGATCTCATTTTACTATATTTCTTTTCAATATTGGATAATATTATTATAGTGTAGAGTATGAAAATATTTTTAAATAATTTTTTATCTTTTCATCTCGGGTATATATATGATAAAAAAATGAAAAAAATAATCTCATCTTTTTATATCCATCATTTTCCAATGAGAATTTTACAATCAAAGTACCCAAACGCACCTTAAATGTACAAATTGTCCTTAATGAAATTGAATGAAGTAAAAGAATTAAAATATAGTTTCTATTAACATGCTATTTACTAGTATATATTTTTTTTCCTCGCACGTATAAAATTTCAACCTTTATAAGACAAACCGTTGATTTTTCATCGATACGTTTTAATTCTATTAATGTTTTGTACGTAGTTGAAGATTTTGGTTGGAAGATCTTCCACCGTTCAACTCTATCTTGATCAACTTCAGTATTTCATAAACCTGCATCGCCATACATCTGCCTCAATCAATCACAAGTTAAAGTGAATTAGTGGACGGAGGGAGTATTAAACAAATACATTTTTTTCTTAAAACTCGTGTTTCCTCCCCTAGATCATGAATTAGTGGACGGAGAGAGTATTAAATAAAGAGAGAAGCAGCAAATAGTCCCTTATCATATTTATCTCTCAATTTTTTGATTTTGAGTTGTCAGTCCCTCAACATCTCATAAAGAGTGCAAAATTTTCATATTTATATAACGGACACCCTACTTCGTCCAATATTTTTCATTATTTTTTATTTTCAAGTGAGTCCCAATTTACGGATATAAACTATCAATTGAAGGATAAGAAGAGCAAATTACACATAAGATCCTTAGTTCTTAAAGTTTCAATTGATGGATTATATTCTTACTGACAACCATTATATAATTAAGCAAAATATTTTATAACCCAGAATTGAATTTATGAATGACACATATGAATCTTGGAAATATCAAATGTTCAAATTATTAACACCCGTTAATCAAATGCACGTTGAAATAACTTAATCGATTTATTTGTTCATAGATACCTAATAGCTCACAAACTTCCACATCAAGTAGGCTGACAAAGGCCACAAAATCAATTGCTGGAATGAGAATATATGTGGATATAAAAATTAAAAAAAACCACCAACAATATAAATTCATTCATGTACACTTTAACATTATTTCTACGTGTATTTGATTAATATGAATGCTAATAATTAGAGATATTGATATTTCTAAAATTCATGTGTGTAATTTTGTAGATTCAATCATGAGGTATAAAATATTTTGCTCATATAATGGTTGCCAATAAGTATATAATCCCTAAATTTAAACTTTAAAAATTAGGGATCTTATTCGTATTTTGCTCTTTTTATCCCTCAATTGACAGTTTATATTCGTAAAGTGAGATCTATTTAAAAAAAATATATTGAACGAAGTTAGGTATCCGTTAAAAATATGAAAAATTGTACACTCCTCGAGATATTGAGGGACTGATAGCTTAAAATCAAAACATGAGAAGATAAGTACACCTTCTGTCCCATTAATCTTGTCCTATTTTTCTTTATGAGTTGTCCCATTAGTCTTGTCCTATTTCTATTTTTGATAATAATTTTACACTACAAATAATATGGTTCCACATCTTTACACACTTTTACTATATTAATTTAACTCTTCTTAATAATCGTGCCCAAAAGAAATGGGACAAACTTAATGGGACGGAGAGAGTATATTAGAAGGTATATTACTTCTTTCTTAAATAAAAGTGATACTTATTATAAATAAAACTAACAATTTTTATGGGCGTGTTGAGGGAAAGCGCATGCGAGTGCGTCTATTTAAGACACAGAATTCAATGAGCGTCGTCAACAATAACAAGAAGTCGAACTATTTTCTCTTAAAGAAAAATTCAATTTAGCCAATAAGGTCTTGGGTTCAATTTCGTCTTGGTGTATTAATTATATGGAGTATTAGATTTGTCTTGCAATTTAAAAAGAAAAAATTAATTTAATTAAGTAAAAAATCCCAAGAAAGACACGAACAAAAAAATAAATAAAACATAAAAAATTAAATCCCAAACCAAATTCTAGAAAATTAACAAATTAAACCAAAACCACTTCAAAAAAAGAAAAAAATAAAAATAAACCAAAACAAATCATATTTGGGTTTAATTTCCTTTAAATTATCGAGCCGAACTTAGAAGAATAACTGAATGGATTGACCATTTTTTGGGTTTGAGTTGAGTTGTGTTCACCCCTAATCACTAACATACTCAGGGCCGGGGACTAGATAGGCTGAAGAATCCCTAAACCAAAAAATTCATATAGGAGTCATCAATTCTATTTTTATTTTTTGCACCCCTCATGAATTTAAAAAGATAAGAAAGAAAGCAAGATTTTTTTGTCATTCTTTCTGATTCTGCCGCTGGCTTGATGAGATTTTAATTACCTCAAAATAGGTGGACAAAAGCCTAGCGTCTGGACTCAACACCAAATATATTCTGTGGAGCAGGGAAAGTAGGGTTTCCACCTGATCTCCGAGTAAATCGACCTACACACATTGCACATATAATCACACATTCACTATTCCATCTTAATACTAATTGTGTGTGTGTAAATTTGAGATACCTCAGTTTCAGCTAATTTAAGGTTTCGGCATCTTGAAATGAAAGCCTTCTCATACAACAATTTTCTGGTTTTAATCCAAGCCACAGGTTGGGTTAGTGCATCAACTTGACGCTTCAATGCTTCCAACCTGAATGTACATACCATTAATCAAATATTATAAGGGCTTCCTTCAAGCCCCAACTTTTCATTTTGGTGATTTCACTGCTACATACTTGACAAACATTTTTTTTTTTGAGAGAATACTTGACAAACATTATTATAAAACGTACGCGTCAAAAAATTGTAAGTCAGACTAAATTCGTATATACTACTAACGACTTAGATACCGGCGGACACAAGGGGGAGCTTAAGCCCCCCAAACAAAACATTTTATAAAAATTCTTTTAACAGCATCAAATTATCCCTATTTTATGTGAATCATTGTACAATAACCTTCATCACCAAATCAAAAAATTGCCTTTTTAAAATCTCGAACTTAAAATTTAGAAAATATATCTCCACTAGGAAACTTCTTTTCTGCATTTGCAACTGAACTTAAAAAACATTTGCAAACATTTAATTAGAGTAAAATTTTGGAATAGCCAAAATGAATCATAAAACATAAATTATGGCCACTCATTGAAAAAACATAAATTTTGGCCATTTTTATAGCTTTGGGACGTTTTTGCCCTTAATTGGGCGGACTGGGTAGGGTCAGGAGCGCGGGTCGCGTGCCGGGTAGGATCAGGCAAGCGGGTCGGGTTAGGCACTTATGGCACTATTAGTGCCATAAGTGCCAACGAATTTTTTTTTTACTCCCCCTACCCTGTCTACCCCCCCAGACCCCCGACCCCATCCACCCCCAAGCCAAAAACAAAAAACAATTTACTCCCCCTAGATAAAAATAAATCAAATTTTACTTTTGTTATTTTATTTTATGGCACTAATAGTGCCATAAGTGCCAACGAAAATCCAAAATAAAATAAAGTAAAATGGTCTTTTTAGCACTTATGGCACTATTAGTGTCATAAGTGCCAAACATGCAGAACAAATATAGAAACAACAGCATCATCTAAACCCTAAATGGAACATTTAAACCCTAAATGGATAATCTAAACCCTAAATAGAATATCTAAACCCTAGGGGAAGTGTTTAAAAAGTTTCTTTTGGCTTAGGGGTGGGTGGGGTCGGGGTCTGGGGGGTAGACAGGGCAGGGGGAGTAAAAAAAATTCGTTGGCACTTATGGCACTAATAGTGCCATAAGTGCCTAACCCGACCCGCGTGTCTGATCCTACCCGGCACGCGACCCGCGCTCCTGACCCTACCCAGTCCGCCCAATTAGGGGTATATTAGGCATATTGCCTAATTAATGGCCATAATTTGTGTTTTTTCAATTAGTGGCCAAATATTGTGTTTGCATGTTCAATGTGGCCATTTGACACCATTGTTTCTTTAATTTACTTGCAACTTAAAAAACAGAGTGATGTAATTTGAACATTATTATTTTATTTTAATTTAATTTTTTAAAAAAAATTCTTGTGCCCCGCCTAAAAAGTCTGTCTCCGTGAATGATATCGATCCTAAAAAGCGATGAAATAAATTAATTACCTGAAAAATTTGGCGTCGAGATTCTGATGCAACTCGACCTCAACATCGTCGACCAAAAATCTAAATCTCTGAATAATTGCCAGTACATTTTCCGACCAATCTGTGTGGTACCAAGTGGTGGTTTGATCTTGTAGACGGAGTATGTTGTTGAAGTGCGAGTTCTGATAATACTCATCATCGTCGGAATCTTCTAGACTCTCTTCGAGCTCCGCTAGCAACTCCTTGGTGGTGTGGAGCTGCTGCAGAGCCCTCTCGAGCTTCTCGCTCACCGAGCAGAAGGTGGTCTCGTCGTCCGTTATCAACCACTCGATGGCGTCGCGCTCCTCCGTCTCTTCACAGTCTAGGATTACTAAGCTGTTGCTCGCGCTGTGCTCCTTGATCAAACAGCTCGCCCTCAGCATCAGATCTTCCTCTAACTCCACTGATTTTAGCAGAGAATCCACCTTCTGAATCAAGCTCGATTCTCCGTCCCCCCCTCCCCTTGAGCGCCTCGATTGAGGCGTTCGTGCTTCTGATTTCGTCATTTCTCTTAAGTAAGTCTTGTAGATTTCTTCCCTCAAGAGGCAGTCCTGTAACATGTCTTGGTGTGTACTCATTCTCCAATTCTGAACTACTTCTTCTTCAAAAACAAACCATGCTTCGGTCATTTCTCTCAAGTAGATCTTCAGGATATCCTCCCTCAGGAGGCATTCCGTGTAGTCCTGCAAAATGAATTCCTTTTGAGGATTCCACTGCTTAACCATTTCTTGCAAAACGAGGACCAATATATCCTCCCTTATCGCGCTCTCCATCATCATCTGGTATGTGCTAAAATCCTTCATCACGCCGCGGAAAAGTAGCTGATATGTGTCCTCAATCACTGAGATTTGGAAACACAACCCGTCCCTCTCTTCTTGCACTTTCTTGATCTCTGCTTCAAAGCTTTGGATAGTTGTACAAGTTCTATCCATTCTTCTACGAGGCTTGGGAATCCTCCTCCTCTTCTCCTGAACCTGAGACCGGCTTCTGCCTAGTTTATGTTTCCTTTGGGTGAAATTGTCTAGCCTTACTATGGCATCTTGTATGAGCCTTTCCATGGCGTTGATGTCCTCGTTCCTCTTCATCCAAGACGACGGGAGGGCGTCTCTTGTCAGCAAGCTCCTCTGCTCATTGCTGCCTCCGGATGATGGACTCGTGGCTCTTGATGATCTTCCAAACATGGTGGCTGCCACCAACTTCATCGTTTTCAACAAGATTTCCTGTGAAATTTATGTCTAGATTGGGTTCACTGTTTGTTCGTCGTGATTTGGGTTGCACATCATTTCTTGAAAAGAAATCTTTGAGCTCATGAAACAAACTTTTCATCTCGTCAATGAAATCGAACCAAGAATCCTTCACCAGCCCATCTCTCTTCTTGAGCTCCATGTCAAACTCGCGCACGAAGCCCTTCATCAAAATCGACTCCACCTCCCTCTTTATACCCTTCCTCCATTGCTTTTCTAGTGTGAGTTGCATTCTCCCAAACAACACGAGATCTAGGGTTTGTTTCAAAAATTGATGGCCCCGTTCCTCGGGGTTGAGATTAGGGCTAGAGGCACGTGACTCGCATCTAGCCCTTCTCTTAGTATTCAAGATTCTCATCTTCTCATCTTCCAACATTACTAATCCTCGTTCCTTGTCCAGGGAACAAGGGATGAGATTAGAGCTAGAAGAACACGCCTTTTTCTCAGTATTTAAGATCATCTTCTCGTCTTTTAACAACATTAATCCTCGATCCTTATCCAAGGAATCGGAGCTCAAATTAGGGTTAGAATGCGACCTTCTTGCCCTTCTCTCACAATACAAGGAATAGGAGCACAAATTAGGGTTAGAATGCGACCTTGTAGCCTTTTTCTTCAAAATTCGAAATCATTCCTCTCATCCTCCAACATTCCCTTATCCAAGGAGCGGGCCCTAATCTCACTATCCAAGATCATCTTCTCATCCTCTAATTTCTGCTTGATGTTCAGAACCTGCTCATCAACCGAGTCCTTCATCTTCATCAGTCCGGGCCCGATCTTCTCGTACAGTTGAACCGATTCGCTCTCTGTCACCTCGAGGGCTTCACGAAGCCTCAACTCATTCTCTAACCTCTCTCTAAACTCTCTGTCTTTCTCCTTTATAAGCCGTTTCATGTCTCGGATCCGCCCCACCAGCCGCTCTCTGATCTTGAGCAAGTCGGAGATAGTCTTGCTTGGAAGAACCTGCAGAGGCTCATCTTGTTCAACGATTTTCAGGCTACCTTCGACCAAGATTGCTGCGAGTTCGTAGAATGTCGTTTGTTCGTGTAAGAACTCGATTGGTCTGTCCTTGAACTGGAGCTTTTCGTGAGCTTTGTCCATGGCAGATCTCAACATCCTCATCATTATTGAATCTAGCTTTGATCCGCAGTTGATCTGTCCGATTAAATCGTCCATGATAACAAGATCCGGCTAATTAACGTAACTACCTCGTTCGAAGGTAATGCTTCTTAGATCGAGGCATCACACAGATTAAGCTTGTGATTGAGAATGGATGGAGAAATTGAGCAGTATGGACCTATTTTGGGTTTGCATTGATGATTTCGAACAAGTATTCTTTCATGCCTCGATTTGATCTACTTCTATTATTAATTTGGCCAAACTTAATCGAGAGAGAGAGATCTATGAATCAGTTCTATAAGTTAGAGAGATCCAAAATTTCAGGTAAATTAGTTAATATAGATACTCTCTTCGTCCCACGAATCTTGACACATTTTCCTTTTTGGGCCGTCCCACGAATATTGACACATTTCCAAATAAGATATTATTACATTATCTCTCCTATTTTATCACTTTTACTACCCTCTCTCTCTCTCCTACTTTATCACTTTTATTACCTTCTCTCTCATACTTTATCTCTTTTATACTTTATTAACTACACAATTAGAACAGTAATTTATAGCTCTTTAATTTTCGTGCCGAAACCAAACGTGTCAAAATTCGTGGGACGGAGAAAGTATATTACAAGGCAAAAAATATTCTCTAGTCACGGTTCTACTTCTACTATGCATCTCAATAAAAATATTACCTAGTTCATAAATTTTCGATTACCTAAAAAGTATATTTGCGTATTTTCAAGATCCAACAGTTTGTTTCTTTAGAATTTTTGGCAAGCGTTCAAAAAAATATAATATCACAGCATTTCCGGCTATCGGGAAATTTAGGGTCTCATTTTGCAGATGGGATCACATGTGTATTACTATGTACTACTCATAATTTTTTTATTTTATAATTTTTTATAAAAATAAAAATTATTATTATATTATGAAGTCTAATTAATATTTATCACTAAAAATTAGAATTTAAAAATTATATATCCTAATTTTGAATTAATGAACCCAAATAATTTATTATTAATTCAAATAAATATAAAAAAAATTATAAACCCTAATTGGATGAGTGAACTCTTGTTAATTATTTTTATATATTATATTAAAGCATAATAAATTAAAATTGAATAACAAATAATTAAAAATTATAAAAAAAATTAAAAGTTGTACACAGATCAACACACTACATTTAGGACTGGGGATCTCATTTGCTCATTTTGGCTACAAAAAAAATGTCAATGTTACATGATTTATAAATTAAAGTATGTTATTTTTTATTTACTGTGAGTTGGGCAATTGACGATGAGGGATTGAAATTCGTAATTTGATCTCTTATTTTTATAAAGAATAAGAATAACGTTAATGGTGCGAAATATTTATTAGAAATGGTGAAAATTAATCATTATATATTTAATATTATTTTAATAAATTAACCTTAAATCTCTGATAATATTTCTAGTAATGAATTTATGTCTATAAGTTCGAATTCACATCAAACATTAGCAGTTGGTTGTGAATTCAAGCTTCAAACTTGGAATTCACAATCGCTAATTTTTTTAGTTATAAAAAGTGTAATTTACAACCAACGGCTAGTGTTGGTTATAAATTTGCAAAAATAAAATAAAACAGTCACACAAGAATTTCACAAAAATAAAATAAAGCAATCACACAACTACTAGTGTAGCCGTGTAGGTTATGAATTTGTTAGCTGTTGCATCTCTTTAGACCTTTCCTCCTCTGCCCTTGTTCCCTCGTTCGCTGGTCTCATTCCTGACTTCTGGGCGCCTTTTGCCCTAAACACGACTCGATCTCGTACGATATTCGATCTGGGCATAGTGCATGCTTTGCCATTGTATACTTCAAGTATTTGCGTCTCTTGCGGAATGAAGCTTGTTCTGCCCTGTACGTGCACACACACCTCTGTGCCCAATAATGTGTCCTCCCAGCCACAAACACACACACAAAAAGACACAAAAACAACTCTATCTAGACCCAAAAATGCACTCAAAAGAGCACGAAAAACGGGCTCGTCAGTTGTGAATTCGATATTTTTGTCTTCAATTTACAATTGGTTGTGAATTCAAGATTTTAGGCTTCAATTCACAATCAATAATATTGTTTGTTGTGAATTTAAAACTTTCAAGCTTGATTTCACAACTGAAATGCTTAGGGCGGTTGTGAATTGAAGCTTTAAAATTTAAATTCTCAATCAATCCCTGACTACTGGTTGTGAATTCGAACATATCAAAGAATGAATAATAGAAACTTCCTAAAACATTTATAATAGCAATAAATAATCAATCATTTTACAAGTTAATTACATCTAGATTTCACAACCAACATTATTATTGGTTGTGAATTCTAGAACATCTAAAATATTCATAACAGAAATATCTTAAGCAATCATTATACACTATCATGCTAAAACATTTATAACAAAAACAACATTCGAATATCTCAAACAATCTATTATTTTATATATCTATCAAATACACTTTCAATTGCAAAAACAATGTTTGTTTAAATCTAAACCCTAATATTCATTAAATTGTTACTCGAGATCAATTTCATGTAAATTTAGAAAATAATCAATGATCAATTTCGAAAATTAGTGTAAACCTAAATCTAAACATATTATATTTTGTCTTGTTCTAGATTATACGTGACTATTTTAAGGTTTTAAAATAAGTGAACAAAATTGAAGGTTTACTATATAAGAAATAGGCCATGTTCAAAGTTGACTCATATCAAAATATGTTTTTTATAAAAAGGACCCCTCAAAAAGAAAGTTTTTTTGAACCCATCACAATTTCAATATATGTATTCTTGTCTCAAAACCAACAATTTACATCCAATCATTACCAGATAATTTTATTTAATTTGTCTGGATACTTGTATAAAAGAAATACGAGATTTTAGGCATGCCTTTCTCTTGAATGGTTCCTAATATCTCTGAAGCAACATAATATCCCAAAATTAGGAAATAAACAAAAAGGCATCAAGAAATGATTTTCTAGTCTTTTTCATTTTCCCACAGGAGTTGAGAGGCAAGATTTGTGGAAATTAAGAAAAAAGGTGGGGAAATGTGGCTTTCAAGTGGAAAAGGCAGTAACAATTCTGCAAGAAGAAATGGTAGGAATGGGGTAGTAGCAGTAGCCATAGATAAAGATAAAAGAAGTCAAGATGCCCTCAAATGGGCAACTGAGCATCTCATCAACAAAGGCCAATCCATCATTCTCATCCACGTCGTCCCAAGGCCATCCACATCCTCACGTACAATTAAATTCAAACTTGTTTTATTTTCATTGCTATGCCTTTATATTTCATCAACATTATATAATTTGGTCGCAGTTGGGAAAAACTACGCAATTTATGAACCAAATGGAGTTGCAAAAGCACGAATGAAAGCACTTGAGAAACAGCACAAAGAGTTATTCCTCAGCTTCCATTGTTTCTGTACTCGCAAAGATGTAAAACCTCACACCGCCTTCTTTCTCCCTTTCCTGCCTCAAAATTATGAATTATGAATAATATATATATGAGTGGTATCTGGCAGATACAAATTACAAAATGTGAATAATAAATCCTATTGTGAATCCTGATATACTAGTATACAAGTTTTGATCATACTTTAAATTACTAATCTATATATGTTTTGAAATTGCAAGAAATAAGAATATGATAAAAATTGTGATGGCAACAGATAAACTGCTTTGATGTGCTGTTGGAGGAGACGGACATAGCAAGAGCCATATCAGATTATGCTGCGTATGCTGCCGTCGAAAACTTGGTTCTTGGCTCATCACGCCATGGCTTTATCAAGTGAAACTTCTCTGCTTCTTTCCAGCTTCTGCCAAATTTAATGAATTCATAAATCAGTATAGTTGATGATGATGATGATTAATTGTATTGCAAGATTGAAGGTGACGGACGTACCTAGCAGCGTATCAAAATCGGCGCCGGATTTCTGCACTGTTTATGTGATATCGAAAGCAAAGATCTCATCGGTAAGGAATGCTTCGCGTGCAGCGCCATTCGTGTCTCCCGTCATCTCTCATCTTCAAAAGATGGAAGACTCTAATCCTAATAGTTTTGATTCTTCCCACAACTCCAGACCAGGTAATTAAGCTACCTGCATTATTGCATTTGATTTTGCATATATAATTATATCCTAAATTTGCAGGTGCAGACCCACCAAAAGCTGCATTCGACGACTCCGACTTGTTCAAGTAAAGCTTTCACCTTATTTGAGGCAATGCGGTGCAGTGCTCACACAAATACTGAAATCTTCAACATTTTTTACTTCAGCAGGTCTCCATTTTCAAGAGGGAGAGGCTTCAATGGCAGAATGTTTGCAGAAATCTCAGAGAATGAGAATGAGTCCTTTGCCGGATCAGACAGGACCAGCACGGACCGCCTCTCAGGCGTGCTCTTCGACAGCCAAGCTTCCAGCCGCACGTCGCGAGCATCCACCTGCTCCGATAACAGCTTCACCTCTACGCAGTCGGGCCCCAGGGGGAGCGAGGCCAGCTTCTCCACTGATTTCTCGTCGTCTTCGGTTGAAGGAGTAAGCAATATGAGCATTCATTGGTTAGGGCAGGAAATGAAATGAATGTGGTAATTTAGAAGAATGCATGCAGGATGACGTTGATGCAGAGATGAGAAGGCTGAAGCAAGAGTTGCAGAGGACTATGGAGATGTACAGCACAGCCTGCAAGCAAGCTCAAACGTCCAAGCACCACAAGGCTGCGGAGCTGAGCCGGTGGCGCGCAGAGGAAGAGAGGAGGATGGAAGAGGCACGGCTGGCGGAGGAGTCGGCTCGGCAAGAGAAAGCCAAGTACAGCGTGGGAGCAGCTCAGAGGATTGCGGATATGGAGTCGCGGAAGAGAGTGAGCGCTGAGATGAAAGCCATCAGTGAGGAGAGTGATGAGAGTGAGAGTGCAGCACTCAACTACCGAAGATACAGCATTGATGAGATCGAAGAAGGCGACGCATTACTTCTCCAAGTCCCTCAAGGTCGGAGAAGGAGGCTACGGCCCCGTCTTCAAGTGCAACCTCGACCACACGCCCGTCGCTGTCAAGGTCTTGCGCCCCGACGCTGCTCAAGGGAGATCACAGTTCCAGCAAGAGGTATGCATAACAAAATGAGATCAATTCAGCATGCATGAATATGATGATGATGATGATGATTGCAGCTTCAAGTCCTGAGCTGCATGAGGCATCCCAACATGGTGCTCCTGCTGGGAGCTTGCCCCGAATACGGGTGCCTGGTGTACGAGTACATGGCCAACGGAAGCCTGGAAGACCGGCTGTGCAGGAAGGGGAACACGCGGGCGCTGTCGTGGCAGCTGCGCTTCAGGATCGCGGCAGAGATAGCGACGGGCCTGAATTTCCTCCACCAGATGAAGCCGGAGCCGCTGGTCCACCGGGACCTGAAGCCGGCAAACATCCTGCTGGACCAGAACTACGTGAGCAAGATCAGCGACGTGGGGCTGGCGAGGCTGGTGCCTCCGTCGGTAGCAGACGACACAACGCAGTACCTGATGACGTCGACAGCGGGGACGTTCTGCTACATCGATCCGGAGTATCAGCAGACGGGGATGCTCGGGGTGAAGTCGGATGTGTACTCGTTTGGAGTGCTGCTGCTGCAGCTGCTGACGGCAAAGTCTCCGATGGGGCTGACGCACACGGTGGGGCGCGCCATTGAGAAGGGGAAACTGGAGGAGATGCTGGATCCTGCAGTGCCAGATTGGCCCATTGAGGAGGCCGGGGTTCTTGCGCAGCTGGCTGTGCAATGCGCCGAGATGAGGCGCAAGGATAGACCGGATCTTGCCAAGGTCGTCTTGCCCGAGTTCAATCGCCTCAGAGATTTAGCCAATCAGAGAATCAACCACTTCTTGGTCTAGTTACCAACCACTTCACCTATATACTTATGGAAATCACACTCATGTTGATGAATTAATATCCTACAAACTCAATGTGTAGTTACAATCTTTGCTTTCAACAATATGTTTAACAAGTTAAACTCCTTCAAACTTTCTACGGAACAATATGTTTTTTTTTTTCTGTTGTTGAGTGATATAATGAACAACTTATTATTGCTTACTTTTAGTGGCCGACATATGAAAAAATATTACAAATCGAAAAACCTGAAAATGCTGGAGCCGGCCCCATTACCACCACCGGTTACTGTAAAATCATACTTTATGTTCTTTAAACATCCTCAGCACACTATAATCCACATTTACTAACTTCACATTCTGCAAATTTTGGCAAAACATGCAACACAACAGCAAATCTTGAGATTATGAGGGGAAGGAAGAATCCTTCGGAGCTGTATCTCTATCAACAAGTAGAAAAGGAACTAAGAGGTTTCTCGTGCTTTTTGCTTCTTTGTTGAAACTATCTTCTCCTTCAGGGCATCCCAGAAGGCGGGTATTGCAGTATCATCGGGAACTTCCTTGAACGATGGCAGGTAATTCACGTCAACAATGACATGGTCACCACTGCCTTCCTGAACCTGTCGTTTATGAGAGAAGAAGATAGTAGTGTTAGTGCAATATCCGGAGCCACAGATGCATAGAAAAATTACGGACATATGGAGCATGTGAGAACTTCAGGTTGGGCTTTTCCCAATATTCCTATACATTATTTGCCTGTAAACATGTAACTTCATGGCAGAATGTCCGAACCCAGCCCCTCCCCTCACGTAGAAAATATTCTGGTATTGTTTTCTTTTCGAGGAAAGTATCTGTGAGTAGCTAAGGTTTTGATGTGATTGCAAATTTGGTAAATTTAAAATCACAGATAAGAATATGAACATATACTCACAACAACATCAAAACCAAATATGGTGAGGTCTAGCGTCCTCCTAAGCCAATTTGCAGCATCTTTAACAAGCTCGAGATCAAGCTTATGACCGTCAAAATTGAGTTGTTCTTTAGCAACAGGGAGAGATTTTAGGCTGCAAAAGGAGAAAAAGTCTCCATTACTTTTCCGACCATCAAATATAAGTTCAATGACGGGTGCAAAACCAAGGAGTTAAGAGGACATGTTATGCCTGTCAAAATGTAAAGGTTTCAGTCCCTTTCTCTGCAGCTAAGTTCATTAAGGTATCTGCATTGGGAATGGATTTCTTGACTGCGTAAAAGACCTTCCCACCCAAAGCGTAGAATTTGTAAATCAAAGATGAATGATCGACATATTCCTGCAGATGATTTCAATTCCACAGTTCAATTCTTACCAAAAATAAAACAATATAACAAGCAAAAGAACCCTACTTGAACAAGCTTAGCTAATTATGTCAAGCCTCACCTGCACCACTGCTGGAAGGGGTACATTTAGATCCTTGTAATGATCCACTTTAAAAACAATTGCCTGCAACCATATATTGCAAAGCTTATTAAGAAAACTGAATCTGCAGTTCTGCACTTCTAGACTGGTGCAACAAATCTACCGAAATAGATAAAAACAACTATATATTCTAACACAGATTCATAGAACGGTAAAAATTAACAGAAAACAGCTGTACGTTGGTAAGACCCATATAATAGAAACTAATGAGTTATATTTACGTTGCTCCTTCATCAATCTAAGAGAGCAAAAGTTAGAAATATGTATTAACAAGGATTCAACCTCCCACACAAGGAGCATCCGCACAAGCACAAAATGTGTGAGTTATAGCATTGCACGGTAACTGGATCAAAACACAGGTTATTGTTTGTTGCTCAGAATTATAAATCAAAAATTTCAAACGAATAGATTACAAGTTCAAACACTTGTTAAAGGGAAACATACCATACTGTGAGCATCCGATACACCACATGCAACTTGAGGTTTCACAATATTTGGCAACGACAACTTCGCTTCCACTAGCCTTTGTTCCAAATTGGGATCATCAAAGCTATCAACCTGCAGTCTGAGATTAAACTTTGACTGAAATGCTTATTCACCTCTATTGTGAAAGAACAAATAGATCATAAGTTTGGTACTATCAGCAACAACAAATATTACTTCCTCTACTAAAAGAAAAATAAATCTCCCTTTCCTTTTTTCCCCCCATCTCTCTTTTATTCTAAAATCAAACCTCAAAAGGCAGAGAACTCCCTTTAGAGATATCATATGAGGAATCTTACCCTGATAAAAAAACCAAGTGTTTTACATCATTTCTAAAGCTTTGTTACGAAGCAGCAGGAATATATATTTTGTTTTACCTGAATTAGACTGCTACAATTATTTGACTCATATAACAACTAAGATAATGTTTTGACTGCAAAATCCAGTTATTGATAAATTATCAGCAGGTTGGAGCTTTCGGTTCAAATTACTTGTACACGGAAGGAACTGGTTTTTTCTGTTAGTAACAAGACCGGCGATTCCTTTTGTATAAGTGAATAAAAAATGTCACTGAAAAACCAAATAAAATAATTGCGAATATAATGCAATGGAAGGCACTCAACAAATATAATATTTCTGAAATTAGGCATTGCACGTAGTTCCAGGAAAACACAAGCCCAAGTCACCTCAGACTCTGTTACACACTTTGATGGACCTATGTCTATGTTGATAATATGCCACCTTTAATAGAAAAACCTAAATATTTCCATATACTGGCATGTAAATGAAGGCACACTTGATCCACATATTACACATTTCATGCTATTTGGAGGTACAGATAAGAAGAGAAATGATGACTTCGTATCAAACTATTGAACTAGTTTTATTCTTATACTTCCAATAAAGAGGCAAGTCTAATTTCACATATTTTCAACTCAAGTAAATTGTTGGCAGTGAGAACTCATGGGTCTGTCTTCACAGGAGAAGAAAACTACTGGCATCACAACAACTTAATCTATGAAGTAACTTTTCCATTTCAATAGATCTAAACCTGGTAGCACATTAACAAGTCTGCAAGAAATACAAAACATGCTAAACTGAGACTGAATTGAAATGAAATGTCAATAGATCATTTCTGTATCAGAGTATATCACAATAAAGATGTGATATATGATGATTGACCTTGACAAAATAAGGTGCCCTGATTTTACAACGGCCTTCCGTGTTGAGAGTTTCCAAACCAATTAGGATCTGCTGGATCTTCATACGGTCCAATATAGGGAAGATGTTGTTAAATGGATCAATCATGCAGCAATCTGTCTGGCCTTCAACATACCTGCAAACCATGGTTCATATATTTGAGAGTATTTCATCATAAAAACAACTGGTGATTCCACAAAATTAAATCATGTTTCTGTTCAGAATAATGGAAAATTTTCAGATCAATTCCATTAATCCTCTGGTGATCTGCAACATTGCACACGAGGAATAGTGGGAAAGATAGAAGCATAAAGGATAGCAGAAGTGCCATAAAAATCTTATGGCGTCAGGAAAACACACGTGCAGAGCAAAAAAAAAAAAAAACAAGGGAAACTATATATTACCTCTCTGTCACAAATATTATACATATACCTACTCAACTTAATGAACTTGAAAATAAAATGAACTGAGAGATAGATTATAGCAATGGGCTACAGCCGAATAACACCACATCCAAGACATAATCATTAGTTTCCTATAAAGTACACAAGTCAAAATTAGTAAGTATCTTTGTGACTTACTAGAACCCAGGATTGAAGTATAGACAATAACATTCAACAAATGACTAATTTGAAGTCTCTAAGTTGAACTTCATCTCTATCAGTTCAGGTATCCAATAACAACTAAATAATCATCAGAAAAATCATGTAATCCAAATGTTAAAAAGTAAATCCTTCCTGTTACGTTCACTAGAACCTGACCGGATATAACCATCAACATGTAGGTCTCTCCAAGTAAAAGCAAAATGAGATAGGATTGCAAGCATCTAAACATGTGCATTATAATCAATTGGTCCAATTCCAAGCAAATCATAGAACCACCTGCATTTCATATTGCATACACTGAACTATATGCTAGCATTGTAGCATATTCAACAAACTATATTCATGAAATCACAGTGATGAAAGACAACCTAATTGTTCAATTTTACCTTTGCAATTCCTGCAAATTTCTTGTAAATGTAACCTTGTCACTGATTTCTGAAGGAGAAGCCATGTCAACAGCCAAAATCTCATCGGTTGCCTTATGAAGAATGGCGTCAACCAGTTGCAACTGAGATGGGATGGGTAGTTCATAGTTAAGTGGCAAAAAGATAAGTCCATTTTGTGTTGGACACAACGGAAAGGCACCTCTCTGCATAACATGAGCAATTGTTAAAATCTTAGGTATACATACCACAAGCATGAGTTAGAAACATAAAAGTATGTTCATTTGATGACATCAGCAACCAACAATAGCACTTTGCTCAATAAGCCCAGGGTATATAAATAATGTCATCAGAGAGGCCCCGCAATTAACATGACTAGGAGAACATACATGTGCACATTAAAAAAATTAAATTCATCAATAGCAGGCAATTGCGCGTGTATATTTGAAGCTACGATATCATGGGTGCTTCTACAGTTGAAGAGTTTCTCTCCCCAAGGAGCTGATTATCCTAGACTTTTGCAGTGAAAATGACCGTGCATATCCTGTTATTCTTTTCAGGAGAAAGAAAATAATGTATGCCCAGTATAACATTCGAAGTATTACTTTTTAACTCGATATGATTCACCTATCAACCAAAAGGTCAAGTTTGCCTAAGTAAAAACAAATAATGACGCTGTTAAAGTTGTAACTTGTAAGTGATGGAATATGTACCATTCATCACTCCTACAATATTTGCTGCAGTTATTTACCATACATACCTTGGCAAAATCTTCTTCACGAGAAGGCTTCATCACATAGCCAACTGCTGAGACCTCTTCGCCTGCTGCCTATGATAAAGAAACATGGAATACATAAACTTATTGAGTGTAACAGCTCACACTCACTAATTCACAAACCGTCAGGTACAGGAGAATGAGAAAACATATCAAAATGAAGCTTACTGTGCAACAAAGGTTGTATAGTATTAATATGAACCTCTAAATAAATCTCATGTTCAAAGAAATCGTAGATATTAAAATAGGATTTGCCCAGAAACTATAAAACTCCAAAAACACTGAAATATAAAGGTTAAACTATATTAAAAAGGAACAATGACAAATACCTTTCTATTCATACTGCATACCAACAAAGGTAGCTCTTGGAGTTTGTTTATAGATATGCTCAACATCTCTGCAGTAAGAGCATAGTCAGAACCTGAGAGGAAAGGACAACTCAATTAGCAGAGAATCAATTATGTCAAAAAAAAAAGAGAGAGAGAGAGAGAGAATCAGTATTCTACAGCTTGATGAAGCCAAGATTTTCCAAATGAGACATTATAAACATATAGCATAACAAGGAGAATAAATCATCTTTAGAATGATGAGAACATCAAAACGATTATCACAGATTTGGAAGGTAGTAAGGCTTACCATTCGATGCTTGTCTTTCAGCAGATCCTGTAGAAGAGAATGGAAAATATAAGATGGCAAAGCACCAAGAGAGATGGTATGTTTATACATGTGATATGGTTATTATTTCTTTTTCTAATTTCAACCAACATAAGGATGAAATTAACCTTCAGTTTTATTTTTCAGAGGTGGTAGATTCTTATGCTTATTTGTTAGTATATATGAAAAGTAAATTACTTGGCAATAAAAAGTATAAACAAATTAAGCATGAACAAGGAAATAGATTTCAAAACAAATTTCTAGGATTTGATTTAGCTCTAGTTTACAAATCAAACATGCCTACTTACATCTTAAGAACAAGGATATGCTCTCCAACAATCCTTTCTTATTTAAATTTTCCTTCTCCATTTGATAGGAGGACAAACTACTAAAGCTTACCAACTATAACCTTCAATATATGAGAACCATTCTTTTTCTGAGAGAGGTCTTCTCTGCCACAGGAGATAACATGAATAAGCTTTCCCTCTTTGCCCTCCCAGATTCTGTCAACCTCACTTGAAATATCATCTTCTGGCGATAAGCAGAAGATTGTACATAAGTAGGTTTTGGCTACCTCTTTAAGAAGGCACTCCTGCAACAGTAGAAAAACATGCACTTCAATTAATTAAATAAAATCACAGCATAAGTATTTCAAAGAATTAGGATAGCTTCAGTCACTTAAATCCATAACAGATATTCCATGAGAAACAGAAGCAGTCCAAATGTATGGCCCCCAACAGAGTCTACCTTGAGTGAATGGGTATCCATCACATTTTAGTTAGTTTTACTGATTTTCCCACCTGAGTTTTCTAACTCTTACATGTTCTTGACGCTGCAAAGGCTAATAGTCGCATATTAACTGCACTGCAAACTGAGAAAGAGCAGAAGAAACTTTACTGGTAGACCATCATTGAGACTGGATAATTAGGAACTGCCTCATACCAAAACTGGCATCTCAGAGTTTATTGCAGCTAAGAGACTCCACCTTTACGAATTTAATTCTACAAATTTATAAGGTATCACCGTATCAGACATACAGCACCAAAAAGAGTGTTCCACTAAACAACATTATTCAGTAATAACTAAGGCATATCCCTGGGCAATTAATCATTCCATCTGCTCTGCCGTTGACTACCACAAAACTTTTGGTTACAGAACTATGGACAAGATCCAGTTTCCTCATTCACTAAGAGTAAAAGCTTTACAGAGTGAAAAGTATACCCTAAAACATATAGAGTAAAATGCACATTAGAAATTACTCTTGTAGAGTTTAAAGAATGCTTAAGTAAGTAAAAATTTGAAAACTAGGGTAGAATGTATCATAAAGTGCCACTTCCAAGTTTCAAGACATATAAGGGATCTCTCGTAGGAAATTTGTCTTTTCCGAGCTACCGCCAACTAAAAAAATATTCTTGTAATAGGGCCTGTCCCCGGCTAGAAATATAGTGAAATCACCTTTCCTATTAACTTTTATTAGTATGAATTATCGACTTTGAGAAACTTAAAATTTAAAATAGATAAAAAGCAGCACATGAAAATCTAACCTTCAAGCTCAAAAGACCCTGTTCATGAGATATGCCCTGCAAGATATGTAGACAACTTGGATTATCAGACTTGACAAGTAAAGATAACAAAAATGCAAAGGATAGTCACCAAAATTGTTAGCAAAATATAAAAGAAAGCCTGTAACTTTCTATGGCAGCCCACAAATGCATGTGTGATTTACATTTCAATTACACCTCCTTATGCAGAGAAGTATAAACAATCAGAAAGCTTAAACACTCTGTATTTTGAGATCTAACAAGCTTAAATTTCACCTCTCAGCTCAACTTCTCACTCAAAATTTCCGCATATTATGAACATACAATGATGCTCATCGCGGCATGTGATTTAAGGTCTCAAATTTCAAACCCCCTTTCCTTACATACATAATGTTGCATAAAATAAAAAAATAAAAAATTACAAAAACATTTTAACTAGATAATCTTTACATCGCTAGATTATACGAATCCCAATATTTTAAAAAAAAAAAAAAATCTAACCAACACCTAGAAATTGCAGGCACTGTCAATTTTCGCGCACAACTAACGATTAGAAACATGCATTTATGAAATATTGTCCGCAAGAAAAAGTGAATAATAGGGGGGGTTTTTACGATTGGGATATTGCAGTAGCGCAGCTTGCGAAGCAAAAATTCGGCGCCGGAGCGGAGGCCAGCATCTCCGTTTACTTCATCATCGGCCGACGGCAATAGTACAGACGAATCCAGCACAATCCCTTTCACTCCAGCCATCCTCTATCTCTCTCTATGTGAATTTGTTCTGGTGAGATGTAATGCATGCAGAGGTTTTCAGTTTGCGAGAGTGTATAAGAACGCGTGCTTCTGAAGCAGCGAATTCAAGCCGCCGGGCCGCCCACGGGCTGTCACTCAGCCCGAACATTAAATTTTTTTTTTTTTTCCAAAATTTACTGGTTTAACATTAGGTTTTTTTTTTTTTTTAGTTAGTTTACCGGTTTAACATTAGTTACTGCCTCTTGATCCGTATAATGCATATTGCATAGAGAGGTATTTATATTATATATATATAGAGGTATTTATATTATATATATATATATATAAATAAAAAATATTACTCTCTCTGTTCACGATATCGTTTCTATTTTTGTCATTTTAATTCATCCACGACATTATTTCTACTTTCATTTATAGTAGTAGGATCCACATAACATTTTATTTCCCTCCACACATTTATAGTGGAACTCAAACTCTACTCACACCAATACCCCCTATTATAAACTATTATTCACTATTTTCTTAAAATAAATGTCATCCATAATGTGGTAACAATATCATGAACGAAGAGAGTATAATTTTATTATAAATATTTAAATAATATCTCATAATCACTTGGTAGGCATTGAATTTATCAAATACGAAGATGTATATTGCTCTTCAAAAGCAATTTATAAAGTTGATAAAGTCAGTTGAAGAACTAAATCAAGAATAAAGATATCAAAAATGGCAAAGTTTAAGAAAGAAAAGATTGTCAATACAAATGACGAGCAAGAAAATAATGAATAGAAAGTTGATATATCAATTAAATCAAAAACATGCGAAAGTGAAAAGTGTGCTACTGAACAACTCGAAATCTTTTTTTATAGTTTAATACATGTCAATTAACTCAAAGAATTCATTGAGGGCTTAATCAAAGACAAGTTCAAATGGACCTCAAAATCATCGTGTACTTATAACAAGCCATATAAAACAATGATTGGCATATTGAAGATGTCATAGGCTACTAGCCTCTAAAATTTTTCAACAGTTTGATGGCAAATGCAATCCAAAATAACATGTGGCTCACTTGGCTGAGATATGTAATGTTGGTCCCGATGCGAGTATGTACTAGTGTATGGGGGATACATCAATTAACAACTTTGGTCGTTTTCTCAGAGCATTGAACAGTTCAGTCGATAATGAGTTAACTGGAAGGGATGATCACCAAGCTGATAACTAGCTTACTGATGAATCAGTTCAACAAGCTAAGGTTGATTGATGGACAGTGAAGGTAACTGTTCAAACTAGTGAATAAGTGAATAATTCTACTGATAGCTTGAAAGTTTACAAGTTGGACTATTAACTGATGTGCGGAATGTGGTGATTTGTAAACTCGCTTTAAAAAAATATATATATTTTTACTCATTTAGTTCAAAGAGTGCAAAGACAACTATTAGTGACTTAGTCTTTATAATAAAACTTTGAAGATCAGTTTTATGCACATGCTATGTATGATGCTTGAGGTCCGTTGGCTAAAAGATTTAGCAGTTAAGGCAAGACAAACAAAAGTGCAGGTTGTTAAAATAAAATCATTTTTACTTTGTTAACCCTTGATCACTTTGTTTCAAGGGAAATAATTGACTCTATATATAATAAAAAAAATTGGTTAGAAACAATTATTTAAGTTATAATTATAGATTTTCATAAATAGAATAATTAAAAGAACAAAAAATTGATGTTACTATTTACGGCAACCCGGTTTTGCGGTTATTATATATTATATAAATATAGATTGCTGTGTGAACAAAATACGTGCACTACCAAATAAAATGAACGTAACTCATAATTTTTGGTCAATTCGATTAGAAAATAATTTACATAAAAAAAGAAAAAAGAAAAAAAAATGAATTTGTGTACTTATTCCAATTTGAAAATGAATTCTGAATTCTGGTCCGTTTATTTTCAGTGTACTGAACTTGTTTGAGTAGTCAAAGAGAATACAAGACGTCAACCATAATCGACTAAATATTACAATTAATTATATTTAACCAAATCATCATCAAATATAAAACAATGTAAATTTCAACGTCATAAAAATATGAGTTGACTTCACTAGCAACAAACCAACACACAATCATCTACAAACTTACAAACAACAAGTAATTAGCAATTGACATAACAATTACCAAACTGTCATAAAATAAACCATACATAATAATACTCCCTCCGTCCACAAAAGACATGCCACTTTACTTTCGGCACGAATTTTAATAAAATCTGAGTAAAGTTGGTAGTGGAGTAAGGGTCCCACTTTAAATGTGAGTGGAGTTGTGTGGACCCTACTACTAAAAATGGATGTAGCGTATTTTTTGTGGACGGACGAAAAAGGAAATTGTGGCATATCTTTGGTGGACGGATGGAGTAGTAATATAGATCGAACATATAGGAGCGCAACATTGAAGAAGGAAGAAGAAAGTAGTTTAGGGTTTTATTATAATTGGGCTTTCAATATTTGGGCTTTTAACATTTAATTAGTTTTAATTTAAAATTATAATTGGGTTAAAAATATTTGGGCTTCTATTTTAAATGAGTAGTAAAGAAAAACTGAAAATATTTGGGCTTGTATTTTGTATAGTAATTTTTTTCAATTTTTTTATTTTTAAATTTATATTTAAATTATAGTAATTTAAATTAATGCAATTTTAATTTGAAGTAATTTGTGTTATTTAAATTTGTGCAATTAAAATTTAAATGAAAAATACAAAAAATCAAGTCATCTATCAAATCACTCCACTATGACCTCTTTAACCCAATGTGGCCCCCCTCTATCAGGTCACCCCCACGGTGGATGCTATAATATATTAAAAATGCAACTTTAATTTGAAAATTAATTTCAAAATTGAGTGACAATTATGTAGTTATAATAAAATGGAAGGTTTATTTGTAAATCATATTTTTTTTGTCTTCTAATTTATTTGTTTTATTTCTTTCTAAAATTGTGAAATTCGACTAATTATAAAATATTTAATATGCATATCAAATTAAAGATTACAGAATGAGCTCTAATTTGATATATATATATATATATATATATATATATATATATATATATAGGGGAGGGCTAGAATAAAAACACTCTTAAGTGTATAAAATATAAATGATTTTCAGCCCTTAGATCACCAAGATCTACGGTTGATTCGTAACCTTTTGGATGAATTCGTGGTCCTAGGTTCGAATCCCAAAGGTAGCAAAAATTTATTTTTCGCAATTCGTAACTCTGTTGGATGAATTCGTAACCCTGTTGGATAAAATTCGTACATTAAAAAACATTTATATTTATATTTTAAGAAGTGTTTTTACTGTAGCCCTCCCATATATATATATTATGTAAATATTTGATGTAAAATACAAAAATTATACTCCCTCCGTCCACGAAAATAACTTCCTATATTTTCTTTTTGGGACGTCCACAAAAAAACTTCCTACCTATTTTTGGACTATACCCCACCACTTATAATTACTCTTACTTTTAACTTTTCACAACTCTCAATATTAATTATAACACCTTTTCATCACTCCTAAGAGCACTCCCAAGATCACTTAAATGCATCACTAACTCTAAATTTAGGTTAAAACAATTGAAAATAAGATAAAAAAAATACATCCAACAGATCCCTTAAATTCGATGGGGCCCACAAAAAATTTTACACCTACCTAAATTCAATCTTAAATTTACACCCACCCTAAATTTATTTTAAGCTTATAATTAGTAGGGCCCACACATAATTATTGTTTTTATGTAGAAAATAGGAGATCTGGTGTATGCATTTATAAAATCGAGATCCTAAAATTAAATAGGGAAGAATATATGAGCATAATTTTGAGATTTCTGCTGGGAGTGCTCTAATACACTCAACTACCTTTTCTCCACTCTCAATACATTCAATAATATTTTTTCTTAAAATCCGTGTCACTCCCTTCTAAGAAGTTCTTTCATGGACGGAGGAAGTATTTATTTAAAGATTAAAATTTAAAAAATTATATCTCTCTTTCATTTTTTTGAATAAATTTATTTTTTAATTATTTTTTATTTTTTCATAATATCAATTTTTATTATTGTGATTTATTTTTTATTTTTTTAGTATTCAGCTTAAATATATACAATTAAAATTATTATTTTTAATATATTTATTGTAAATATGATAATTGATTTGATATTAATTTTATATAAATATAAAAATATTTTTGAACATTGTACGAAATACAAATACCACTTTAATATATTTATATATGAGTAATTGTTTACACCGTGCAAATAAACGCACAATATAATTTATGATATCTTTTTCACGACGAAGGAAATTCGCAGCACTTCTTCAGACCGCATATTATGATTTATGAATTATGATTATGATTATGATTGATTGATGACTGATTAGTAGTAAATTATGAGGGAAAGAGAAGAGAAGAGATGAGGAAAAATTGCCTAAAAGAGTGCTTTACTTTTAATGTGCGTGTCATGTGTGTGTGTGAGAGAGAGGGAGAGAGATAGGTTGAAAGAGATTTTCATTCTTTCTCACTAGCTTTTTTGACCTTTTATGGCTAAAAAAGGAAAAAGTGCAGACGGGGAAAATAATGCCAACTAAATTTCATTTCGGGGTGAGAAATGAAATTTCTAGATTATAAAGGGGTGGAGTGAAATTATTCCCACCTCGAAGGTGCAAGGAGCAATTCAAAGAATGCAGAGGAATTTTTTAAGATCTCCAAAAACCCAACCACAAAAGAGAAAGCCCCCATTGAAAGTTGGTTATGTAAACCACTACTAATTTCTTGTATGCCTCTTTCTCTCACTAGCTTTCTCTCTCTTGATCTATCCCTTTTCCACATTATTATTATTGTAAACAAGAAGGGAAAAGGCACAAAGTTTTGCCCTTTTTTCTTCAAGGGGGAAATCTTGGGCATCGACTTCTATATCGAAAGGGCTCTGATTCTAGGTAAAAATTCTACAATTTTTGAATTATTATTTACCCTTTTTGCCGCTAATAAAATGTGCTTGTAATCTATGGGCTACACACATTTTGATTCTGTTAGTTCAATGCGTTTTAATTGAACCCATTGATTGTTGTTTTGTTCATGTGTTTCTTGGATTTTGAGAGGAAACTCATTGATTATGGATTTTTTTTAATTCGTTTTTTGGTGGAATACAGATTGGTGGTTTTCTGCATTTTGTGATGTGGGATTGGGATTAGGGAGGATAATGCATTAGTTCTGCAGTTGGAGTTTGCTGAAATTTTTGTATCACTATATTTTTTCTCAAGAAGTTAGTGATTGGAGAAAGAATTTGTCAGAAATTGGTAATATCATGTGAGCTATGGTGACCCCTACATGGAAGAAGCTCGTGCCCCCATGTTGGAGGCCGTTCGTGGAGGACGAAGGAGAGAACAGTAGCAACGGAGGAGGTGACTCTAGCGGCCATGCTGACAGTTTGTGGTGGCACAAGGATTACGGGCACCATCATAACGGGGAATTCTCTATGGCAGTTATTCAAGCCAATGTTATTCTAGAAGATCAAAGCCAGCTTGAGTCGGGGCCACTGAGCTCGAATGAGTCAGGCCCTTATGGTACATTCGTTGGAGTTTATGACGGGCATGGTGGTCCAGAAACTGCACGGTTTATAAGAGATCGTCTGTTTGAAAATTTAAGAAGTACGTTTGGATACTCTAAGTATTGGTTTGTTGTTCCTGTTTGAGCATTTGTTCGATGCTTGCTTAGTTTTGATAGATTTTTGTTGTCTAGCTTGTCGATGTTTTTCCTAGGTGGAATGTGCTTGACCTACCTTTTTCCCCAAAACTTATTACTCTTGTAGTTCAAGTGGATATATATATATATAGCGCATATTATTCTCGGACACTATATGTTTTGGGGACTTTAGTGCAGAATCGAGCAATTATAGGAGTGATAATCTGTGGTCAAACTTTTAGGACAGGGAATACTAAAAGATGCTTTGCATAGTTGTGAGAAGATTATTCTTTAGTATCAGATAGGAAATTATTTTACCTTTTTCTTTGTAAAAAGAAGAATTTTCGATTTAGGATAATGTTTTCAACTACTTGAACTGGATGCCGACATTACTCTTACTTTTACTAGTCAATTTTCGTATGAGAAGCTTGTCTATTATTAGAATAAAGATAAGTAAGTTTCATGTGAATGGAAGTTTCCAAATGTTCCTTTCTTCTAATTTCAGAGCATCGTTCATGTCATGCCTCATCATTTAGCATGGATTAAGCATATTGAGATTCGATACACTATAAATTCATAGTAAATGATCTTTATCTTTTGGAAAGCTGAATCATGCTAATTCCTATGTTTATTACTCACGTGACAGCTTTCGTGATGCAGAATTCACATCAGAAAATCGAGAGATGTCAGCTGATGTTATAAAAAATGCATTTCTGGCAACAGAGGAAGAATTTCTTTCTTTGGTTAGGAAGCAATGGGACATTACACCAAAACTGGCATCTGTGGGGTCATGTTGTTTGGTGGGCGTTATATGCGGTGGACAGTTATACATAGCAAATGCCGGAGATTCTAGGGTGGTCTTGGGACGATTGTCTAAGGCTGAACGAGAAGTCAAAGCTATTCAATTATCAACTGAACATAATGCAAATTTGGCATCTGTTCGGGATGAATTACATACGTTGCATCCAGATGATCCTGGGATTGTTGTTTTGAAGCATAACGTTTGGCGTGTCAAGGGTATCATTCAGGTGAATTCAAGCTCGATCATCAAACTTAACTACCACTTTCTGCTAGTTAAGAAAAAAAAAATCGGTTACAGTCAAAGCATATACGAAAACGAGCAAGACTGCTCATGTCACATATCTTGTTTAGAACCGATTTTCATATGATGAGCGGCAATGTCTAAACCTTGTCAAGACTTTTGCCTAATATCCAATCTAAATAACTACAAAAAGTTGCTACACACGACTCTGTTGACTTACATTTCTAATGCAGTGATTTGGTTTTGTCTCAGGTTTCAAGATCAATCGGTGATGCTTACTTGAAGAAATCGGAGTTCAATAAACCGCCTTTGCTGCCAAAATTCAGGCTGCCGGAACCATTTGAGAAACCTTTTCTTTTGGCTGAACCGTCAATACTCGTTCAGGAACTTCACCCTCAGGATGAATTTCTTATATTTGCTTCTGATGGGCTATGGGAGCACCTTAGCAATCAAGAAGCAGTTGACATTGTCAACTCCTCCCCACGAAATGTAAGATTCCTATGGTCCTTGAGCTTTCTGTTTGCTGCCCCCCACCCCACCCCTCCGGCGCATCCCATCTCCATATGTAGTTAGGATTGTTGCTCATCTATGTGAACTATGCCGATTTCATGAAATATGAGAACCAAAAGTGTCTTATCATAGCAGTAGTGATGGAACCAAAAAAATTGTTTATTCTCTTCCAAGGATTTTTTTAGGGTTTAGAAATTGAAAGAAATTTAACATGCTCATGTCTGGGGCTTCAGCAGACCGTTGACTCTACGTGCATACCACTATTTTCTGCTGTTGTTGCTCATTAGCATCAAGGCAACTATACTATTTGTTACCTTGTACGAACTCGGATATGAACTATGTGAATGACACCTATTCCTCATTATCCTAATCGTGGCAATTACTTCTTTTATCCTTGAATATAATATTCATGGACAAGATCCTCCGTTTCCTGCAGGGAATCGCAAGAAAACTAGTCAAAGCTGCGTTGCAAGAAGCAGCGAAGAAAAGGGAAATGAGATATTCGGACTTGAAGAGAATCGACCGTGGAGTGAGGAGACATTTCCACGACGACATCACGGTTATAGTTCTCTTTCTAGATTCCAATTTGATCAGCAGTAGCAGCAGTTCCCTTAGAGGGCCAGTTCTTTCAATAAAAGCTAATGGAATTGCTGGTCAAGACACGGATACCTAGAACGGCTTGGCTTCTGACGAAACCACGAAGACGCGAAACTCGAGCTCGAGCTCGACTAACTTTGATTGAGCAGAAAAGGAGAAGATTTGCAAGAGTGTGTAAGATGGCAAATTTGCTTCTCTCCTCAAACTCAAACTTGATATAAATGTTAATGATTATGCCAGGAAGATGCATAGGGAAGAAGATGATCATCCCTTTCAAGATTTTTAGCTGACTGGCATATGAAACAGAGGAATTCTGATATAATTCTTTTTGTAATAATTAAGTTTTATCATCATACAGATTTTCTGCTTCTTTGCATCATCTTCCAATTAACATGTAAAAATCTCAATTTTGGTTGAAAGCAAAGGACTCCTTCACATATTCGGTGAAAGTCAAGTCTTTTGAGTGGGATGATATTGTACAACATTTCGATTGTATTGGATGGTTGTTATGTGTCAAGGAAATTTGTAAATTTATCAAATTTTGTTAATGGAAATTCTTGGGTGTTTTCTATAGATGCGAAATTTGGGTGGAAAATCTGGGATAAGATGCTCATGTCACGTCTAAATTTTATCCAATTGTATTGTAATCCAACATAACATGTTGGTTAGTCTTACTTTGCACCACATAATATATATTTATGTAATATATGTATATATAATCACCGGTTCCTATATTTCGAGATCCATTTTACAATAATATCCAATTTATTGCATTTTTTCTTTCAGATGTTAGTCTGAAACACGTGAAAGAATAAAATCATTGGTGGGAGATCCAACGCTAGATTCCTATACGTCCCTCTCATCTCCCAACGTGTCGACACCTACATAATATGATTTTCTTACATATACGTTAAATATTTATTGTTGGTTTTATCATAAATGTCGAGAATTTTAGCCCTTGCATTCATGTGTCATGTCATGTCGAGGGTGTTGTAGAAGCAAAAACCGCAAAATTTATCGAATTAATTGAATCATTTAATTTAAGATGTTTGTTACCTTATCTCAAAAAAAAAAAGTTTGTTAAACTTATCGTGAAACACGAAACAACGTAAATCATGTCCATTTACGATATGGGGATGGGGTAAAGAAAATCAATAATTGGTGATTTTAGTTGCTGCCTTAGAGCATCAACAACGACGGGTGCAATGGCGGGATCGAACCCGGCCTATCGCACCCGCCAGCGTTGCCGAACCCGGGAGCGATGGAGAGGGAGCAAGCGGGCGCACCGAGTGCGAAGGAGGGGCGGTGGCAACACGCGCCCCTTTTCAAGTAAAAAAAAATAGCAAAATTGAAAAAACAAAAATTAAATTTGAAAAAAATCGGCAGAAGCCGTTTTTTTCTTCCCGTTGCCCCCCTTTTTTTTTAATTCTTCACACCTATATATATATATATATATATATATATATATATCAACAAATAGCAAAAAAGTTCATCATTCTCCTCATCTTCTTCTTCATCTTCTTCTTATATTATTTCAACAAATAGCAATGGAAGGCGATTGGAGCAACTATTGGCGTGACCACCCTCAAAATCCATCCCCCGGCGAATCAAATGCTTCCAGGCAAGGATTCTCGCCGTTCACGCAAGAATCGAATGCCTTTCAAGCGGCGGCCGCCAATTTGAACCCCCGCTTTGCCGCCGTTGCCGACCCCGAGCCCGACGTGGAGGAGATTGCTTCTATGCCGGCTAGCACCAAACGTTGCAACTATTATCCGCCAGAAACGGTGCTAATTTGCCGTTTGTATCTCGAGCACACCCACGACTCTGTGGTGGGTGTCGACAAAAAATGGGCGAAGTTTTGGGGCTCCCTCTGCACCCAATACAACGCTAAAAGGCCTCAAGGATCTATTTCACGCGACGTCACGCAAATCAAATCTCACTTTTAACGGGTGGCGAATGATTGAAGAGGTTTGAGGCCATGCACAAAAAATGTCACGATCAATGGAAATCAGGCACGAGTTCCGTGTGCCATTCCAGTATCCGCATGCATGGAAGATCTTGCGCGAGTCCAAGAAATTTGCAAGTCTCGGCGAGGATGTCCACTCCGATGTCCATTCGGACAAACGATCCAAGGGCTCCGACGATCTTTCCACAACGACTTCTAGCGACGCGAGTATCTCCATCCGGCCCCAAGGGCAAAAGGCGGCCAAGAGAGACAAAGGAAAAGGCAAGAAAAAGGCCGAAGAGACGTCGGAGGATAACAAAAAAGCTCTCGGGTACATGGCGAATATGGTGATTGCAATGGAAAAGTTCTTCCAAGTTCAACGTGACCTCGCCGATAGCATGTTGATGAGCCGGGACACCTCTCAAATGAATCCGGACGAATTGGCGTTTCACATGTGCAAGGTGGCGGAGATCAAGCAACGCAACAACATCCGCTAGATTTTTAGGATTTTTTATTTTATGTTTGTTTTAATTTAAGTAATTTAGGATTTTAATTTCTTGTATTGCAACTTTAATTCAATCAATGTAGGATTTAAATTTGAATTCAATAAAATTTTAATTTATCAATTATTGTAAATTTAAAATTGAAACTAGAATAAAACTATATCAAAAATAAAATTAAATCCATTGCACCCAAGTGGGTGCAATACCATTGCTGGAATGGGTGCACGGTTGTTGATGCTCTTATATTCATCTAGGTACAGCAAAGCAAAAGACAGTTAAATTTGATCCAAATTTACTATAATAAAAAACGGTAAAATCAATAACATGTAGGTTAACTGTATTCCAAAATATGAAAAATAAATAAATCATTGCTTATTTGATCAAGATGCATACCTTTAAAAAAGTTGCAGTTTAACACCCAATGTCATTATAAAAAAAATGTCCTAGCTATACATAATTACAATTAAATATTTAAACTACTAGAAAACTAAAATTGCGTAGTCGTCACAAGTTATTATATTATAAAAGATTTACACAGCAAATTGACATTTATTTTGATGCTAGCTCATTTTCAATATATTTATGCTAAAATTCATGTTAGCGTCTAATGAGCTACATAAATATTCTAGGGCTGAAAATTGGATTCTCAAACCTTTTTTGTTTTGTTTTGCAATAATTTGGAGTGTTTACTTGTAATTACGTGTTGAAAAGTGAATAATTTGGACATTTATATCCCGTTGACAGTTGGGGTCAATAGTTAGCATTTTCCCTAGTATTTATACACATAATCTGGAATAAGCAAAATTTTCACCACAAGATAACTGAAAAGGAAAGCACGGATCTCAATAAGTGGAAATAGAAAATCAATTAAAGTTTGAAAATAGAAGAATATACATTAGATCACAATATTTATACTTCATAATACAGCAACATTAAATCTAAAATGCAATATGTTTATCTTACAAGTATCTTAGATTTGTCTTCCTTGCTCTAAAAATCAGCCACCACCTAACTGTTTACACGAAATAGACATTTAGCTGCTGAATTTAAGCAAGAAATACAAGTCAGATGAGACCCTCTATGACCAAGTGCAATTACTAGCTACCAAAACTACGAATAATATCGATACGATAACAACCAAAAAAACGAGCATCTATACCAGGTTTTTCCCAAGAAATCATTGCCAGAGAGGTTCTGGCTCGGAGTAGCACGCATTGTTGGTCGATGTTTTTAGGTCAGCAAGGGAAAAATATCCTAGAGCACAGCAGTTTTTCACCCAATAAGTAAAGCTCGTATTCCAGGAGTAATGGAAATCTCCAGTAGAATGAAGCTCAAGAACCTCCGATAGTCATCTATACCTATGTAGTTCAATCTCTATATAGCAGAGGATGACTCCAGTTTCAGGAATCACTAACCTCGAATGGTTAATGACACTACAGTAGTAGCACTCTCCATATCTTTTTAATATAAACAACCAACGACCATAAGGAAAGCCAGGCTGAAATGTAGAGTAACACTACCCCGGAAGTAACAAGAGTTCCGTCCTCTACAAGGCTGCAGAGAGAAAAAGAAGAGAACGAGAGATGTATCAGATGCCGTATGGAATATCTATATGAAATTTACATCAAAGAAAAAGATGAAAAGAAGACCTTGCTTCTCTGGCAGCCAAAAGGATAGTCAATGCACTCATCTGTGTGGCAGTTTTCCATTTCCCCAAGTTATTAACTGCAACAGCCTGAGAGAGGAGATAGAGCTTTATAGATTAGAAAATCAAGTAAACAAGTTAAATATATTGTCAACTCAAAGTTATTTTGGCTTGAGATACCAACCTCTAAAAGCTTTTTGTCCCGAGATGCAGCCCATTCCCTGACTGCTGACATGGTTATCTACAAAGGTAATGATTTTGACAGACTTGTTAATGCATGAGGTCATGTGATAAACCGAATAATTAACGACTAAGTAATATTAAGATAGATCAATCAAGGAAGAAGAGAATGCTTCAGCTTCCGACTAATTCTCAAACTAAAGATAAAAGATATAGTCATATAGCCAGACAATGTAACGCATAATTCACAAGTGATTTTAAAGGTTGACCAAAACATCATCTATTTAGGAATTATTAGTTTAAATGTCATTTTCGAGTGAAAAGATAAAACCCAGAAAAATTATGTAATAAGTTCTAAACATATGATACAATTTAATGATGCCCAAATGGACTCAGAATTTTTTCATGAACTTATGCGTCCACAACAATATTACGTGCAATTTGCACTACAAGAACCATCTACAATCCTCTTCTAAACGTTATTAATAACAAATATATTTTAGCTGCTACTTAGTATTCATAGTTGCAGGCAAAATTATATCCTTATACCGTACAAATTTCCTTCAAACAAGAGAGCCTTATTGATATGCCCTAGACCAAATTTGGTATTGCATGGGTCTATCTGACTCCATTGGTTGAACTCTTGTCAGTGTTGGATAAAAACCATTTTTATCTGAAACCTGATTTATAATAATCACCATTTAATAAATGACATTTTAAGTAACATCCCTAGACAAACTAAACCTTGTTTAGGAGATTAAAATTGATAGGAGCTTATAAAAATCAAAGTAGTAATGAAATGAAGCAATTAACTCTGCTCCTCGCCTCTGTTTCATTTTATTTTCTTCCTAATAGATGTTTTTTACATGACAGATTTTCCTAACTTGTAGTAGAATTATTTAATACTCCAAAAGAAATGAGTACCAGATAGAATTCATATAATTTTGTTTCATAATCCAAAATGGGAAAGCCATTATGCTCCCCGTTATCGCCTTTTACTTTAATATAATCAATTTAGGACATTATATCGACAAAATTTTCCAGGACGAAAGCTGGATATAGATTCTTTAAGCGCGAGGAAAACAAAGACTCAGCAATTCTAGATAGTATTCCATAACATGTTGGGTGACCTTGTGAAATGGACTAAATCATCTCCAACAAGAAGTTTAACAAAATAGATGGCATGTTGCAGAGGGAAGGTAGATCTGGCTTCAACATTAAGCTTTAACTAAATGAACAGTGTGGTTTTGAAAGATGATAAAGAATAACCAGAGGGATGGGGTGTAAATACATCCAACACTTAGTAACTGTGCCATTCCCCACCTTAAGATATCTTATTTCTAAGGTACAGCCGCTATATTGTGGCATATTGTAATTGAAATTGACAGTATAAGGAACTCAGTTAATCAGTTGAAATAACAATTAACAAAAGCAGATATTCGAGATGTTACCTCTCTACAAATTATGGCAGTTGCAGGTACAGTCAATAGCCATGGTTCATGGCCAAATATACCAGCTTCAAGGGGTTTAGTACACAACAAGATCAAGGTAGTAGCAACCATGAGCTGCAAACATTGAAAATGACAGCTCTATAAGGTTCCCTCACATTAGCTGCACAACAACATTTTAAGTTTATTTTCTATAAAAAAAAGAAGGCGAAGAAGAAGTTTGGAATCAGTTCACCCTTCATAAGAAGTTCCATTTTTGGAGTTAATAGATGTATAGAGTATCCTACAACTCAAGGTTTTTGCTTGATTATCACAACACATATCACCCTAAAATAAGCTTTTTCCTCAACACTACCATCTCTTCTGCTCTTCATTTTATAAAGCCTCGCTTCTTTTGTGACAAACATGTTAGCTAAAAGCTTCATTCTAGCATTTATACTCATGCAAATCCATGGAGTGCACATTGTTACCTTATCAGCCACTGGATCCAAAAATGCTCCAAATGGAGTCCCCAATTTCATCTGTTACACCAAAACTGTAGCAATGTAATTCAAGAAATAAAGAAAATACAGATACATCTTATCAGATGTTTCTCAAAAATCTACTTAAAGGTTGAAAATCAGCACCTTTCGTGCGAGGTAGCCATCAAGCCAATCCGTAGTGGCAGCTGCAACAAAAATTCCTACGGTAGCTGATGGCCCCCACCAGCTTTCGACATAAAAAGCTAGCGAGAAAAGAACTAACATGTCAATTAAAAATGGCCAAACCAACAGTGGAAATTAGAATAGATGCAGCTGCATCAGCACCAATACATTAATCTCTTTTCTTTCTAAAAGTGGAGCAATTTCAATTGGAAGTTTCCTTTTCATGCAGTCACCGCGAATGATAAAACATTTACCACAAATTTGATTACAATCCAACCAGTTCTCAACATAGAAGGCTACTGAAAAGAGATATTCAACAAGTCGATATACATGAAAGCTCTCTACCTCAATGATAAATAGGCCGAACTGGGAATTGTCAAATTTGGAATAGATGCAACAGAAAAAGATGCACAGACCTCTCATGTCTAAATACATATATAATGAATGCACAAATTTGAGCTGGCGCTCCTCTTCACACATTTATGGTGCTTAAAACAAACGTTTAAAATCAGATACAACAAAAATATGCAACACTTCGCAAGGCAAAATCATATCAAGGTACAACTGCAGAAACCGAACGCACAACATCATCCATTTTGCACACTTTACATCTTTGGACACATTTGCATTTTGCAATGAAAATCAGACATCAGACATGAAAACAAAAGGACACGCGAAAATTCAGAACATACTGTATACGAGAATCGGGACGGCGGCGACGCGGCCGATCGTCAGAATCGTAGGCAATGTGAGCAATTTCGACGACTTTCGTGGCGGTTTCTCGCCGTGGCTCCGCGGCGGCGGCACATCAGATTCGTCGCGCGCTGCGGTCTCCACCTTGCCATTAACAGCGGCGCCCATTGGAGTCCCCAAATTATCGCTCCTGCCGCGATCAAAATAGCCGTATTTCCCTTCGTTCCCGGAATCGGATGCGTAGAAGCAGAGATTCTGGAATTTAAGGGTTGTGCTAACGTGCGCGGGGGTCTGGAATGGGGTTGTCCTGCACCGCCAGCCGGAGAGATAGCTGAGCCGCGGGATATTCCTTGAATCGACGGTGGCAGCGGCGGCAGCGGCGTGGGAGGGAGAGGATAAATTGACGAGCAATCTGTAGGGTTTATGGGCGTGGAGAATGGTGAAATTTGTGAGTTTGAGGGCGCCTGGCATGATGATGGTGGTGGGTATGGATTAAAATGCGCGCGGGGGGCTCAAGTTAGCGAGGATGCTTATTTTAGCAGCGCAGGCCAGGTGGAGAAGGAGATTTGGCAATTATGGCTGCCGTTTTGAGCGTGCTGAGATATTTTAGATTTATTTGCATCTTAGCACTCGAACTATTATTTTTTTTAAATAATACTCACTCGTTCTCACGTAAAAATTTGAACAATTAAGAATGATAATTGTCTTTCGAAATGTTACTTGAGAGTTATTGTGAGTGGAGAATGAATTTTATTTTAAAAAATATTATGAAAATAATGAGTTAGTTGAGAAAAAATTACTTTCATCGTTCTAACAAAGATACTATATATTCATTTTTAGACCGTCCCAATAAAGATGATACATTCTAAATATGAAAAAAATAAGGAATTTTAATTGCATAATTACAACTAATTAATCACTCATTTATTATCTTCTCTCTCCTACTTTATCACTTTCTTACATTCTCTCTCATATTTTATCACTTTATTACCTTCTCTCTTCTACTTTATCACTTTTATATTACACATTTAAAACGCTAATCTACAACTCCTTAAATTTCGTACCAAAAAAGAATGTATCATCTTGACTTGGACGGAGGGAGTATAATAGGGTCATAATGATTTTTTTATGAATAAGTGTGAAAAGAAGAGACAAAAAATAAAATGATAATTTACAAAATGAAAATATTCATATTTTTATGAGTGGAATGACAAATTGTTCATGTTCTTGTAAGACGAAGGGAGTACTATTTCGACAAGATATATTTAGATAATATATATATATATATATATCTATAAATTGATTTATTTAAAAAATTTAGTTTAAATTTAGAAAAGATTTAATTAGCTTTATTATTTCCCGTAGAATATAATTTTTTGTATTTTTAAATAATTTTTTTAATGTTTATTACTACATCCGTCTCATTGAAAGTCACGTGTGTTCTTTTTTTAGCCATTCCAACTAAGTACTACATTTCCTTGAATATAAATAATAAGGATAATTACTCTATAATTAACTTAATTAAGCAGCCCTTGATTTTTGGGTAATTCTATTCATAGCCTCCATTTTATTCATTATAGCCTCTTATTTTTAAATAATAAAAAAATATAATTATAAATTTATTATTTTACCCTTGTAAATCATAGTCCTAGATTAAATTCCTAATAAAACATTCATTTTTTGTAAAAAATAAATAAATTAAATTAAAACATTCATTTTATACTCCGTAACCCCTTCACTGTGGAACCGTGACAACTGACAAGCTTTTTGGAAAGTAAAATTACAATGAAGAAACATATCACTTTGTTGGATGAATTTAATTTTATATTCCCAAATATTTAATTATATATTTGTATTATAATATTATAAAAAAATATAATAAAATAATTATGGTATTATATAATAATTGACAATTTTAAAAAGGAAAAATGCAAAGAATCATAATATACATGTATTAAAGTCATTCTTCACAATTTAAAAAGTAAATCTTCACAATTTATACAATCAAAATTTAAAATTGAAGTCATTCTTCCACCACAAGTCGTGTTTTTTCATTGCGATTGTAAACTAATCAAATAATTCGTATTCGATTCAATATTCGAGATATTCGTATTCGATTCGATTCGATTAGTATTCAAATACGAATACAAAATTACGATAGTCGACATTATTCGATTTGTTTACAACCCTAGTTGCAAATGAAGTTTATGAACCATATTACTATAAATAAAAATGACAAGGATATTGTGGACAGACCAAAATTATAAAAGTAGAAACAATATCGGTGGAAGTAGGGAGTAAATTATAATTAGTCAAATTTCATAATTTTAGAAAAAAAACAAGAAGATAAGAAAAAAAGAAATAAATATAATTTACATATAAACCTTCAATTTTATTATAACTACAAAATTGTCACCTTCAATTTTATTATAACTACAAAATTGTCACTCTATTATGAAATTAATTTTAAATTAAAAATTTTGCTTTTAATAGTTTATAAATTTTAGATATAAAATTGTTTTACACATTTCATTGTATAAGTACAAATGTTATTTTTTTTAAAAGGAAGTACAAGTGTTAATTATATTTTAACTTTTTTCTAAAAAAATTAAGGAAATTCAAACTGACAATCGTGCAGGGTAGATTAATAAGTTTAAACATTTGAAGCGAAAGGGGACTATATCACACCAACAGTGTGGCGCTTCCATTTTACAGTTTGAAACAATGAACATTCTGAAATTGAGATCTCTGATTCCATTTCTCCCTGCAAATTCACTCTTCCTCTTCTGCTAGCACACCTCTCGCGCGAAATTCATGCTAAAGCAATCGCCATTTTATTCTCGTGCGACGGTAATCTCGCGCTTTTCCATGTGATGATTATGGACCCCACGAACCCATCATGCCATCATTAATCCCCACGAACTTTCTCACAGCACACACACTAATTCCCCTACCCCAAAGCAACTTATAGTATGTTAGAGTGTTAAGACTGGTCCTGGTCAGGAGAGGACTCATTTTCTACTTTGTTTTGACTGTTTCATCTGTTATGGTATATACTCTGTTGCAGCAATTATTGATTAGATAGATCGAACCCATCAAAATAGCGACGCCTATTTGTTTCTGACGAGAAAAGCATCGATCTTTGCGGTTAAAATCGGCTTTATTTTTTCCGGCACCGGTAATGAAGGCCAAAGGCGTGGCGGCGGCGGCGCTGAACCCTGTTCCTGTGGTTTCTCTTGAGCACAAGAGGTATTGCGTTTTAGCTCTGTGCTACCTTGCTTGATTGTTGTAAATGTGTTGCTCATTTTATAATTATCTTAGCTTGGATTTTCCAGTTGATTCTGTTTTAGGTTCTTTGCAATGCTGTCGTGTTTTGCTCTGTTGCTGTAGTAGTGTTAATCTGTAGTCCACATTTTTCAGCAGCATTTTGAGAGGCCAAGTAGTTGTGTAAAAACTTGGGGTTTTTTGAATTTTTTATTCTTTTGTAGCTTTAATCTGCCGACAGTTAGTTGTATTTGGAATTTTGGTGATTACTTGAATGATTGCTTCTTTTGGGGGAAATTGACTATAATAGGTTTTTATTTGAAGGAGCCTTGAATCTGCCCTCATTTTCTTAGCAATTGATCATGATGTTTTTACCAGATTTAGGGATTTTACTGAGATTAAAAAAGCAAAGTACTAATATCGGCTTAGTTGCAACTTTGAATGCAAAAAAGAATAAAGGGAGTCTTGTTTTTTAATGTGCTTGAGATATGTGAAATGAGCATGTGGAGGACTAATGGTTGTTGACCCAAAACTATGGTATAACCATGGTTGTTTTGTTATTTATCCATTTCATAGTGATGAATATTGCAATTTAGATTGAGATCATGGTCTTTGGAGGCTGACCACAGGTGTATATATGGGGTGATGAAAAATATTAAATTTTTTGTTTTGTTATTTATCCAAAAAATCTAAATATCTGTGTACAGTACTACAGATGATAATAGTATAATCATGGTTGTTTTTCCATCCATGATATCTGAAATGACATTTTTATGTTATAGAATATGGATCTGCTAGAAAAAAGTGTATGTCTGTTTGTTCAAAACATAAATTATGTTGAGGGCAATGGAGGCCCGATATCTGGATAAATCTGCATAAGTTTTTGTAGTACTGCATTTGATTTTGGAACTTGCATGTACAGGGATGCTTATGGGTTTGCAGTGAGACCTCAGCACTTGCAAAGATATCGGGAATATGCTAATATCTACAAGGTTTGGTTTTCCTATCTTCGCTGTAAACTTATTCATTTGTAGCTTAATTTTTTTCTTTTCCTAATATCTTCAAAGCATAATACCAATCGAAGTTAGCATTAATTCATATTTTACTGATTTAGGAAGAAGAGGAGGAGAGGTCAGATAGGTGGAAGGACTTTTTGGAAAGACAATCAGGGTCTGCTCAGTTGCCTGTTGGGTCAGTTGAAACTGATGACACCGTAAGGCTGAACAATGGATCGGCCGACTTAAACGCTGATGATAGTCAAAATAATGTGGCGGATTCTGATGGCAACAAGACTAAGCCAAATAATTCAAACGAAGCAAATGCAGCTCTGCCATCTGAAAAAGATGGAAAAGTTCATAGAGTACAAACATGGACCGAGATCAGATCATCTCTTTGTGCCATAGAGGACTTGATGAGCTCTCGTGTGAAAAAGAAAGTGAGTTTGAATAGAAGCGAGCCTGATATTGCTGCAAAGAAGCCACTTCATTCCATTGATGAGACTAGACCTGGAAAAGGAGCATGTGAAGAAGACTCTGAGGAAGAGTTTTATGATGTCGAGAGATCAGAATCGGATTCCATTCAAGAGATTCCTGGCCATGCTGCTCATTCGGAATCTCTACCTCCTTGGAAGGAAGAACTTGAATGTCTTGTTCAAGGGGGGGTTCCGATGGCTTTAAGGGGAGAGGTAACAAAAAGCTGACATTTTTAGATTTTAATCTTTCGTGTTGTACACTCTGAAATCTTTAGTTATTTGTTTTCACTCAAAATTACAGATGTGGCAAGCCTTTGTTGGTGTAAGAGCACGACGGGTGGAGAATTACTATCAAAATCTGCTTGCTTCAGACACTAATACAGAAACGAAGAGCAGTCAATTAGAGGACAAGAATAATGACTCGAATATAGAGAATGTAATCATATCTGAAAAATGGAGAGGCCAGATCGAAAAGGTCATTATTTTTTTTGAGTTGTTATGTCAGTTTACTACTGCTAAAAACCTATTCGTTAAGTTTGATTGCATCTAGTAATCCAACTTTATGCACACAGGATTTGCCTCGAACTTTTCCTGGTCACCCTGCTTTAGATGAGGATGGTAGAAATGCTTTAAGGCGTTTACTCACAGCCTATGCCCGCCATAATCCCTCTGTTGGTTACTGCCAGGTATGCGGCTATTATGAAGAGTTCTTTTTCTGCCATTTACATGACAACTTATAATGCCAAAGTACATGCATACGCATTTTAATCTATAGCATTGTTGATGTTTATATCTGTTGTATGCAGGCAATGAATTTTTTTGCGGGCTTGTTATTGCTTTTAATGTCAGAGGAAAACGCCTTTTGGTGGGTTGAAATCTTGTTACAGTTCTGTGGTATTTAAACCCCTTTCTGAAACAGTATATGTTGACTATGTAAATTGTTGTGTTTTGTAATCGAATTTTGCCGCACAAAAATGTATTTCTGCAATCTAAAAATGCATAGGAGAGCGAATTATCTGAGACGTCCTTGATGCTACTAGTCAAAACCTAATAAATTGCCTATTCCAGGGCCTTAGTGGGACTTCTAGATGATTATTTTGACGGCTATTACTCAGAAGAAATGGTAGAATCTCAGGTATTGCTTAGTTTCCTTGTCACATAAACTGAGGAGTTCCTCCCATTTATTGAATGTCTAAGGAAGCATGATAAATTGGCATAAGATGATTAGGTTTCTTGTGTTGACTTATTTCTTTGCAGGTTGATCAGCTTGTTCTTGAGGAGTTGGTCCGTGAAAAGTTTCCCAAATTGGGTTGGTTTCTTTGATAACTTTTCTAATACATGACCTTTCCAAACGAGACTTCTATTGGCCATCAATTTCTCTGCTTGTTATTAACTTTGTATTTACCACAGTAAACCATCTGGATTACCTGGGAGTGCAGGTGGTGTGGGTGACTGCCCCATGGTTCCTCACAATATATATGAATATGCTTCCATGGGAAAGTGGTGAGAATTCTTATCTCAGCGAGCAATGTGAATCTTGAAAAAGTTTTGCAATGTTCGAAGCATTTTGCTCTAGCTCTAGTTCTAGCTATTTGTCTATTCAAATCCTAAACCGATAAACCTGATTAACTCAATCTGCTTTTCAGTTCTTAGGGTCTGGGATGTGATCCTCTTTGAAGGAAACCGTGTAATGCTATTCCGAACTGCACTTGCTTTGATGGAGTTATATGGTACTGGCCCGTAATGTTGTTTTATTTATCTGATATGAACATAAAATCTCAGCCCTTTGAATCTCATCCATATTGTACATCACGAGACCGTGTTTTTGGGCTTATGAACCAAACTTATCTTCAGCTTTCTGCAGGACCTGCATTAGTTACAACGAAGGATGCTGGAGATGCAGTCACGCTGCTTCAATCACTAGCTGGCTCCACTTTTGATAGCAGTCAACTTGTCTTGACAGCTTGCATGGGTTACCAAAATGTTACCGAGGAAAGACTACAAGAACTAAGAAATAAGCATCGACCAACTATTATGGCTGCATTGGAAGAAAGGTCAAAGGGGATGAGAGTTTGGAGGGATTCTCAGTGTCTGTCGTCAAAGTTATATAGTTTCAAACAGGATGCAAGTACAATTATAAGAACTGATAAACCAGAAGGAACAAATGATGATTTGTCGCACTTGGGTGGTTCACCTGCTGACGGGGGTGAGCTTTACGCGAGCATGAATGGTGACGTGGAGATAGATCCTGCTAAAGATCTTCAGGAGCAGGTAGCTCTTTTTTGTTTCGCCTAAGATAGATGCACTCCTAACCCCTCCTTAATCTTATCTTTCCATAAGTTTCTTTGATGCGTCTTAGTGTTTTCTCACTTTTGTTGTATTTTTAGCTTATGATTGATATAAGCACATTCTTCTCGACTTCTCGTAACCGCCATCCTTGATTGCCATGCTGGCCCAATGAACAATCTATACTTGCTTTGTTTAACTGAAGAGTGGCTTAAGCCTAAGTATTCTCCATTCAATTCTTGCCTCTGGTAAATAGGGATCCACCCTAATTAAATCCCATTCGTGATTAATAAGTCCTAATTCAGAATTAATAAACCCCTAATTGGAGATTGATGAACCCAAATTAGATTTAATTAGAGTGGATGCACCGCACATACGGATGTACACAAGTTTTTGTTTAAAATAAAATTGTCTCCTACAAAGCAAAAGGGTCGGGGAGGGGGTAGGGAGTAAAGCGCAGACTTAAGAATATTTTTGAGGTGTAGATCTCATTAATGCAAAATAAACTCCTAAGAGTTATTTGCATAACTAGTAATTAATGGTGGTTCTTGGATCATATTAATGGTGTTTGTTTGCCTATAAGTAGCTGGTCCCCGGCTTGAAATTTCTGGCCTTAACTGGAATAAGTAGTCGACTGCTAGCATGAGACTTTGACAGACTTAAATTTATGATTTGGATCATATTAGACATCAGATGGAAAACAATAGCGTATGATCCCTATAGCTGACTCTACACGTTGGGATAAAGCTTAGTTTGTTTATCACCTTTTGGTTTTTGTTGTTTCAATAGTTCCAAATTTGAAATTTATAAAGTTGTTTTTACTTGCTTAGATTATGCTTTGCTTACTTGTTTCCTGTTGCTTAAAGTATAATTCATACAAATGTAAATAGCATCTCATATCCAACAGCTTGCGTAACTTTCTAAGAAATAATTTTATTCAGGTGGTATGGCTTAAGGTTGAGCTATGCAAGCTGCTCGAAGAAAAACGGTCGGCTGAACTCAGGTGATCACAACTCTCTAGCCCTTTAAAGTCCTGATCCCTTGTCGATACACGAACTTCGCTTTAGACCAGCTCCCTGTAGGATTACTTACATTCTTCCAAGCTGGACGGCTCACTTTTATTTTTCGTGGGTTACAGTGTCTTCCAACATTGAGACCAAACTTCTGTTCTCCTCTCGGATATTTGTCTTTTCTGAGAACTGTGCTCATAGGTCTTGCATCTCTACCATTTGAATTTGTGAATATGTAGCTAGAAAGAACGTATTTGTTTTTAACCATAGCCGTGACTAAATTTGATGAAAGCATAAATTCTTTAAATATCATTATCCAACTTTACGGGATATGTCTTTTTTTTCACTGGGATTTCTAACTTCAGTAAAAGAAGTAAAATGTGCACACGCAATATTTCTCATGCTTCTCTTTTCTATATACAGAGCAGAAGAGCTCGAAATAGCACTGATGGAGATGGTTAAGCAGGATAATCGTCGACAATTGAGTGCTAGGGTAAATACGAAGCTTGATGCACAGTGCTGTTATTTTGTTCTTGATTTCTTACAGCTGTGCTTGTCAAGACTTAAGGGAATATACATACATATACATCATATATATATGATTTCTCCCTCCATTATTGTGCTCTCCTTTCAGTATATCAAACCTGAATTCTTAGAACAATTGTTATCTTAAATCTATTTGAAAGGAGATGAAAGAGTTACTTTAGACAGGGGACTTAATGATTTTGCTACTACGGGTATCTCTATAAAATATCATTTTGTCAAGATGCACCTAGAAGATAATTAATTGCTATTGATTGCGTGGGTGTGAAACTAGATTATATAGGAACATGGCTTTCAAATGATGTTTAACTCATATGGTCAGCTGTGGTATTTTTTTAGGGCAGCAGTCCCAATTGCAGGATTCTTTGATTCCACTTCAAATCTACTCCTTTTAGTCTGAATCTTATTATATTGAAATTTTCTTGAACTACTCAACCTATTGGCTAAGCATCTGTTTGGGTTTTTAGGTTGAACAGTTGCAGCGAGAGTTGTCTGAGCTGCGGAGTGCCCTCGTTGAAAAGCACGAACAAGAGAATGCCATGCTTCAGGTAAGACTATTGATGAATGCAGTATAATTTCCTACAGCACTGGGATGGGTATGGTTTCTTCTCCACAGGAATTGTGAATTCATTTGAGTTTTTTGTTTACAGATTTTAATGAGGGTCGAACAAGTGCAGAAGGTGACAGAAGATGCTCGCATATATGCTGAGCAAGACGCTGCTGCCCAGAGATACGCAGCTCAAGTGCTTCAGGTTTCTTTTATGCTTTTCAGTAGTGACAATTTTCTTTTGTTCAATTTGCTTCTCATCCACGACAACTTGCCACATTATCAGCACTCGCAATATTTGATTTTTTTCACTTCAATATAATACGGAGTAATTTATGTTTCTTTTTCTCTTACTTATCTCCAATTTTCTGGGTTTTATTGAGTTTTTACTGTACTGACGCAAGGAGCACGTGCAGGCGAAGTACGAACAGGCAACTGTCGCATTGGCTGAGATGGAAAAGAGGGCAGTTATGGCAGAGTCCATGCTGGAAGCTACCTTGCAGTACCAGTCTGGGCAAACCAAAGCACTGTCTTCCCCTCGGTAACAAAATTTCTCTTGCAACGTAATTTTGCTCTGACATATCACACGACATTAATGTTACTCATTATTTGATCATATTTTTCATGCCAATTCATTCAAGCACAAATATAATCTCTTTAGTTGTTTATGCATATTCTAAACATCTATTACTTTTGCTCGGTTCCCCTCTCGTTGCACCCAACCAATAATTCCTTAGCCTCATCCGTACTCATTTATGTCTTCTTTTTAGGTCAACGCAGCAAAGCAATCAAGAACCTTCACAAGATGTGCCGGCAAGAAAGATCAGTTTGCTTGCCAGACCATTCGGACTAGGATGGCGAGAGAAGAACAAGGTTGGTAGATTCTGATTAATTTCTGACGAGTCCTACAAGAAATCCCAGCAACCAAATACTAGATTAACTAAGCAGCAACTCTTTATTCTTGTGCCTCATGCTCCATCCTGTCCTAACGTCTACTCTTGTTATTGGTGGATTTCCATCAGCTTCCTTTTGTTTATAATGTTCCTGCTATGACCCGAGTGCTCATTGGCACATTCATGTTCGACTGCTATCTTTGAGTTATAGCATGAATCATATTTGTTCTTAAAATCCCAACTCAAAATTGACAACTCTTTGATAAGAAATAGGTTAGTAATGAAAAATGATTTGTTGGTTTTCTTGAAAATAAAAATTGAATGAAACAGGGTAAACCGACAAGTCTTGAGGAGCTGAACGATGATGTGAAGCTTTCGAATGAAGAGAAGAGTTTGAACGACGTGCAGGCGGAGGTCCCAGTGTAGTCGTAAGGCGGAGGAGGCAACAAGTCGTAGCTCGAAGAGAAATGAACCGGATTTCCCCTCCTCTTTGGCCCTGTGAAGTTATTATGTGCTATTTGAGTATATTCTTAGTAAAAGAAAATGGTATTATGTTGTTTTTGTCTGTTATTTCCGTTGAGAATAATGATTTTAGTGAGACAAGTATATGTAGCATTTCAAATGTCAGTTTAGCGAGAAATTGTTGAGGAAAGAATAGTTATCCTTGTACTACATTTCATATGTGAAAAGATGATTAAACCAAAATTGATTGATATCTGATGAAGGGGAAGCATTTATTTAGCCTCAGACCTAATCTTTATAAAACAAAACTGAATTTATCCAAGAAAAAAAAAAAAAAAGCTGAATTTTTTCACACAAAAAAAGCCTCAGCATTTTACACTAAAAAAAAAGTGGATTTCAAAAATGTAAAATTAAAAACCTACCAACATAAAAAAGACATAAAAATCAACCACACTTACCATATTAACATTTATATAAAAAAGTTAAACTCTATCTTTTTCAATTTACTTTCACATTCACCATCTATCACAATTATTCATCAAATTTGCCATCCTGTCGAATCGTTGTTGCGCAGTCATCGCTAGGTCGCCGTCCTTGTAGGCCACCTAGGCAAGCTCTGGCCGCAGCGAGGTCGGGAGCCGAAATCGCCACAAATCAAGCTCCAAATCAGTCCTAGAAACATCAATCACTCCATTCCCCTTTATGACAACCTTGGTAACCCTAGGGTAGATCTCCACCGCGTCGGCCCCGACACCAACGCCGATTTCGTCTGCGGGCGGCTTGGTGCCTGATATATGGTCAAAGGCATGACATTCATAGAGGCCCCCAAATCCAATATGACCTGCTCAACTATAGTGTCCCCAATGATATATGGGATGTAGAACATCCTAGGTCCTCGCACTTGATTGGCATATTCATTTTTAGCATTGTCGACATCTGCTCTCCAATTTTAAATCTTGCATCATCAGTGTATATTTCGTCATTGCTTGTGTAGGTTTCTCTAGTTAGTTTAATCATATTTTCTTGCATAAGTTGTGTGATTTGTTAAAATATTGATCTTGAAGTAAGCTCATAATGATGTAAAATGAGGTGTAGAAAAGTAGCGACTCGTGTCTCACAGTCAACCAGGCTAACTAATTGAAGAAAAAATGGGCAAAAAATGCAGTCAGCCGCGGCTCACTGCCAACCGGGTTGACTGGAACGGTTTCTAACTTAATTGTGACTGGATTTTGGCCCTAAGAAGTACTCCCTCCATCCCAGCTTTTAGTATCCACTTGAGGGTGACACGAGTTTTAATAAAGTGGTTGAGTGTGTTGTGAGTAGAATAAGGGTCACACCTTTCATGTGAATGTTAAAATAATTAAAGTGGAGTAAGAGTCCCACGTACTTTTACTAAAAATGTAAATGGATACCAAAATGTGGAACGACCAAAAAATGAAATATGGATACTAAAAGTTGGGACGAAGGGAGTAGTTTTTAGAAGTTCAAACGCTATTCTTTCACTCTTAACTTTTATCATTTCACTCTTATGAAGCAAAAACAATAGGAAAACCTTAGTTTATTATTTAATTTCAATTTCTCTACGCATTGGAAACAAATTTACACTTTACTTTGTAAGAATTACTTGTTCTCTTACTTTACTTTATTTTGATTGATTATTTTTCTCCTGGTTTTATTTTTGCTATGAATCTATGATGATGAACTAATATCATAATCTAGGGTTTGGAGATTCGATTGGGTTTCATTGATGTGTTTTGTGAATTATTGATGCACATGTCCAATTCAATTGTTTATTTTCAATTTAGTAATTGATCACTGCTTTATTGCGTTTGAATTGTGTGAGATCGAGAGAAGAATTCGTTGCTTGACCATGGTTGAATTGAAATTAGATTTAATCGTAAACATATAGTCTAATAATTGGTTAATTCACATGATTTTATAACCGTACATCCCAACTTGAATGTGAAATCTATGGTTTGAATTTCTATGTTAGGAGAATCTGTGTGAGTTAATTAATTGTGCAGTTTTTTTCACTTGCTCATCGATGTCCTTAGAAGATGACCCATCTCCCTAGAATTCTTTAATCCGTTAAACTCTTGTTGTTTATTGTTTTGAATTTATTTCTTATTCTCTTGAAACAGACATTAAACTTATGAATAGAATGTTTAAGATTTATTATTTTTACATGAGCAACACATAATTGCTAGCTCTGTTAAGCTTTCTTTGTGGATACAACTTGGGCAACTTATCACACTACGATTGACCTCGTTCTCTTGCGAGCAATCTAGAGATACACTTTAGGTTGAACAGTGTACATAACCTTGTTGGTGCAGATCTCCTTAAAAAACTTAGCGCATCTAGTGCGCAATACTGTAAGTAATGGAATGTTGACATCCGCTATTTGGAACATTTTGAGCAAACTCATGTTATACTGCAAATACTGTGAGTAATGAAATGTTGACCTCCACTCTTTGGAACATTTTGAGCAAACCGTTCATCTCTTTGGCTTATTTGTTTTTGGCCAACTGACCTGGGAATGGTGATTTGATACCCACCTTAGGTTTTTCTTTCATCTTGGGCACATCGTCCCTCTTCCTGGTTTCTCCTCCTTCTGATGCTCTTCTTGTTCCTTGTCTTCCACATTCGTGGGAAAAATCTCCTTCTTTGGTACTTGCACTACTTTGGCAGAAGCTCCTCGCTTCTGAGGTTGACTGCATTGACATGAGCGTTGGGTAGCACTTGGATCTGGGGAGGTAAATTTGTTGCACATCGGCCATGTGAGTGTTCAAGTTATGAATGACCCCTTCTAGTCTCAAGCTTGAACTTGTCATTATCCTGCAAGATCTTGGACATATTTCACTGAGTCTCTTGCATCACTTTGAAAATGGCCTCCAATATGGGCGCTTTGCCGAATACGGCGGTTGTTGATTCTGCTGCTGATTTGGAGGTTGGTTGGGGGCCAGCTAGTGATTGTCCCTGTACCATAGATTCTCGTGATTCTTCTATGATTGGTGGTATCCTTGCCCATCCTGATCATAATGATGCTTCTGTCAATAGTTTTCTACATTGTTGTTGCTATTATCCCAAAAGCATTGACTTGCTCTTCTTCAAATATGGACGGGCATTGATCCGTCATGTGATTGGCTTCCGAACACAACTGGCATGCCTTTATGGGCTTCTTGATAGTATACTTCATCATCTCCACCCTTTGCTTGACTGCATCACAAAGTTCATCCACTTTGTTATTATTAGAGCTGGCAAAATCGGCCCGGGCCAGCCCATATTTAGGGTTGGGTTGGGCTCTATAAAATAGAGGCCTAAAAAAACCCGGGCCTAAAAAGCCCGCCCAATTAACCCGCCGGGCCGATCGGGCTTTGGGGCTAAAAAGCCCACCCAATCATTTATTTATTTATTTTAATTTTTAAATTATCCATTGTAATTAGAGTAATTTTCTACATCTTCTCTCAATTTTTTTTCCCGTAACATCTCTACTCACGAAAAGTGGGTCTTTTCATTTTTGGAATGGAAAGAATATATAAATATAGAAGAATGAGTTGAACAGAACTCTGAATGGGACCCATTTGGCCATTGTGTGTGTCTGATTGTATATTTTGTTCCTCGTGCTATGCTCATTGTGTATCATACTATCAGTAGTGTGTAATTGATAGATTAGGATCATGAAAAATCCATGAAATTGCTTTGAGTTAATTGTTGTATTTTTAGTTGATTGTGTATTGCGATTCAGACTATCATTGTTTGGATTTATTTTAATTTTTTTGAAAAAATAAAAACAGAATTTAGTGAAAAAAAATTATTGGGCGGGTTTGGCCCGACCACCCGACAGCCCGACCCGGTCAATATTAGAAAGCCCAGCCCGACGCACCCATTTTGTCATCTCTAGTTATTATTTAGGTTTGTGGGCACATCAGGTGTGCTTCCTCTGGTCACAGTGCTTCCATGCTCTCGGAAGTCCTCCACCATCTCAGCAAAAAGTTGAATGCTTCACTGGGCAACTTATTAAGTATCGATCTTCCACACGCCGTATTCACCAAAAGCCTCTCATTTGGCCTCAACTTATTTACAAAATATTGGATTATGTCATAGTCTGAGATCTGGTGCTGCGGACATTTGCCAATATTTGCTTGAATCTGCCACAGTAGTCATAAAGTGTCTCTCCTATGTTCATCCGTATGATGTTTAACCTCTTCCTTGCGCTCTAGATCCTGGATGCGAGGAAGTACTTCTTCAAGAATTTTTACTGCATCATCCGCTATGTGGAGACGCTCTATGTCGGCAAAGTGTATAACCACTCCCTCGCTTCATCTTGTAGATAGAACGAAAACGAGATCAAGTGGATATACTCTATTTACCTTCAATTTCTCTAACTGTCTCGCGCATCTCTGAGGGTCCTCTCTGGGCATATCACCGAACATTGACAAGATCTGTATGAAGGAGTGTTTCAACTCCCTATTTTCATTGATTGTGGGTAAAGTGATGCCCAACAGTCTCGGGTTAATGTTGTTTGGGAATATCATTGCCCTCAAGGTCTGCTCCTGGAGTGGGTTTGTACCTCCATTCTCTTCTGGTGCTACCATTCTGACTAGCTTTGGGCCGAACATAGCTCTTACGGGTTTTCTTCCTTGACGTCTCCTAACTCTCGCTCTTCTACGTCTTGCATTCATTTAGATCTCAAGATAAAATCACAAATCATTGTTTTCTCCTGCAAGATTAGGTACAAACATGCAAAGCAAAAGTCGAAACATACAATCAAAAGTGAGTACCAAGATACTAGGATGCCGATTTTTCGGCAACAACGCCAATTTGCCGAAGCCCATCGTCAAGACTTTGGGCAAATGAATTTGAAAATTGTCCTATACCCACCCACTATTAGGTTCTGGTAATGGCAAGTATATGGTCGATCCCATAGAGAGTTAGTGTATATTTGTATTCGATGTCACAAGTGTCATAATTAAAATGAGGGTTGCACTTTGGTCTAAGGGCTAGAACTCTCATTTGAACAGAATGTAGACTTTGATTGTTGGTACCAAGAACTCTATCAAGCCGCTCTAAAATATTATCCACCCCCCGTTGGTTATTTGTCCAAGTGAATGGATCTCCGCTAAAACCCAAATCCGTTAACCCGCAATCATCAGCCGCTTTTCGAAAGTCACATAAACGACTATCAGCTTTGACAGCACCCCCTCTCTTCTCAAAATGGTACATGATCTCATTAAAATCCCCTCTACATATCCACTTATCCGCCACTTGATCCAGAAGACTTCTCATCAGGTTCCACGTCATAAAATGTTCTTCCACTCTACTCCATCCATATAAGCCACAAAAATCACATTTTTCATGATAAGAGTCATCAATCTCAGCAAGAATATGGTTACTGGAATAGGACTTAATTCGAACATTTAGATCATCATTCCACAACAGACAAATCCCTCATTTTCTCCCACCTGCTGCCATATCACAGTTTCTCGCAAAACACTTGTTAAAACCACTTTTATTAAGAACCTCCGTCCACTCAGTAGAAAGTAATTTAGTTTCCATTAAGAAGACTAAATCGGGCCGCTTTTGTTTGGATAACCAAACCAACTGACGAATTGTCGCCGGGTTCCCAAGCCCCCGACAATTCCAAAAAATGCAACTCATTGTGCTCGGCGGGATTGCGTCGAGGCAATCTCCGCCGTTGTTGCATTAGAAGAAGTAGAACCATTTGTAGTTGCACCTTTCATTTTTTTCTGAGCTAAATCAGACACCACGTCCTGCATTGGAGCCTCCTCACATCTCCCTTCATTCAGATGGCGCTTATTGGCCATAATCTTCTGGGTTTCTGTAGCTGGTTTATCGGTTTTGGGTTTTCGGGCAAGTCGGGTCCACTTTTTATGTGTAGTGACAGGGTTCTTTTGTGGAGTAGGCATAGGGGGGCTAGTGAAAATCAGACTTGGGCTGGAATGTATAGGTTCAGACGTGGTTGAGGGTGATATATGTAGGGACTTTAAGAGTTCATCTGTTGGAGTGAAGGGAGCTAGAGTATTAGAGCAATGGGTTGTTGGGCTAATTTTTGTTGCGGGTACACCTAGTGGATCGGCTGTGGCATCAGGAAAGATTTTTCCTGGTGGGGGAGTATGTTCAGTAGATGTAGAGAGGGTCTTATGTGGGGCTGGTTTTTCTGGGAAACCTTCAGTATTATTGGGGTGGGTTAGGTCATTCTGTCTATGGTTATGAAGGGATATTTGAGCTGGGATGGGTTTTTTAGTTTGGTTTATGGGGTTGTGAGATGTATTGGTTTGGATTTTCTGTTTAATCTCAGGGATAAGGGATGTGGTATGGGTACTAGTCTCTTGGTGGTTTATGTGCTGCCGGGAAGATCGAATTCGTTTAAGAGGTGAAGCTTTAAGCTTTGGGCCATATAACAGATCTTCAAAATGCTTGCCATTAACATCCTCATCCGACTCCTTCTCACACCACCTAGTATGATGGCCTATCAGTCCGCATCGATAACAGAAGATAGGCAGATTCTCGTATTTGATCGGGGCCCAAATTTTCTGTCCGTCCACAACGATAGTCAACCCTCTTAAAAGAGGTATTGTTATATCCAAACTAACTTTAATTCTGGCAAAACAACCTTCATAGTTCGCATCCATATCAATCTCCTCCACCCCCCCCAATTTGTTTTGCAAGGTGATTGAGAACCTCACGTCTCATACACTTCATCGGCAAGTCATAGATCCTCACCCAAAAACTGCCCTTATTTATTTGTATATTGGAGGGTTGTACTGATCCATCTAAGCAAGCTATCGCGAACAAATATCCATCGAAGTGCCACGGTTGCCGTCGTAGCACCCATTCTCTGTCTTCTTCATTCATGAAGGTGAATAGGAATAGATTCTTCTTCCACTCCCTCGCCTGGAACTCATACTTTGTCTTCCAAGATTTTCGCATGATCTCCAACAGATGAAAGGCATTCGGGGGACGCGGAGATATAAGTTTGCCAACCAAACTCTGGGGAGAATTTGTTTTTTGTTTAGATGCTCCATCATCCAGTCCCACAATTTCCACTACCGCCGTCTCACGATCAGTTGGTGCTTCAATACTCGGAATCCCATCATAACCCGAATACGGCTCGCCTCGTTCCATGACCTGCACACCACAAAAGAGAAAAAACTGAGAAAACAAAAACCAAACAACCACACAACTCAATCGGAAACAAGCCCCGCAAAGAAACAAAAGAAAACCACGGGGAGAGAGAAGACAAAGAGACACAGAAGAGGCAGAAACACCGCCGACACAAACAGTGAGACCTGGACGCCGACTCTCAACGGAGGACCAGAAACCCTAGACACCCTAAGGAACAGAAACCCTCCGGGATATGAAGTATCTCATCTTTTAAGAAAATCGAGTGATCACTGTCCGTTGAACTTGGTTTTAGATCGACCTCCGTCAGATGTACAAAATCGGCCTAAACCTTTTAGGTTTGAGGCCATGTGGTTACGAGATGAGCGGTGTGGGGAGTTCTGTAAGGAACTTTGGCAAACGGGTGGGGCAGCTCTTTTGGCAGATGATGTTTCCTTGAAGATACAGATGATGGGAAGGGAACTGAAATTATGGGAATCGAGGAGCTTTGGTCGTGTTAAAAAACGATGCAGCGAGATTAGAAAGGAATTAGCAGAATTACAAAAACCATCGTTGGAGGCTTCGACGAAAGATGACCAGCGGGCTCTTGAGAATGAACTTGATGAATTATTGCAACGTGAAGATGTGATGTGGAAACAAAGATCCAGAACTGACTGGATGGCGGAAGGGGATAGGAATACTAGCTATTTCCACAAGGTAGCCGAGGGAAGAAGGAGCCGAAACCATATTAGAGAGATTAAGATGGTGGATGGTAGAGTTACTAGAAAGAATGAGGAGATGGATGAGGTGTTTAGATCATACTTTCAGGAGCTTTTTACGTTGGAATCCCCTCATAACCCAGATGTGGTGCTTCAATCCATTGAACCTGTTGTTACAGAGGAGATGAACAGAGAGCTCACCGCCTCCTATACTCAGGAGGAAATTGTCCAAGCATTGAAACAAATTCATCCTCTCAAGGCCCCTGGGCCTGATGGTATGTCTGTTGTTTTCTATAATTCTTGTTGGTCGTCGGCTCGTTTTGAAGTTGTCCCAATTTTGCTCGATATTCTCAATAATGGTGCTACACCCAGGTCTTTGAACGATACTTTTATTTGCCTTATCCCAAAAAAGAAAAAAATGCACTCTTCCTTCTGATTTCCGCCCTATTAGTTTGTGTAATGTTATTTATAAAATTGTTTCGAAAACTATTACGAATAGGCTTAAGAGGTGTCTTCCTTCCATTATTCATGAGAGTCAGTCTGCGTTTGTTCCTGGTCGGCATATCACTGATAATGCCATTTTGGCTTTTGAGATCTTTCATATGATGAAGATCAATAAAGCCAAAGATCATGGAGTGTTTGCTTATAAACTGGATATGGCCAAGGCATATGATAGAGTGGAGTGGTGTTTTTTGGAATCTATGCTTTCTCACTTGGGTTTTCATTCTAATTTTGTTGATTTGATTATGAGATGTGTCTCATCTGTGGCCTTTCGAGTGTTGGTGAATGGTTTTCCAGGTGACTCATTTGTGTCGTCCCGGGGTTTACGATAAGGCGATCCTTTATCCCATTTTTCTCTTCCTCATGTGCGCGGAGGCTCTCTCTGGGCTTCTAAGACAAGCGGAAACGAGGGGCTTGGTGCATGGGGCTAGATTATGCCGAACGGCTCCAAGAGTGAGCCATCTCCTCTTTGCTGACGATTTTATTATCTTCGGGAGGGCAAACCAACAGGAGATTAATGTGGTGAAGGAAGTTCTCAGAGAGTATGAAGAGGTGTCGGGACAAAAAGTTAATCTGGATAAGTCCACCATCTCTTTTAGCGGAGGTGTGGCCACGGCTAAACAAGAAGCTTTGGCTATTCAGATGGGAGTGGGGCTTACGGGTTGTAGGTCCAATTATCTTGGGATTCCGAGTATTGTGGGGAGATCGAAAACTGAGATTTTCCAGATGTTGGTGGACAGAACGAGGAAGAAATCTAAGGATTGGAAAAGAAAATTCTTATCGAGGGCTGGAAAAACTGTGCTTATAAAGGCAGTTCTTCAATCGATTCCGACCTACCTTATGAGCTGTTTCGCACTACCCGAATAGATTTGCAATCGTCTCAACAGTGTGGCAGCGAACTTTTTCTGGGGTCAAAAGGATGAAGAACGGCGGATTCACTGGAAAAGTTGGAAGAAGTTATGTCTGGCAAAAAGTGAAGGTGGAATGGGATTTCGAGATTTAGTGTTGTTTAATCAAGCGATGCTTGCTAAACAAGTTTGGAGGATTTTATTAAATGGCTCGTCAGCTCATAAGCCATCTTTTGCATGGAAAAGCCTACTTGTGGGACGTGAATTATTGGCGGAAGGGGTTGCGTGGAAAGTGGGTGACGGATTGAGGATTAGATTGGGAGTTGATGCATGGATTCCGGATGGTAGTGGCAAGTATAGTGTGGCTAGGATGCTGGATGTAAGTGGGGAATGAGAGTGAATGATCTGTTTGAGGAAGATACAACGACATGGGACGGGAAAAAAGTGTTGGCTATGGTCGACTCAAGGGATGGTTGGAAGATTCTCTCACAACTGCATGGGAGGATGGATGGACCGGACCTTCCCTTTTGGCTCCATGGTAAGCTGAATATGTATACTGTTAAGTCGGGTTACTGGTTGGCGAGCTTACGAAGGAGAAGGGCCGATCCTTCTACTTCGGATCAGTTTAAGGATCTATGGAAGTGGATTTGGAGTTTAGAAGTGATTCCAAAGGTCAAAATGTTTATGTGGAAATGTCTTGCTGAGGCACTCCCAACAAATACTGCATTGCGGAAAAAATCTATAGATCTGGATCCGATGTGTCGTCGATGTGGTAATGGTATTGAAACGATGGAGCACGCCCTTCGTGATTGTGTGTGGATGAAGGTTTTGTGGGCTGTTTCCCCTCTTCTTCTCCCTCCGATTCTAGAAGCTGAAATCTGCCCGATCCAGGCATGGTTTGAACGCATTAGATCGGTGCCCCATAAAGAAATCCACGCTACTTTTGCTTCTATTGCTTGGGCCGTTTGGTATACTCGAAACCTTCTTGTTTTTCAAGGTAAGGAGACGGATCATAAGGAGTGTCTGACGATTGCTCATCGTGGAACTTGGCCGAAAACTGTTTGTGAGAACCCCAAATTTTCAATGCCGACTCGCATTTTCTGTTCTAGACCTGGACAGCTCAAGGTGGCATGTGACGCGGCTGTTGCTCCAAATTTTGGGATTGGCGTGGGCAGTATCTTAATGGATGGAGAAGGGTCGGTTCAGGGATGCAGGTATGGAGCGTGGAGAGGAGCTTATACGAGCTTAGAGGGAGAGGCTTTAGCGATTCTCGAAGGTTTGCGGCTTTGTGTGGAGAAAGAAGCGACAGACGTTGTGGTGGAGACGGATAATCAGGAACTGTACTGGAGTATTACCAGAAATGAAACAGACCTTTCCTACCTTGGAGATACAATTTGTGAGATTCGGGCGTTGGTTGATTCTTTGGAGCATGTGGAATTCAGCTGGACAAAACGTGAAGGAAATGAAATGGCAGACAAATTAGCTTCTCATGCCTTATCTGGTTTTTATCCTGTTCTTTCTCATGATGTTTTACCTTTTGATGTAAACAATGGTATTGGTTAAGTTATAATATTCCCTTTTGACTCACAAAAAAAAATAGCTTAAATAAATCACAAAAAATATCAATAATAAAATAGACCTAGTTTAGGCATAGTCTTATTAGGTATTGTATACATTTTTGTTCACCGATGAAACCTTTCTTTAAAATAAAAATGAAAATAAAAATAAACCAAATTTTGCCATTACTTTTATATGAACAATGAATGAATGACTAAGCAATAGACCCAACAGGGATTTAACGTGAAAGCCAAAGCATTTAGCAGCCAACAACATATATAAGGAATTTAATATTAGAAAAACAATTGAACATAATTGAATCCATATCAAAAACATATGTTATATCAACTCAAGTGCATGTCCTAAAATAGTACCTTGAATCTATTTATTATATAAAGCCAGGATAGTTTTGGCAAAAAAACGCAGTGAATCAGTGCAAAAACGCAACGCACATTCCCGCCTCTTTCTTCAGCCTTACAATTTTTTTTTCGATTTGCGTGCGATGTGTTCCATGTGCACTAATTAATGTTCATTTAATTCTTCCCCTTTTCAAGCAAAAAAGGCATCTGACACCATTTATTACAGCTCATTTTATTATTTCTCTCTCTTTACGTCTCCTCATTTCTCCTGATTCTTTCATTATTATTTTTTCTCTACAATGCTCAGACTTCTTTCTTCTAATTTTATCTGCTGCTCTTGGTGAAAATCGTAATGGAGAAGGAGCTCATTCTCTGACAAAGGTGATTCCTCTGGCGAATAAGATTCCTCTGACAAAGGTGGTTCCTCTGATGTATCCATTCTGCTGATGGGGCCTATTCCTGTGATTAAGTATTATTCCTCTGGCGAGTATGATTCCTCTGCCGCAAGCTATCTCGCTGCTCCCCGTGATTCCCCTGATAAAGTCATTCCTCTGTTCCGCATATATTACTCCTCATCAACTTCTTTCTTACAATATGAAATTTTATAGATTTTTTTGAACCAACTATACTGAATTTTTGGAAAAAAAAAAAAAAGTTTAATGAATGTTTCTACATAGAGAATAGAGAAAAAAATATAATTCCTCTGGCGAGTGTGATTACTCTGGCGAGTGTGATTCCTCTGGCGAGTGTGATTCCTCTAGCGAGTATGATTCATCTGACGAGTGTGATTCCTCTAGCGAGTATGATTCCTCTGACGAGTGTGATTCCTCTGACGAGTGTGATTCCTCTGGCGAGTATGATTCCTCTGGCGAGTGTGATTCCTCTGGCGAAAGGTATCTCGTTGCTCCCCGTGATTCCCCTGGTAAAGTCATTCCTCTGTTCCGCATATATTACTCCTCATCAACTTCTTTCTCACAATATGAAATTTTATAGATTTTTTTTGAACCAACTATACTGAATTTTTGGAAAAAAAAAATAAAGTTAATGAATGTTTCTACATAGAGAATAGAGAAAAAAATGTAATGCCTCTAGCGAGTGTGATTCCTCTGGCGATTATGATTCCTCTGGCGAGTGTGATTCCTCTGTCGAGTGTGATTCCTCTGGCGAGTGTGATTCCTCTAGCGAGTATGATTCCTCTGGCGAGTGTGATTCCTCTGTCGAGTGTGATTCCTCTGGCGAGTATGATTCCTCTGACGATTGTAATTCCTCTGGCGAGTATGATTCCTCTGGTGAGTGTGATTCATCTGGCGAGTCTGATTCCTCTGACGAGTGTGATTCCTCTGGCGAAAGCTATCTCGCTGCTCCCCGTGATTCCCCTGGTAAAGTCATTCCTCTGTTCCGCATATATTACTCTGCATCAACTTCTTTCTCACAATATGAAATTTTATAGATTTTTTTTTGAACCAACTATACTGAATTTTTGGAAAAAAAAAATAAGTTAATGAATGTTTCTACATAGAGAATAGAGAAAAAAATATAATTCCTCTGGCGAGTGTGATTCGTCTGGCGAGTGTGATTCCTCTGGCGAGTGTGATTCCTCTAGCGAGTATGATTCCTCTGGCGAGTGTGATTCCTCTGGCGAGTTTGATTCCTCTAGCGAGTGTGATTCCTCTGACGAGTGTGATTCCTCTGAAGAGTGTGATTCCTCTGACGAGTGTGATTCCTCTGGCGAGTATGATTCCTCTGGCGAGTGTGATTCCTCTGGCGAAAGCTATCTCGCTGCTCCCCGTGATTCCCCTGGTAAAGTCATTCCTCTGTTCCGCATATATTACTCCTCATCAACTTCTTTCTCACAATATGAAATTTTATAGATTTTTTTTGAACCAACTATACTGAATTTTTGGGGAAAAAAAAATAAAGTTAATGAATGTTTCTACATAGAGAATAGAGAAAAAAAAATATAACCCTAATATTTAAGTGTGAATGTGACTGTGTTAGCACGTTTTAAGGAGTATTCATAATTTCGTAATTAGATATGCTAATATAGATAATTAATATATACTTTTTTGTATGTTATACTTTAATCTATATTTGAATTTTAATAATTATAATAATTCTCCGATAAAATTCGTCTCCATTTGATCATGCTTCACCAAAAAGATATATGTGAAAAATTTAAAATATGATTGTTTTATTTTTTTTTAGGGGAAAAAATATGAGTTTAAGCTAAATGTTTTTAACTAATGAGTGTGATTTATGAATTTTATTAAAGTATGCAATGAGAATGATATCTGTTGCATATTCATTATATTGCCTTATTTATTATTTATGTGCATCTAAAATGTGAGAATTAAATTAATTTAAAACATTTGTTTTTCAATGCAGACATATTTGTATTTTTTAGAAAATATATTAAAACAATCATTCACATAAAAGAGTAAATGTGATTTAAATCAAAGTTGTGAAACAACTGTAAAAAATAAAAGAGAGATGAAAACAGAGGGATTCCATATCTTTTTTGCTGTGTATTTTTTTTTTTTTTTTTGTAGATATAAATAGATATAGATAAATTAAGTTGCTAAGTTTTCTACACTTTGTATTAAGCAATTGATTTTGTTTTTAAAATGTATGTTTTATTTCTGAAACCTATAGCAAAATAATGCGTACTTTAGATATTTTAGCTTCGTACAAATATTAATGTGACATAAATATAATATATATGGGCTCGAGTTTTGGATTTAGCATTTAGAATGCAGCTGAAATATTAAACAGAAAGTTATCTGTGTGAAGTGAGAATGAAATGCAATGAAAATAAAAAAAAAATTAATGGAAGTTAAATTTCTTTTTTAATAAGAAAAAAAAAAGTACTATAGAGGAAGTTAATTTTTTTAGAGCTTATAACTTGTGTAATTTTATACAATGTTGGTTGAGTAGCATAGAGGAGAAGACGGGGGCTAGAATTTGAGGTAAAACGACGTCGTTTTACGCCCAACTAAATGACGTCGTTTTGGTTCCCGTCCGGCGGCGCCATGTCATATTTCAGGTCACTGAAAAGTGCCATGTCAGCACTCAATTTGGGGATTTTTGAAAACCATGCAAAATTGATCAGTTGGTTAAGTTCAGAAAAAATTTGATAAAAAAAAAGTTCATGGCAAACTTCAAAATCGACCCAAATTTCATGATTTTTTACGTAATTAACCCAAAAATATATTAAGTATTTTATCTAACAAAAAATTTCTGATTCATAACCCGTGCATAGCACGGGTGCGGCACTAGTAGGTCAAATGAAATAATGGAGATAGAACTCTTGTACTTGGTCTAACTAAATGATAATGGATAACGTGTGTTGTAAACTTGAGAAAGGAGAAGAAGAGAGAATATCGTAGAGATGACAAATTTGTAGAAGCGTATTATTGTGAAGACTAAAAGCTTCTTTTTAAAGGGAGATACAAAGTTAAGATTTAAAGTTAAGTCATCTATATAATATATAAAAGAGGAGTTTTTTTTTTCTCCAATATTTTCCTCCATTTTTCTCTCTCTTCTTTCACTAATTTTTTCACTATTTTTTTCTTTAATTTTTTTTTTCTAAACACCATCAAATTTAATTTATGAAAAAAAATACTTAATATACTACATTTTAAATTTAAGATTGTGAAAAGATCTTCAATATGGTATAAAAAAATCATCAAAAATAAGTTTAAAATTAATAAATTATAAAAAAATTCAAATTAAAAATATTTTTTTTGTTCACTCTTCATTAACAGTTTACAATTTTTTATTTATATATGTTTATGAAAAATATTTATTTATTTATTTATTTATTATGACACTTAATACTCTATAATAATAATAATAATAATAATAATAATAATAATAATAATAATAATAATAATAATAATAATAATGTGTAATGTCCATTTTTATTATCAAATAATTTAAATTTATTTAATAACTCTTATCACTATATTTTTTATACAAAGTTGAAAATATATGTTTCAAATTTAAGATTTTATTGAGTAATTGATTTAGATTATTTTATTTTATTATCAAAACATATTTTTTATTTATTTATATTTTTCATTTATTTAATATTTAAATATATCATGTTCTGTCGTGCATCACGAATGAATTTTCTAGTTATATTAAATAGAGAATAATATATTGTATCCATATTTACAACAAAAATCTGCCACATTAACTGTGAACACATTAAGGTGTGCATAATTGTGGACACTAGGTAAATGAAACTGATATATATATACTACTCCTATAGTCCTATATCATGCACAGAATATTCAAACACAAATTACACTTCCATCACTTTCCATAACTGATCAAATGTATAGATAAATAGAAAAGAAAAATGGCAACGAGACTGAATCAAGAAGAAGAAGCGGAGATTCACGGCGACGTGCTAGAAACCGTCCTCTCGCACGTGCCGTCAGTCGACCTGGTCTCCGCCTCACACGTTTCAAAATGGTGGCGCGGCGCCGTCTCCTCCTCCCTCCGCCACCAAAATCCGCCGAAGCCGTGGCTGATCCTCCACACGCAGTCCACTCGCCCCCCGCACGCCACCGCCGTCCACGCCTACGATCCGCGATCCGACGTCTGGATCCGCATCCGGCGCCCTCCGATCGAATACGTCGCCGCACTCCACTCATCCTCCGCCGCCAGTCTCCTCTACATGCTCTCCCCTTCCGCCTTCGCCTTCTCCACCGATCCGCTCCACTCCGATTGGACCATCGCCAGCCCTCCCCGCGTGTGGCGGATGGACCCGATCGTCGCCAGAGTCGGGGGCGCCGTCGTAGTCGCCAGCGGCGCGTGCTACTTCGAGGACGATCCGCTGGCGGTCGAGATCTACGACCTCCGAACGCGCGCCTGGCGCGCGTGCGAGTCGATGCCGCCGACTTTGAAGGACTCCGCCGCCGCGGCGTGGCTGTCCGCCGCCGCGACGGAGGAGAAGCTCCTCCTCGTCGAGAAACAAACCGGTTTGACTCACTGGTTCGATCCGATTTCCAATTCCTGGTCCGGTCCGATCGTGTTGAAACCGAGCCAGCCGGTCCGGAGCTGCCACGTCAGCTTCTCCAACTCCAGCGGCTTGATCATGATTGGAATTTGTCCAATTGAAAACAAAGAAACAGTCAAACTGTGGCGAATTGGGGAAAACGATTTCTCGTTTGAAGAGATCGGAGAAATGCCGGAGGAGTGTGTAGCCGGATTGAAGAGTGATTCGGTGGATTTCTCCATCGACGTTAGAGTAGCGAGCAACCTCGTGTACGTTTATAATTCACCGGCGGCGGAGGAGGTGGTGGCGTGCGAGATTACGACCGGTGGCGGCGGGTGCCGGTGGTGGAAGGTGAGGAATGTGGTGGCGCGTGACGGCATGATTTTGAATACGTCGGTGTTTACGTGTGCGGAGGTTGGGATCGGCGACTTGCAGCGAGCCATAACGGCGAAGAGCTGGCAATTCGAGGTGGTTTGAGTTGAGATTAATTCGGCCCACATCGGGTGGATAATTAAGAATTTGGATTTTCATTAATATATCGCTTTCTCACCAAGTGTTTCATTTTGGAGATAAAAATTTATTTCTAATAAGTGATTTGTTTTTAAAATCTATCGAAAAATTATGCTAAGTTTCTGTTTTACATTCGTTCTCAATGTAATTTTTTTAATTGTTTCGTTTCTAAACAATAATTAATGATAAAAAAGATAAATTAATTTATTTTGTATTAATAACCTTTGTAATGTAGTACTATGAGACACTTAGTCGAAAACGAAGAACATAATAGTTGAGGTTTTTTGAAATTGTTTCGTTTCCAAGCAATAATTAATGATAAAAAAGATAAATTAATTTATTTGTTACTCTCTTCGTCTCATTACAAATGTCTCATTATTTTTTGACATGAAAATTAAGAAATACTCCCTCCGTCTACAAAGATTGTGTGTTTATTACTATTTTCGTCCATCCACAAAGATTGTGTGTTTTCTTTTTTGGAAATCTATTTTATACTTTAAACCTCATTCACACTCATACTATCATTCAATATTTACACAATACACACCCTTTACTTTTACAATTTGATGAGCCTCATACTATCATTTAACAATAAAATCACATCTTTCAATTTTTTTTATTAAAACCCGTGTCCTCCACTCCATCACACACTCTTTGTGGACGGATGGAGTATATAATTAGTAGATAAAATGAGTTTGTGAAAATTATTTAAGTATTATTTTAAAAGTAGGTGTAGAGAGAGAATGATTGATGAGCCCATTAATTATGAAGTGAGAATATATCTTTTTGTACCAAAACATAAAATATACCCACTCTGTCCCAACTTAAATGGTGCGTATTTCTTTTTAAGTCGTCCCAATTAAAATGGTTCCAACTTTTTTATTAAAACTCGTGTCCTCCACACCACCACACACTCTTTGTAGACGGAAAGAGTATATAATTAGTAGATAAAGTGAGTTGGTGAGATTATTTAAGCATTATTTTAAAAGTAGGTGTAAAGAGAGAATGATTGATGAGCCCATTAACTATCAAGTGATAATATATCTTTTTGTACCAAAACATAAAATATACCCCCTTCGTCCCAACTTAAATGGTGCGTATTTCTTTTTAAGCCGTCCTAATTAAAATGGTGCATTTCTATGTTTGATAATAATTTTACACTACAAACAATGTGACCCCACACATCTTCACACACTTTTAAACTACAATCTTATTCTCATTAAATCTCGTGCTGAAAAGAAGTGCACCATTTAAGTTGGGACGGAGGTAGTAGAAGTTTTTTACACTCATCCATAAGTGTATAAGTTTTTCATATCAAAATCAATAAAAATACTAAAACACTCCTAAATAATGATATATCTTTTTGGCTCAAGACACGGTCGTGTAGCCACCATGTGCAGTCATCGTGTGCACGTATATATAACTCTAATTGTGCATACGATGACTCAAGACATGATCGTGTAGCCACCGTGTACAGCCATTGTATGTACAATTACGTACCCCAATTGTGCACATGGTGGCCAGGTTGCCACACAACCGTGTCTTGCCATCATGTGCAAGTCGTAACTTATACTCTTTTATTTATTTTAACTTATCAATATATAGTGAGGTAATGTAGTAATTTAGCACATTTTGGCATAAAAAACTTATACTTTTATAAATAGGTGTAAAAATCTTTTACTTTTTATTATGTGGTATTTAAAAAAAAAATTCCCCAATTATAAATATAAATCTTTTAATTATTTGCTAAAAAAGGAATGAGACAATCAATCTATCTATATAATATATAACGCAAATTTTTGGGTGCGGCTGGCCGCATAATATGCAGTCGGTTTGAAAGTTTATATTTCTTAACAATAATGTTTACTTTTATTCATAAGAACTATCAAGTAAGCTCAATGTGGATGCTTATAGGAGTATTTACTATTCTCACTTTAAAAAAGTCATTTTACTCATCTAGAAAAACTGAAAAAGTACATTTTAAAAAATAAAAGAAAGGGATCCTATAATAGTTGTTGAAAAAAATTATTAAAATTATATAGACGTTACAACAATTTCGATATTTATCTCTTCAAAAAAACAATTTCGATATTTATAAAATTTGAGGGTCACCATTATCGGGTTGCGCGACATTTAATCTTTTCTGGTCCATGCAGGTGATTATGACTCCTTATCCCTATGTGTTTTTTCTGTCACACACTTGAACCACAAATTTTATCATATATATATATATATATATATATATATATATATATATATTGATTTAGGGGAGTTGGGGAGGGAGAGCAGTGAAGTTTGAATTCGGGACCTCATTGTTCACACACAGGATATCGCACCGCTTGGTGTCCCCTTGGGGACATCATCTATATCTTTTTGAAGAACATTTTTAGGGATATTTTGTGTCTAAATATACAATTTTTTATAAAATTTTAATTTTATACATAAATTAAAATTTGTCTTTAAATATGTAAGTGTTTTATTTTTATTTGATTTTTCACACGCTTGTCAATTGACCTTAAATTAATACTAATGTATACATATGTAATATCTAAATGACTTAAACGACCAATGTGTTAAATGATGTGGTTAGATATATATGTGTGCTTAATAATATTCTCTCTTTTATATATATTAAAAAAAAAGATATATACGTCATTGTAGCTAGTCACAATGACATTAATATACCACTTCAACTTGTCGTGATGGACGGATGACATAAATTCACCAAAAATTATCAATCGTGTGAAAAATCAAAATAATTGAAAATTTGTATATTTAGAGACTAAATTTTTATTTTATATACAAAAATTAAAATTATACTATGAAAATTTGTGTCCAATTATTTATCATCTATACAAAAATAACTAAGAGCACCCACATTAGTGAGGCTCATCCCGCCGACTCGAGTCAACCATGAGGAGTGAGTTAATCAGTCGCGAGCAACCATTATGGTGAACGTGTGTTATATACGTGTCGAAATTCAAAAGAATAATAATAAAAAAATTCACACCTGATTTCAGTGAGCAATGACGACCATTTAAGAAAGAAGAGAGAAAAGAAGTGTACCGGGAAGAGAAGATGAAACAACGGAGATTAAAGAAAAAATAGACGAGGGATATATGTTCATATATTTACACAGCAAATTCATGTATTTAATTGATTAAGAGCCAATTTTATCATCTGAATTACTCGTAACCAAATAATTCGACAATCCAATAACGCTATTCTAGATTCAAATAAGCTGACCCTATTCACATCAAATTCTCAACCATCTTGCAGTTCAAACGGCATTTGTCTTTTATTGAGAAAAAATCCAATATTATTCTATTAGGCCCCAATAATAATTTGTAGAAATTATGTGTCTCGTGAGATGATTAGTTTGTAGAGCAGACAATTCAAAAGTTAAAAAAGTTTTGGATTCAAATTCTACTAACTTTTCTATATTGAGCTGACTAAGAAAGTCGACTTTAAATTTGATTTATTTATGTTAACGAGCCTCACGAGTTCGAATTCAAAAAATGCCAATATCTAACAAATTCACGTATAGCTCGATACATGTACATTCATGTGTAGGAAAATATTGCTATAATCATAATATTCTCTTTGTCCATGCAATAAGTATTCATTTCTTTTTTTGATAAATGTACCCACACAACTCACTCACAATAAAAGTGAATCTCTTATTCCACTTACACACTTAATCAATTTTTTAAAACCCGTGTCACTCCCAAATGGATACTGATTTCATGGACGGAGAGAGTATATGATAATTCACTGTTTACTAAGATAAATTAAAATTTTAAGATATTCAAAGTCCTTCATAATTTCTATTGCTTCATCTAATTTTACTTGATTTATATTACATTAAAATGATAGAATTCAAGAAATCCTAATAATGAAGATAAAAATACTCAATCATGTATCTTATCAATAAACAAAAATAAACGCCTCCTAAAGGAGTAACTATACGAATTCAATGCTACACATTCACAAAGCTAGAATCGGATGCAGTATCTACCACCAGATTAACTGAAAATGTGAAAAAAATCTACTACCAAGTCGAGATTACAAAGCTACCATTGAACATAGTATCTAACCACAACACGACGTATCTACCGATGTTTATTACATTATACCAACGTTGGTCGAATTCTATGGTCACATACACAAACAACTTTTAAAGAAACAGAGGTAGTAACTTCATCGGTGCAAACAAGAAAAATATAACCCTAAAACATGTAGACTTTGAAAACAATGCCAAGTTGTCAATCTTTACAACCCTATAGGGAAACCATTTTCGGACTAGGATATGATAAAACTGAGAAAATGGATATAAGTAGAGACTAACCAAGATAAGGTGTGAACAAGAACAAGGAGATGACAGAAGAAGCCTTAACTTAATGATTCAAATGTAAAATGCAAAGGGGCAGATTTGACCTTACATGAAATCAGTGCTGTTGCAAGGCTAAAATGAATGAGGACCACCATATCCACATAAATTACGTCTATCCAGTGCTATCTTCTTCGGATATCTCATCTCCAGCACGCCTACAATTCATAAAACAAGATTGAGATCATTCGCCAAGCACGGCATAATACTGGCATAAAGGATTCGAGCCAAGCACATAAAGTTTCACCAAAGATAAGGCTGCTTATAAATGTCTTGTTACTATCCTCACCCGTCGATCTCTAGGGATAAGTCCCATAAAAGCAGAAAGGATATAAACAATAGGCACCATATTTATCAATTTTCTTGCCATTGGTTTTCTTCTTAAGGTGTATTATCTTTGGTTGTAAATTTATCATGAGAAAATGAGAGATAAAAAAAAAAAAATTATCCCTTTAAATCCCTTCTTTATTTTCTCTCATTTTCTACAAAGAGAATTTCACCCTTTTTCATTTATCCCATAATTCTTGGATATATTTAATCTCACCCTTTTAATGAGATATGAATCAGGTAAAATTTGCCCAAATAATAGAAATTATCAAGGGCCTTGGAATATCTTAAAATTTCAATCCATCTTAGTAAACAATGGATTAGCCTTACTATTTATCTATTTAAGCTACATGATTGATAAAATAATCCAACTTAATCAAGTGTTTGGTTTGCATGATTAGGTCCGTGCTGGATAACTATGCCCGCACTCTAATCATGCAATTGAGTGATTATTTATCACCCCAAAGTTGGGTGGACTATTTAATCGCTCTCCTATCCTATCAATCTTATCTATTTCATCCACCAAACCAAACGCCCCCTTAGAGATGACTTTGGATTATTTTTAAGTTGACCGCTTTAAATTTACATGGTTTTTATTACTAACATGATACATCTTAAAGTTCAATATTTATTCAAATAGTTGGACAATATACTTCAATATGTTAACACATATAATTGATCTTATTTGCATATTAATGCATAAGAGCTAATATAGGTAAACCGCCTGTTCTGCGGCCAGCAAAATGTGACAAGGTAATACAGTTGATATTTTAATTTATCAATGAGATGCATAGACAACTCCTTTGAAAATAAAAACTTCAATATTGAAGTTGAGTTCAAGCCCTTCCCATTTTTCTTTCATTTTGTATTTATTCTTGTAAAATAATTCTAAAAAGTTGTAATTTGTAATCATGAAATGTAAACTTGTTAGGTTTCAACTAATATTCATGAGAATGATGCCTTTCGTTCATTATGTGTTCCATTGTTATTGTTAATCTTTATTTAAATTCTACATTAAAAAATTTAGAATATTCTAAAATTAATAGTAAGAACTGAGGGGAAAAACAAACAAACAAACAAACAGTTGAAACCATCAGTTCCTACCCTTAACCAGAACAGGAATGATACTTAAAAGGGCCATTTGCGGACTTGCGGTTCCCACCTCAGATGGAACCGCAACCAACTATTCCTGAACTGTGAACACCTCTAGACACAACATGACATCATCATTTAACACTTTCCGGAGATTTTTCACAACAGAATAGTAACTATTTCCATAACCAAATTTCTGCCAAAAAAAATATTGATGTCGTCAAGTGTCAGAAACAAACCTCCAAGATGTGGTCCCACGACGAGCATTTCTCTCCAATTGCAGATTTTCTAATGCAGCAGAAGCACGGATGACATCTTCAGAATGTTCATCATTTTCATACCTCCAATTATATTCATCTCTTCTGTAGCCTGACCCAGATGATCCAGTTCTTCGATCTGAAATTTTTAACTGATTAGATAGGAGAAAAATAACTATAACTGGTGTTGTTGAACCAACTTTAAATTGTTTACTATTTACCAGATGATTGTGAAACAGCATTAGGCCTGCAAGGAGCATTTTACAATAAATTACAGACTGAAAAACAGACCAATCAAAGAGAAAGGAAGAATGAGGAATTGAAACTGATCATTAACCTTCCCAGTTGAGGTATACCCCCAGCAACTGTTGGTGGTGAAGGTCTCCTAACATTGCGTGCTTCCAAGTTTGATAGAGGTTCAGAATCTGCAATGGACGATCTCCTGTTGCCGCCTCTTCCTTGAGACAGATTCTACACGAACACGCACTAAACAATAGCTAATTCATTCCAAGGAGAGAAGATAAGCAAAAGAAACAGATACCTAAAACTCACGGTGGAGAGAATCCAAGCAGGTCAATTAGTTCATATTTTCAGTATGTTGTGGGTATATGAGAGCCAGAAAAAAAGATGAAACTATAAGTCATAGATTTGAATACCATTTTAATACAAATGTTTGGCTTGGGAAGTCAAGAATCATAATTTACAATGAGATGCACTCCCATACATCCGGATGCATGGCACATCTACCTCAATTGGAGATTAATGGATCATAATTACTAATTAGAATTAATGAACCCTAATTGGATTTAAACTAAGATGAATGTCCCGTGCATCAGTATGCACACAAGTTTTTCACCTTCACAATAGTCTGCCAAAACAGGCAGAACACATTTTCTGGAAACGTAACGTGCATTCTTTTAACTCAAACTTCAACCTACCTACCTCGAACTTCAAGAACCCCTCAAGAACGTCCAAAAGCAAAGGCCCACTGTCTCCATTCCGATTAAGGTCATAAGCGTTCTTGCTGCTGAAATCTTTTAACTCGGATTTCCAGGACTCTTTTGGCTGAAATTAAAAGCAAAAGATCAACAAACTGCAATTGTAAATGAACAAATCATCAAGTAACAAAAGTAAGGAGAAAATACCAAATTACTCTCTGGCAAGTAGACTTTTAATGTGTGGTTTAATTGGGACCAATCGAGATATTCACATATTAAGGCAGTTAGAAGCCTCCCTGAACATAAAGTATCATGAAAACATATTAGCTTGAGAAAATCTCACAACTTAGAAAGCCTTCCAAGAGCTCAAAAATAAATCTGCCTCTCCCAACACAGCTATTAAGTAGTTGAAAAAATTTGAATCTCATTATGTTTAGAAGAGTCTAAACAACTCATATACACCAGAACTATGTGAAAATTAGTACATCAATTGTGAAGAAAGATAATCCGACAATTGAAACAAAAAATTACCCGAGGGCGAGTTGTGCAGCTGCTTGGCACGATCGTTGCAGCTACCCAATAGTGCAGGAGGCAAACCGTCTTCTTTCTCAATTACTTTATCCTCTTCTTCGATTGCTTCAAACACACTAGCTCTAAGCTCAGCCTAAAACCAAATTATAACTTTCAGCATAATGTAAGGAACCGTACATAAAGGCGCATATTAACTTGTTAGGAAGATTGATAACTCTACAAAAGTTTCTGGTAAATATAAATTCACAGCAACAAACTTCACTTTATCAATGTTGTATGTTTACATACTAAATCCAAGAACCTTTACAGAGACAAGGTAGCTACAAAACACCTTTCCAGCATTCTAAACATAGGCTTATTCTCTTAAAAACCAAATTCACATAGCACCCACCCATGAAAGGAAGTCGAAAGCCACAACTAAGTAACATCTCAAGTGCATTTACCTCAAAAACTACTAAAGAAAAAGAAACATACTAACTAGCTCTCAATATCTTCAGTTTTGCTATCAGCTCAAATCTGGAGCTAACCAACAACCAATAAACATATATTAATATCAAAACCACTATAACATGTCTTAGCTACAAACTGCAAATAGAAAATCACACGATCCCATTAGTCCTTCCCCAACAATTTAACACAGGCACAAACAGGGAAAAAAATTAAAAATAAAAAAAGCACCCAAAAATATCACGATTGAGAAACAATATTGAAGCAAATGGGAATAAAATTAACGAGGGCATCGATGCTAACACGGATCTTGGCGAGAACGCCTTTCTTCTCCAATGTACGAGTAACCAGGGTTTTTAAATCCATCATTTCTCTCGTATAATCGTCCATTCTAATTTTCAAATTTCCCCCAATTTTTCAAGAATTTCTTCCCCAGCTCCGAAAACCCACCGAAGTTTATCAGGGCCCTGTTCTGATTCTTGAATGCTGCGAAATTTAATGATTCTTGATTTTTTGAAATTGCTTTAGTTGGAATTGCGCATAATTTTGGGAGCGTTGTCGAGAATCATTGCCTCAACCAATTGTAGAAACTTTGCAAGTCGCTTTCCTAAGAATAAATCGTTGCAGATGTGGATATGCGACTTTAGTTGGCATTGTTAATAGAAACTAGCATTTGTAAATGTGTGATGAGGAGTAAAGTAAGGGCCGAATTATTTATACATATTATTATTATTACTGTTATTATTGTTGTTATTTTGAATATTTGGTGTAGCGTTGACTTAATAAGGTTGCTTTATCAATCGGGAATTATCTTGATAGCTTAACGACTCGCTCTATTTCGACTTTGACAATCCAACTCTGCATTAGCCTCGATGACTCAATTCCAAGATAAAGATTGTTGTAATAACTCCACGTCCTTCGAACGCTCGCAAGGGCCTTCTTTGTCCAATTCGCTGAAGCTTCTTTCCAAATTCACCCTTTTTTTCCCTCACAATCCCTAAAAGTTGTCGGCCGCCGCCGTCATTTTCCAAATTCACCCTCCATTTTCCAGCTTCGATCGGTCTCTCTCTCACACTCTCCTTCACAGACCACGCACACACAGGCCATCACGGTCTCCTTCTGCATCTCCCTCGATCAGTCTATCTCACATTCTCTGCTAAGTTTCAAGATGCCACCGCCGAAAATCGAAAGAGTAGGGGGGCCGTGGATTTGGGGATCTAGGGTTTCGTAGGAGGAATAGGGATAAAATCGGCAGTGGTTAGCTTCTCGCCACTAATGTAGCCGAATTTAGGTGGTCGGGGCTGGATCTGGAGCCAAAGACGGAGAGAAGAGTAGCTCCTAGGCGGTGATACAGCGGAGGCTCTGCCAGTGAGCACTATAGGCAGGCTAGAAGAGGGAGAGATGAGAGAAGACAGGCGAGAAAAAATAAAAGAGAGCTAAGAAGAAAGAGAGAGAATCAGCTGGTTGCAGGTGGCGGCAGGGGGCGGCGACGGCGGATGGGGGCGTATTACCAGCTGCCACCGTGTCAATTCCGACTGCCACTGTGCCATTACCGATGCCGGCGTATGAAAAAACCGGTCACCGGACAAAAACAAGACAAAACTGAAAGGTTATATATTTAAAAGTAGAGTTTTTAAATTATGAGCAAAAACCAATTAGGGGTAAACGTTATGGATTTACAGGCAACTACCCCTAATTATAATTGTAATGGGTAAAATTCATATAAGCTTAAACTATATGGCCCAACGGGCCAGCCCGGTAAAGTGATCCATACCACATTCATAGCATAAGGTCCAAAGTAAGCCCGTATGGGGGAGATACGTGAACCCGCTAGGAAAAACCCTAAACGCGACAGTTACTTGGCGACTAGGTCAGATGAGAGTCACGGGAGATCGTTTCCTAAGAAGTCAGAACTGCTAGGGTTTCAAGGAGCATTCCAGCAAACCCTAACCCTAGTCGCCTCCCTGCAGGCCCGTGACCTATATATACTAATTCACTAACAGAATCATGGTATCCACAATCACTCGTATCCACTGTTGCACTCGCACACGATCTTTCACTCTTGTTATCACCCGCTCTCCCCACTTTTCCGTTTCGCCTCTACGCTTACAACTCTCTAGGGTTTCGATCGCCCGACTAGCCCCGCTAGCCCGGACGTCCGTCGCCCCTTATTCCACATCGCTCATTAGCTCTAACTCCGACTACCGAGACACCCCGATCATCCGGAGAACTCCCTTATTACTATCATTACTCTATCTCCTCTCCATCATTTATTTATTTCATTACGTTACTTACGTCTCTTGTTCATATTAATTCACTGACTTGAGCGTCGGAGGCCCTTCCATCGACACCCCCATCGGTGCTCTTCGGAGGGCTCTAATGTTGCTTGCGGTTTCAGGTTGCTAGTGTCCGTCGATCCATACGTGACTGACGTCGCTTCCGTAATTGTCGGATTCACCCCCAACAATAATTATTAACACTACCTTTTAAATGAAATATTTTCTCTAGTCACAATACATTCAACCATTTTTATTAAAATTTGTGTCGTTCCATTTTATGACTATTTTTTTTGCGAGCAGAGGGAGTATAAAATAAATATTAACTCGATTGTCATGTAAATACTAGTAGGCCAGCTCGTGCGATGCATGACCAACATCGAAATTAAATGATATTTTAAATAAAAAATATACATATTAAACATAATTTAAATATAAGTTAATGCAAATATCAATCTAAAAAAATGAAATTATCCACGACATAATCTCAATTAAAAAAAAACATGAATTTGAAAATGTTTGAATTTTCAATTTTTGAAATACCAATTAATTATTTTTTAACTAATAATGTGTGTAAATATATAAATCATCAAATATCAAAAGCAATTATAAATGATAAATGAGTATCATGATGTATCATATAATATTCTAAGATGTACAAAACTATTTATTTGCATATAGTTTAATATATTTTTTGAATGCATATTTATGTGATCATTTTGTTTACATACAATTTTTAACATAAAGTTTTTCTCTGCAACATCCAAAGATTTGATTTTACAGAAAAAATATGATTTGTTTTCATAAATAAAATTGGTCAATTTATTAAGTATAATTTTATAATATTGAACAATGATGTTGCAGTATTTTAGTTGATTTTGATTTTAATTAAAAAAATATTTGAAAGTTAGTTATATCTGTAAATCGTAAGTGTATACATGTCACGTAATTTGAATAAACATGACAACAATTATTTTTATATGCATAAAAAAAAGAAACAATAGTGCAGAATGACCCTATTCAACATACAACATCAAATTTTGTCCACCATTTGAAAAAACATAAATTTTGGTCATTTTTTGTATGTCATGACTATTCTACCCTTCTCTCTCTATCTCCAGCGGCTCCTCTCTCTTTCTCATCTCCCTCTCTCTGCTCCAGCGGCTCCTCTCTCTTTCTCATCTCCCTCTCTCTCTCTCCAGTGGCTGCGCGGCAGCGGCGTCGAGCTTGGAGAATTCGTCGGAGTTCTCGCGGCGGTGGTGGAGGAGATCCTCCCCCTCTCTCTCTCCAGCGGCTGCCACTCTCTCCTCTCTCTTTCTCATCTCTCTCTCTCTCTCCAGCGCGCCGCCTGGGCAGAATTAATCGGAGTAGAGGATGAGGCGGCGGCGGCGGCAGATCTGGTCTGATGAGGCGGCGGTGGTGGATCTGATCTGATCGTTGCGCCACCTCCTCCATCGGCAGATCTGATCTCCGCCTCCTTCGATTTCAGCCATGGCAGATCTGATCTGATCTGTGTGCTGCACGTATGGCACTTATGACACTATTAGTGCCATAAGTGCACACTTCCCCCTAGGGTTTAGATATTCTATTTAGGGTTTAGATTATCCATTTGAGGTTTATATGTTCCATTTAGGGTTTAGATTATCCATTTAAGGTTTAGATGTTCCATTTAGAGTTTAAATGATGTTGTTGTTTCTGTATTTGTGCTGCACGTATGACACTATTAGTGCCATAAGTGCCCAAAATGATTATTTTACTTGGTTTTATTTTGGATTTCCGTTGGTACTTATGGCATTTTAGATTTCTGTTGGCACTTATGGCACTAATAGTGCCATAAGTGCCAACGGAAATCCAAAATAAAACCAAAGTAAAATCTTGGCACTAATAGTGCCATAAGTGTCTAACCCGACCCGGCATGCGACCCGCGTGCCTGATCCTACCCGATCCGCCTCATTAAGGGTAAAAACGTCCAAATCAATAAAAATTGCCAAAATTTGTGTTTTTTCAATGTGTGGCCATAAATTGTGTTTTATGTTTCATTTTGGCTACTTCAAAATTTTACTCTAAAAAAAATGTGCTATGAGTAAGTGAAAAAATAAAGGGTTGAACATGAGATATACGTAGTTCATTTTCAAAAATAAAATTTAGAGTTAATATATAAAACTATCCACTTTCATATTGTAAAGATAAAAATTGTCCACTAAGATAAAAACATTAAAAATTGGCCAGTTTTTAGATAAAAGTACAAAATTGCCCCTTACTTTAAAATTTAAAAAAATGGCCACTCATTTCTCTCTTTCTCTCCTCTCTCTCTTCACCTTCATGTCACTTTTTCTCTCTCTCTCTCCCTCCCTCCCATTTCCTCTCCTTCTCGTCCTCGTCGCCGCTCCACAGTTGCCGCCCACCACCACCGCTACGCTGCTGTTTCTGAGACGGAGGGAGCCGCGCATGCGGCAGCGTTGCTCCGCCACTGCTGACTCGCCGGGGAATAAGACGCGCTTCTGGCTCGGCACCTTTGACTCCGCTGTGCCACCTCCCCCGGTTCGACGCTCCGCCTTCCCCGGTTCGACGCGCCGCCTCCCTGGTTCGACGCTCCTTCGGAAGCCTCCCCCTCCGTTCGCCTACATTAGCGCCTCCTCTGTACACCTATATTCGAGTCCGCCCCATCCCTGAATTCCAATTCGCCTCGCCGGAGCCGTTGCAGCGGCTGGGCAGATCTGGCGCGGCCGTGAGCTGCCCACTGAACGGTAGATCTGGCGCGGGCAATAGAGGATGGGGTCGGACGGCGGTGGGTGGTGTGGGGTTCGGTCGGCGGTGGGTGGCTGCAGCAGCTGGGCAGATCCGGTGTAGATTCGGCTGGGCAGATCCGATGTGTATCAGAGAAGTCGAAACCAGATCCGGTCAAAGCAGACCCGGTCAAATTCTATATCAATCTCTACAAATCTTATGGTAGAGAGAGACAAAAAGAAAGAGAGAATCCAGCAGCACATATTTCAGTACTCCATAGAATGCCTCTGAGAAAAAAAAAAATAGCATAGAATGATCTCATCTGGTCAATGGTGGTAGAGTTGTCGGCCATAAGCTGTGTGCGGTGGTTTTGGTTGTTGGAAAATTTAGGAGTCCATCGCTGGAAGAGATTTTGATTGTATTGTATTGATAATTAATTAATATATTTAACTGATATTTTGAGGGTGTATAGATCGATTGAAAGATAAAGAGATTTTCGACAATTGATTAAAGTTCTTAAATTCACAACTAGATCTATGAATTCACAACTTAAATGTTCTTGAATTCACAACCAGCTCGATGAATTCACAACTTAAAATTCTTGAATTCACAACCAGCTCGATGAATTCACAACTAAAACTCGAATTCACAACCAAAATAAATTCTAGTTTTAATTGTGAATTCAAACTTTAAAAACTCAAATTCACAATTACTTGAATTCACAATCAAAATAAATTTGGTTGTGAATTAAATTTTACTTGCGAATTCGTCTGGTTGTGAAATCACAACCAAAAAATTCTGATTGTGAATTAAATTTTAGGGTTTAGGGTTTAGGGTTCACAACTAGGGTTTACGGTTTCAGTTCAGTTCAGTTGTGAATTTACTGTTTCAGTTCAGTTGTGAATTCACAACCACTACAAGAAAACACGCGTTTAACGACCGAAAATTTCGGTCGTTAATTTTTCGGCCTTAACGACCGATTTACGACCGTTTAACGACCGATTTTATTTTTTATTTATTTTTATTTTTTAACGACCGAAAATTCGGTCGCTAATTATTTTTTTAATATTTTAATATTTAATTTTTCTTAACGACCGAATTTTCGGTCGTAAAAATTATTTTTTTATATTTTAATTATTTTTTAAATTTTAACGACCGAAAATTTGGTCGTTAATATATATATTTTTATTTTTTTATTAAAAAATTATTTTTTTTTAATTTTTTTTTAATAATTTTTTTTAACGACCGAATTATTCGATCGTTAATATTATTTTTAATTTTTTTTATTTTTTTTAATTTTTTTTAATTATTTTTTTTAAAGACCGAATTTTCGGTCGTAAAAATTATAGTTTTATATTTTAATTATTTTTTAAATTTTAACGACCGAAAATTCGGTCGTTAATATATATATTTTTATTTCTTTTTAAAAATAATTTTTTTTAACGACCGAATTATTCGGTCGTTAATATTATTTTTTAATTTTTTTTATTTTTTTTAATTTTTTTTAATTTTTTTTAATTTTTTTTAAATAAAAAAATATTTTTTTAAATTTTTTTTAAAGACCGAATTTTTCGGTCGTTAAAATTATTTTTATTTATTTTTAATTAATTTATTTATTTATTTTATTTATTAACGACCGAATAATCGGTCATTAATTTTATTTTTCCAATTTTAAAAATTTTAAATTTCATTTTTATTTTTATTTTTTGATTATATATATATATATATTTAATTATTTTTTATTAATTTTCTATTTAATTATTATTTTCAAATTATAGAGAATATTTTAAAAATGATTGTTATTTTCATAATATTATTCTATAAAAATAGATAATATTGATTATTAATAAAAATGTGATATTATTTGCAAATAATAATAAATTATTAGACTTATTAGATTTTCTAAATTATTAGATTCATTATTTTCAAAATATTAATAATTTTATTATTTTAAAATAATAAAATTATTTTTCAAATATTAATTTTATTAAAATTGATTATTTGATTTAATATTGATTTTGTTGTATATTTGATTGTTATTTTTCATACTCATATTTTCTTTTCTTTTTTTAATTACGATAATATTAATTTTTTATTATTTTAAATTCGATCGTATATTTATCGTCAATGTTTCGCCGACACCACAAATCTTAGTTATTATCTCGACATATTATAAGGTTATGAATGATTAATGATATTTTATATTGAATTAGAGTTTAAATGAATTAATAGGAACTATATATATCAATAATACGAGTGTTCTGTACTGGTGACTACTCGAAAAGAACTTCAAGGTTAAGCGTGCTTGACTTAGAGCACAAGTGAGATGGGTGACCTACTGGGAAGTTCGTCAAATGGTATGCAATTAAAGTAAAAATACATTAGAAATACACTAAAAATACTTGTGGGATACAAAGATAAAAAAAAAAATTATTTTTTTCGAAAAAAAACAATATTTTTTTTTATTAATTTTTAACGACCGAAAATTCGGTCGTTAAAAATAAAATTTCGGTCGTTATTTAAAAAAAATAAAAAAAATTATTTTTTTTATTTATTTTTTTTCTCTTTTTAACGACTGAAATTTCGGTCGTTAAAAATAAAAAATCGATCGTTAAATTTAACGACCGAAAAAACGGTCGTTAAAACTCGGGCGACGATGCAAACAACGACCGATTTTTGGGTTTTAACGACCGAAATTTCGGTCGTTAGAGCCGCATTTTCTTGTAGTGAACTAGGTTTACGGTTTCAGTTCAGTTCAGTTGTGAATTTACTGTTTCAGTTGTGAATTCACAATCATAATAATTCACAACTAGGGTTTAGGTTTAGGATTTAGGGTTTAGGGTTTCAGTTCAGTTCAATTGTGAATTTACTGATTAAGTTCATTTGTGAATTTACTGTTTCAGTTCAGTTGTGAATTCACAATCGTAATAATTCACAACTAGGGTTTAGGTTTAGGGTTTCAATTCAGTTCAGTTGTGAATTTACTGTTTCAGTTCAGTTGTGAATTCACAATTGTAATAATTCACAACTAGGGTTTAGGTTTAGGGTTTAGTGTTTCAGTTCAGTTCAGTTGTGAATTCACAATCGTAATAATTTACAACTAGAGTTTAGGTTTAGGGTTTAGGGTTTAGGGTTTAGGATTTCAGTTCAGTTTAGTTGTGAATTCAAAACCAAAAAAATCTGGTTGTGAATTAAATTTTGATTGTGAATTCGACTGGTTGTGAATTGTGAGATTTTTTAAAGGGGTGATGTAAAGTGGACATTTTTTAATTTTTAATGTGAAGGGTATTTTGGTAACACTGGCCATTTTTTAATATTTTTATCTTAGTGGACAATTTTTAATTTTACAATATGAAAGTGGCCATTTTAAAAATCCACTCTAAAATTTATATGATTTAATATTTAAAATGTTATTTTTAAGATATATATGTATATATATATATAATTATTTACCTACAAATTTATATTAGTATAAATTTTACTTTAGAAAATTATTTTTAAGATAAAGAGTTCTAAAATGAACAAATATAAGTTTTATCTTTTTAGTTGCATTAAATTGTTATAATAATGAAAGATAAGAAGTGAAACATTAAATTTGGAGAAATGAGAGGATAAAGGAAAGATGATAGATTAGAGAGAAAAATATAATAATTTTATGATTTTAAACGATAATAACTTATTCGTTTCAAATTTCTTTTTTATAATTTTTATATTAAATTGAAGATCTTTTCGTTATCTTTAATTTAATATCCATGTTGAATAGTTTTTTTATGAATCAAAGTTGTTGATTTTAAGAAAAGAATCAAAACAAAAAAAGGTAAACAAGGATAGAGAAATTTTGGTGGGAAAAAGTTAACGTTAGACTTCTCTTTTATATATTATATTAAATAAATTATAATTAACAATAAAAATATAATTAACTATAGATATTTAAATAAAAATCCATAATCACTTAATTTAAATACATATATAATAATGACGTGGTCTCCTGTACACCCGGGTTGTACCCGACCCAGATCCTGACCCAATTGGACTATCTTGATCCATTTTTTCTTCAAATGACACTAATATTAATATGAAATGACACTAACACTAACACGATCTTGGAATGACACTAACACTATTTTATTTTACAAATGACACTATTTGAAAAATAACACTGACACTATTTTGTTTTACAAATAATACTATTTCGAAAATGACACTAACACTATATTGAAATGACACTATATGAAGATGACACTAACACTATATTGAAATGACACTAACACTTGACATTCGGGTAGGATAGTCCAGTTGGGTCAGATTCGGATCAGGACCCTAGTGTACCGTACACTCGGATGTACAAAAGACTTTGTGTATGTTAGAAATATAGTGTTATTTATGGTATGATAGAATAGGGTTTATTACCTTCCTTATATAGATTAGAATCTCTTGTATATTTATATGTGCAGTGTCCAGTGATATGATATACAGAAAATTCACCCCAATTATGTTTTACGTTGCTTTCTTACATGGTATTAGAGCAATCGATCTAGGGTTTGAGATTTAGGATTTTTCAAAAAATTTCAAATTTGAAAATTAGGGTTTACAGAAAATTAGGGTTTACCCTAGCTGCCGCTGTCTACCTCCGTTCTAGCCCTAACCATTCGACACCTCCAGTTCAGGGAGGTGCACCGTTGTCCGGCGACCTTACGCCTGAAGTCCGGCGGCCACCGGAGTCCGGCTGACCAGAGGCATGTTTCCGGCACGTAACGGCGCGTGCGACACCGGAATCTGCTCTTTCGTCTCGACATCCTCTTTCGATCTGTGTACCTGTTAGGGTCAATACCAGAGTGGTGTTGGATCCGTTTCAGTACAGCTTCAATTTTCTAGCAGTTTTCGTTTCTGTTTTGTGATTTTGATTTTCAACATGTCTGATGCGGAGCCTAGGACTGTTGATATTATGCCTGTGATGACTAGAATCACAGAACACAAACTTACTCCAAACAATTATATGGATTGGCGTCAAACTATTGAACTTTATCTTTTGAGTATATCTATGGATAAACATATGACTGATGATTCACCATCTTCCGGTGCTTCACAACTTACATGGCTTCGAGAGGATGCTCGGTTGTTCTTGCAGATTCGTAATTCCATCAGTAGCGAGGTCGTTGGCATGATTACTCACTGCAAGACGGTTAAAGCTCTTATGACTTATCTTGACTTATTGTATTCGGGGAAAGAAAACATTTCTCGAATTTATGATGTGTGTCAGGCATTTTATAGGTCGGACAAAGGGGATCGCTCGATTACAGAGTATTTCATGGCATTCAAGAAGGCTTATGAAGAACTTAATTCACTGCTTCCTTTTAGTAGCGATGTCAGTGTCCAACTTGCCCAACGGGAGAAGATGGCTGTGATGAGTTTTTTGGCGGGCCTTCCGGATGATTTTGAAACTGCTAAATTACAGATTCTGTCCGACTCTAAGATTTCCTCCCTTCAAAAAGCTTTTTGTCGAATTCTTCGGACTGAACGTTCACCCTCTGTCCCTGTCTCTCACCTTGGGAGTGTCCTGTCAGCCGTGCTCCTACATATGAGTCTGGGAAGACTCAATACAAGCACAACGGGACCAAAGGACAACCTTCAGCATCTCGTGGGCAGGGACAGTGGCCTTCCTCTGTGGAATGTCGCTATTGTCATGACTTTGGACATATCAAGAGGGATTGTCCGAAACTGCGCAATAAGAAGCCTTCGTCTGCTCATGTGGCAGACAGTGGCAATCATAGTGGCGCGTCTAGTGATTCTGTCACTATTTCAGCCAATGAATATGCCAAGTTGTTACAGCAACAAGAGATAAGTCCATCCCATTCTGTCACTGCTATTGCCGAGTCAGGTAAACCTATGCTTGTCTAGTTTTCTCACCTTCCAAATGGGTCATATATTCTGGTGCCACCGATCATATGACAGGTAATTCCAAAGTATTCTCTACCTTTGAGTCTCAAAATACCTATTTTCCCGTTACATTAGCTGATGGATCCCAATCTTATGTTGTTGGATCAGGAACGGTCAATCCTACACCGTTTCTATCCCTGTCTTCTGTTCTTAACCTTCCTAAACTCTCGTTCAATTTGGTCTCTGTGAGCAAGCTTACTTGCACTCTTCGTTGTAGTGTCTCATTCTTTTCTGATTATTGTTTGTTTCAGGATCTTGCGACGAAGAAGATTATTGGTAAGGGGCATGAGTCAGATGGTCTCTACATTCTTGATACACAACCACCTTCATCAGTAACATGTACCGGAACCATCTCTCCTATGGAAGCACATTGTCGGTTGGGACACCCCTCTCTATTATCCTTAAAGAAGTTGTGTCCCCAACTTACCAAGTTGTCATCTTTAGATTGTGAGTCTTGTCAGTTTGCAAAGTTTCATCGTGTTAGTTTAAGTCCTAGAGTCAATAAACGAGCTAATGCTCCATTTGAGTTAGTCCATTCTGATGTTTGGGGTCCTTGTTCTGTGACATCAAAACCTGGGTTTCGTTATTTTGTCACTTTTGTTGATGACTACTCTCGTATGACATGGTTATATTTGATGAAGAATCGTTCTGAGTTATTTACCCATTTTCTGCCTTTTGTTCTGAAATAAAGACTCAATTTGGTGTGCCTGTCAAAATTTTACGAAGTGATAATGTTAAAGAATATTTGTCTCATACATTTCGTAATTATATGATGCACAACGATATTCTTCATCAAACTTCTTGTGTTGACACACCATCTCAAAATGGTGTTGCCGAAAGAAAAAATAGACATCTTCTTGAGACCGCTCGAGCTTTGTTATTTACTAGAAAAGTTCCTAAGTATTTTTAGGTTGATGTTGTCTCGACTGCTTGTTTCCTCATCAATCGGATGCCATCTTCCGTTCTTAGTGGTGAGTCACCCTTTCACGTTCTCTTTCCATCTCAACCTTTGTTTCCCATTGAGCCCAAAATATTTGGTAGTATGTGCTATGTTCGAGATGTTCGACCTCATGTTACAAAATTAGATTCGAAATCTCTAAAGTGTATATTTCTGGGGTATTCTAGGGTTCAAAAGGGTTATCGGTGTTTCTGTCCTAGTCTCAACAAATATCTTGTCTCCATTGATATTTCCTTTTCTGAACACATACATTTCTCTCCTGACCTCACTCTTTCTCCCACTAAGGAAGATGATCCTGACTTTCTCAGTTATACAGTTTCCACACTGATAGTTCCTCCATCCGAGTCTACTAAGCCACCCATCGTCCAAACATACTCTCGTCGTCCTCCTCCTTCCGTGCCTGCTCCTACTGAGGTGGTTCGTGATACGTCATCTTCGTGTCCCGATGAGCCAGTATCTTCGTCGTCAGATCCAACTCCGAGTGATGATCTTCACATTGCCCTTCGCAAAGGTAAACGCACTTGTACGTATCTCATTGCTGCATTTGTCTCTTATGCTCACTTATCTCCTGCCACTCGTGCTCTTGTTGCTTCTCTTGTTCGCATTCCTAAAACTGTTGCTAAAGCTTTGGCTCATTCTGGTTGGACCGCTGCTATGGTTGAGGAGATGAATGCTTTGATAGCTAATGAGACTTGGGTTCTTGTTGAACTACCTCCTGGTAAACGATCCATTGGTTGTAAGTGGGTGTTTACAATTAAAGTTAACCCTGATGGTTCAATCTCTCGTTTAAAAGCTCGTCTTGTTGCAAAAGGCTATGCTCAGATTCATGGTGTTGATTATTCTGAAACTTTTTCTCCTGTCGCGAAACTGACATCTATTAGGCTCTTGATTTCATTGGCAGCCTCGAATCATTGGCCTTTGCATCAGTTAGATATCAAGAATGCTTTCTTGCATGGTGATCTAGTTGATAACATCTATATGGAGCAACTGCATGGCTTTGTTGCTCAGAGGGAGTCTCATAAGGTTTGTTATCTTCGTAAATCATTGTATGGTTTGAAGCAGAGTCCTCGGGCATGGTTTGGTACATTTACTCGTGCTCTTGAGGAGTTTGGTATGAAGCAGAGTAAATCTGATCATTCTGTTTTCTACCAAAATTCTGATCGTGGTATTATACTGTTAGTTGTTTATGTGGACGATATTGTGATCACTGGTAGTAACTTTGAAGGCATTGCATCTCTGAAAGCTTTCTTTGCTACTAAGTTTGATACTAAAGATTTGGGAGAGCTTAAGTATTTTCTTGGCGTTGAAGTGATCAGAAGCAAGAAAGGAAGAATTTTCTTGTCTCAAAGGAAGTATGTGCTTGATTTACTATCTGAAACAGGGAAATTGGGAGCTAAACCACGTAGCACCCCAATGGTTCCTAACTTACAACTCACAAAGGATGGTGTGCTGCTTGACGACCCTGAGAGATACATGAGAGTTGTTGGAAAGTTGAATTATTTGAGAGTAACACGTCCTGATATTGCTTATTCAGTAAGTGTGGTAAGTCAATATATGTCTTTACCAACTGTTGATCATTGGAGGGCAGTGGAGCAGATTTTATGCTATTTGAAGGGAGCACCTGGACGTGGAATTGTGTATGGTGATCATGGCCATGACAAGATTGAGTGTTTCTCAGATGCTGATTGGGCTGGAGCAAGAGAAGATCGAAGGTCTACCTCATGATATTGTGTGTTCCTTGGAGGGAATTTGATTTCGTGGCAAAGCAAGAAACAGAAGGTCGTCTCACGCTCAAGTGCAGAGTCAGAATTAGGGCTGAGCATCGGTTCAAAACCGAACCGAACCGAACCATTTTAAGAAAACCGAAACCGAACCGACCATGGTAGCAGACGAACCGAACCGAACCGCCTGAACCCTGAAAACCGACCAAAACCGAACCGGCCGAAACCGATCGGTTTCGGTCTATAACCGAACCGACCGAGATTTTATCTTCTTTTCTTTTTTCAAAAAATCTGCCAAATTTGCCAAATCTATCAAACTACAAAACATAAATCTGTGCACAACTGCACATATTCGAAATTGGAAAATTGACCAACAAAAACATAATAAATTGGCTTACCTTCCGGAGGAGGGAAGAAGGGTGGTGGGGGGAGGTCTGCGTCAGTGGCGGTCCGGCGGAGGAGTCGCGGGCGGCGAGTCTGCTCGTGAATCGCGGAGGACACGCGGGCTCGTGGCTCGTGCTGGTCTGGTCTGCTCGCCCTGGAGGAGAAACGCCGGGGTGGGGGCGGTCGCCGGTCAGAGAGGTGTCGGCTAGGCTGTGTGGAGAATGGAGGCTGCGAGGCGTGGCTGGGAGGAAGGGAAGAGACGTGGCTGGACCTTAAAATGGGAGGCGCGGCTGGACCTTAAAAATCTGAAATGAAGAGTAGGGTTTTAGACATTTAGTTCTAATATAAAATAAATAATAAATAATATATATATATATATTAATATATATGTATCGGTTCGGTTCGGTTCATAACCGAACCAAGAACAGAAAACCGAAACCGAACCGATACATGGTCGGTTTTTAACTTTAAAAACCGAACCGAAAACCGAACCAGAATTTCCAAAACCGAACCGAACCAGAAATGATCGGTTCGGTCGGTTTTTTCGGTTCGGTCGGTTCTATGCTCAGCCCTAGTCAGAATATAGAGCTATGGCTAAAGCTACATGTGAGATTATGTGGGTGCGTCAGTTTTTGGTTGAAGTGGGCTTGAATGTTTCAACACCAGCTAAGTTGTGGTGTGATAATCAAGCTGCATGTCATATTGCATCTAATCCGGTCTTCCATGAAAGGACGAAGCATATTGAGATAGATTGTCACTTTATTCGTGAGAAGATTCAACAAGGACTGATCACTACTGGATATATGAAAAGTGAAGACCAGTTGGGAGATATCTTCACAAAGGCTCTTAATGGTGTTAGGATTAGTTATCTTTGTAACAAGCTCGGCATGATTAATATCTATGCTCCGCTTAAGGGGGAGTGTTAGAAATATAGTGTTATTTATGGTATGATAGAATAGGGTTTATTACCTTCCTTATATAGATTAGAATCTCTTGTATATATATATGTGCAGTGTCCAGTGATACGATATACAGAAAATTCACCCCAATTATGTTTTACGTTGCTTTCTTACGGTGTATAATAATTATAGTTAGTGTCTTTCAATTATTGGAAGAATAGTATTTACAACTAAAACTAAAATATTTAAATATGTATATTATTATAATATTTATACAATTCAAGTTATTATCTTTTTTAATCGAGAATTAACTCAAGTTAAATTCGACAAATACATTTCACCTCATAAATAAATAACTACATAAATGTGTTGTGAGATTCCAATATGTGTATACACATAATTAGACTGATATATATATATATATATATATATATGTGTGTGTGTGTGTGTGTGCGCGCGCGCGTGTGTGTACACACACACACACAATATTATTATCTTATTTTATAATTTTGATATTTTAAATAACTTAAAGCCATATATTTAATTTTTTGTTCGATAAATAAAAATTTTAACATATTTTTATTTATATATATATATATATACACACATAATATATTTTTTATTTTTATTATTTAATCTCATATCATAAATAAGTGTTCGGAAAAATTCATGTTCTGATGAATCCCAAAACTACCTAACATGATTATTCAGCGTTGTAATTAGTTTTTAGCTTATCTGTTGGGAAGTTGAGTTTCTTTTTACATGTAGTAAGTCAAGGTGAAACTTAAGATGAAGTATCCGTTGAAGAGCACGAAGAATAGAAGTTTTCGATCAAATCAAAACTGAATAATACACACTCAGTTGAAGCTAGTGTACCAATCAACAAAGAAGTCTTCTCAACTGATAACAAGATAGCTAACGAATCAACGAAAGTACTCAGTTACAAAGCCACTAAATTACTCTATTGAAATGTACTTTGTCTGACAGATCTTCAGATGATCTGATTGCTAAGAGAGATTGTATTCTATGTTGCAAAACTGACAGCGACATTTCACCAACCTTCAATGAGAAGTTTCTTTTACGATGAAATAAAGAAGGATTATATTAATGAGCTCTCCAACGGACAACGACTCTTTCTTATACATGCTCTTATATATACTTCGTGGGTTCAAACACAATAACTACTGAAACTCTGTACGATCAAATCCTACAAGTCTTCTAAAGCTCAATAACACACTTTTAGCATATAATTGCGAAGAATGAATTTTTACAAGCTCAGAAAATCTCCCAAGCCTACATGTTATTTTACTTGAGATCTCACATTACATTTTCTTAGTGATTAGGTATATACTCTTTGTATACTCCAGCCAGTCTCCCGAGCAAACTGATCTTTTTGTGTTATTCTAATTGTAAAAGTTAGCTCACCCTAGTTGGAAAATACTTTTGAAACACATTTTCTTCTATAATAAGTTAGGAAGTTAGGTTTAGTGTTAGAAAGTATAACGTAAGTAAGCGATTAAGCGTTGAAAAATTACCTATCCAATTGCATATACCTCGCACACACAAAATAGCAGAAACTGTATAACACAAAATATCAACGAAAGTACCACAGAAAGTAAGAACAGTGAACACAAGAGTTGTTCACCCAGTTCGGTTAAACAACCTACGTCTGGGGGGTTACGTGTTGGGAACTTAATGAAATATCCTAGCCCTTATTTTGATGATACCAAAGTCCTTAGGTTTTCTTTGTAATAGACTAGAATCTTTCGAACTCAAGTGTTGGAGTTCACCTTCTAGTTTGTTTAGTGTTCTAAAGACTGAAGACCGGAGGAATGAAGAATGAAGAACGAAGAACTAAAGACTGAAGACTTAAGAACTCAACTGTTGTTCACGATTAAAGGCAGAGTCAAATACTGATATTTGACTAAACGAGTTTCTCAACTGAAGAATCAATTATGACTGATTTATTAATGCAGGCCACGTGAATTCAACGGACTGATAGTAAAGTCAAGTATCAGTTAACATTCTTCCTCGGACTGAACCTCCAGGGTTCTAAAAGGAAGCCACGCACTTCAAGTACAACCGCATTAAATGTAGAGATACAGAGTATCGTCATTTCTCTGCAGAGCATTCCTTTTTGGTGATTACTTTTCAGAGGCGCCCTACCTCCTGTACCTGAGTAGCCGTTTCTCACCAAATAAGGAACCTCGAAGATTGAAGCCCCATCCAATTTCGAATTACCTTCCAACGGATGATTTCTTGAAGACCATCTCCGCCAACGTATCTATTCAAGATTTCTCCTATAAATAGAGCTCGAGGATCACTTCAATCTTCACCGATTCAAATACATAAGCTGAAACGCTGCTGAAATTGCAACTCAGCCAATCAAAGCCTTCCAAAGTTTGAATCGAAGAAGAGAATCCTAAAGCCAAAATCAGTCAATTGCTGATTAATACATTCTATTAGAACCTTAGGCAAATACTTGTTTATCCAAAGCCTAAGTTACCGATTACAGAGAGCCTGTTCTCTGTGATCTAGTTGGTAGTTTTCGAACCTCCTTTCAACTGACCGAAAAGAGAGTTTGAGCCGAGAGGAGTTCAGACCAGTTGTTCTGACTCCAAGAGATCTTAGCCAGCGCTAGCAAAGGCATTGTGGTGTCTTAGCGTGCTAAGAGTGTTTGAGAAATCCAACCCAGTGTGTTGGTACTGAAAATTTGATTTTCAGTTGTAAGGTTTGCTGTGCACCCGTAAGCACAAGCCCAGAGTGTTTGTCAGTGTGATCAACTGACCGTGGGCGTAGGAATTGGATTATGAACCACGTAAAAATTCCTTTGTCGTTTATCGCTTTCAGTCTTTACTTTCTTATTTGTGCACAAACTCGTAAGTTAACTGAAACTGATTAATTGCAAAGTGAAACCAAAATCTTGACAACGTGTTAATCACAAAGGCTATTTCAAAAGAAAAGTTTTCCACTGTCAGTGTTATTAGTCTAACTGATCAATCTTCGGATAGTCAGTAAGATTCATAACACTCCTCTGTTTTCCATCAAGACTGAAGCCTCACGCATATCAGTTAAAGCATTGCGCTTAACTGATATCTCTTTACTGAAGATAGATTCAGTATCAGTCTTCAACCTTTGCAACTAAAGTTTTTCTTAACTCTTTTATCAGTCAAAAGGTTGTGCTTGTTTGTTTTAAAAATAGCCTATAGGTGTATTGCCCCCTTCCATACACCTATCCTGACCTTCCAGGACCTAACACCACGCCAAAGTAAATTATCCACTAGTGAAGATAAGATATATACAGGATTTACTCGACAGACTCTAGCCTCAATATCTTCCCAAACCCTCACAACGATCTACTCTCGAAGCGTGAATAAATCCTATTCACCACCAACACCCACAATCTAAATCTTCACCAACAACCTGGTGAAGATGAAAAAACACAAAAACGCACACCCACGATCTTGCTTGCTAACAACCAACAAGATAAACGACGAGCCTGTTCTCTTGGTCACTATTATTATAGCAACAAATACCGCAACTAACACAGTGCAATTGTAGCAAATAATCAGTAACCGAGTATCGTATCCACAGGGACTATTATGATGAATCACCTTAAGTAATCCTACCTAAACCCTAGTAATATTCAGGCAAACGAAAGATTTGATTGATTAACTAAAACGCTAATAACGATAATTAAAATCACGTAGGAAATATCAAATATAAAAGACAACTGATCCTAGGGTAGTAAATTCATTAACTAAATCTACGTAATTAATCTATTAATCCTATGTACCAATTTAATCCAGTTATGATGAGAGATCACTTAATTAATCAATTACTCTCGCTAGAGCAGCAACGATCGTAGATTAGTAAATTCTCTATCTCCGTTAGGTCTCAAGAAAATCTACTAACTCCCAATAGCTCCTAAGAATAGCTCCCTATGATCCACCTATCTCCGCTAGGTCTCAAGGTTAAAATCATATCATACATTCCTGAATCCGCTAAACAGTTATCTCCGCTAGGTCTCAAACCGAATAACTACACATGCAAACTATTGATCAGATAATTCACAAGAAATTAAGCACCAGGAATTATGAATCATAAACTGGAAGGCACAAAGGTATTAACAAATTAATCACATAAATTCAATCAACTATTTACAAACCCTAGAATCAGCTAAAGGAAACTAGCTAGACATAGTAAAATAAAACATAAATATGATTAAAAAGAACGCAATTGTAAAAACGAATTATATAAAAATCGAATAAAAACTGAAGTAGCGGCTTGAATCTTCAATCTTGATCCAAGCCTTGAAAACTGGAAAACAATAAAACTAACTCAAGCTATAAAACTAAAATATGAATGCTAGGGTTCGGGTTCCGATATGGTATATCTAGATAGGTCAAAAGAGGACCTATTTATAGATTTCAGATTTCCTACGATCAACATGGAAGTTGCCATGCAAAGTAGAATTGTAAAGATAATAGAATCGTGTAAAATAAGGCAACTCTCCAGCTGGATGCGCGCTCCGGAAAATACTCCTACTCTTGCCGAATTCGCAGCTCTCGCCAGAGGAACGGATGATTTCTCTGACCTCGCCAGAGAAATGAGTCGTCAGCGAAATGGTGATTTCTCTGCTCTGACTTCGCCAGAGAAATGGTGATTTCTCTGACTTTTCACTTCCCTGACTATTGAGCGCTGGACTTTACTTCTCTGATGCTGGCGCTTCTCTGCAGAGGAATGGTGATTTCTCTGGCTTTGATTTCTCTGGCTTCTCGATTCCTCTGCTCTGACTATCGACTTCTCTGGTGATTGGTTTCTCTGCTCTGGTGAGTTGACTTCGCTGACTCCAGAGAAATGGTGATTTCTCTGACTCCAGAGAAATGGTGATTTCTCTGCTTTGGAGATGTCGGTTCCTCTGGAAAATGCCAAATTCATCCAAAATTCTCCAAAATTGCATTCTTCCGTCTCGAAAGCCTAAATCTCCTGCAAAGCATAAAACACACCATAAAACGCACCAATTTCCAGAAGATTATCTTAAAATACGCACATACAAACCCTTAAAAATAGAGTAATTTAAGCATAAATCAACTCCCCCACACTTAGCCTTTTGCTTGTCCTCAAGCAAAATCTATATGAATCCTAGGAAGAGATTGATTTCAACAATGTTCATTTCCATCCACACATTCACAAAGTCAATTCAACACTTTACAATCAACATACATCTCTCGATCATGCAAGTAACTCAAAGTTTAAGAAGCAACAAAAGAGTAATGCAAGTAATTCGATCAGACCCAATTCTCCGCTAGAAGTGAATTCCCTAATGTGATCGCCTTTATAATCAATATCACCAATTTTCACACTTTGTGTGCTTAGAATTTTCGACAGTTGAGCCATAATTCATGAAATAAAACCATTTGGATGTAATCCAAAGTCTTTTCACGTGGTTTCCCATGCTCATAGTTAGACTAGAGGAGCAGAGACTCAGAGCTGCCACATTTCAGAACAGGCCAGATGTTTCAGAGCTGGCAATTTTTAGAGTTGGCAATTCGTCCAACATTTTCACAGATAAGATACGATCGTAGGCAATCACAATGACAACACTCCTTCTAGCATCTACCGGACAAATCACGTTTTACTTACTTACAAAAGTGTTGCAACAAAACTCATAATTCTTTGCGCAAACAAGAAACATATATTAAAAGTAAAATAAGAATAACCACTAAACAAACACAAACCCGAAATGCACATCGAAAACCATCTTCTCTTCCACAAATTCATAAAAATTAGCAAGATTCGAGTCCAAAAACTAAGCATAGAAAAATCAATTTCGCCCAATTTTTGAAAAATATAAGCAACAAAAATACCCCCCACACTTAAAGCATGCCATGTCCTCATGGCATAAAAGAAATACGAAGAGTGTAGATAACGTCCCTGATTATCGGCAATGAAAAGCTGAACCATTGTGACAGGCGGCGAAAAGGGGTTTGTGGCCTTGGGCAGAGTAGAGAGTGGCTGCGCTGGGTAGGGCAGCGAAGAGAGTGGTTGCGCTGGACATGAAGATTTCCAGAAATCTGGCAGAGAAACACATGAACCACGGTGGTAGAATGAACAAAGCGCGAGTCTCGCAACTTCCAAGCTCAACACCGCACGAAAACCCAACAAAACAACAAAACAAAGAAAATAAAACGAAACTGAAAGAAAGAAAAACAAAACAAAAATAGTTGGGTTACCTCCCAACAAGTGCTTAATTTAACGTCTAGAGCTCGACGATACCTCATGGTCTCAATGAACATCAAACACAGCGGGTGTGACAGAACGCTTAACACGAACAGAGGTAGAAGACCCATGCGCATCAGCTGCATGAAAAATGACGCTTCCATTCGGCACATCTATCATAGCTCTTCCCGTAGCTAAGAATGATCAACCAAGAATCAACGGCGGATTTGCATCTTCAGGAATATCGAGGACCAAGAAATCCGTAAGGAAGACGAGCTTGTCAACCTTCACAAAGATGTCTTCAAGCTTTCCTCTCGGCTTTACTCTTGATCTATCCGCCATTTGAATCTCCATCGAGGTCGGCTTGAGATCTCCAATTCCCAACCGCTTGAAAACAGAGATGGGCATCACATTGACACTAGCCCCTAAATCACAAAGAGCCTCGGGAAAGAGCTCTCCTCCAATCTCGCACTCAATGGTGAAGCTACCCGGATCTTTCTTCTTCGAAAGTAGCTTCATTGGCAGCTCAGTGCCCACAGCTGTCGCCTGCGAGATTTTCTTATCCTCATCCTCCATCTTCTTGGTGTGAACAACTATCTTTTCTTCTTTATCATTGGCAGAGGAACGGATGTTGGCAGAGAAATGGTTGATTTCTCTGATCTGGCTGCTGAGCACTGAGCTTCGCTTCGCTGCTCTGATATCTTGAGGTTGTGCACGCCGGTCTGATTCTTCAAGTAGCCTCTCTAGCTCATCCACTATACATCTATGCTCTGTCTCCTCGGGATTGATAACTTTTTTCTCATTCTTGCAATGGGAGATCTCCAGCTTGATTTCCTTGGCATCCTTGCCATCCCGCTGCTCTGGCTGATCCCGCTGCTCTGGCCGATCCCGCTGTTCTGTCCCGCTTCTCAATTGAATTGCGTTACACTTTTTGCTCGGCTTCATAGCACATTACTCTTCAAGCACCTCCCTCTTCATCAGACTACGGGGGAATGGAGCTTTTGGGATGTACTCCCTAAGTGGAATAGGAGATTTGTATGGTTCCTCACTTGGTTGTTCATGCTCCTTGCTCGTCTCCGCACAGTTTGCCAGAAAAAATTCAATCGCTTCATCATCATCTGAAGACACAGTGTCATCGAAAATCGCATTGCATTGGTCATTCTGCTTGCCTTCGGTATGTCGAGGCCTGCTCTGCACAACTGCATGGCTAGCCATTTGGCTAACTTGCGTCTCCAAAATCTGTACCTGCTTGGACAGTGCTGAAACATTGTTCCCCATGTTAGCCATACCATTCTCTAGACTAGCCATCCTTGCACCCATGTTATTCTCAAGATTGGCAATCTTGGCACCCACAGTCGTCTCTATACTGGCCATCTTGTTGTCAATAGTAGTTTCAAAACTAGTCATCTGCACCAACAACTGTTGCATCATCTCTTCAAGTGACACCTTCTTAGGCTCATTGACAATCATCCTTGTGGAGCTCCGATCGTGTGGAAATTGGTGGCTATTGGAGGCCATCTCCTCCAATTCAAAAGTGTTTGCCTGCATAGCTGACCCCCGTCCACCTCCATCAAATTGCCCAACTTGAGATTGGTACATGTAATCGAGTAGTGAAGGTGGTGGAGGAGGCTGTGCACGTCTGTTGGCCTCTTTAATTTGTCTTTGCTCATCCAGCTGCCTCTGCAGTTCTGCAATCATTCGCCACGCAGCTTCAAGATCAAAATTCCCAGTCATCGCTTGCTTCTTCTTCTCGCGGTTATCCAACAGTTGAGACACCAAATGAAAATAAGAAACAAGAAAATCAAATACTAAAAATAAAATTAAAACTTAAAACGCCTAAAATAATGCTTAAGTCTAGTCAGAAATATTAAAGTAAATTCTAAATAGTCCCCGGCAACGGCGCCAAAAAGTTGGTCACTATTATTATAGCAACAAATACCGCAACTAACACGGTGCAATTGTAGCAAATAATGAGTAACCGAGTATCGTATCCACAGGGACTATTATGACGAATCACCTTAAGTAATCCTAACTAAACCCTAGTAATATTCAGGCAAATGAAAGATTTGATTGATTAACTAAAACGCTAATAACGATAATTAAAATCACGTAGGAAATATCAAATATAAAAGACAACTGATCCTAGGGTAGTAAATTCATTAACTAAATCTACGTAATTAATCTATTAATCCTATGTACCAATTTAATCCAGTTATGATGAGAGATCACTTAATTAATCAATTACTCTCGCTAGAGCAGCAACGATCGTAGATTAGTAAATTCTCTATCTCCGTTAGGTCTCAAGAAAATCTACTAACTCCCAATAGCTCCTAAGAATAGCTCCCTATGATCCACCTATCTCCGCTAGGTCTCAAGGTTAAAATCATATCATACATTCCTGAATCCGCTAAACAGTTATCTCCGCTAGGTCTCAAACCGAATAGCTACACATGCAAACTATTGATCAGATAATTCACAAGAAATTAAGCACCAGGAATTATGAATCATAAACTGGAAGGCACTAAGGTATTAACAAATTAATCACATAAATTCAATCAACTATTTACAAACCCTAGAATCAGCTAAAGGAAACTAGCTAGACATAGTAAAATAAAACATAAATATGATTAAAAAGAACGCAATTGTAAAAACGAATTATATAAAAACCGAATAAAAACTGAAGTAGCGGCTTGAATCTTCAATCTTGATCCAAGCCTTGAAAACTGGAAAACAATAAAACTAACTCAAGCTATAAAACTAAAATATGAATGCTAGGGTTCGGGTTCCGATATGGTATATCTAGATAGGTCAAAAGAGGACCTATTTATAGATTTCAGATTTCCTACGATCAACATGGAAGTTGCCATGCAAAGTAGAATTGTAAAGATAATAGAATCGTGTAAAATAAGGCAACTCTCCAGCTGGATGCGCGCTCCGGAAAATACTCCTACTCTTGCCGAATTCGCAGCTCTCGCCAGAGGAACGGATGATTTCTCTGACCTCGCCAGAGAAATGGGTCGTCAGCGAAATGGTGATTTCTCTGCTCTGACTTCGCCAGAGAAATGGTGATTTCTCTGACTTTTCACTTCCCTGACTATTGAGCGCTGGACTTTACTTCTCTGATGCTGGCGCTTCTCTGCAGAGGAATGGTGATTTCTCTGGCTTCTCGATTCCTCTGCTCTGACTATTGACTTCTCTGGCGATTGGTTTCTCTGCTCTGGTGAGTTGACTTCGCTGACTCCAGAGAAATGGTGATTTCTCTGACTCCAGAGAAATGGTGATTTCTCTGCTCTGGAGATGTCGGTTCATTTGGAAAACGCCAAATTCATCCAAAATTCTCCAAAATTGCATTCTTCCGTCTCGAAAGCCTAAATCTCCTGCAAAGCATAAAATACACCATAAAACGCACAAATTTCCAGAAGATTATCTTAAAATACGCACATACAAACCCTTAAAAATAGAGTAAATTAAGCATAAATCATCTCTCACAAACGAACAAGCTTAGAACTCAATAAACACACTCAACAATCATTAACTAGTTCGTCTACCCACACATATAACGAACTCAACACTCACAAGAAACACACTTTATGAATTGAAGAAGAGTAATAAACACAGCAGCAGCAACCCACTTCAATGAAAGATCTCTTCGTCTTATATAGATGTGGCGACGAAAACCCCAGAAGAGATATTGTGAACTAAGGACTCTTCTTGATGACTCTTTATCTTCAAATAACAAAGGAGACGTGCATGCTCTGGACTTTGGAAGCAAGTCTATCTAAAACCCATGAGATATACTTCAAAAATGAATATATAGATACAAACCTGCAGAGGACTGTATCAGCCAAAGTACCTGACACTGATTGGTACTTTGCTTGAAATCGTATCTGAATATTCTCAAGTATTGCTGGTACATTGTCTACATAATGACAATCAACATGATTTGAGTATGACCAATACTCAACAATCTCCCCCTTTGTCATTGATGTAGACAAAACAAGCTGCACAACTCATGAATAAACTGCAGCATACGCAATCTCAGAACTAAGAAAAGAGATAAGCCACCAAACTCCCCTTTGATACAGCACCAAACTCCCTCTCAATCAACAATTCATATTCTCCCTCCTTTTATCAATCATCAAAGACAACTTCCCCTCAACAAGAGATAGACGTGTTCTTATGAAAGAACATCTTAAAGAACATACTTCAGAGTAAAACATTCATAGCAGGATCAAGCGTCTTATGAACAACGATGGGAGCAACTTCCGTAACAACTACAGTAACACCTGCTGGAACAACGCCGGGAGTGACTTCTTTAGATTCTCTAGAAGGAACATTCGCTAATACATGAGCACTTTCCTCCAACAAATTAGAAACTCATTTAGCATGCTCGGAATCATGTTCCAATGTGATATCTCTATCTGTCTTAACATTTTCATGAACATGTATCGGCTTCTGTACCCACTTTTTCTGAATTTTTCTTATTTTCTTCACCCGTTTATCCTTCTGATAAGATCTGCAATTTGATCTAATATGGTCTAGCTTATCACAGTAATGACAGATAGGATGCCACGTTTTTCCAAATGTTCCATTCGGATGAGGTTGATCGATCTTTCCTTTAGAATATCCAACGCCCTCTAGTAATAAGAACTTTATTTGATGAAAAAGCTTTCTTGTACACGCCATCTTTCTTCTATCATCAAGATAAAATCTTCACCGAGGTCTGATGTGTCCACGACGACCACAATAATGACAAATAGGAACAAAAGATTGAGATATGTTCCTTCGTGAGGGAAGATTTTTGTATGCAGCTGGCTTGTGATAATTTTGTGTTGCCTTTCGATTATTCTCTTTTGGAATGGCAACATCGGGCTTGTGAGTATCAACTTTGGGAATCAACTCTTTCTTTAGAAATCCTATTCCAGCTTTGTTGTCAATATTTTGACCGTTCTCCAGAATTTCTTCAAGCTTGTCAGTACCCGTGTTCATCATTCTGACAAGTTTCTGATGATGTTCCAGTTCGCCAATCTTCAATTTCATAGACTGTTGGAGAACGACAATATCCTTCTTGAGATTTTCTAAAAGATCTTTGAGTTAATCCCTTTCTTTTGTTACCTCACTGAGCTGTGTGGATAAGGACTTGTTCACCTCAAGGACTGCAACGCATTTCTGATGCAAAAGCTCATAACTTTTGGCAAGATAATTCTCGTCCAACTCCTCTGTATCATTGTCTGAATCATCGAAAGTATAATCCAAAGTAGAAAGTTTTTGATATGACTGGAAACCCATAGATTAGTCTAAGGTTAATTGATTGGTCAACGACTCTCTTGTTCAATTAGGATAGTGGACGTCGGAGCAATTTATTCCGAACCACGTTAAATTGTTTGTGTGCTTTACATTTCAATATGTCTACATGTTGTGTCAATTGTCATACAATCAACACACTTACATTGCATCGTTGATCATACTCAAACTGAACCCGATTAAAGTGCACGAGACAATAAGTTTTCATTAATATTTTCAAACAAAGTGAGTAACTAAAGTCACATTCCGCATACAATCAGTTATCTGTCCAACTGATAAGTTATTCAATTGTTAGTAGGTTTGGTATTTGATCACCACTCTGAAATTTGTTTTACTCTATTATGATAGAACACTTTCTGGACGAAGTCAGCTCACAATTAGTGTGCTAATATTGTGTTACCTGAAAAATCAGCAACAATATTGTCTTACTTGTTTTGTCATTCTCAAATAAAACAAAAAGTTGTTAACTATTAGTGGATGTGCTCTTTTATCTTGTTTGTGCGTTGGAGTGCACTATTGTGCCCGATTCCCACCCAAAACCTACTATTTTAATGTATTTAATATATATATATATATATATATATATATATATAGGTTCGTTTCGGTTTCTGATCGACCCATGGTAGGGAAACCGAAATCGAACTGAAATGTCATCGGTTTAGGGTTACCGAACCAAAAATCGACCGTTAATGAACCGAATCGAACCAAAAATGATCGATTCGATCGATTTTTTTGATTCAGTTAGATTTTTGCTCACCCCTAAATACAATTGAAGAATTTGTATTATTAAGGGTTCTTAAATAGGACAAAGAATTAGCCTTCAAAATTGTAAACTAGCAACGTACAAGATTTGGGTGAATATGCAATTTAAGAGTGTGGAAATTGATTCTCCTCAACTAGATGAGGTCGCAATACGAATCTATCTCAATATATCACCAAATGTATTTAAGCTCGAACGTAAGATTAAAGTGTTCACATATTCACTGTCTAAAGATTGAGTTGCTTTAATCCAGAGGACACTCTCGATCTAAAGGTTGGCCCACAAATTCTTCTTGAACAAGCTAGAGCACTCTTGATCCAAAGGATAATTTTGAAAAATATGATTTTTATCTCTATTATCGCACTTTTTCTTTTTACTTTGGGAAAGGAGAAGAGGGAGCAGTGTGGTTTGAATCCTAGATCTCACTGTTCGTAGAGATGAGTTCGCACTGCTTGGTGTCCCCTAGGGGACTTGTAACATCATAGTTAAATTATCAAAGAGGTAAGGCAAGATTTTAATCAAAATAAAATCGAATCTCAACTTTATCTTAAATTGTAATAATATAGGAAACCAAACATATAAATAAAATAAGATTATTTTGCTATTCATGCTTTAAAAGTATTACCCAAACACAGCCTAATATTATATGCAAAGTAAAGCATATAATTGCACAAGAAATTGGCCCCTTTAATCTCTTTTTGTCTTTATTCCCAAAATCTTGTCTCCCTCCAAATTTTTTAAACCCTAATTTTATTTAGTGCGCTTTCTGCTCGAATTCCCTTTTCCATTTTTCTCCTCCACCGCTTCTCCACCGCCGTCCGCCGTCGTCATTCTCATCAAGATGGCTCCAATCGACCCCCACTCCTACACTGACTCCAGCCACCCCCTCACCACCCACATCTCCCTCTCTTTCTATTTCGATTTCCCCTCCTCCACCATCGCCTCCTCCGCCCTCCTCTCCCTTTCCGCCCCCCACTCCGGCCCACTCACACTCGACACCCGCTCCCTCTCCATCTCCGCCGTGATCGACCCCGTCACCGGCGCTCCCCTCCCCTTCACGCTCGACCCCCCTTCCCCCGACGCCGTTTTGGGGCAATCCCTTGTCGTCACCCTCTCCAATCAGTCGCAATTGCTCCTCCTCTCCAAGACGACGCCGTCCTCCTCCGCCCTACAGTGGCTGTCGCCGCCGCAGACCTTCAACAAGTCCTACCCCTTCGTCTTCACCCAATGCCAGGCCATCCACGCGCGGTCGATCTTCCCCTGCCAGGACACGCCGGCTGCCCGGATCAAATTCGCCGCGAAATTAAACATCCCGCGCTACCTCTCGGCGGTGATGTCCGCGAAGCATGTAAACCGGCGGGACCCCGCCGCCGGTGAGTGCGGCGGCGCGTGCGACGACGCCCTGTGGTGCGCGGAAGGGAGGGTCGTGGAGGAGTTCGTGATGGAGCAGCCGGTGCCGCCCTACTTGTTTGCGTTTGCGGTTGGGGAGCTGGGGTTTAGGGAGGTTGGTCCGAGGACAAAGGTGTACTCGGAGGCGGTCCCTGCCGTGTTGGATGCCGCGGCTAGGGAGTTTGCAGGGTCGGAGGAGATGATCAAGGTCGGGGAGGCGTTGTTTGGACCGTATGAGTGGGAGAGGTTCGATTTGTTGGTGTTGCCTCCGAGTTTTCCCTATGGAGGAATGGAGAATCCAAGAATGACGTTTTTGACTCCCACTGTGATCAAGGGGGACGCTACGGGGGCGCAGGTCGTAGCTCACGAGCTTGCTCATAGCTGGACGGGGAATTTGATTACTAATAAGAACAATGATCATTTCTGGTTGAATGAGGTATATGATTATTTAGATGAGTTTGTAGTGTTAGGTTGTTGAATGATATCTGTGATTGCTGTTGATAGCTTCTAATTTCTGAGCATGCATAGATTTATGGCCTCCGTTTTTGCTTTTGATTGTGATGGGTGAAATGTTGAATTGGTTTTGTGTATTCTCCCGTACAAGATGTATTGATGCCCTGATGCTGTCTGTCTAATAAATTGGTGAAGCTATTAATTATTACAAATGGCAACGGAACATAATGTGGAACAAAATACCTAAAGGGGATCCTTTATTGTAGAATACTTACGTGCAATTGAACGGCAGGACCTTTAATTAGTGGATTGTTTCTTCTTTTGATGGCTTGCATTTCATTGCCAGTAAAGTTCATGACTTCATTCTATTTTTGTAAGAGTTTGTTTCTGGTATAAATTGATCACTGGCTTGATTGTTGTTTGATGTATATTTTGCATTTGTGCTAAATCAAAACTTGTCATACTTGTCATCCTTTTAAAACAAGTAATATCAAACTAATTGTTATATGCACCCTGTTTTGGATATAGCTTGTAAACACTGTTTTTCTGTGAGAATAATTTAGTAAGGTATGCCTATTATTTTTATAATTGATGGGTCAATTTGTGGAGTATTGGTAAATTGGTCAACTTTTTTTGTTATGTGAGCGCCAAAAGAAACACTGGCTTTATCTGGGTGACATTCACAGAAAAATGAAGGCTACATTAGCTGTTGTCTTTCTCAAAAATGGTTAATTTTTTTGCCTCTGATAACCCGATTTATCTGCTAGTGCTTTATGTTTATGATTGAGATTCTACTTGTAGGGTTTCACAACATATGCTGAGCGGCGAATAGTTGAGGTTGTGCAAGGAAAGGAAAGGGCCATACTCAATATTGGAATTGGTTGGAGAGGACTCGTTGAGCAAATGGAGAGGTTTAAGGACCGAATGGAATTTACAAAACTTAAAACCAACCAGCAAGGGGTGGACCCAGATGAGGTATATTCTGATGTGCCCTATGAGAAGGGTTTCCAGTTTTTGTGGCGCATTGAGAGACAGGTACACGCATATTTGCTTTATCTTCCACTACTTGGTGATCTTTATATAGTAGTATATATTTACTAAAAAGCTTAATTTGTGTTGTTTGTAATTTGTGCACAGATTGGGAGGCCTGCATTTGATGAGTTTCTTAAAAAATATATTGCCACCTTCAAGTTCCAGTCTATTGACACTGACATGTTTCTTGATTTCCTAAAAGCAAATATCCCTGGAATAGAAGATCAAATTGATCTAAAAGTATGGACTGAGGGAACTGGCATACCTCCAGATGCAATGGAGCCTGTTTCTGAAATCTATACAAAGATTGTGTCGTTGGCTAACGAGTTTAAGTCAGGCAGGATGCCAAATGAGGATGAAGTTGCTCAATGGAGAGGACAGGAATGGGAGCTTTACCTTGAAAATTTGCCTAAATCTGTTGAAGGTTCACAGGTACAGTAAGGAACACAACTAGTGTTCTTGCACTATTCTGAAATAATATCTGGGTTTCGCCAAGTTGTGATCTTCCTGTTTTAGTGGGTTTAGATGTTCTTGCTTCTCAATTATGTCATATGTGTTCGATTCCCAGAATATCCTTCTTTGCTTCTCATGTCATACAAAATAAAGCATAACTGACTTTCATCGCTTTCCTGTCTCCGCAGTAGTTGCACTATCTTATATTTACTGTGTAGAATGCAGTAAATCTGATACAAACTTTGTCATGTTGGTCGTATCACAGCTAGCAGCTCTAGACGAGCGTTATAGGCTTGCTGAATCAAAAGATTACGAGGTCAAAGTGGCGTTTCTTCAGCATGCTATTGCATCTAGGTGCAGTACCTACTATAATGAGGTTGAGAAAACTCTGAAAGAAGTTGGACGGATGAAGTATCTGCGGCCGCTCTATACTGCACTAGTACAAGGCGCAGGCAAAGAAGAGGAGAAGATGTTTGCAAGGAGGGTTTTCTCGGAGGCTTGCGCAAGCTATCACCCTATAGCTAAGGGTGTTGTTGAGGCCATATTTGCCAAACATTTGTAAGTTCCCTTCTGTGTGATCTAGCTGAAGAATACTGTTTCCTACTCTTTCACCCTGTGGAATAACTCGTCGATTTCGGGTTCTAACTCGAGATGCGTTCTGGGTTTAACTGAATCTGCATAGATTTTTCCTTTTGTGGAGTTGCTATAAATCTGGCAGCTGCCATGTCTGTAAATCGACCGTCAAATGTTTTCTGCACAGTAGGAATGAATATGGTAAGTTATCTGAATTGCTGTATCTTTGTAAAGTAAATCCTATGAATATGATTATAGAAGTAGAACAATAGAAATAATGGAAACAAAACACCGACCCCAACCTTCAATCAAGGCAAGCCTATAATTTTAATGTAGTTTTATTGCAATTAGTTATATTATAATTTTAAATATCATAGAATCCCATATATAATACTTTCTCTATCCATGATATCGTTTACATTTTGTGGACGACACAGGTTTTAAGAAAATTGTCGATAGTAGTTGATAGTAATGACTAATGAGTGGAGTTTGAGTTCCACTATTATTGTGAGTGGACTTTTACGGATCCCACTGCTATAAATGAGAGTGAAAATGAAATTGTAGACGAACCAAAATGGTAAAAGTAGAAACGATATCGTCGACGGAGGAGGTAAAAAATATTCTCTTATGTGGCATTTTCAAATTTTGCCATTTCAAAATAATTTAACTATCCTTTATTTGCAATTATTCTTAGGGTAAATATCATGAAAACCCGTGAAGTATATTCGTTTTATCAAAAATACCCTGAAACTTTCAAAATGTTCTTATAACCTCCAAACTATTAAGTTTTTATCAAATATATTTTGCATCTATTTTTCGGTCACAAAAAACGTGATGTGGCTCGTCGGATGCTTCAATGTAATTTATATTCTATTTTTTTTAAATGCAATGACAAAAACGACGTCGTTTCGTACACTCTATGAGTCAAATAGAAAGGAATTATCAAACATGCAATCAAATTTGAAGACGATTTCTCCAACGGATTTAATTTTGTTTGAGGCTGTAAGTACCCTGCCACTTCCATTGGAATTACTACCAAAAACATTGCGCGATTAAATTCACAAGCTATTCAAGTCCTAATTTTTTATTCTCAAGAACATAATGATTTCCGAAGAAGAAAATTCTACCAAGTATAAGCGATTTCATCTTAAGATACACTCTATCTTCTCAATGATTTCCAATGCACATCCCCTTAGATTCTAGGTGTTTTACACTATAAATATAAGACTTTTAAATTCGAACACACTGATTTCATCAATTGTTAATCTTCGTCTGTAACAATGTATTTTTAGTTGGAAATCTAAGCCTTCAAACACTCACCCAGTTTGAAGTTAGAATCCAAGTAAGCTACATGTGTTAGTAGTCTGAAAGCTAAGAAGTTGTTTATGGACACGACTGTGTAACTTATGGATCAACAATTCAGCATAACGCAAATTGTTAATCAAGCTGACTTGCAGAGTTCAAAATTATAAGTATTACTTCCTCCGTCCCTCAAATATCTTTCTAAGGGAGGATGTCACGAGTTGTAATAAAAATTAGTTGTGTATTTGATGAGTGAAGAATGAGTCTCACAAAAAGTGAAGATGGTAAGGATAATAGTTAGTGAAATTATTTTTAAAATAAAATAGGAAGATATTTTAGGGACATACCAAAATAAAAAGAAATAAAAATATTTGATGGACGGACATGGTATTTTTTAGTTGGGGGACGACTTTTAGAGGAGGGATATTATTCATAAACTAAAATAGTTAACACCGCGGGATTAATATATGACAACATAAATGAAAAGAACAAATAATTTTAAAGATTTTGAGTTTGAATTTATAACTTTTTCTAAAACATTAATCATATTACCAGTTAATTAACGGGATGAGATTCAGTGTCCCACAATTTTATGTGTGCCACTGTATCTTATGCTTATATTTATTATTTTAAAAATAATTTTTTATAAAAATAAAATTTATTATAATACTATGAATTAAATTATATTTCATGTAGCAATTTGAAAGCACATGATAGGTGGATCTCAAGTGAAAAAAAATGAAAATTTTAATGTAAAAGAAAATTGAAATCTGATTTGGAGTGGGTGATGTGAATCATACCATTTCCTCGTAATCTTCAACTAAACAGAACAACTCCATTTCATCAACTCCATTATATATCAAAACTATATATACCTCTTCTCATCCATTCTTCCTTCTTCACTAATCAATTTCACTAATCAAGTATCAAGATGCCTAATCTTCTTATTCTCTCCTTACTATTGTTAGCCACCACTTTGGCCAATTCAACCCGAATTCTCATCGATGTCACCCCAACACCCGACCCGATATCACCGCCGGAAGAGGCCGACATCCCCGCCCCGGTGGCGGCCACCACCAATGCCGCGGTAGCGCCAATTCCCGATGAACCGGCCCCGGTCATTGCACCCGTCTCCGACCTCCCCGATTCCGATGCGCCACCACTGACCACCCCTACTGCCGCCACCGTCACCAATGCCGGCGTAGCGCCAATCCCAGATGAACCGGCCCCCGTCGTTGCACCAGTACCCGACGTCCCTGACTCGAAAGCGCCACCACTAACCACCCCTACCGCCGCTCCCACCACCAATGCCGGCGTGGCGCCAATCCCAGATGAACCGGCCCCCGTCGTCTCCAGCTCACCGCCACTAACCACCCCCACCCCCACATTTTCTTTTTTCATGCATGACATCCTCGGCGGTTCAAACCCCTCCGGCAGGGCTGTGGCCGGAATCCTGGCCAGCTCCGACGCCAACAACCTCCCGTTCTCGAAAACCAACAACCAAATCTTCCCCATAAACGGCGGCGTGCCGCTCAACACCGTCAACGGCGTCGTGAACAATAACAACCTCCCCTTCCTCGTGGGCCTCAACGGCTCCCCGTCCAACACCGTCGTCCAAAACAATGGCAACAACGTCGTATCCGGCGGCGGCAGCCAGCCCTTCGTGACGGCAGGGCAGCTCCCGGCGGGGCTGACGCTGCAGCAGCTGACGTTCGGGTCGGTGACGGTGGTTGACAACGAGATCACGGCGGGGCACGAGCTGGGGTCCGCCGTGCTCGGCAGAGCTCATGGGGTTCTACCTGACGAGCTCGAGCGACGGCAGCAGTCACACGCTGGTGCTGACGGCGGTGTTCCACGGCGGCGAGATGTTCGATACGCTGAGCTTCTTCGGGGTGCATCGGACAGCGACGCCCATCTCTGACATCGCCATTGTTGGTGGGACTGGGAAATATGAGAATGCTAAAGGCTTTGCGGCCATTGAAACTCTTCCGCATGTGGATCAGCACACCACTGATGGCGTCGAAACCATCACTCATTTCACTATCTATCTTACTCCCTGAACAACATTCTCGACTCTCACATTTTAAGTATATATGTGTTTTCTTGGAGTCATCTCCATTGTATTTCACTATTTTCTTTATTTTCCATTTCCATTAAAAATTCACTGCGAAAGTTGAGATGTCATACTTTTTAATTCATATCATACGATCGATGGACTCTAAAGTTAATTAGCTAGGTTTACTTTCTCAAAAAATACACGATTTAAAATAGAAGTTGGAAGAATTGCAAATTACAAGTAATTTGTAGCCATTTATTTTGATTTTATGATTTGCAACTGAAAGATTGAATTACGATTCTATTTCTTCCATTAAATTCCACAACAACAGCCGACCAACACAAAGGTATCTACTAAGCTCACATTCTTCTCCTCATGTTATATGCTTCACACCCAACAAAAGCATATTAGAATACTTTATAGCAACACCATACCTTGCAGTGAAATAGATTAATGCATAGCATCTGTACTCTACAAACACTAGAATAGCTTCGTTGATCGACGCTGACTCACCGCCTGGAATTAATTTGGGCTAAACCTTGGGCCCTTGTTTATTTTCTTTGATGGGCCTAGTTCTGGGACTGGGCTGTTGTTTTATTAAGAGGTTGTTTGGCTGAGTAGCTTATAAGTTTATTCAAAGTGTTTAATAAAATAAGCTCTTAAAGAACTTATAAATTGTAAAAATAAAGTTTAAGAGCTCTCCCTAAAAAATAAGTTCCTCTACCTAATTTATTTTCTCATTATCTTATAAGCAACACGCATTTTATAAAAATAACTCAACTATAATTTTTTATTTTCATCATTTATTATTCTAATTTCATATTTTTTTTATTTCTCTAATTAAAAATTCTCTCTCAAACTTGAAAATTCAATTATTCAAACACTTTAACAATTTATAAGCTCTTAAGAAACTATATTTTATAAACTTTTGAAACATCTTATAAACTCCAAGAGCTTATAAGCTCTTTAAAATAAATTTAATCGAACATCCTCTAAGTAAGAGTTGGAGTTTAATTTAAAAGTGGTTGAGTTGCTTTGTGTTGAGCCTTCTTAAATAATTGAGCTGTTTTATTATTTGAGTTTAACTAAAGAGAAGTTTAGATTAATCAATTAATTTGACTTAATTACTTACTATTATGAATTAATTTAGAATGATGTATATTAATTAGTAATTAAGTTAGAACACTCTAAGATGAACAGATAATTGAGGTTATTATTTTGATTACATAAGATGGACCTTAATTTTATTAATTTAATCCTATAACCTTAATTATTAATATAATTTCTCGAATTATTATTTTAGAATAATAATTACTTGAATAAGAGATATTTCATATTTAAATTATGCATTCTTAATAATTGAGAATTTCCCTGAGCTAATGTCTTACTTTATATTCTAGCAATAAAGGTCAATCGCGAGAGTGAGAGTGCTACTCGAAAACTCACGGCGCCTTAGCAAAGTTTTGCTATCAGGTGGGATTACTTTCTTAGTATATAAAATGAAGTTAAATGTTATGTTTGAACATTTTTTTTTCAAAAGAATTTGAATTGAAAATATTTCAAGTATTTTCTTGTCATAAATGTTTCAATTTTAGTATGATATCTATCTGCATTGGCAAATGACTTTGCCAATTATATAATCGAATCTGGATCTTGAGCGGATAGCTATCCTTCCTGAATTAGTGTACACAATGACTATGTGTCATTGAGAGGGTTGGCCGGTCTAGTGTCCGCAAGAGGTGGTCACCTCTGCTGCATACAACTTCAGTATCAAATATGGTAGAACTTAGTATAATTAGAAGAACTTTAAAATCGCAAAAGAATTTAGTAAGCTTGAACCTTTTTAGCTAAAACCCCATATTGTACTGTTATAATGGCATGACAATTAAATTTTATGCAAGCATGTATATAGTTTTAGCATAAAAGCCCACTGAGTACTTTCGTACTCAGCCCTGCATATATTTTTAAATGTACAGGTAGCAGTGGCTGATGATGAAGTGACGAGCAGAGCTTTTGTCGTAGTTAAACAAACTCTTAGGATACATGACTTTATACATATAATCAGAATATGTTATTCTGTTGTGTACGCTCAAGTACTTTATTATTTTCACTAAGTCGATTTCGTTCGAACTTACAACGTAATGTCGTAGACTTTGTATGGGGTCTTTCTAACCAAACGTCAGTTATCTTATGAATTACCTTCATTGACATTGCTTATAGTTCGAGCCTTCATTAATTGTTCACTCCCTTTTTATCCTTGTTTCTAATCTCTCCCCCTTAGTCATGGTTTTTCGGCCTAACTACCCTTAGCTAAATCTGATCGTGACATACTGATATTAGAGCAAGTCATTTGCCCTGAACCCAATAGTTACTCAATTAGTCCTAGTTTGAATACTAGTATAAAAGAGTCAGTCGACAAAAACCTCAGTACTTCATCGCATCGTCATGCTCAATAAAAAGTAAAGCAGTAAATGATTTTGAATATTGAAAAAATTTTATGTTTCATGTTAATGTGCAAGTGCTCATGTTCTAATTTTATACCTTATTGACCGTGTAGAAACCCCAATGAATCTAGATGCGTTAAGAATGAATGGTCACTGTTATAAGAAAAATAGTAGAAGCAAACTTAGAAGAAATTCAGTTATCTCTCATTGCAATTCGTAGTCAAGAGAAAGCGAAGAGGAAGAAAAATCAGATGTCATTTAAGAAGGCACGATAATTCAATGATAAAGAAGTAACGAGGTGTAAAGAAGAGTGTCACTCATGAGCCAGTGACACGAGCATGGTTCTTCATTCCCACTGTTCATGCGAGACAAAACACCGAATCAACTATTGCCTTATTCAGTGATTATTTACTTGATACATTGCTCATAGCGATGAGTGTAACTTATATAATTAGTTAGTTGTTGCATAGTGAAATTCGCCTCATTTTAAACCCCTCAGTTATCACTATTATGGCATGAAGAGAGCCTTTATGATTTATTTTTAAGCTCTAGGAATTAGACTTTCATGATGTCATGATGTTTAGTATGTAAGATTGTGATGATGCTATTATATCTGTCAGCTTACAATTTCAGATATTTAGAGCCTTATTGCTTACAGTTACTCGTTATGATAATTGTGAGTTTGATTGTGGAACCTTCTTGTTTAGATGGCAAGGAGACGATTCACCCTTCAACGACCTTTGCATCGACATGCGAGTCTAAAGGCTATCAGGCGCTAATATCGCACTTATGCCCGATGTCACGGATATGACATGGGGCAGTGCCTAGCGAGCTACCATCCTCACTAGGTTGTTACGAGTGCTCATCTGGTAACAGGTTACAACGGGATCATACGGCTAGTTCAATTGCTACCATCGAATTGGCAAGGTTGCGCAACACAGATTTTCACTCGTTTTCTCTTTCGGTCAGGCGAATACTTTGACCCAACTGGAGACCTTTCTTGATTAGTCTCGGAGATCCAGACTTGCTTCCCTTTTAGAGCAATGCCCATCAATAACCATATATTCTTCTAGAAGCCTATATGCAGGTTGGAGTGCTCTGAATTGCTAGATCACAAGAGGCAACACTGGAGTTGGCCCCACATGCAGTTGCCCCAGGGTTGCAGTTGATTCCACTGTAGAGTCCTTATTCGACAACCCCCAAACTATGACACGTGGGACTAATAATAAATCAATAATGAAGCAAGCCCAGGCTCGTAAGGAGTTTCCTCATCGTATGGACTCAGTATATTAGTTACATACTCGTCTATCGTCACAGACACATTTGACTGACGTGGAGTCTGCAGCTGCTATGACTGATGCTAACAATGTCATAGCCGACACTAAGGATTTTATTGCAAAGAGCAAGGCTCTGGTTCAGGGCGACAGTTCATCACAACACTGCGCAATAAGGACTATCCGCCCATAGCTCCCTCCACCTCTAACCCTATATGAGCCTCGAGCTACCACGACCAGGATTTGCATGAGTATCGATGTGACTCGAAGGATCACAAATGACCTAGTTTGATCAATTCTCGTAGGACAGGCCGCACGCAAGGGAGAATCGCACATGCCCAACGAGAACTTAGAGGAGAAGGATCCCGATGAGGACCTACCTACCTCACCAGCGAGCAGCCATGCCCCGACCTAGGGATCTGACATTTGACCTCTTTAGATCAGTTTATATGTATTTAGTAGGATGATATCTATGTATTTAGGAAACGATAACTCGTTTCGATGTTTTTATAGGACTACTATGTTAGATTATTTTCTTATGATTGGTATTAGTACGAAAACACTAATCCATAGGAATTTTCGTAACTAAGTACTTTTTGTGATGACTTTGTTAGTCAGCCTCTACATCATGCATAGTAATTGGATAGATCAATAGATCTAGATTCAAATATCTGATGCAAAAGCCCTCGTCGAGATAATTTTCCGATATTTATATAGCGACATTATCGATCTTTTTGCAGCAAGTCATTTACATTATGTTTTATTCATGTACATTGTATAAGAAAGAGTATGGACGAGATTTGAGGAAATCAAGAAGCAATTATAGTAAAGGAACATCATCAGCTTCTATAATTGTCTCTTGATTTCCTCAAATCTCATTCATACTCTTTCTTATACAAATCACATTAATAAAACATAATTAAAGTGACTTGGCGCAAAAGATCGATAAGGTCGCTATATATATAAGAAAATTGCCTCAACGAGTGCTTTTACATCAGATTTTTGAATCTAGATCTACAGATCTATCCAAGTACTTCACATAATGTACATGCTGATTAGCAAAGTCATCACAAAAAGTACTTAGCCACATAACGCCTTGTGGACTAGCGTTTCTGCACTAATACTAGTCATAAGAAAATAATCTAATATAGTGGTCGTACAAAAAAATTGGAAGGAGTCATCATTTCCGGAATACATAGATATCATCCTCCTACTAAATACATATAAATTGATATAAAGAGGTCAAATGTCAGATCATTTGGTCGGGAATGGCTGCTCGCTGGTGAGGTAGGTAGGTCTCCTCGGGATCCTTTTCTTGTGAGTCATCGCTGGGAAGTGCGACTCCCCCTCACCTGCAGCATGTCCTATGAGAACTGATCTGACAAGGTCATCTGCGATCCCTCAAGTCACATTGGTACTAGTGTGAATCCTAATCGTGGTGGCTCGAGGCTTATACTGGGCTGGAAGTGGCGAGAGCTCTAGGTAGATAGTCTCTACTGCGTCATGATGTGCTAAATCATCGCCCTGAACTGGAGCCTTGCCATTGGCAATAAAATCCATAGTGTCGGTTATGGCCTTGTCAACGTCAGCCACAGTAGCTGCAAACACCGTATCAGTCAAATGTGTCTGCGATGACTGGTAAGTAGGATACTAAGAGATATTGTGTCCATAGGGAAATGACACTCTCTACGGGCCCGGGGCCTGCCTCATCATCATGGGTCCCACTATGCCCTAGAATGGGGTCATCGAGTAAGGGCCCTGCAGTGGAATCACCTGCAAATCTGGGCCAACTGCCTGTAGGGCCAGCTCCAGTGGTGCGTCTTGTGATCCGGCACTCACGGGCACTCCAACCTATATATGCTCCTATGAGAATATATGGTCCTCGAGGGGCATTGCCCCTAAGAATGAAGCAAGTCTGGATCTTCGAAACTAATCAAGAAAGGTCTCTAGTTGGGTCAAAGTATTCGCTTGAGCAAAAAAGAAAACGAGTGGAAATTTGTGTTGCGCAACCCTGCTAGTTCGATGGCAATAACTGAATTAGATGTATGATCCCATTGTAACTTGATACCAAATGAGCGCTCGCAGCAACCCAATCACCTGAAAAGTCAACAGTTTTACTGACTTACTCGTTATGTCAAAAGTTATTAACTGGTGTATTTTCCTTTTACGCTAATACATAATCACCTGGGATCTACAAAAATTGCATAATAGTGATAGTAATCATTTATTTTTCTCAATAATTTACTATAATCAACAATTGCGGCTTTTCCTTTTGATCCATCCTTTTCATTATATATATATGAACAAATTAAGAGAGCTTCAACTAGTTTAATACTTTCTCAATCCTATTCGAAATGTTTCATTTTTTGATTTAGGTCATCTAAATATCTATTTTGAGACTCCCAACACACATTAGTCAACCTCAATATATATAATTCATAAATTACATATATACCACAAAACAATCACTGATATCTATATTCTCTCTCTTACTTGGTTTGATAAAATACACCAAAAAATCTACTTTTTTTCAATTTTATTATAAATATATCTAAAAAAATGAGACATGCACTTCGAGTGGAACGAGAATATATAATTGAGATATATATATATAATAAAAATTTATATTGTAAATTTCTACACATAAATAAATCTCTACTCTCGGTTGCACGATAACTAATTTGTTTTTAGATATAATTAAGAAGCTCTTGATATATTGTTTGCTTGTATAAAGCATACAGAAATTGAGTGGAGAGAGTTATATTGGATAGTAGAGGCCCCACGACGAGAAGTGAGAATCACCAGTTGTTTTAATCGGCTTAGATAGAGCAGCACATGTGGCACAAACTAATTGGAACCACCTTCATTCGGATAGGATAACGGATCACATTTGCATCAAACATGTATCACAACGCACTATATTTTTAACTAAGCACACATACACACACACACACACACACACACACACACACTCACTCTTCTGAGAAAAAGAAAAAGAAATATAGTTAATTTGCAATGGCATCGTCTATGACCATGACCGCCTCGTTCTTGGGTGGTGCCGCCGCTGCTAAGCAGGTCCCGGCCAGCAACCGCCGCGGTTCGTTGGTGGTTAGAGCCTCAAAGATGGTGGAAGACGCGAGCAAGGAGGAGAGCAACAATACGAGAAGGGGCCTGATGTTGGCGGTGGCCGCCGCCGCAGCATCCACCGTCGCAAAAGTTGCCATGGCCGACGAGCCCAAGCGCGGAACTCCAGATGCTAAAAAGAAGTATGCACCTGTATGCGTCACAATGCCTACCGCTCGTATTTGTCGCTATTGATTAATCATCCATGTTAATAAACCATCCAATTTATGCTTTTTTTCATCAATCAATGCTTAATTTCGGAGAAATGATGTAAAATCGTATTCTTGTTGCTAAATTATCGTATTTAGTTATGATGGTTATTTATTTATTTATTAATGTTAGTGGTGACATTTAGGTGGAATTAAGCACTCCAGTAGTATTAAAGACGATCAAATGAAACTCAGTTTGGGGTATATTTTTAAAAAATTAGGCCATAGGTCCAATAGAGGTTAAAGCACATATGTCAAAAAATAAAGGGTAACTGGTGTATAAATACATGAACTCTACTCATTTTTTTCGTATTTAACATAAACTTCAAATTCTAGTTATAAATACATGAACTTTACTCATTTTTAGTATTTAACATGAATATTAAAACATAGTTATAAATACATGAATTTTAAACTTATTCAATTTTTGACTCGTTTTTCATTTTTCTCAAATTAAAGTTGACTTCGAATACCTGAATCTTGACGTGGACAATTCGTCGTTGAGATACAACGACATCATTTTTTGGTAGAGGAAAATAATTCAAAACTAAAATATGAAAGTGAACGATAAAAAAATTTGTCTACAAATTTCACAAATTCAGAAAGCGAATTGTGTCTTTAAGATTTAGGGATTTCAGAAAGCTAAATTCAGAATATAAAAAACGGGTCAAAAATTGAATGGTGAAGATTATTTTTTATAGCAAGAAATTGTCCACGTCAAGATTCAGGCATTCCAAGTCAGCTTTAATTTAGGAAAAAATGAAAAACGAGTCAAAAATTGAATAAGTTTAAAGTTCATGTATTTGTAACTATGTTTTAAAGTTCATGTTAAATACCAAAAAAACGAGTAAAGTTCATTTATTTTTACACCAATCACCCAAAAATAAATAGTTTATCATATAATATGAGAGATAATTTTTCTTTTGAAGGTATAATATTAATTTGTTAAAAAATAGAAGAGAGAATGAAGATATTTTTTTAAATAAAAAGTAAGATAATTATGTGTGAGTCATAATAACATTTTATATAAATAATATTAATTATATTTAAAAAGTGAGTTATTGAAATGGAATATTCAAATAAAAAAAATACTCTATTAAATTGGGAGTATTTTTTTTTTCTATTTGCCGATGTGTTATCAATTTCTTCCTCTTATACTCAAAGCATGACATTACTCTCATCTCTTCTACATGACGATTGAACGTCGAGCCTAGTAAGCCTTTCATGAAAGACTTTGCTAGGTTGTGCTCAAATGCAACCTTGATCACTACTTTGTCACATCTCCTCATTATCTCTTTGATGATACTTTGTCTCTATGTGTTTAGAAGCTTTGTGAGCTCGTGGTTCATTTGAACTAGAACGATCCCTCGTGCGATGCACGGCGAGTATCGAAATTAAACGACATCAATTACTCAATAAAATTTTGGATTTGAAAACGTAAATTTTCAACTTTGTAAAGTGTAATGACAATTATAGTTATTAAATAATTAATAATCATTTGATAATGAAAATTAGCATTATATTTTATTATAATTATAAAGTATGATGCATCATAATAAATAAATAATTCACAAAAATAAATAAAATAATTTGAAATTATATTTTTTAATATATATACTAATTGCATCTACAAAGTTAAATTAACATTAATACAAAAAAATTATTTTAAAAAAAGAGTTATAAAATGAACCAATATATATTCCTTCACCTCTATTACATTTAAACTATTATAATTAAAAAAATATATGTAAACACAAACACATGATATTTACTTATTTTTATCTAAAAATACAAAAAAATTTAATTAATATAATAGAAAAAAGTAAACATGTCATTAAAGAGAAAATTAACACAATAGCACTCATTAAAGTAGAGAGGAAAGAACAAAATACTAATATTTTAAAACTTTAAATATTCATAACTTATTCATTCTAAATTAATTTTTTTATCAAAAGATGAAAGATAAGAGATAAATTTTGTAGTAGAAAGAGAGAGAGAAAAAATATATAATAACAACAATTATTAAATTACAATAAAACAATTTCCATATAATATTAATAACAACAGTAATAATAGTGCAAAAAAAGGAAGAGATAAAAATATAAAAAAAAATAGAGAAAAAGAAATAGGAGAGAGAAAAATAATTACCATAAATTTTTTAATTACAATAACTTATTTGTTTCAAATTCATATTTTATGATTTTTATACTAAATTAAAGATCTTGTCATTATCTTTAATTTAAGATACATATAGAATATCTTTCAATATATCAATTTTAATTTATTTTTTTTAAGAAAATCACTAAATTATGAAAGAGAGAGTAGAAGAGAGAGAAATTGTATGAAAAAAATAGTGAAAAAAATGTGTGATAGAGAGAGGAGAGAGAAAATGTGAAAAATGCATAGTGGAAGGAAAGAGAAAAATTGGCGGGAACAAAAACTGGTGTTTCATATATATATAGATTTTTCATGACACCATAGTTATAATATACTCTTTGGTATATCCAACGCCACCTTAAGATTCATTAAGAAGTTCATGAGCCAAGCAACTTCCTTAGTGGCCTCCGAAACGGCCACACATTCAACCTCCATGGTGAAGTCTGTGATACATTTACGCTTAACACTTCACCTTGTCACAACTCCACTTCATATGGTAAACATATAGCTAGAGGTTGATTTTCTTGAATCTCGGTCAGACCACATTCTATATAACTCAACAGACATAGGTTGTCTGACTGGTAACATAAACCCCTTAGTCTTGTTAAGGTACTTAAGTATATTCTATATAACAGCTCAATGTCCTTGACTAGGGTTAGCTTGATATATTGTTTTCATGCCTACAACAAAGTAAATATAATGTCTCGTGCATAACATAGCATACATGAGTCTCCCGACTGCCGAAGCAACGGAAATTCGTCTAATCCCTTCTATCACGTTTTGTGTCAGAGACACATATCCTTGGATAGAATGATTCCATATCTGAAAAGAATAAATCCTTTCTTGGAATACTGCAAGTTAAAACATTATTTCAATGTAATATTGTTGAGACAATCATAACCTTCTTGACTTATGGTCATGAATAACCTTAATCCCAAATATCTAGCTAACTTCTCTTAAATCTTTCATTTTAAACTGTTTGGATAACCATACTCTTATATTGCTCAACATCTTCTTGTCTAAATCAATCAATAGGATGTCATCGATATATTGTGTTAAGAACATCAAGGTATTTTCGTCAACTTTCTTATACACGCAACTATCGTCTACACATTGCTCAAATTCATATGATTTGATTGCTAGATTGAAACAAAGGTTCCATGTTTGTGAGGCCTGCTTAAGTCCGTACATGGACCTCTTATGCTTCCACACCATAAATTAATATGCGGGGCTAGATTAACAAATCGAGAAATGCACAAGATACTAAATCACAATTAAGATAATCCAGGACACATTATCGGTTTAGGTTGCTGCATAATAAATAAATAACTTGTCTTGGTTATTTATTTATACTGATACGTTGCTACGTATTGAGGACCACAGTGACATGTGTTCTTCTTTAACCCAAGAAAAAGAACGAGATATCGGTAACCTTATTCTTGATAAGGCTACAATGGTATATGTCTTACTTTTACTTACTATGGGCGAGAGTTAGTCTAGACTCAATATTCTCTGTGTCTTGGGTGATAGCAGTGCGTGTATTATTCTTGGTAGCTTGTATCTCAATATTGTATTTGTATAGGGCGATGATATCCTCAGGAGGAGCTCATAAAGATTATTATGTGAAACCCTACAGGTTGATTAAGTTCAAACACAAGTAATAAGGTTGGGTTCGATGAATTAATAAGAGATTAGTTAATACTCACTCCGTCCCGTAAGAGTGTATCACATATGGGATGACGTGGATTTTAAGAAAATGTTGGTAGATAATGTGTTGAGTGGAAATGAGTGGTTGTGGTTGAATTGATTATGAGATTATATAGAAATGAGTGGTTGTGGTTAACAAGAAAAAGTGGGGTCATGATCCCAAAATGGAAGTGATACACTCTTATGCACGAATGAAAATAGAAAATGTGATAAATTTTTACGGGACAGAAGGAGTATAATCTAGTCACTAGCTTTAATTAATTAATTAATTAAATTAATTAATTAATATATGCACTCTTAAATACGATGTTAAGACGTGTCTAATACAAATCCGACTTAAATTAGAGATAAATGAGTAGGCCAACATTGATTCTTTCGTGAAATGTATTTATGTTTATTAATTAATTTGTATTAGAAATTAATTAATACATGAGCTCATCTTTATCTCTTGTATATATTGTGATAAATATAAAAATAATTAATCATACATACCATAGATCCATAAAATAAGTGTCCCTCATTGCTTGCACCCAATCGAGATTTCCATATATCATGAATTTAAATTCTAATTCTAATACTATGATATATGATAAAATTAAACATTTATTCATAACACATTAATGTCCCTTGCATCTCAAATTTATATATATTGTTAAGTCGATTCTCGCCTGGATAATTTTTTTGAGAAAGTATTTCAGTTTCAGCAAAAGATTTATCAAAGTTTTACAAGAAAATTAAAATTATTAAAATTTTAAATAAAATCGAAATTTTCATGTTTTGCATATTAATTTGAAAGTTCATATGTAAATTAGATTAAATTCTCACACGAATTTTAACGCGATAATATTGACGTAGAAATTCTAAGATAATATTATCTAAGCACTTAATACAAGTTGGATTAAATATTTAATTGTTGGGCTTTTAAAAGGAAAGGTTGGTATGATATTTTACTTTTTTTTATTGGGCCAAGAAATCTTAAATGGGCCTTAGTTTATATGCCTCTGTCGTACATTATTGTTACTAAGAATTGTGATTAGAGATTTTTTTTTATATATTAATTACAATTTAATTTATATTATATTAATTAATTATACAAATTCATAATCTTAACGGTTATTTTTTGAATTTCCAAACACAGGACAATAAATCTATTAGGATTTATTTTTCATGAATTCATTTTCTCAGGAATAACAGTCTTAATTAATACTCCCTCCGTCCACGAAAAAAGAGTCTCATTTGGGACTTGGCACGGGTTTTAAAAAAATTGCTAAAGTAGGTGTAAGTGGAGAGAGAAGTAAATTTATAGAGGTAGTGTTAATAACAATTTTAAATACTTAATCCTTTATTAACATCTAAACTTAATTGCTTTATGTTCCTGAAATTGTAGATTTAATTAAGGTGAACTAAAATTTCAGATTCAAACAAACTCAAATTTAAGAAACAAAATTAAATACACTTAAAATGAAAATTCAGTCATGCATAGTAGATCAATGCACCAAATTCAAATTTAAGAAAAACAAAAAGCTAATCAAGTGCAATTTTAATTTCCCATTCAAATTTCAGATTTCATTCCCAAAGATTAGAGGCAAATTTAACATAAATTAAGCAGCCAGCCACCACCAAACAGAAATTCACCACCACCACCAACAGAAAATCAAACAAATTCAACAACAAATTCAAACAAATTCGATTCCAACAAGAAATGAATATCAGCAATAAATTCAAACAAATTCAACAAATTAATTCCACCAACAAATTTAGGAAATTACAGCAACAAATTCAAACAAATTCAACAAATCGATTCCACCAACAAATTCAGAAAATTCCAACAACAAATTCGAACAAATTCAAAAAGTCGATTCCAGCAACAAATTTAAGAAATACTTAACCAAATCAAGAAGCGCTAGCTTCTCCTTGAAGCTACTCACGCAGGCAGAGCATAAGAGGAGTCGGAGTCGCGGAAACGGCGAGAGGTAGGGCGAGAGCGAGTTCCCGTGGTGCTTTGAGAGAATCTAGACTGGCCGGAGCACTAGCAGTGGACGGGGAACTTGTCGGTGGTGGAGATTGAGGAGATGAAAGAGGGGCGCGCGTCGACTGGGAGCGTCTTGGCGATTTCGAGCTCAGAGGAAGGCGATGAATTTTGGGAGGTGGAGCCTCAGGGTTTCGAGCTCAGGGGGAGCGAGGCGGCCACGACGACCTAGCTGCTGCCGGAGAGGTGAAGGGAAAGATGGGCGTAGGTTGGGTCCTAGCCTCGCCGGAGGAGGAACCACGGTGGCGGGTTCGGTGAGAGAGAAAAGGTGTGCGTAAGAAGAGTGAGAGAGAAGAGACGTGCGTGAGAAAGGGTGAGAGATTTTTATTGCTAATTGTATTTAATTAAATTTAAGTGGAGAGAGTTTTTAATTTTTGAGGTGGGTCCTCAATGGCAAATGAAGTAAATGCATAAAGTTATAAAGGGTGTAATTGTATAAAAAGTGAAACATGACTCTTTTTTGTGGACCAAAAAAAGAGGGGAAACATGACTCTTTTTCATGAATAGATGGAATATTATTTTTCAATCAAATAAATAACTCTAAATAAGGGTAAATATCACTTTAAACCTCAAATTATTTTCGCACTATCAATAATTATGTCCTGAACTATTGAAAATGATTTTTTAAACCTTGAAATATCAATTTTATATTAATTGTACCATTCGTCTATTTTCCACCCTTTGAATTTTTAATTAATAAGATATATGGCGTCCCTATCGCGTTTAGCCCCCTATTGTCATGTGAGAGAGCTGCCCACTACCTCAACGTGACTTTATCGCACCAATCCCCCCCGCCTTTTAATGGACGTTAACGCCGTTAGAAAAAATATTTTTATGATCCGTCTCTCCCTCTCTCAAGCTCTGCCGCCGCAGCTCCTCCTCAGGCGAAGGGCCGTTGGCCGGCCTCCATCTCCGTCGCCTCTTCCACTACCACGTCACCAGCACCACCACGTCTTCCTCCGTCTCCACAAGTTCAGGAACCAAAAGGTTCAACACCCAACAGTTCCCACCACCATCCCTCTCTCCCCCGCCTTTGCCCCAAATTCCAGCGGTAGGAGCTTCGTCGATGAAGTCGGCAGAATCCACAGAAACCTAGATCTGCAGAGAGATAGCCCATTCCGTATCTTGGCAGCCCATTTTCCCCACTTACGACGCTGACGAGAATGGAGAGGGCGAACATCATCGTGAGCGTTGAGAGTGCTGAGATTGGCGTCAGAGCCGGAATTTATAATTCACTTTGATGACACCAATGACGTCGCCGCCGCTTCCGCAGACTGAATTTAGAGAGAGAAAATTGAGGAGCGGCGGGAGAAGGAGGAGCAGTAGAGGGCGGAAGTGCTGCTCCATTTTCTGTTTTTCACCTTCTCCGACGGGCAGCCGATGCCGATTGGCTTCGCCGGAGGGAGCAGCAGCGGCGGATTCTGCCTATTGGCTTCGCCGGAGGTGTCGATGGGTGTGAGGCAGTGAGGCGCTAGATCTGAAAATCAAGGGGAGAGAGAGAGAGAGAGAAAGATGAGTGGAACCCAGCTGAATTTTTTTTTCTTAAAAAAGATTTTTTCTAACGGTTTTAGTGTCCGTTAAGTGGCAGGGGGGAATTTGGTGCGATTTTGCCACGTTGAGGTAGTGGGCAACTCTCCCCCCTGACGGTAGGGGGCTAAACGCGATAGGGACGCCATCGATAGGGGTGAATCTGGTACTTAACCCATTCTAAATATATCATGGCATCCGGTGAGCCACGTCAAATTTTTGGAGCAAATGAAAATGGACAAATGATACAATTGATACAAAATTAATAGTTCAATATTAAAAAAATTATTTTCGATAGTTCGGGATATAATTGATAGTGCGAAAATAATTTTGGGTTAAAGTGATATTTATTTACCCAATAAATAAACCCTATATAGATTTCCAAATTTGTGACAAATTTAATTATTCACTAATTTCAATCAAAAGGAATGTGTGCTGCATTATATTCATTTTCTCACTTTAAAAGACAAAATTACAGATGATGTTGGATGAATTGTCGGAAAATCACATGAAAATTAATTTAAAATTTTATTTGTTCAGTTTTTGAATTTCATTTTCTTTTTTGTTCAAAATTTTACTATAACATTTTTCTGAAAATAACATAAATTAATTTAAGTAGCGTTATATATATTTCATCACCCGTAAAAATCTATCACGAACGGTTTTATATGTTTCAATTCTTTTTAATTGAGACAAGAAAGGTCAAACTTTAAATGGATCTTCTAGATAAATTCTTAATTAAATTTTAAATTGTTATCAATAAAATTCTATTAAAATATCAATAATATTCCTATGTGGAGATTAATGAATCCTAATTGGAACTGGTAAGTCGATTAAAGTGAAATCACGTACAATCATATTCAGATATATACAAAGTTTTACCCGAAAGTTTGCAGTATATTGAAGAAAATATCTAAAACCTTTTCATGGAGTCCTATACTCCAGACCTATATTCCAGAAGAAGAAAAATAGAAAGAAACTATTATTCGCCAAAATGTTATATTAATTGTTAAAAAGTTCACCAATTTGGATTTGATCTCGGTTTTAATTAGACTATTTATAATTCATTTGCAATAATAATTTTTTATTTATTTACTATTGAAAAGACACCTTCCGACAATTAAAAGCAATGACGCGGTGGTATATATATATTTTCCTACAAATTAAAAATGTGAGATTACAACAACACTTTGTAAAAAGGGCATTTTTCATGCGTTGACTGCCTTTGATTGTGTTTTTGCACCTTGTTATTTTCTTTCTCTTGTTAGGATAGACCAGCTTGGCTTCTTGATGATGATAGTTAGTTCGTTTTGATTTGTTGGCTTCTTGATGTTTCCCCTTTTTTTTTTTTGGGTGTAGTCACTTTTGGGCTATATCTATGTATAATTTTCATTCGTTTAAAATTTATTTTTCCTTGTTGATTCTGTTGGGTGTTGTCACTTTTGGACAGCACCATGTATGGGATAATGGTTGATATTTTATTTACTGTTAGGAGGTTTGCCTAACCCGCCACCCTGAGGGTGTTTCTTGAAAAAAACAACACTTTGTAAAACACTTTTTTAAAACAATATAAGTTCAAATTAGTGTGCATTTTTTGCAATTAATCTTAAAATATTTGCAGGTTATGTACACACATACTCCCTTCATCCTTAAAAATTGTAACTTTATTATTATAGTGAGACGTCCCTAAAAATTATGGTTTTTTCTTATTTAAAAATAACCGCACAAACTTTTCTTCTCATTATTTATAAAAAGGTGTGAGACTTAATCTTCACTTAAATACAATTATTGCATTTTTTTAAAAAAATTTGTGTTATTTTTTTGGTTCACAATTTGTAGGAATGAAGGGAGTACGGAAACTGTGTTTGACTGGAGTTGGAGTTATTTTGACCAAATTGTGATATATTTTTTTTTTTTTTTGAGACCATCAATTTGTGATGCTTAAGAGTAAAGAATTAGACATTGTCTTGAAAGCGTTACGGTGGATATAGTAGGGTATTCAGTGAAAGTGCCACGTTGCTCTTATTTAAGACTTGGCAAATTATAAAGACACACACGAGCCCATGTGAAAAGTTAAGCATTATCCATATTAATTTTCCATTGCATTATAATTTCGTATCTTATCTTGTCAATATATTTATTATAAATTTTAATAAAAGAGATCTAGATGTAAACCCAACCCCCCAATATATTGGATGATGTAACTATGCACGATATGTCTAAATACAAATACGACAAGATAGGTTTATGTACTGAATATTGCATGGATACAAAAAATGTAACTATGCACGACATGTCTAATTAAATACAAATACGACACGATAAGTTTATGTACTACGTAGTGGATACAAAAATTCAATTGAAAGATTATAACTCGAAATTCATATATAAATACACGGAAATAAATTCATCGGCTACAGAAACACAATTAAAAATATTTTAGCCCACCCCGGCAAACCCCTAGCTCCACCAGGAAATTCATATATGAAAATTTTATTTTTATATGGCATAATAAAAAAAAATTAGGACACTAATATTAAAATATTTCTTTTTCTTCTTAATTACGATTTTATTATTATATTTAAGGCATCATTCTGAATTAATTGAATAAATTATAATATTTGATTAATAATATCAATAAATATTTAAACATATTAGTACATCCACATTAATATATTATTATCAGCTACCTCACTAGTAACAAATCCTTGTCTAACCACTTAAATTTTTGTCACATTTGACAAGTTCGCACTAGAACCGGCAAAATGAGCTAGGTAGGTTGTGCTGGCCCGATCTAATATTCTACCGAGTCTTGGGTAGGGATGGCAATTGAGTACGACGGGTACGGATAGTGACTATCCATACCCATACCCACGAACTAAATGGATAGTGGTTGCTACCCACGAAACTATCCATGGATATCAAATGGTATCCAAACCTGCTACCCGCGGATACCCGCTACCCGTCGGGTATCCGCGAAACCCGCTATCCGACGGATACCCGCTATCCGCCGGATACCCACTATCCGCTGGATACCCACGAAATAGAATTTAAATATAAATTTACAACAAATTTAATAGGAAAAAAATCAACACAAATAGCATAGTTCAAATCCACAAAGAACAATGTTTAAATTCAAATTCACAAAGAACAATGTTTAAATTCATCAACTAAAATATAAAATCCAACAAAGAACAATGTCTATAATTGCTCGACAGTAGAAATAGAATCCTCTTAATTGAACTCTTCATCTTCATCTTCAAGACAAGTCCAAAAGCTTCCATTCTTTCCTTGACCTATGAAATAAACAATTATTTACATTAGATATATGAAATAAAAGATTAATTATAATTATTAATTTACATACCTTCAAGTTGATTTCGTAGCCAATTTTGAGTGCACATTAATGCTTCTAATAGCTTTGGTTTGAGACGACTGCGGTGCTCAATATTAGACTTTGGGCCTTATTGTTTGGGCCTATTTTAAAATATAAAATACTAGCCCATAATCTCAAAATATGTATTTAAAGCCCATATTTTATAGAATTTTTTGTGGATATTTGACGGGTAATTGACGGGTAATTGACGGATAATTGACGGGTAATTGGCGGGTATTTTTCGCAGGTAAACGGATTTCACGGGTATGGATAGTAAGTATCCAAACCCATACTCACGAACTAAATGGATAGTGAATTGTACCCACGAAACTATCCGTAGATATCAAATGATATCCAAACCCACCCTAATGGGTTCGGGTTTTCGCGGATATCCACTACCCGCGAGTAGATTGCCATCCCTAGTCTTGGGTATTATTCTAGTCGGATTGTTTGGGTGATTCTATTCATGGCCCCTTATTTAATAAAATATTAAAAATGCTATTTTATCTTTATATAAATATTTAGTTTTTTATTAAATAAAGGACTATATATGGAGATTAAAATATGGGCCAGAAATAGAATCACCCAGATTGTTTTCATAGTACATCAGATCGTAAACTTTAGAACCTAACCCAACTCCACGTAGTCATCGGCCGACAGGCGGATGAAGCTCATTATAAAAAATATTCCCTTCGTTCTGAAAGAGTATGCTTAGTTTGTTTCATCCCACTAAAAGTGACATTTATTTCATTTTGGGTCGTATCACTATAAGTGACATGTTTCCATAAATGAAAAAATTTAGCCCTTGAGAAAGCGTAGGCTCTATCACTTTTAATTAATTTACACCTTCTCTTAAATTCCTGTGCCGAAAAGTTTTGAGCGACTTATAGTGGGACGGAAGGAGTATTTTATTCTGCAATGGGAACATGACAAGTAGTTAAGAGTATTTGGGGGCAAACTAATTCGAAAAACTTTTGAGCGCGATGGTGAGCGAGAGAAAAAAACCCTTCCCAACACCCAAATTAACCACAACCAAAAACTCAAACTACGAGTACAACTGTGAGGAAAAATTCAAAAATCTTTTAAGTAGAAAAGCGGCTAGAGCGATTAACAATTACATTCAATCACAAACTACACGAAAGTTGTCCCTTTTTCATGGAGATTCACCCATAACAGAGATTTATAGAAGAATAAAACGATCATATATCTCCTTTCTACTTAATCCAGAAACAAGATCCAACGTTATTCCAGTTTTTATTTCCGTTTGTCACTTACGTTTATAGTAGTACGGACCACACAACTCCATTAAATTTAAAGTAGACTTTTTACTTTATTAATAATTTAATTCATATTTTATAAAAATTTGTATCGTTCACAATATAATATTTTTTTATAGAGAAGGGAATAGTATTTTTTTTAATGTTGTTCAGTTACTCTTTTATATACTCTGTATTTATAGATGATAAAAATCGATATAGTTCAGATTAGCTGAAATATTTGTTTCATAATATTCATATATAGTTTAATTCCCAGAGCAAGAAAACTAATTGGACCAAAATGATAAATGATGTCACTTTCATTTTGTACGAAAAACAAATCATGTATAACAACAATAAAATAATAAACATATCATAAACCAGTGATATTACAACTGTCATGGCTTTGGGTATAGTCACACTTGGCATAGCTACAAGAAGCCCAAATATCCATCACATGCATGGCTAATTTATCTCTATCCACCCATATCAATAAATGTTGGAAATATTTCTTTATGCAACCATTTTTATTAGTATTATTTTATAATAATAATAATAATAATAATAATAATAATAATAATAATAATAATAATAATAATAATAAAATAGTGGGAATTATCACATATAACCATTTTTGTTAAAAACATAAGTTTTATAGCCATAGTTTATAATAGATAAGTTATATAGCCATTTTAGGCTTAAAAGACTATAACACCATTTGACTTTTTTGAAACTTCGAGTACTCGATGGCACCATCGTGTACACCATCCAGTAATGAAAAAAATAAAGATTTTCTACAACACTATCGAGTAATCGAAGTACTCGATGGTGTACACGATGGCACCACGAGTACTTGATGGTGTATACGATGGCGCCATCGAGTACAAAAAAGTCAAAGGGTGTTATAGTCTTTTAAACTTAAAATGACTACATAACTTATCTATTATAAACTAGGGCTATAAAACTTATATTTTTATGAAAGAGAGCTATAATAAAATTTCCCTCTATAGCTGTACAAAAATAACTGTAGTTACTGACGAATTTTTTAGATGCAGTACCCAAATACATTGCAAAATATATAGGATTAACTGTCAGAATTTACACAATCTTCACCCGAATTTGTTTTGACGTACATCTCCAAAATCAGTGTCTATGTCGAAAAATTAAAGAAAATAACAATCAAATTCTTAAACTACTATCTTAATGAAAAATTGCCAAAGGTGTGGACAAATTTACAACTATTTCCTAGCTCTATATGTCGTTTTAATCAATAATAATTCTTATTCAGAAGCTAAATCGTTCATTTGTCAAAATATATTTTCACAAAGGAAAAATTTGGAAAGACGCATCAAACTTTGTTGGTCCTAAAAATCTGGGATATTGAATCGTAGTTTAAAATGATGTCATAAGTGCACATTTTAAAATTGAGCCCTAATTTACAACTTTATTCCGATTTCATAATAATTAACCATTCATTAAATTATTGCAAGCACTCAATTACGTTAGATGAAAGTTCTACATAAGAGAATTGCTGAATAATTACATTATAAAAATTAGTAATGCTAAACAGTAACGTGGCCACCCACAATTTACTTAAATAGAAAATAATTTAATTTATTTTTTTAAATAAGATTTAGTTATTTTATCATATTCTCTACATTGTAGTTATTTTTTTTATTTTTATTGAAAAATACATTAAAAATAAAAAATACAAAAAAATAAAAAAATAAGTAAAATCTAAAGAATATAATAAATAACTAAATTCTATTTTTATTTTAAAAAATAAATTAAGATTTTTTTTATTATATTAATTTGTGGTGGCCACAATATGGTAGAATAGATTTGTCTTATAAAAATACAATTTATGGTGTTAGACATATCTCGATTCTCGACAAAAGCTATTTCGTCATGAAGTCTTCCCCCATATCTCTAACTAACTTAGCCTTTAAGTTGAAACAAACTCCAAGAGATGAGCGAAGGGCGGCTCACGAGTCATGCCCCCTTTTCTTACACGTCCCCTCCCACCTCGATCGCATACCGGATTTTTTTATTTTTCAAATCGCACATTAAGCAAGTTATTTAGATCTAAATTTAAATACTCCTATTTATTATAATTCATTTAATGAAATTTGTTAATTAAATAAGTTGAAATGGACTTATACTAGTTTTACTAATACATTAAAGTTGTTAAAATATACTCTCTCCCATTTATCTTAGCACACTTAACTTTTTAATTTATGTTATTTATCGTGATGATGGGTTCCAAATTACGATCAAATTGAGGTCCAGATTTCAAGAACATGGTTAAGAGCATCCGCATCGCCTACACGATAGCGGCCTACTCGTGTAAGGCTCGCATCTTGTAAGGCGATGCAGCCCTCTCTTACACGAGGGCTACACGTTCTAACGTGTAGCCCGATCGACCGTTCAAAATAGGCGCGTGTTTTACACGCGCCATTTAAAAATAATCGAAAATTCGAATTTTAAATTTGACTGTCTCGCGATTTCCGTTTATTTTGACCTTTTTTTTTCTTTTTTCTTTTTTCTTTTTTTATCTTCTTTTTCTTCTCTTTTTCTTCTTCTTCACTTTCTTCCTTCACCTTCTTCATCTTCCTCACTTTTTCCTTTCTTCCTCTCTCTACACCCTCCATGGATCCACACAACCCAAATTACTATGACCTAAATTGGTGCCCCAATCTATCCGACGGCTATCATCCCGATTTGTCGGGATGTAACTTAGGGGATGCTCCTCCATCCGACGAGGAGATGCCTTCGGCAGCCCAAAGTGCCGCCAAACCAAAGAAAGGCAGCCGGAGGAAGGAAATTGCCCACAAGATCCGGCATGACAGGCAGGCGCCGGCGGCGGAGGAGGATGACGGAGGAAAGATTGTCCGTCAAACCTACACCCTGGAGTTGACGGACCTCATCGTATATTTAAGGTTTTTTAATTTTTTTTATGTAATTTTTAGGTTTTTTATTTTAATGAAATTTTAATTATTAGTAAAATGTGTTATTTAAATTTGAGCAATTAAATTTAAGTATAAAGTATAAAAATCAAAACTAAAAAAATCATGTAAGTGAAAAGCATAAAAATCAAAACTAAAAAAATCATGTAGGCTATCATGTAATCCCAATGCAGCATCTTTACACAATGTGGTTCCCCTCATCAAGTAAGTTATCATGTAAGCTATCATGTAACACCAATATGGATGCTCTAAAAGGTAATTATATCATGATGAGATATATATTTACAGGGGAGATGAGGTATTTTCTCATCGCTGATTGTGACATACTCTTGGCGGATAGAGGAAATATGATCGATAGTTTTAAATTAATCCTTTACACATCACGACTTAGTCATAGACATTAGACAATGAAACAGTAAACACATCAATATGAATCCTCTATTTCACAATGTATTTTAAACTTTAATAAATAACAAGTAATCACATCAAACATTATTATATAAGTACAATATGGCATCAATAAATATACGGAACACAGAAAAGACGTCAACGAAGGCCAACCCCACCCCCCATCCAACCCCCCCACCCTAAAGGTCATCACCGCCACCCCAACCCTTTAAATTCCGCCACCACACTCTTCAGCCACTCTACAACTTCGACGACGAACCCCTCACTTTTCCGGCGACAACCGACAGTCTCAGCGCCGCCGCAAAACGACGGATGCCCCCCCAACCCCCCACCCACACAGCGCCGGAGAAGAGATCCGCCGCCGTCCGCCGCTCCAGGAAGGGCTGCATGCGCGGAAAAGGCGGGCCGGAAAACGCCCTCTGCACCTACCGCGGCGTCCGGCAGCGGACATGGGGAAAATGGGTGGCGGAAATCCGCGAGCCCAACCGCGGCGCCAGGGTTTGGCTCGGCACCTTCAACACCTCCCTCGAGGCGGCGCAGGCCTACGACGACGCTGCCCGCCGCCTCTACGGCGCCGGCGCCAAGCTCAACCTCCAGGAACCCGATTCCGGAGGCGGCCGGAACATGCAAACCCCGGCGGCGCAGCCGGCGGTTTCTCCCTCCTGCACCGACTCCGTCGTGCCGGATTATTACGACAACTATTACAGAAGCGAGAGCTCTGTGCTCGACGAAGCGCGGAGCATGTGGGATATTCCGGCGGCGCCGACGCTGCTAGATGAGAAGCAGAGCCTGAACTGGCCGGAGTTTCCGCCGGAAAGTTTCAGCAAATGTGATTTTATGGACGATACACGAGTTCCATGGACCTTATAGCTCGAATCTTACTTGGGTTTGTGTGGAATTCTTGATGTCCTTTTCTTTTTGGTTAATTTGTTTTTTGTCATGTTAGTTTTTGCTTGAGCTGTGTTGGAATGTTCAAGTTTCTTCCGACTAATATTATTAGAATATAATTAGGATTTATTAGAATAATTAGGATTTACATATGTACTTTTTGTGCTCCCTTTTAGCCCTAAGGTAGGGTTTTTTTAGAATAATTAGGATTTACATATGTACTGTTTGTGCTCCCTTTTTAGCCCTATAATATAAGGTAGGGTTTTGGGAAATTATATGTTTGGTGTAAGTTTTTTTGTATTGGTATATGTATATTATTTTGTGGTATTATATAAAATTATCCAAGCTTGTAGAATTGTCTATTGAAAATATTTCATTGTAAATAATCTACAATACATAATCAATATTGCAATTTAAATAGAATATTTTTGGTATATGTGTTGTTTTTTTTTTAATTTTTTTGACTTATTGGGGAGGGGGAGCGGTGAAATTTGAACCCTGGACCTCACTGTTCGTAGATAGGAATTTGCACCGCTTATAGTTAGGGCTGTAAACAAACCAAGCCGCTCGCGAACTATTCGGAGCTCGACTCGAAAAAAGCTCGTTCAAGTTCGTTTAGAGAAGCTCGTAAAATAAACAAACCAAACTTGAGCTTAGTAGTATTCGGCTCGTTAGCTCGTGAACATGTTCGTCAAGTGATTCAGTTTGAAAAATATAAATTATTAGTAGACACAACTTATATTTATCCATTAAAATTAATAATAATTGTATTAAATCACTAATTAATTTTGTTTGTTATAAGAAAATAATTAATATATTTATTATTTTGAATAAAATAATTTATTTTTAAAATAAAATAATCAATATTTTTAATATAAATATAAATTTAGAAAGTGTGTATAGGCTCGATTAAGCTCGCGAGCCGCTCGCGAGCCTCAAAGTATTCGGTAAGTAAAGTTCGGGATTCGATTCGATACTAAACAAACCAAACTTGAGCACACCACTATTCGGTTCGGCTCGGTTCGATTACACCCCTACTTATAGTGTCTCCTCGAAGACGGTATATGAGTTGTTAAAGGCTGACAAATGAGGTGTGTGTCATATATATCTTTGACTGGATCTAAATTTTAAGAAGAATTTGATTGAAATTAAAGTTCGGTAGAGAATATTGCATCAGTTGAGTTTTGAACGATGATTATTAATGGTATTCCTCATGCTCGATCACTCCTTTTTACCTGCGGCGCATCTCTCCTCCCTTATTTTTTAAAGATTTTCTCTCCTTTACCTTTTTCTTCCTTCCTTTTATTTTTTTATTTATTTTTTATCTTCACATCTCTCCTAAGATTTTCTCTCTTCCTCCTTCTTCTTTACCGTCTCTCCTCCCTTACTAAAACGATTATACCATTGAAAATAATTGATTGTACCATCATTATAAACGGTTATACCATCGAAAAAATATATAGATTATACCATCGGCATAACTGATTATATCGTCGGTGGTACAATCAAAAATACCGATGGAGTAATTAAAAGTGTCAGCGATATAATTTAAGTTATTTTTTATTAACTAAGAATTGTTCAAGGCCTCAAACCACCTATTCTAATGCACTAAGGTCTCTTGAGAATAGAGCTTGTGTCTGCATATGCATTTTTGCTATTTCCACTCATGTGGGGGATTGTAGAAAATTGGTTATTGAGTTGACCAATGTTTGGCTAATTTTTGAGTACCGAAAACATTTAATTTAGCATAATTAAATGATACAAGATCGATCTACGTTTCGAGTAGATGATCGTAGTATATTTACTTACTAAAAATCGATTTTCGGTGAGTGAGAAATAGTTTTTCAAAGTTTGGTACTTGAAATATGGAGTTGTGGGAAAGTGATAAGCATTAAAGAGATGTTAATGCCTATCCCACATTGATTTGTGGATGATAATTAAGATATTATATAAGTTATTATATCAGTATATGTAATAAAATTGTGTGCACACGCAACGGGCTACAAAATCCATACACGCACACGGGGACTTGTCTGACGGGAGGACCTGTTGGTCTCCCAACACCAGAAGTTTCCACAAGGAATTAATGTTGCAGGCTCCCCCACAAAGTGGGCTGTGCCTATAAATAGGACAGCCACTCCATGCATCCAACACTTAGAATAATTTTGCATTCACGCTTTCACTCTGCACTCATATAGTCCAGAGCTCTGTCCTCACCTCGTTCCAGTTCGCTGGAGCTCGTTGGTCTGCGGTGCTGCTAACCACGAGACGAAGCCGTTTCATCTTTGTAGGCGACACACCAAATCGAGAGCACTATCGGAACTTATCTCGTCTTGTGGATAGAGGATCTTCCTCGACTCAGCTGTCGGAAGTACTACCGGGGCGTATCTCGTCTTGCGGATAGATGATCTTCCTCGACTCAGCTTTTTTTTGGTTTTTTATTTTTTTGTAATTTCAATACAGTTTTCCTTGTAATTCTAGTTTACCTTGTAATTCTGATCTTCTATATTTCTGTTACATTGTAAACGCCCGCAACCTTATTTCCAACACATAATGTGTTAAATAATTAAAAAAATTAATGAATACATATAGTAGACAATATAGAAATTGAGTGGATATAGTCTATAACTTTTGAAACTCGTGCAGTTTTGTGAACAGTACTCTTTTTAGTGAGATAATCCACGGATGCATCTATCTAAAATTTTCTTTTAAAGTTTCTATGGTGTGTTATAGAATCTTGTGAAAATAATAAAGGCTATGATATTGTCCATTTACATGGAAGTACTACGATATATTCACAAGGTCCGAAAATGTGGCTTCAATTATTGCATTTAATTACCAACAAAGCGGATAATTATCAAATTAGTTCGGATTTTCAATGAGTGTCAACTGATTTATTTGATCAATAATTTTGGAGAATTTTTCACTTGTTGTTTTCGAATTCAACGAAAGTAGATTTCAAAAGTTCATCCGCAAATTTATAAGTTTCTATAATTGAATTAATTGCAATTAACTTCTAAAATTATCAAAAGAAAAGGGAAAAATGTCGATTTTATAATTTACGTATATGGTGATTGGCGATCATAAAGTTTCGTTATACAAATTCATATACAGAAAACATAAATCAAGATATAAAAAGCGTTGTGTATAGTGGTGTTATCTATTATAGGTGTCATACACAACGGTTTAAAAACCGTTATCTATGAAGGGAAAAGATAACAGTACAACCACACATACATAACGGTTATAAAACCGTTATCTATGAAGGGAATAGATAACAGTACAACCACACATACATAACGGTTATAAAACCGTTATCTATATTGATTATACATAACGGTTTTCGACTGTTATGTATTATAATTTATCCGTTATCTATTCCATAATATATATTTTTTCATATTATAGTTAACAGTTTTTTATACTTTTTATAACGGTTTTAACCGTTATCTTTGATAGAATACATAACGGTTTTTCACCGTTATGTATTAAGATTTTTCCGTTATGTATTAATTTTTTTTTTATTTTTTTTATCATAGTTAACAGTTTTTTGCACTTTTTATAACGGTTTTAACCGTTATCTTTGATAGAATACATAACGGTTTTTTGCACTCTTTATAACGGTTTTTTGCACTTTTTATAACGATTTTTGCACTTTTTATAACGATTTTAACCGTTATCTTTGATTAGAATACATAACGCTTTTTTGCACTTTTTATAACAGTTTTTTGCACTTTTTATAATTGTAGTATATTTTTAAATTTTGCACTTTTTATAAAACGACAAAATGATAAAATCACTACTACAAAAACGCTCATAGATAACGGATAAAATCCGTTATCTATGACCCCAAAAAACCGATAAGTATAGTGGTGATATCTATGATACAGTCATACATAACGGTAAAAAAACCGTTATGTATAGTCATATAGATAACGGTATCTGCGCTCATACATAACGGTTAATATCCGTTATCTTTACAAGTGATACATAACGGTTCTTACCGTTATGTATTATTGTTTTTACCGTTATGTATAGTCGTATAGATAACGGTATTCTGCGCTCATACATAACGGTTAATATCCGTTATCTTTACAAGTGATACATAACGGTTCTTACCGTTATGTATTATTGTTTTTACCGTTATGTATTGATATATATATATTTTTTTTTCCATCATTGTTAACAGTTTTTTGCACTTTTTATAACGGTTTTAACCGTTATCTTTGATAGAAATACATAACGGTTTTTCGCATTTTTTATAACAGTTTTTTACACTTTTTATAACTGTAATATATATTTTTTTTATTTTCCTATTATTTATCTAAAAAATTAAATTAATAATTTTAAAACAACAAATGGCATTGCCATCGATAACATATATTATATAACATCCGAAATATTCATACATTATCATCCAAATATAATGAAAACAACACAAATATTCTAGTTAGCTATATGATTAATTAAAAAATATTACAAATGCGCGCAACTTGCTAGACATTTGAAACGACGTTCTCTGCTTCAGCCTTCTCTTTTGTAGTAGTCCTCATAGCTCATCGACTCCCATCTACTTGATCTGCCAAGATGATAAACTCAATTACACTAATGAGCTGGAGAATTAAAAAAATCCGGCAACATGTGAGTTATATCAAATATTGATGCATAGTTATAAAAAAATAGATACCAAATCAAAGTACCAAAATATCAAATTTCAAGCTATCTGCTAGTCCTATGAAAATACTTTATATTTCATTTAATAATAAAAGCTTCACATGATTAAGTTTAGCAAAGAAGATGAAACTAAGCATATTCCTTGTACCCAACTACAATAACAGAGTAAAATTCGAAACAAATTCAAGCAAATCTGTAATTCTAATTCCAAAAACATAAGAAAAAGACTACTGTAATTCTAATTCTGAAAGAGAGGGCTTACCGTGTGCGGTGTGCGTGAGTTGCCGACGAACAGACGAACGACGATCTGAAAAGGAACGGCACTTCCAATATCAGCCTTCTTCAGAGCAGGAGTATCGTTTAAGTAACTTGCAGCAACACTGAAACCAATATCTTGCATTACAGGACATAAAGAAGAGTAAATATACATCTTTCGGGTCATAGAACTGTAAAAGCCTACTATAATTCTAATTCTGAAAGAGAGGGTTTACAAGTTACAGCTATATATTGTCTATTTCATCAAAAAATGGAGCTAATAAAACAGTAAACACCATGTTCCTCTTTATCCATGTTTCCTGCATTGAGATGCATTTCAACTAATAAAGCTTGACCGAAATCGAGTAAAAAAGAAAGAAAAAGTAAACAAGTATTTCATTATTATACAAAGAAATCGAGTAAAAAAGAAAGAAAGAAAAAGAAAGCCTGTTCCTCAAAAAACTCATGCACGAGCAGTTTAGTAAGTATACTATGAAGCATCAGAAACCTCAATTCTAAAAAGTGTAGGCTTTCCACATAGACAAAGCTATTATAGTGCAGATAGGAAATTAAGGAATTAAGGAAGACCAATCATCTTAGTCTAGGAAAAGCTATTATAGTGCAGATAGGATAAACACTTCACATATCAAATTATTAAAAAGTTAACTACAAATGTCCAGATCCCTGCTTCATATGGTGGCAAGATAATTGTAAGCAATTGGATTTCTCGTACTATTATAAACTGCAGCTAATAAAGCAAATCTAACAAAACCTATACTAAAAATTATACCACAGTGACATACAATAGCAGTTTCTGGAAGATTTCAGCCACAAATCCCATAAAACTCAAGCATAAAGGACTATCTTCTTAACTCAAATTACGTAATAGTACAAAATTTGAACTGAACACTTGAGAAGCACCGCGCATACCAATCATCATTAAACTTGTATGGCAACAATCAAAAAATATCTAAAGTATTTAATTAATTAAGAAGTTCTTGGTTTCTAGCAATATCTACCACAAGAAGTCACCTGTTCATGCCAGTGCCTTTCTGATCAAGAAGTGGTAACAATGCTGTCTTTGTTGAGAAGTGCCAAGTCAACGGAACTGGACGCTTAGATGATGTTACCAACTCAGTTTTTCCATGAATCTTTCAAGCACAACAGAAGAACAAAGTATTATATATGAGAAAGCAAAGTGAATACTCTATAAAGAAATAGATGAAAGTGAGAAAAAGAATGGATGCCAATTTGTCCATTGAATAGTTCTCTAGAGGACCAATTGCAGATGAGTAATGACTAATGAAATAGAATGTTATAAAAAAATCAATCATTTGAAGGGACTCTTTCTTGCAGCAGGATTGTAGTTCATTTATCAATCTTGAAAGACACTGTATTACCTTCCACTAAAAATTCCCTCCGAGTACCATTTGTCCAGGATGAACTATGATGATGTACAATGATAGTTTATCACACCTTTCTAGATTTAAAGCAAACATCCTTACAGGATATTAAGAAATTTAACCTACAAATTCCATGCAATTCTAAAAAAGTACTTTTTCAAATACTACCTTGCACAACAACTGCATGACAGATCAAGAGTAGAAGCAGTACCTGACCAATCCAACCCGCCAACTCATCTGGGTTTGCGACAGTGGCAGAAAGATAGATTAATTGCACTTGTTTAGGGCAGTAAATTACCTATATAAGCAATAATTAACAGCATAAACAATTATGTAAATTTTGGCTTCCTGTATAATATAAAATTACTCACAATCTCCTCCCAAACTGTACCCCTGGATATATCGCTCAAATAATGCACTTCATCCAAAACAATCACATCCACATCGGAAAGCATACTTTCAGAAGAATCAGTTCCAACACTGAATCACAGATATATCCACAAGCATAAGAAACATAAAAGATGTCTCGGTTACATAGACGTACAAAAGATATGAAAATATTACCCTGGAAAAGACAACAGCCAATGTAATAACATTAAATGAAAGAGTAAAATGCAGAAATCATTCAAAAGTAAATTATGAACCAAACAAACTGACTCTACAGCTAGATACACACTAGTAAGAACTTATTTTGACAACATACTTCATTATCATCTCGAATAACATCACAAAAATATCAAAAAACAAGTAAGATTAGCACATTTATGGGCATCCAAATCATTTCCTGCCCACAACAGGTAATAATCCATCTAAATTCTTACACAGATAGATTAGGGTTAATCGGCCACAAATACGAAGATCCAGCAGCTTAAAAAAGGGGCAATTGAACTGGCAGCAATAATTCAAGGGTTTCCCATCAAAATCAAGATTTCGAACCATTTCTTCAATAAATGATCTAACTACCAATTGATTCATTAATTCAGAAAGGAAGAGTTGATATCCACATACCCTTTTGAGTGAAGTCTTGTTGGAGAGCAGGGATGGAGCTCGAGTGAAGAAATGGAAGGGAAAGAGGAAAAATCGAATCTTTATATTAGTATGGAGGGAAGCGGTGAAGGCGGCGGGGATTCATAGCGGCTGCTCATCGGAGTCGAGAGGGAGACGGTGATAGAGGCTTGAGAGATGAGGGAAGATGACGGCGGTCCGGCTGACCGTTGCTGTCGACTGAAGAAGAAGAGGGTGGTTCAGGCGGTAATCTCGTCGGAAATTGAAAGGGAAGAAAGCTAGGGATTTTTGGGGATTTTTCATGATTTAGAGAGGGAACGAGAGGCAGGCAGATGCGAGGCCTACAAAGGGGATACCGTGGCAGTGGTGGCTGGCGGCGACAGTAGCCGCCGGGTTTGAAGGGAGTAAGGCGGTGGCAGAGAGAAGAAGAAGAAGATAGAAGTACGGCGAGAGAGAGAGAGAGAGTGGTGGGTGAGACTTCAAACTTGGGAGAAAGAAGGTGAATTATGTAATTAGGGTTTTTATTTTTTATAATATTATTAAAGTTAAAATTAAAAATAAATATAAAAAGTAATCATAACAGTATTTAAGCGCTCATACATAACGGTTAAAACAACCGTTATAAAAATATACTCATAGATAACGGTTATCTTAACGGTTCGATAACACCGTTATGTATACACCTAATAGATAACGCTTATTCATAACGAATTACTTCGTACCGTTATCTATGCTTATGAGTAACACTACATAGATAACGGATTTCTGTAAAAACCGTTGTCTTTTATAAAAATGCGCTCATACATAACGGTTTTTTAAAAAAACCGTTATGTATGCAGTGTTATGTATGTGTATTTTTGTAGTAGTGAATCAACAATAACAATATTATATATCATTCAAAATATTCATACATTATTATACAAATGAACCAAATATCAAGTATACATCATCATTGCATATTCCTATTCAAAATTGAAAATACCAACTACCTTATAGCTAAAATAAAAATCTATCATACAATATTTCTAGCACCAAATCCTCAAGAACTAGTTAGTCAACCTGCTATGATTCTCTGGTTGTCTTTTGACCTCAAAATAATTGTAAAATGATACCCACAGCTTGACCAATTTCCGACATCAAGCATGAAAGTCCTCCTATCACTTTCTCATCTCCACTCTTAGGAGCTTTGCTGACTTTGTTGCCTGTGTTCATAAAATAAATGTCAAATGGAAGCATGTGAAATCAAAATAGGTTTAAAGTCACACAAGGATCATTGTATTTGTATACGAAATGAATGCAAATATCTCACCAGATTTGGTGGTGAATGTGCGACGGTATGTGTTGACATACTTCCTAACATCATCTTCCTTGTTAAGGTTGAAGAGCTTGCGGATCTTTGAAGCCCTCTTTGGACCTCTCATCCTTGGTTTCTCAGTATCAGTGAGACCAGGAAGATCAGACAAAAGAAGAAGCAAATTTAGGATCTATCTGTGAATTGGCATTTTAATTAACTACGAGAAGGAAAAGAAGAAGAGGAAAACAAAGCAAAGATAGGGAAAAAGAACAAACTGAAACAAGTAGAGTACTACTATAAACAAACCATCCGAACTGAGAAAAAGGCAAGCTAATTATGGCTCACAAAATACACAAAATTTCATTGTCTGATACTCCACAAGAACAACTAAAGCAGCGCAGCAACACAAAGTTTTGTGCCATATTATAGAATGAAAAACCTCTTTGGAGACAATGCAGAGCTTCCCATCAGCCACTCCATGCTCAACAAAAGTCCGAGCAGCATAACCAACTGAATTTCCACCACCTACTATAACATATCTACAACCACAAATACAAACAGACATAAAAGAGTGATTAACGCAAATTCACCTCCAAAAACAAATATATAACATTAGTTAGATGTAATAACCAAAAGGCGGCAGTAATTACTCCCGATTCTCGTTCACTGAAGCAGGAACCACTACCAGGAACCAAAAGAAACACAAAGAACAATAACAAAAGGCCAAGCCTAATAAATTTGGTGGAGAGAGGGATGATAAGAAACCAGAGTAATAGAGCATCATGAAACCAAACAAGTATGCTTCAGAAAAATATATTAGATAGTTTACCTGTTTGATAGAGTTCTAGTATGCTAAATAAGAACTAACACCAATTCCAACCTCACCCTTCTCAATATATTAAATTGTTCCAAATTATTCAATAAAAGAGATTGATAAGCAGATTACCAAATACCAACCTCTCAGCATGCAAGCGATAAAGTTGCAAAGAAAATGAGTGGAAAGTGCTAATAGTGAGTATTAGCACTAAAAGCAATGGTATAAAATGTAGGAAGAGGATATAAAACTAAAACTAAAAGCAAGAGGACATAAAACTCACCTTGAAGCTTATCTCTTTATCAATCTCTCTATCACCGTGTACTTTCAAACCTAAAACAACATAAATGTAAAGATTAGGGCACTTAAGCTCCAAAAATTAAAATGAAGGAATGAAACCTTAGATAAGAAGATGAAACAGAATGAGGAATGAGCCATACCCTAAAAGTTTGAGAAATATCCTACCTTAACATAGAATCGTATCTAATCAAATTTGAACCAGAATAACCTTAAATTTCTTATAATTTGAGATGACCAAGCAACATCGACTTACAATCTTAATTAAGATCTTAATAAAACACGGAGTAAAACACGGTCAGTAATCATACAGAAGACTTGGAATTCTCAGTACCACATCCTATTAAACATAGAGCTACTTACAGATGTTGGAGGTGTTTCATCTTCTCTATCGAGTATGGAAAGCTCTGACTAAATTTGTTCTCAGCGAAGTTTCTGATATGCATTGAAGAGAACCAAAACAGTTATTATTGTAAAACTTTTGAAGCAAATGGTCTTAGTTCTTACACGAACAAGCCTATGTCGAGTATCTTACAGGTGCGTGAGGTTGGGAGGTAAACTGTAGGGGATTGATCCCTCAATGTCATTTGAACTAAGGTCCCTAAAAAATGATTTTCACACAATTAAAAAGAGGTCACAACAATGCACGATGATGAATGAAGAACACAGAAATTGACAGAATTTTCTTACAACAGACCTGTTAAACCTGATTTGACCACTAATGCGAAGAACGGATACAGAGAGCATTGTATGTATATGATGTACAAGATTTAGAATACTCTGCAGTAATCAACAGAAAAATGAAATTGAGTCCTGAAATTTGAAAAGGTAAGACGATAAGCAAAACCGCAGAGAATCAAGGTCAACAGAGGCAGAATCACCTATACAAAAAGAGCTCTTATCTTACAAATTCTTTTGCCTATTATATCCCAAATTATTCATTAGTGACGATGTAGATACAAAACGAGAAAAAACACTTTTCAAAGAGCATCTTCAGATTGTATTTCCAGAAAGGGATAATATCCTGCTCAACTCCCAGATCCATAATCCATGGCAAATTATCCACTAATTGTGATGATAATTACAATTTTCAATGGAAATAGACTATTGGAGTAGTGGGAGATCATTAACATGAAGATTCTAGATGTAAAATTAGTACAATATTATATATATAGGAATTAAGTGCAGTGGCATCCCTACAGGTAGCAGAAATGGCAGCATACTAATGTCCATTGGCACAACAAAGACTCAAAAAATCTATCATAACATTTTTCTCTAACTTTCCGTTGTCGAGATAGTGAGTCAACCAAGAAACACACACGAAACGTGGAGCCTTAAGAGCATATTGACCATTCTCCATCTTTTATATAGAAGCATCAAGTACTGTTAGACCATTCATTACACCAAAGCCAGCAGAAAGATGGGAAAAGAGAAATAATCATTAATATATTGTTGCAATCATTATACTAAAGACCTCTCGGTTGGGAATTCAGCTTAGTCAAAAGACTGAAACACGACATATCAAAACCAGGTAAAGAATGAATTTGCAACTGCCACCAAAACAAAGAAACCTTTTAACAAGTTATGAAGGAAGGGTCATGGTGTATCAGTAAGTTTCAAGTAGCTTCTAAATGAAGATCGAGACTCATGCTCATATGAAAATCATCTACGGACATGGACTTCAAACTCAAGTGTTCTAACTTTGAAAGTTAAGGTAGAAACAGTTAGGATAGCAAGACTAAGCCCTTCGAAAGTATGGTTCTCTAAATTCAAGCAGCTGTGCCTCTGTTTTTCGTTCATCTTGTTCATGTTCCCAATATATTATCCCCTGGGGGGTATACCATATGCATTGCCAGTTGCTTACATCACGCTGACAACAAAACCATCAGTAGTGTTCAATATTCTCAATTCAGAATAACCAAGAACAAAAAGATGAGATGAACTGAAACAAGAAAAAAAAAACTAGTGAAAATTCAAGCCATAAATCCCTAAAATTCGAGTCCAAAATGCCCTAAAATTTGCTACCTAATGCACTCTTCAATTTCATTTAGTTGTTACCTGAAGAATGAGGGCGACTGTTGTCGGAGTCAGAGGCCAGGGGCAGTGGTGGTGCGGTTGGAGCGGTGGTGGGCGCTGAGCCGACGACGGAGGTTGCTCTGCCCAAATTCAAAAATTAATTACGCAAAGATAGAAATACATATAGAAAATGGAGAGAGAGAGAGTATACCGTGGTGGTGGAAGCGAAAGAGAGGTGATGGGGATGGGGCGACGCCAGGCTGGAGAAGGTGGCGGCTAGCGGCTGCTTGCCGGAGACAAAGGCGGCACAGAGAGGAGGTAGAGAGAGGGAGAAGGGCTTCAGGTCGGAGAATTATCAACCTCATCCGCTCTCGATTGCAAATCGGAGAATTAGGGCTTTCCCCCTTTCCTGCCTCGATTATGTAGAGTTGAGAAGAGAACCGGCCGTAGAACACCATCGGCTCGCCGATCCTCGGACCACCAGCAACGATGGGCGGGCTCTAGGTCGCGTAGCTCGCCGGTCTCCCTGAGATGGCGACGGCTGCGTTGTACCGAACAGAGAAGAACTAGGGCTCGACCAATCGAACAGAGAAGAACTAGGGCGCGGGGCAGCAGCGAGGGTGGGCGGCGACGGGCCGGCGTGGGGCAGCGGCGCCGGCGCCGGAGTCGAGAGGGGAGAGAGAGAGAGAGTCGAGAGACAGGGAGGAGACAGGGAGGGAGGACGAACTAGGGCTGGTAGTTTTGGGGTTAATTTCTACATTTTCTAAATAAAATCTATTCCTTTTTTTCTTTTTTCTTTTTTCTCTTTTTTCACTTTTAATATTCAATTTTTGGTATTTAGATTTCTAATTTAGATTTTATATAAGTGTTACTTAATGATAAAACAAAAAAAAATTTATGATTTTTTATTTTTTAAAATCTATATCTAGGAATAAATTCAAATTTTAGGATAAACAATTTATTTGTTATTTTTAATATAATATAATATAATATAATTTTTAAAAAATTAATAAAAAAAAATTAATAAAAAAAAATTATACACAACAGTTTTTAGATACGCTCAAAGATAACGGTTCCAAAACCGTTGTAAATGACTCTTATACATAACGGTTCTTTAACGTTATGAATAAACCGTTATAAAAGATGGTCATAGATAACGGTTACATAACGGTTTTGTAAACCGTTATGTATGCAACTAATAGATAACGCAAAAACATAACGGTTTTTCAAAAACCGTTATCTATGGATATAGACAACAGTACATAGATAACGGATTTTTTCAAAACCGTTATCTATTCCTAAAAGTGCGCTCATAGATAACGGTTTTTGAAAAAAACCGTTATCTATGTACTGTTATGTATGTAAACTTTTGTAGTAGTGCATGGGATCGTAAATAGCGAAGATAGTTAGCAAATAAATATACAGATAAGTTACAGTTAAATAAAGTGGTTCAAGTACTAATTATATGACCTAATTATGTACAGTACGTAGCCATATGACAGGTGCACTTAAGAATTGAGTAATCTACGCCTCAAAAAAAAAAAAAAAATTGAGTAATCTACTCTAGCCCCCTAAATGATTTATAATGTCTCATTGACTGATTACTGTGCAAAATTGTAGGTAGGAACTTAATTATAGTATTACGTTATCTTCAATATATTTTGATTTTTCGTACAATAAATCTCTGCGGCCACAAACTAATTAAATAGAGAATTTTTTATTTATTTAATCTATTTTTTAAATCAAATAAAAAGGTAAATTAGCTATATTACTATATTGTCCACATTATAATTTTTTTATTTTTTGTAATTTTTTATTTTTATTTTAATTTTTTATAAAATAATTACAAAAAAACATAAAGAATAAGTGGAAACCTATAAAAAAAATACTACCACCTTTTTTAGCCTCTCTTTAAAACTAATTCTTTTGTAGACCAAAATTTGCGAAAGAACTAAAATACCCCTTACCGTCCCCGCCACATTAACTTTCGCGCAACATGACACGTGTCGTGTCCACGATCGTGGGCACAACCACGACATCATGCCCATCATTGATGGTGTGGTCGTGCCCACGATCGTGGACACGATAGGCACGACCACGCCATCGATGGTCGTGCCCATCGTGTCCACGATCATGGGCACGTGTCATGTTACGCGAAAATTAAAGTGGTGCGGATCGTAAAGGGTATTTTAGTCTTTTAATTCATTTTGGTACACAAAAGAGTTAGTTTTAAAGAGGGTTTATTAAACACTCTACTTTTAAAAACTGGTATTTAAAAACTTAGACCCCATAAATAACTACAATGTAAAAACTATAGTAAAATAGCTAAATTTTTTTATTAAAAAATAAATTAAATAACTTGTTGTACATTAAAATTTCAAAGTGCTAAACTATTTTCAACATATTTATAATTTTGTTTACATTGCTATAATGTTTGGATTATGGTTTTGATCGGTCTATCAAATTAGACTACCAGTCTATCACAAGACTACAGATGCAAATTAACTCAAGTTCCACTTCTCTCAACCTTGATTTATGTTTCTATGCACATAGAATTAAAGCTAGTTGAGATAGAGGAGTAGGGATGGCAACGGGCCAGATCTGGACCGGATCTCATCAATACCAGATCCAGATCCGTTTTAATTTATCAAATCCAGATCAGCCCCAGATCCAACGGATCTGAAAATTTGGGATCTAGATCCGTCAGATATGCGGGTCCACGTGTCCAGATCCATGGATCTACTTATTTTAAATTAAATTAAAAAAAATCACAAAATCGAACAGTGGAGGAAGGCATACGCCGGACGGTAGAGTGTTCTGCGAAGGCCAGATGTTGAACTCACGAACGGTGAAATTGGCACCGGACAGTGGCGACGAAGTTGGCTGAAGAAGAGATGGGAATAAACAGAGATGGTCAGATCATATTTGGCACCGAAGGTGGCTGAAAAAAAAATGAGAGATGGTCAGAAGAGATGGCTGGAGTCCGGAGTTGGCGCCGCACGATGGAGATGGAGAATCAGAGATGATCAGATGGGATTTGGGAAGCCAGGCAGGGAGGGATGCGGCTCACTGTAGGAGAAACTAGAGTTTCTTAGTTCTTAATGAATTTTTCAAGACATAGTGTATTGTTTTTAATTTTTAATATATTTAATATTATTAGTAAAATAAATATAAAATATAAAAATATATATTAAATAAAATGGATCCACAGGTCGGATCTGGGTTGGATCCAGATCTAAAATTTCAAGATCCAGATCCAGATTCGTTTTAAAATTTGAGATCCAGATCCAGATTCAGATCTGTCGGGTTTAAAAAATTGAGATCCAGACCCTGAAAAATGGATCTGGATCCACGGATCTGGGCCGGGTCCAAGAGCCACTGCCATCTCTAAAGAGGATAGCTGAGGAAGATAAACGGAGAGCTAAAAATGGGGGAGGATCCACATATTTGGGCCGGGTCCAAGAGCCACTGCCATCTCTAAAGAGGAGAGCTGAGGAAGATAAACAGAGAGCTAAAAATGGGGGGGGGGATCTGGGCCGTTGATTTGGTTTCTATATTAATGAGACTTTGATACTTTTCTTTTTTCCTGCAATGTATGTGGGTGATTGATTGAAAATAGATATAGTAGAAAGCTCATTTTGTATATTGAGGCAGAAATTGAGATGGTTTGTGGTGTTAATGTTCTTGAATTCACAATCAATGCTGTTAGGTCCGGAGGGTCTCAAATAGGTGTTTGGGAGGGGGGGAAAGAATACACCTATAGGCTATTTTTCAAAACAAAATTTGAAATACAAACTGACACAACCTTTTTCATTTAAAAGAGTTTAGCAATACTTTAACTGATACACGTTAGGCTTCAGTCGAGTTTGTAAAACAGATGAGTAACATGAATCTCACTGACTATCCGAAGATTTATCAGTTCGACTAATATTACTGGCAGCGAAGTGTTTGGGGAGGGGGGGGAAGAATACACCTATAGGCTATTTTTCAAAACAAAATTTGAAATACAAACTGACACAACCTTTTTCATTTAAAAGAGTTTAGCAATACTTTAACTGATACACGTTAGGCTTCAGTCGAGTTTTTAAAACAGATGAGTAATATGAATCTCACTGACTATCCGAAGATTTATCAGTTCGACTAATATTACTGGCAGCGAAAAAAATTTCTTTCGAAATAGCCTTTGTGATTAAGTGAATTGTCAAGATTTAAGTTTCACTTTGCTATTAATTAGTTTCAGTTGAGAAAACGTTTGTTCACAGATAAGAAAGGTAAATACTGAAAGCGATAAGCAACAAAGGAATTTTTACGTGGTTCGAAAAATACTTCCTATATCCACGGTCAGTTGATCAGACTGACAACTTCACTGGGCACATGCTTACGGGTGCACAGCAAACCTAGACAACTAAAGATCCTATCTTCAGTACCAACACACTGGGTTGGATTTCTCACTCTTAGCTTCACTGAGACATAACTATGTCTTTCCGCAAAGACTAAGATCTCTTGGAGTCAGAACACTGGTCTGAACTCCTTACAACTCAAACTCTCAATTCGGTCGGTTGAAAAGAGGTTCGAAAACTTGCCAACTAGATTACAAAGAACAAGTTCTCTGTAATCAGTTATACCTAGGCTTTGGATATACAATATTTGCCTAAGTTCTAAGAGAATGTATGTAATCAGCAGTGACTGATTTTTGGCTTTGTGATTATCTTCTTCGATTCAAACTTTGGAATGACTTTGAATGCTGAGTGACGAATTCGGCAGCGTTTCAGCTTATGTAGTTGAATCGGTGAAGATTGAAGTGATCCTCGAGCTCTATTTATAGGAGAGGTCTTGAATAGATCCGTTGGCTGAAATGGTCTTCAAGAATTCTTCCGTTAGAGAGTAATTTCAACTTGGGTTGAGGCTTCAATCTTCGAGGTTCCTTTGTTTGGTGAGAACGACTACTTTGAGGAGCAGGAGATAGGACATCTCTGAAAAGGTAATCACCAAAAAGGAAGGGCCTCTGCAGAGAAAGGATGATCTTGAGATCTCTGCATTTAATGCGGCTGTATTTCTGGAGTGCGTGGCTTCCTTTAAACTTTAGAGGTTCAGTCCGAGGAAGAATGTTTAACTGATACTTGATTTTAATATCAGTCTACTGAATCCACGTGGCTCGCATTTAAATAATCAGTCGTAACTAATTCTTGGACTGGTTAGTCAAATATCAGTATTTGACTTTGCCTTAATCGTCACATCAGTTGGCAACTTCAGTCTTCAGTCTTCAGTCCTCCGGCTTCAGTCTTCAATCTTCAGAACAACAACAAAACTAGAAAAAGAACTCTAACACTTGAGTTCGAACTGTTCTAGTCTATTACAAGGAAGGCCTACTGATTTTGGTATCATCAAAACAAGGAATATGATATTTCATTAAGTTCCCAACAAATGCGATAAATTCACAACTGAATCGAGAGTATTGATTTTTGAATCGAGAGTGTTGATTGTGAATTTGAGTTTTAAAGCTTGAATTCATAACCGACACTAGCTATTTCTAGTTGTGAATTCTAACTTTAAAGCTCGAATTCACGACTAGCACTATTTCTAGTTGTGAATTCAACCTTGAATTCACAACTAGAAATAATGTTAGTCGTGAATTCGAGTTTTAAAATTTGAATTCACAACCAACATTATTTCTATTTAGCTTTAAAACTCGAATTCACGACTAACATTTTGTGAATTCAAGGTTTAAAACTCGAATTCACAACTCAAAAATCAGTGGATAATTTTTAAGTTTTTTATGTGAAGGGTAAAATGGTAAGTATGGCTAATTTTTATTTTTTTATTTTTTTATTTTTTACTATTCAAAAGTGGTTATTTTCAAACTCCACTCAAAAAGTTAAAATATATAATGTTCAAAATTATTTATTCATCAATTAAAAAAAGTTAAAATATGTAAGTTTATATATATATATATATATATATATAGAGGGAGACGTTCAAGAAAGAATCATAAATAAATAAAGAACGGAGAACCAATTTCAGTCATTCGATTATCAAGATCTACGGTGGATGTATCATCTTGTTGGATGAATGCAGATCCTGGGTTCGAATCCTGAAGGGAGCAATTTTTTTTTTATTTTTTTGAGTGCATTAATTTTAACAGCGAATGCATTAATTTTTACAGTGAATGCATTAGATTTGATGGTTCTCACGTTCTCACAAATAATGTAGTTCTCTCTAGAACCACACCATATATATATATATATATATATATATATATATATATATATAGGGGCGCGCTCCAGTGAGACCCCCTATTTTTCGTGTAACATGAGTATAATGAATAAGACATATACTCCCTCCGTCCACGAAATGAGTACCCATATTTCCTTTTTCGTCCGTCCACGAAATGAGTACCCATTTCCCTTTTTGGCAAGTGTACCCCACACATCTATTTAATTAATACACTAAAAAAGTGGGACCCTTAAACTATTCACACTACACTCCATACATTTCTTAAAACCCGTGCCGTCCACAAATGGGTACTCATTTCGTGGACGGAGGGAGTAATACTAATGAACAAAACGTATATCTAATGAACAAGATGTATATACTGATGAAAAATAAAATTTTAAAAATTCGTAATGAATAAGACATATATACTGATGAACATGGCCGTATATACTGATGAACAATACAGTATATACTGATGAATACCAAAATTTAAAATAGTCTGCTCCCTCCAGGATTCGAACCCTGTGAAAAAAAATCACCCTCCAGATACAATATCAGCCATAGGATTGATAAAATAAATGCACCAGATCGTGCCCTAGATCTCACTAAAATTATGGGGTCTCATTGGAGCGGCCCCCTATATATATATATATATATATATATATATATATATATATATATATATACATATATATATATATATAGGGTCAAGTTAAACAAAGAACGTCAATCAGTTGGTGGATGATTCTTATGTTTGTATTGACCGTGGTGAGCATACTTACTTTTGGCGGGATGATTGGCTTGGGTACAAGCTTGTGGATAAACTTAAAATTCCGATATATATGCATGATTTTCTGAGCTTCTCGGTTAGTGATTATTTTTATGATGGTGTTTGGCATTTCACGACATCCTTTGTTTCTCGTTATCCTGATATTGTGGATGATATTCTGTGTATTCCGATGGGCGGCCAGAGGGATACGAGATATTGGAAACAGTCGGTTAAGGGTGAGGTTTCGGCCTCTTTGGCTTTTTCTAATATTTGCCATCGTTTTCCTGCTGTTAGCTGGGGCAAATGGATCTGGGAGGACTTTATTCCGATGAGGAGATCTATTCTCTGTTGGCGTGTCCTCCATGGGCGCTTACCTACTATTGATGTTCTGATCCGGCAAGGTTTAATTGCGCCCAATGCTTGTTCTTTGTGTCTCCGAGATAGTGAGACGATTTCGCATGTGCTTTGGGAGTGCTCGTGTGTTCGCCCTCTTTGGACTGATTTTTTAGGTTGGTTTGGTAAAGAGAATCTCTTGGGGTGCATGGATATTCATTCCTTCTTAGTTCTGGCTTGGAATCTATCTTGGAGTTCCCAAATTGGTTCTTATTGGAAGGCGGGAATTATCACTCTGATGTGGCGTATCTGGTCGGGACGCAATGCGCTTATTTTTGAGGATTTGTGCTTTGATAGACGTGCGGTTTTGGCCTTTGTCAAGGCTTACTTTATGGAGATTGATGGGGTTTTCCGGAAGTTGGGTAATATTTCTAATTCTTGGGCTGACTATTCGATCACTCGTGCGATTGGGGTGAGGAGCCGTGCTGCTCCTCCCCCCTGTATGATGGAGGTTCACTGGTGGCCTCCCGTTGGTCAATGGATTAAAGTTAATACAGATGGCTCGGCGGCGGGAGCTCCTGGAGTTATTGCTGCGGGTGGGGTTTTTCGAGACAAGTGGTCTCATGTCCGAGGTTGTTTTCATTTTAAAGGCGGCAACGGCTTTGCTTTCGAGGCGGAATTGTTGGCTGTGATCTATGCTATTCACATTGCTCATACCCGAGGCTGGCGGCATTTGTGGGTTGAGGCTGACTCTATGTATGTGGTTCACCTTTTGTACTCTCGCTCGAGTGATGTTCCTTGGAGATTTAGGGCGTTTTGGCAGCATACTCTTCGCCTGCTTCGGGATTTTTCTTTGATGGTCTCGCATATTTACCGTGAGGGTAATCAACCGGCAGATATTATGGCCAATGATGATCGGCATGAAGGCTGGTGGCCTTTTGCGATTGAGGAGATTCGGATTGCGGTTGCAAGGGATATGTCGACGCATAGTCATATCCGTATGGTTATATAAGCAGGTTCGTTGGTTCCCTTGGGCTTTGGTTGGGTTGTTTTCTTTTGTTGTTGGTCTCCTGTTTTCTTTCTTGGTTCTTCTTCTTCCGGTTTTCTTGAGCCGAGCTTCTTAGGGGTGATGGTTAGGCTGGAACTCCTGAAGTTGTCTCTTCCCGCTCCTGAACCGGATGTGAGTCTTTCACGAGTACTCTTTTTCCTTCTAAGGTCTCTTCTTCTTAGAAGGTTTTAATGAGGCTCGGTTTTTTGTTTGCTCTCTTTTGCGCTTTCTTGGATGTTTTGTACTCTTTTTCTTTTCCTTTAATACAAGCCTTATTCTCATCAAACAAAGAATGACCCTATGTATAGAGAATAGAGAATAAATCTCATCCCTAGTTTTTAATGAATCGAGCGGTTGATATATAATCTGGCAAAAATTATTATTTACCAATTAATCTGTTCAAAACTCGTTTTTAATTGATTTAAGGGTAGTTGGGTAAAATCCAATTAGAGTAAATAAGGTAGTTCCCGTTTTTTACTCCTATCTACCGTCTTGAAGATGATTTGAACAGTCACCACAATTCCACTTTGTCTTCCACGATTCTCACGGTAGCTAGGGTTTCTCCATAGGAAATTTGAGCATACGGCGACGGCGCCTATCCAGGTAGGTTTTCTTTGATCTTTCGCTGATTTTTTTTCACATTTGGTTTGGATTTTTCGAACAATAAAATATAGGGTTTCGAACGCAAATTCTCTCTGAACTTCTTTCTCGAACCGTCGGCGACTTGTTCGAAAATTTAGAGGAATTTTTGGTTCGAATATAAAAGGTTTTGGGTTTTATGATTTGAACAATTGATTTTCCCTGAATATCGAAAACTTTTGTGGAAAATAGAAGTCGTTGGCCATGATATGTTGGGCTTTATACAATTGATTTTTATTCTATTTGATTAAAGAATTCTAGGTGTTGGTTGATATGTACAGATGCAAAAAAATGGTCCCCCACTGATTAATATACTTTACATCATTTTTGTTGTTATTCACCTTTACCTTAACTTTAATTCCATTTTGAGAAAAGCGTGTACGGATGTCGAATGGTTTTTTTAGTTTGTTTTTTATTTTTAACCTTTGTTGTTATGCTGTTGTAGGTATTTTGAATCCAATGGCTCGTACGAAAGGGGAAAGGAAAGGCTGTCGATGGTATATTGTTTGTTCATTTGCTATTCGGCTCCTGTTCGTTTTTGAGGAGTTACTGATAAATGTGCGAATTTGCAGCTGGCATCTCACCCGTTAAAAAAACAAAAAGAGTAGTGCAGAATGTGGGCGGATCGTCATTATATGTTGAGTTGAACGAGTTTGGCAAAAAAACCAGTTGGGAAAATTGATATGGTAAGCAATTACTTTCGATTTATACAATAACCATTGTAATGTAACTATTACTTATAAATATATTTGTTGTTGGACAGTTCTTCTTTCCAGTTGTTGAACAAAACCAGTACTTTGCTTTGTGTGTGGATTTAAAAAGGGAACGAATCTTCGTGCTGGATAGTCTCGTAGATATATCAGATGATAATGATCTGGGAAAGTATGTGAGCATTTGCATTAAAGTTGTAAGTATTTTCAACTACGAGCAATGTATATACATGTGTTCAACAGTAATCATTTATTACTTTTCATTGCAGCGTACACTGTTGGCGTATTATCTCAACTACAAAGAGGAGACCATTAAGGCAAAAACTGTGGCTAATTCAAAAATACATATTGTCAAGTTGAAGTGGGCGGACAAGCGAAATACATTGGACACGGCTATTTATCTTATGCGACATTTGGAAACCTTCATGGGAGATATTTCATCAAATTGGAAGTGTGACATGTACAACGTAGGTGCACGCCAGTTATCTCGAATGCGCGTGAGGTATTGCTCGTCCATAATATCATGGAATCATAACGATAAGAAAAAGGAGATTCAGGAGTCTGCTGCAAAAGAATATCATGAGATTTGTCTTGATCCATCTGTTAACATAAATTCATTATTGGCCGGATGAGTTAGCTTCATTTTTATGGGAGTTTAATTATCTAGATTTCTGGACATATTTTAATTATCAGTTTCCAACAATGCTCGTTTTTTCTTAGAGATGTTATGCTCTTAGATTGATTTGAAATATTATGAACATAAGTTAAATGACCTGTTTTTTTTTTTTACTATCTAAATTGTTTTGATTAATTTATGGTAATTGCATTTTATTCAATGAGTTAAATTATCTGCCTATATATAATGTTTGGCTAACTAAAGGAACAGATTAATGATACATACGGTTTTTTGATACGATAACTGTCATAATGATACATACGGTTTTTTGGCTAACTATAATGAACAGATTATGTGTAATGTTTGAACGAATAATATATAAATAATGAACGTGTAAATTTTTTTTCCAAACAATGACTAAAATGAACAGAACACATATAATACTTGAACGACGTATATAAAAGTAGTGAACGAATAAAATTTTTCGCGAAAAAATAAATATATTTCTGAACATATAAAATATTTCACATAAACAATGACTAAAATGAACAGAACACAAATAATATTTGAACGACCTATATAAAAGTACTGAACACATAAAATATTACGCGAAAAAATAAATATATTTTTTCCATGCGTGAATTTAATAAGACAATGGTGTTAATGCATAGCCTTTATTCGAATAAAGGTTATAAAAAACCCAAACAATATGATATCAAATTAAAAAGTTCACCATAGTTCTTGAAAATTAAATAGGTAAAGGTTCACAATAATAAGAAAAAATAAAAATTCAACCAACTTAAATAAAATAATCAATGCGAAGTCTTTTTTGTTGGGCAATTCCTTGAATCATGATGCCCCATCGTATTGCACTTCTTGCAATTACGCATTGGCTTCTGAGCAAGAACCATGGCTTTCTCTTGGTTTGATTTTCTTCTTCCACCAGTGCCACTGCCTTTGGTTTTCGCTATGAGCGGAGGTAAAACAGATGGTGTTTCAGGTGGTGCAATACCATAAAAATCATTGAAAAGCCTATGCTTAGCTTCGATCTTAGACTCTATACTGCCGTCCTTTGAAAACCTTTTTTCCACTTCAATCAGCGCTGCAAGTAGTTCTTCACGTAGCTCTTGATTGTCACCGACATACCCAACACAATTGCAAAGAACATTGAAAAACTGATTGTTACCAATAACAGATTTTTCGCTAGGGGCACTACCGAGCTCAAGTCCAGGAACCATGGCCGACAAAATTCTAAACTTGCTCCAGCGAATTGATATGTATTTATCAGGAATTCTATCCACTTGCAATGTGCGAAATGCAAGAAAAATGTGTTTGCACAGAATACCTTTTCTGACGAACAGGTTGCAGCTACAAAATGAATGACTGTCAGCCAGTCTGTGTCGCACCACAAATTTCCCATCAACATTGTCATGCACAGTATATATGCTCTCATCGGCTTGATCCTCCATCTTATACATGTTGCAATAGGATTGAGAAGCATATATCTCTTCTTGTACCTCCTTGAATATGTTGTTGGTGTATATAGATGAAGCATGCTTCTCTATTTTAAGGCTCGTCTTCAAGGGGAGAACACCAGTCTCGTCAGCAAGAGTAATCTTATGATAATTATGACGTTGAGCCTCCAATGCACTGCAATAGTGCATGTACAACATCATAATATTTCCGTTCTTGTTAAGAAACCGTTTAAAGTAACTATTCTCGCTCTCTGACAACGATGTCGTTCTGAATAATCCACTCATACTCACATCTCTAAAATATGCTGGGATCCAGTGTGAACGATCATCAAACATATCTGAAAACCATCTATTATCCAACAAGTCGAATTCATCCACGAGATTTTTCCAACTCTCCTCAAAAAAATGAGGCTCAACCAAATCAGTCCACACAATTTTCCCAAACTTGGTCTTGAAATCAGTGCTATCCCTCAATCTTGACGGCAACTTCTCAGCCACCTTGATTATAATATGCCACATGCAGTATCTGTGACGTGTTTCAGGCCACACAGACGCGGCAGCCTTTTTCAACCCTGGATCTTGATCAGTTATTAATAGTGGTGGGGCATTTCCCACGCATTCCACAAACTTCTCCAAAACCCAAGAATAAGAATCAACGTCTTCTCGAGATATAATGGCTGCACCAAATGACAAACACTTGCCATGGTTATCCCTACCGGTGAATGGTGTGAAGATCAATTTATACCTGGCGAATCAAGATATGAAACTGGTAAGACTGAAAACAATGGACGGTTGTCAAAGACAATACAAACAGTGGCCAAAATAACATATGCAAAAAATAAAAAAATACCAACGTAACTGATAAAACGAACAGTTAACAAAAGAAAACGAACAGAATAACATATGACAGCGAACATATAAATACCTGTTGGTATTGTATATTGCATCAAAGGACACGGCTTCACCAAATAATTTGTAGTTTTTGACAGATGTTTCGTCGGTCCAAATCAACCGAACCAGCCTGTTCTCATCGTCTACCTCGTAGAAATATTGGAAGCCATTGCCTAACTCTTTTTTATTCTTGAATGTTTCTAAAATCATGTGAGCATCTGAATCACGTGTGTAAACATAGAGCTCATGAGCAAAATTTTTGAAATCATCACTAGTGCATCCAATGTCTTCATATTTGTCCACAATCTCTCTGTACATGCGAAAAGATCTCATAGACCCAATACGTGCTTTAATGGCAGAAGTAATCCACATCTGATGGACGGGAGTAACAGGCTAGTTGACGGGCATAAGGTGTCGAGATACAGTAGGAACCATGGTGTGGTTATGACCCTCGTTGAACGTACGAACCTTATTACACCCAAATCCAAAAATTGAAAAATAATTCGTGCCATGCACTTCACCTTGCATGATGTTTTCTTACGTTTTTTTATTGAACTTCCACTTTCAGGCATCAACAACACATCTGGTACAGGAGGATGGCCTTCTCTATTGCATAACATATAGTATGTTACAATTGTACCATCAACTTTTGTGCTTGTACTTTTTCTAGCTGCAAAGCCGCATAGTTTTGCATAGTCTTTGTAGAACTGACATGCTAATTCTAAAGTTGCAAATATCTGCCCCTCAAACGGTTTGCTTTTAGCATCGCATTCCGGAAATACAAGTTCAATTGTTTCATCTTCTAAAGACGCCGGAAATTCTTCAAAACAACAAAAAAATATGTTTTACTTAGAATACTCACGCAAAATCTAAATGGTGAGCCATTAAAACTAAAGTTTGATGAACTGTTAATGCTAGATTAATAATATAACAGTAAACTGGAAAAGAGTAGCGAAATATGACGCCCACTTTAAAAAGAAAAAAAAATAAAAAATGGGAATTCAGAAGACAAATGAGAAATGAATAAACATCATCACAAAACGAACAGAAAAGTTAAATAAACCGAACAAGTATGAACGCACTATAAGAGATGTTGACATAATGGTGTAGATAGACTAATCATATACAGAACTTAACACAATTATTCCTACAGAACGAGAAACTTTTCTGAATAATTACATGTTTTCGGTATAATGATGTAGATGGAAAAAGCGTATCTACAGAAAAATGAAAACTATTACCTAAATCCTCCATGGCCGCCGACTTGAAGCTTTCCATGACTTACAGATTTTCGGTATAATAAGGAGATGAAGAGGTTTTAGAAGAGAAGATTTTACAGAAGAAGAGATTTTACAGAAGAAGAATTTACGGTAGAGAGATTAGAATAGATATTGAGAATCAAATCTTACCAAATAAAAATAGATAAATTAAGATTTGTTTCCCTTAAAACAAGCTGGCCGAAAATATCAAAGTACAAAATTAACCTTTTCGGATTTAATAATAGAAAATATATTGAAAAACAAATGACCATTAGATTTGTTAGATTGGATGATCCAGATTAATTCTCCTTTCTCTAAATACTTATCATTCTCTGTTTAACCTTTCTCTCTCTCTCTCTCTCTCTCTCTCTCTATATATATATATATATATATATATATATATATAGGGAGAGGTTCAAGAAAGAACCATAAATAAAAGAAGACCAGAGAACCATTTTCAGCCATTCGATCATCAAGATCTACGGTGGATGCATCATCTTGTTGGATGAATGCAGATCCTGGGTTCGAATCCTGAAGGGAGCATTTTTTTTTAATTTTTTTAGTGCATTAATTTTAACAACGAATGCATTAATTTTTACAGTGGATGCATTAGATTTGATGGTTCTCTCGTTCTCACAAATAATGTAGTTCTCTCTAGAACCACACCCTATATATATATATATATATATATCCCTTTCAAATATGTTGGATTACTTTATACTTTAATAATGACACCGTCCTCCAATTCGTGTTTTAGGGGAAGGGGGCACGAGTTTTTTTTAAAAAAATGTATTGTTCATATGTTGAGTGGAGAAGGAGGCACGACTTTTAAGAAAAAATGCTTTATTTGTTAAGGAAATAGTTACTAAAAATAAGTAAGACACAAATTAGTGGACGGACCAAAATGAAAAATTAGGACACGAATTGGTGGATGGATGGAGTATATATATATATATATATATATATATATATATATATATATATATATATATATATATAGGGGCGCGCTCCAGTGAGACCCCCTATTTTTCGTGAAACACTATGACAATGAATAAGACATATAATACTAATGAACAAAACGTATATCTAATGAACAAGATGTATATACTGATGAAAAATAAAATTTAAAAAATTCGTAATGAATAAGACATATATACTGATGAACAAGGCCGTATATACTGATGAACAATGCAGTATATACTGATGAATAACAAAATTTAAAATATTATGCTCCCTCCAGGATTCGAACCCTGCGAAAAAAAATCACCCTCCAGATACAATATCAGCCATAGGATTGATAAAATAAACGCACCAAATCGTGCCCTAGATCTCACTAAAATTAGGGGGTCTCATTGGAGCGGCCCCCTATATATATATATATATATATATATATATATATATATATTTATCTTTTCCATTAATAATGACTCATTCTAAAAAAGAAAATTATTTTCTCTTACAAAAAATTGTGAGCTCCGGTCACTTTCTAGGAGTATTACTTTTATCTTTTAATTACTTTTTATTCTTAATTACCGTGCCAAATGATAACGAGTTGTGTTTACTGGGACGGGGAGAGTATTATTTAAAGCTTACAGTTATCATGAACAAAAAAAAATAGATATAATACGCGTGTATTGGCGTAGTGGTAGGAAGTTAATGCCCAAAACCTGAGGCCCTGGGTTCGAATCCTCCGTCGCGCGTTCTTTAAAATTTCTTTATTATTTATGTAACTAGTACGTCCATCCGTGCGATGCACGGTGAAATTGAAATTAAATGACATTTTAAATAAATAAATAAATATAAATATTAAACATAATCAAAATATAAATAAATGTAAAATATGATTTAAAAATAAAATATAAATTACTCAATAAAATCTCAAATTTTAAAACATAATTTGCATCTATGTATAAAGTGTAATGATAATTATAATTATTAAATAATTTTTAATTATTTGATAATAAAAATGAATATACACATTATTATTATAGATTATTCCACATAATAATAAATAAATAAATATTTTCATATACAGATATAAATAAAAAAATTGTAAAATTTTAACAAAGAGAAAGAAAATAAAATATTTTAAAAATTTTAATAACCTATTCATTTTAAATTGAGATTTGATGATTTTTATATCATATATATTAAAGATCTTTTTATGAACTTAAATATGCATATTGAATATTTCTTCATAAACTAAATTTGACGATATTTGAAAAAGAATTAAAATTATAAAAAAAGAGAGAGAATATATAGTGAAAAAATTAATGGGAGAAGAGAGAGAAGTAATGGAGGGAGAAAACTCCTCTTTTATATATTATATAAATTTATCAAAAATAAAAAAATAGATATACATGTTTTGGTAATTGCGGGAAATGGAACCAATTAAAGCATGACAAAACAATTACCAACTAAATCATTAAAACCTAGGCAGCCTCAACTTTGACCACAATGCACCAAATGATTAAACCCCTACCCATCAAACCCTAGTTCTCCTACTTGATTATCTCTAGAGTTTTGATACTCAAATTTTGGTCAAATTAAAACGAACCACTCCTAACTTATAATTGTACATTTACGCACATATAAATATGTAGTCCTCTGAGTGTTTCAAGCATCGAACACGATCTTATAAAAAGAGATCATATTGAAAAACTACCAAACATTTGGTACTTTTATCTCATAACAAATGGCAAAGTTAGGTAATTTGTTAGGTCCCATATCAATATTTTGGTTGGTTTTAATATTGAAAGGCTTAATAGTTGAAGCCGAATCCAAGGCATTCTTTGTGTTTGGAGATTCGTTGGTGGACAATGGCAACAACAATTACTTGGCCACCACCGCTAGGGCTGATTCACCACCGTATGGGATCGATTACCCGTTGCACCGTCCCACCGGACGTTTCTCCAACGGCCTCAACATCCCCGATATAATCAGTATGTTGTGATAATATTTATCTATAAATAGATTCACTTTATTTGCTAAAAATCAATATTGTTTAACGTGCAATTAGTTTTGTGGCTAATTACTTTTGAGAAAATGTGATTAATCCATAGGTGAGAAAATGGGTTGGGAACCTACATTGCCATACTTGAGTCCAGAGCTTAGAGGGAAAAATCTACTAATTGGTGCCAACTTTGCTTCTGCTGGCGTTGGAGTGCTTAATGATACTGGATATCAATTTGTAAGTTATTTCAATTAATTAGTAGTAGATTGGAATTTCTGAAATATAAAAAAAGTTATTTTCGTTTGCAGGCTAACATAATTAGGATATACCAACAGCTTGATTATTTCGAGGAATACCAGCAAAGATTGAAGGGACTAGTTGGCAAAGAGAAAGCCCACAAACATGTGAAAGAATCACTCGTTCTTATTACTTTGGGAGGAAATGATTTTGTCAATAATTATTATTTGGTCCCTTATTCTGCAAGATCTCAACAATACTCTCTCCAAAAATATGTGCCATTTGTCATCTCCGAGTACAAAAAGGTCCTGCAGGTAAAATTAGAAACTCAATATATAACTTCAATAATGGATGGAGCTAGCTAGTGTATTTGATGAATGAATGAATATAATGTTGCAGAGACTCTATAAGCTTGGAGCTCGTCGAGTTCTAGTGACGGGAACGGGGCCGTTGGGGTGCGTGCCGGCCGAGCTGGCACAACATAGTAGGAGAGGCGAATGCGCACAAGACTTGATGAAGGCTGCATCACTCTTCAACCCTCAACTTGTTCAAATGCTTAAACAGCTTAACCATGAGTATGCTAAAGACGTGTACATTGCAGCCAACACTAATCAAATGCATATGGATTTCATTTCCAATCCTACACAATTTGGTATGTACCTCTAATCTTTTCTAATTTTTATTTATTCATATACACATCAAATCTTATGCGTCACTTACAATACTAAATCTTTGAGTTGCAAAATTGGATATGTGAATTCCTTTGACGTTTTTCTTATATGGAGTATGTATTTGGGCAGGATTTACAACCTCAAAGGAAGCTTGTTGTGGACAGGGCCCATATAATGGGCTGGGGCTTTGTACGCCGTTGTCGAATTTGTGCTCAAATAGAGATGCATATGTTTTCTGGGATCCATTTCATCCTACTGAAAAGGCGAATAGGTTGATAGTCCAACAAATCTTGATGGGCACAAATAAGTATGTTTATCCAATGAATCTTAGTGCAATCATGGCTATGGATTCCAGGGCTTAAGACCACACCCACTTCCATCAGATTTTGGGCCCAACTTCACCCCAAATCATTGTCTTCTTTTCTTTTTTCATATATGTATCTCTATTTCATTCATGTATTGTTTTTCTTTTCCTTTCGAATTCGATCGGTGTTGTATTTTTAAGAATTTCTTTCTCTCGTAGGTCTTATTTTTCAGCAATATTGCACATCTCTCTCTCTCTCTCACACACACACATAAGAGGTGAGCTAGGGAGAGCTCAAGCAAACCCACATCCACATCACAAATTTCGAGGGTTTTAAGCCCTATATATAAATTTGTTTAATTTCATACAAAAATTCAGATTTTAGATCCGTTATATATATGGCCAAGTTGGCAAGTTTGCCCGTCAAAGAAACACATGTTACACTTCAGTATTAAATTTATGTATTTAATTTTTTGGTGCTAATCATCAATATACAAAACATATGGAGTATTTTTTTTTAAACCTACAAAACATATGTATTGATCATACCTTGAACCGAAAAGAAAATAAAAGAAAAGAAAAGAAAATTTGTGGAACCGAATACATCATATATATATATATAGGGTGCGGTTATAATGAGAACCACAATTATTGTGAGAACATAAGAACCAATAAAATTACTGCATCTGCTATTAAATTTAATGCATCCGAAAAAAATAATTTTTTTGCTCCCTTCAGGATTTGAACCCAGCACCTGCATCCATCCACCAAGATGATGCATCCACCGTAGATCTTGATGATCGAATGGCTTAAAATGGTTCTCCGTTCTTATTTTATTAGTGGTTCTTATTTGAACCTCTCCCTATATATATATATATATATATATATATATATATAATGAGAACCACACTTATCGTGAGAACATAAGAACCACTAAAATCAATGCATCTGCTATATAAATTAATGCATTCGCTATTAAATTTAATGCATCCGAAAATAATAAAAATTTTGCTCCCTTCAGGATTCGAACCCAGGATCTGCATTCATCCACCAAGATGATGTATCCACCTTAGATCTTGATGATCGAATGGCTTAAAATGGTTCTCCGTTCTAATTTTATTTAGTGGTTCTTATTTGAACCTCTCCCTATATATATATATATATATATATATATATAGGGTGAGGATCTACAAAGAATCCCCTTAGTATAAAGAATAAGGAATTAATCCATACCATAGGATCTGAATAAATTAATGGTCCAGATTAACACTAATTAATAATTAATCTACATTTTTTATTTACTGAATAACTTTAAAAATCATATATAAAAACGTTGGGGGTATGTTAGACATTTTGTCTATTCAGAAAACTGTCAATTCCTAAATTAACTCCAGTAAATTAGGACATTTACTTTCACCCCCACTTTCATCCACCAAACGATCTTCCCCCCACTTTCGTCTGCCAAACCCTAGAGGCGACGGCGATTCTAGTCTACCAGACGACGCTCCATCTATAGCAGACGACGCTTCTGTTTTGGCCGACGAAAATCGATTAAGTAGTTAGGGTTCATTTGTTTTGATTTAGTTCATATGTTTATTCGATAATTCATACAAATCTCCTGTCAAATCGGAAACTTCTTTCGGTGTCACAATGGCGATTAGTATACAATATATCTGCGATTCATCCGAATAGATAGTTAGGGCTTTTATTTCTATTTGTTTTTGTTTCTTGTGTTATTCTGAATAGTTTAAGAAATATGCAGAGCAAGGTCGCTCGATACTTTATGAAATGGTTATGAAATCGACAAATCAAGGTTTATATTGAGTACTTTTTGATAGTATTATATGGTACTGTATGTTAATATGGTCCCCCCATGAATTTCCTATTCTATTCGGTTGAAATGTGGGCTATGGTGTTACAATAAATTTATTATATTTTCATGTTTGTAGGGACAATGACTAAAAAGGGGAAGAAGATAGCAGGTTATGATTAAATTCATGTATTTATATTTTTTTTTTCCAACTCTATACAGTTCTTATATCTTAAGTTTCATTTGAAATTTGATTTCAGATGTTGGCGAGCCATCTTCAAGTAAAATCAAAGGTAAACACAAGAAGAGTAAAAGGGTAAAAGCAACTTAAGAAGGTATGTGAATGATTTGGATTTATTGGAGTGAAATGTACATTTATAGATTGTGAATTATGTTTTTGTTTGAAAAATTGTTTTGGTGTGTATTTGGTCTGCTAAATCCCAAAAATGATAGAGGTATTATGATAAATTGTATCTTTATTCAATTTGTATAATTCCTACTTTCACTTCCCCCTAAAGGTCAACATTATTCAGATGTTATAATATTAGTTATATGAAAATATTCAGATGTTATATCGTATGTATTCACATGCTTGGCAACATTATTCAGATTATTTGTGCTTTTGTGAATTACTAATATCATTCAAAGCAATAAAACTAATGAGTTGACATTGAATTATGATTAATATTTTATCATTGAGATGTTATCAGTGTGTAATCAGATTTCTGTTAACATTATTCACATGATTTAAGTTTTCAATATTGTAAATTAATGTTTTTGGTCTGAATTAATTTTAAATATTTTGAATTAAAGATGATATTCATACAAAAAATTATGATGGTCTTATGATAAACTGTATCTTTATTCAATTTGTGTACTTCCTACTTTCAAATCCACCTTAAGGTTATTCAGATAATATTCACAAAATTTATTGCCAAAATACACGTGAAACCTCAAGCAAAACTGATACAAGGCTTAAGACAAAGACGAAACCTTTAAAAACAGGTAATTGTTATAAAGTGAAATGTTTGATATATTAATAACTTACAAGTTATGATCATGTAATTAATATACTTGCTTATTGAAATGCCCAACAAAAAGGATAATAACCACATAGGAACAGGCAGAGAGAATTAGGGTGCAAAGAAGGAGGAATTTCAACAAGCACAAAGATGTTACCTGTAAGCGTCGAGGTGATGTAAAAAGCGAGCTGCAAGGAGCACCTATAAAGTTTCCATCACTAAATACTCAAACAACACCATCATCCTTGTTTGATGAGCTGCCAAAATTGAATGATGCCCAGAAACAAGCCATTCATGATATTGGATTTGGAAGTGTACTGAGTTTGCAGGTGAAAAAGTTGCCTTGCAGACTTGCCTATTGGATTTTGGAACATTTTGATGAGAACAGATGTGAACTGGAGCTTGAAGGAGGAATCAGGGTTAAAATCACCGAAGACGACGTTTATAGGGTTTATGGATTCCCAAAAGGGAGTGAGATAATACAGGATTTTAATCGTTGTTCAAATAATGCATTATGTGAAGAATGGGTGGCATTTTTCGGGCTTGGGAATCGTGAAAAGATAAAGATTGGCCACGTCTTGAGTGAAATGCTGGATTGTACGACAGGTGGGACATGGTTCAAGAGCCATTTTATGATAGCAATGACGCATTCACTGATACAAAGTTGTACAAGTGGAACGGTTTATCCTCACATCTTGAGGTGTTTGGAGAATGTGAGAACGCTAAAGAAATGGAATTGGGGGGAATATGTTCTCAGGAGTCTCGTTGATCATAAGCTGTCATGGGTCGGTGACACTACAAGAAAATTGAGTATACATGACACTGCATACATGACGTTTTTTATTAAAAAGCGTCATGTATGAGCGCCTTTTTTGAATACATGACGTTTTTCAAAAAAAACGTCATGTATGCAGTGTCATGTATTCAATACATGACGCTCGGCTGACACTTTTTGAAAAAGTGTCATGTATGAGCGTCATTTATTCATAGTATTGATGACACTCATTACAAAGCGTCATATATGTGCGTTAATTTAAATGCAATACATGACAGTTAATTAAATTGTCATGTATGTTATTGAACAAACTGTCATTAAATATGAAATAATTTATAATAAAAATAATTTAATTCAAGAATGATTCACTCCCACCCACTAAACCCTAAGTACGTCCCCCCTCTCCCCACTTCCCCTCAAACCCGCTCCCTCTGGCTTCCGCTCAAAATCGTCGCCTCTCTCCCTCATCCGCGGTCTCTCTCCCTCGGACGTCGTCCCACTCCCTCAAACCGACGTCCCTCTCACGCCGCCTTCACCACGCCGTCGTCCACAGTTCTGTCACCGCTACGGTCATCCCCTGCACGGCATAGCCATCGTCCTCCGTTGAATCACCCTGCCTTCCTCTGCCTCACTGAGAGAGGATCGCTGCCTCCGCCGGGGAGAGGACCCCCTCCTCCTCAGGCTGACAGGCCCGCCGCACCTCGCCCTAAATCTGTCGATCGTGAGAAGGTTCTCTCTCCCTCTCCTCTATGTCCATCTCTACATTCTTTTGATTTTGATTCTGATGTTTTCAATTTATGAGTTTTCTATCTAGGGTTTCTCGGTTGAAATGTTGACTGGTTATTTTTGTGAGCAATTATTTTTGTGACTTTCTGGCAATGCCTGTCTAAGAAACGTTGCTGCAATTCTCGAGCTAAATGAAAACCTTGAAAGAAGTTTCGTGTATTTGAAGCAGCTCCGCTGGAATCAAGAGGAGTACCGGTGAAGAAGCCTTCTCCGGATTACTTTTTATAGGAAAGAGAATTCATATACGATTGGTAAAATTGTGAATTCTGTGGTGTTGGAGACCAGAATCTGTAAGCAGCTATTGGTTTGTTAAAGTTAACCATTAATTTACTGTCATTTTCATATCAAATATGCTAATCATAGACTAAACGATGGAGAACATGTGAAGTGGATTAGTCTTTATCTTCTTCTTCTGCAGAGAATATATAGAAGTGATATGTAAGGATGGGTATCCTGAGAGTTGCAGGTAAACAAAATACAACCTTAATTTCATCATCATGTACATATGTGATTAAGATTAGGGAATATCACTGAAAGCTACTACTTGTTTTTTTCTTGATTATTGGTCTGGTGTGGGCGGAGACAGTAATGGAAAGAGTCTTCTTCATCATGCAAACTTATTTCACAAGTGTTTGGAAGCTGAGCTTCACCAACGCTGCTACAATTCTTAATATATGGGGTGGATTCTACAGAATTCTTCCAGTTTTCTTTCTTTTCCTTGCTGACACTCTTCTTGGGAATATATAATGTTTTATTTTCCTACCATTGGTTTGTCAAAGTTAACCATTAATTACTTGTTTTATACCATTTATTGGTTCCTTCCAAACCATTTTGGAACAAGTTATTCAAAGAGCATATTCCAGATCGAAGTGACACTGGTTTATATTTCTTTCCCGGAGTTGGAGAGAGGTGTGCCTTTATTTAGAGTTGAACTTGTTAATTTTTTTTAACTGCTGTTGTAGTTTCTAGATGTCAACTTATTGTTTCACTTATTGGCAGCTCGAAGGAGTATTATTTCTTCCTCGTAGATCAAATAATTTCGACGAACTATGCATTGAGGAAGCAGATTGCAGATGTTGACCTATTGGTTTTCAGTACCAAACTTCTACATGCCAATTGTGTGCATCTAACTAATCTCATCATTAGTTTTATATTGTGTCTTACGGGGTTAGTTGAAAACATACATAAAACGGATGCAACTTCAGCACTAAAACTGTTACTTTGTCTTGTTACCAATCTAGAAATTGATAGGTAGTATTAGAATCCTTAGTTGGTTGAGTTCTCTCTGATTTGATGGATTCATGCCGAATTGTACAATTTGTAGATGATGAGGACCTTTTATCTTATGAACACCATTATCATTTCCTTGATTTAAGTAAGGGACCATCACTTATAGTCTTGTGTGGTTAATTTAGATAATTGATATTAGTCGTGGATGGATAATGGAGTCCATAACTTGGTATTGATATTAGCTGAGCAGACTGATTAAAGATTAAAAATGTAAAAACTTTATTTGAATGAAAATAATATTTTTTCTTTTGAGCACTAGGATTTGTGTTGCTGAAGTTGTTACACTTGACATTGTTGTTTCATTTTCATCTAAATTAAATATCTGATTCTTATGCAGGTATGCCAAAGAGATTCTTCAAAAAGAAATGCTTTCTCATGTTGGTGTTGGGGAGTACTGTGAGACAAAATTTGCTTATTACTTTGGGTAAGGCATTATTCTTTTGTAAGTTTCTATCTACATGTATGTGGTTGTTGCTCCTGAACCAGTACCAATTTTTGTTCTCTCCAGGTATGACTGTTGTCACAGTAATTAAATGATCTAACTATGATGTTGTTGGGATGTTTTTGATGTCTGAAGGAAGATCATTGGAGCAAGATACTTCAACAAGTGATATAGTGCCGTTGTCGGGAACAAACTGTGCTTGAAGAGGGAGAGCCTCTCAGCTACATTGTTGCCTCTACACAAGGCGTACCCCGTCATCTCTGCTGCATCGGCCAAAGCTGGCAACGCATCAGCTGATGAGGCGTAAGTTGATGTACATTATTGCTGATAATAATCAATCACTGGAATCCTATTGCTGCTGTTTTTTTTTCATCAAGAAATGTTGTGAAAAATGTAGCTTGCTCTGCAAATCTGGCACCTTGAATCCACGGAAGGCGAAGGGGAAGTTTTGGTGTGCCTACGAGGGGACAACGCGAGAGTTGACAAGGGCGAGCAAGCTGCCTTGGCTGGTGCAGTAGGGATGGTTTTAGCTAACAATGAGGCTTCTGGTAATAAAATTCTTGCTGATCCTCGTGTTCTCCCTGCATCACACATCAACTTTTCCGATGGCCTCGCCCTTTTCTCTTCACACATCAACTTTTCCGATGGCCTCGCCCTTTTCTCCTACATCAACTCAACGAGGTTCGAATCATGAATCATGGATCCTATTGAAAGCTTTTTCTGACATGGAGAAGTTCTTGCTTTCTTTGACCTTTCGAAAGCTTCTGGGAACTATTATGACTTGTGGATTTTGAATGTAGGATTCTCTATGAAAAATACTATTATGGTGTAGCTTTTTAGATGTTCATTATGGTGTTGGGAGATGTTGTAAAACAATGGATCTTATTTTGTGGATGTTGGATTATTAGTTGTTATCAATGTTTAAATGAGCATTTTTAGTATGTGTTAGTTTGTTATTTTATGGTACAATGAATTCATATTTATAAATATAAAAGCAGGAAAAAATAAATAAAATAGGAAATATTATATTCAAATTATGAAAAAGCATAGATGACGGTTTTCAACTGTCATCTATATACCTAAAATATGTCAAAAAACGCAAAAATGACGGTTTTCAAGCAATTAATGACGGTCAAAAACTGTCGTATATGTTAATATACATGACGCTTATCGGTTTTACATGACGGTCAAAAAGCGTCAAGAAAAAAAATATGAGTATCATGTATTGTACAATATTTGACGGTTTCAAACCGTCAAGTATAGATACAGAACCGTCAAGAAAATTGATCATACATGACGGTTGTTAACCGTCATCTATACTAGGGGTTATTCTTGACACCACTATACTTGACAGTTCTGAAAGGACATAGATGACGGTTTTTAGCCGTCATCTATGAGCGTTTTTCTTGTAGTGTGATGAAGATAAGGTCTTTTTTGGGCCAACGCTGTTCCTTGTGGTACGGCTTATTAATCTTATAGTTTTTACTGATTTTAAGGAAAAATTTCTATAATGATCAAAAACTGATAACTTGTTACTTTTTTCAGCTATTTTACGTTGATAGATGTGAGCTGCATCGAAAGAGAGTGGAAAGGGAGTTCCCAATTATAAAGAATTGGACTAGCGCAGTGTTGAGGAAGCGTCAGGCAAAATTAACGAATCTGCATGGTTAGGAGCACCTTCTATGTTACAAAGCATATATCGAGTACTTATGGACCCATCGTCAGTTTTGTTGATGGTAGCCTTACGAGAAATAAAACCACAGACTTTTGCGTAATCCTCATAAAACTTCTCAGCTTGTTGAAGATTACAGAAAATCTGCCCCTCAAATGGTTTTTCCTTAGCATCACAGTCAGGGATGAAAAAATCGGCACAACCTTCTACTTCATTTGTCGTTGATTCACCTAAAATAATATAAATAAACGTTGACAAAAAATATCACTAGAAATTCGGACAATTTTATTAAACTCAACATCCGGCCGTGCATGTCTAATAGTATAACTGGAAATCTCATATATATAAATGTTCTCCAACGTAAAAGGTAAAATATAATGTTATAAAACATGATGTTTCCATTCGAAATGTTGAAACTAAAGTAAATATTATGGACACAAACCTGTACTACACGAGCCAAACTCCATTCGCAGGTTCGTCGGATGAACGGACGATGATGTTTGCGCTGTCGATTTTATAAGTAATTTTATAGTTCGCCGGAATGATGGAGACTTCAGATGAAGGACGCCGACGATGATAGACAAACTTTCTGCAACAAAAAAAAAAAAAAAAAAACGCTACAGCTAGACCAGAAGGTGTTAGGTTTTTCTAAGTTTAAGGAAAGAAAAAGATTTGCCATATAATTGATAGATATTTACGGTAGGGTTAATTAGATTAGGACAAAACTAACCTTTTATTGATTTATAGCTGCAATATATCTTCTAAATCATCAGCCGTAGGATTTAAAACAATAAAGGGCAGGATTTGATTCCTTATTCTTCTTACATTTAGCTTTCTTTTTTGATCCCTTTCCTATATATATATTATTTTCTTAGGGTGCGTTCACTTTTATAAAATTTTCAATGAAAAATGATGGATAAGAAAAGATGATGAAATATTATCTTTTTCTCATTTTTCTATCCTATGTTTACTAGAGATGAAATGATGAGATCAAATGTTGGAAAATATTTTTACATCCCTACCTTAGGGTAATATTATCCAACATTGAAGAGAAAATGAGCGAAAAGGAGCTGCAGGAGAAAATTTTCAACGCTGCTCGGAGAATTTCTTTTATCATAGTAAAAGATATGAAAATGATAGAAAATGGTTAAAAATATATTTTTTCTCTCATTTTCCATCAAAACACAGGCACCCTTAGAGTAAAAGATTGTAAAGATTGTAAATTTATATAATAACGTATAAGGTAGGTTTGATTATTTCAAGTAAGTTGTTAGTTGTCATTTGTCAATGTATACATATATAAATCACAGTGAGCTGGAAAAAAGACTTGCCCTCTTCTTATTCTCTTCTTTTTTAATTGATAACCACAACATTAATTTTCTTGATCCAAGAAATATTGACTTTCAACTTTCTTAGCTTTTCATATTTTTATTCATGAAACAAACTATGTTGTTACGTGATTAATAATTGTTTCTAATCATATCATTCAAGAAAAAAGAAAAGCAAATAAAAAGCAAAGTGCAATAGTAAATTAATTAAATGTAAAAAAGAAAAAACGCAAACATTTATGTTACCAAGTGCCATCCCCAAAAAATATACTACGTCTTACCACATGCAATAATGGGAGAAATTAAATAAAGAAACCATATTAATTAAAGAGTGACTGAGAAGAAAAGAAAAGAAAAAATGGAAGTGGTGTGTTTGGAGGAGAATTAATGGGGAAGTTTGTGTTGGTGGCAGAAGGCAGATGCTTGTATTCGAGTGGGCTGCATTAATAAAAAGGTCTTTTTTTAAGGGTAGTTGTAAAATGATTTATTATAATGCTTAAAATTTTATATATATATATATATAGCTCTACTTTTTCTTCTTTTTCTCTCCTCTGCTTAGCCTCATTCTTCCATTGTGTGTGTGTGTGTGAAAGAGCAAATGTTATTCTATCATTGCTGGACATAATCCCATGCAGTATTTACCAGAACTGCAGCTAGCTATATTATGTTACCCAGTGTGTGTTGAGTCAAGAATTGATGAATAGAAGTCAATTTCCAAAAAAAAAAAAATGGTTTAAAATAGTTGTGTGTGGGGTTTCTTGGGCATTGAATGAAATGGGAATTGCTGCTGATAAAAGAGGATTTTCAATAATTCCTCTTCTTGTGCTATCTTTTGTTGCAATCTTGTGCCAAAAATCATTAGCCATTTCCACTTTCAACCATACAAATTACAAACAAATTAGCAGCTTGAGACAAGCCAGAATTCAGAGGCATTTAGACAAGATCAACAAGCCTCCTGTCCTCACCATTGAGGTATATATTTTAACACACACTTAATTATGTATTATCATTATTAATTGTTGTTATAATTATGATTAATCTTATCTATAATATTGCTTAATTTGATCAGAGCCCGGATGGAGACATCATAGATTGTGTACATAAAAGAAGACAGCCAGCTCTAGACCATCCTCTTTTGAAGCATCATAAAATCCAGGTTTATAACCTCGTAACTCAATAATGATCATGAAATCAAACACTTAGGACCATCAATAGAAAGCATTTTTTTTTTCTACATGAAAATAATTTTCTACCTCCGTCACGGATAATATTAATGTTGATATATTTAATTAGAGGGTGGCATCAAAAATGCCGAAAGGAGTGAAAATGGATGATAAATCAAATAGGAGCAGAAGCGTAGATGGATTTAGAGGGGTGTGGCAAATGTGGCATCAAAAGGGGCAGTTGTGCCCAAAGGGGACTGTTCCGATTAGGCGTAGCGCAATGCAAGATGTGATGAGGGCTAAATCTTTGTATGATTTCGGCAAGAAATCGCCCCAATTCTTGCCTCTCGCCTCCACCGCCGCCGCGCCGGATATTGCTGGCAGTGGGCATGAGGTACGATTTACAGTTCTTGCTCACTTATGCATTGCAGTCATCAAACCAACAAAAAAAATGGAGTTAAGAAATTTTTTCGATAGTAACATTAGATATTAGCGTGTGTTGGTCTTTTAGCAGAGGCAAAAGTTTGAGACCAAAGTTTTTTTAGACCCATAATTTTGATTTTTTTTGCAAATATAGGATAAATTTTTTCGGGCTTGCAATTATAGGACAAATTTTAAAAAATTCGACATAAGTAGGACAAATTGAGCCTGAAAAATCAATTTGTCCTGCAATTGCAAGCCCGAATATTTTTGTCCTATATTTGCAAAATGACCAAAGTTACGGGCCTAAAAAAACGAGAGAGAAGATAGAATTTTTAAGATTTTAATCTTTAAATAAATATAAATTTTACATTTCAAATCAAATATTTACATAAAGTATATAAAATTTAAGCTCTTATTGTGATATTTAATTTGATATGCATATTAAATATTTTATAATTAATCGAATTTTACAATTTTTATAAGAAATAAACAAAAAAAAATTAAAAGATAAAAAGAAAAATAGAAAGAAAATACTATAATTTATAAATAAACCTTCAATTTTATAAGAACTCCAAAATTGCCACTCAAATTGAAATCTTGTCTTTTTAGGGGTTATTTTTTTGCTTTTTTTTTTCTTCCCCTATATTTTCTTTTTTTGCGCTCAAAATATTTAATATGCATATCAAATTTAATATCACAATAAGAGCTTTAATTTGATATATTTTATGTAAATAGTTGATTTGAAATGTAAAAGTTATATTTATTTAAGATTAAAATTTTAAAAAATTATATCTTCTCTCTCATTTTTTTAAGCCCATAACTTTGGTCATTTTGCAAATATAGTACAAAAATTTTCGAGCTTGCAATTGCAGGACAAATTGATTTTTCATGTTCAATTTATCCTACTTATATCGAATTTTTTAGAATTTATCCTATAATTGAAAGCCCGAAAAAAATTGTCCTATATTTGCAAAACAACCAAAGTTAAGGGCCTAAAAAAACTTTGGGGTCGCAAAAGTTTATGTACACTTGAATATACGGTGCATTTATTTATTTTTTTTAATAAATTTTTATATACATATAATCTATCTATTTATTTTAATTTCTCTGATGTTTTGATAAGATGAGAATTATTATATAAATTTTATAACTTTCATGCATGGCATGCATTTAGCTAGTATATGAAAGTATGGAATAGCATAAAATAAATTCATGAAATCGAGTGAAAGTTAAAAAATTTGTGTGTAAATTTATTATGTGAAGCACGCGATCGCATATACGACGTCGTCGGACGAGATATACGGGGCAAAAGCGACAATTAACGTGTGGGATCCAGCGGTAGAACATTCGAACGAGTTCAGCCTAGCTCAGATTTGGGTTCTTTCAGGCTCCTTTGATGGCTCAGACCTCAATAGCATTGAAGCCGGCTGGCAGGTGACTTAATTAATTAATTAAAATATGAAGTCGTGAGTTACACAAAATCCTCTACTATATCCTTTATTTCCGTCAAGTATGTAATTGTGTTGATTGATAAAAAAAAAAATTGTTATTATTATTGTTATTGTTATTAGAATTTCTGAAAATTGATGGTTGTAGTAGTCAGGTTAGTCCGGAGCTGTACGGAGACAGTAGACCAAGATTATTCACTTATTGGACGGTCAGTTTCTATTTACTCTTACCATTTTTTCAATGCTCCGTGCAATTTGATAATTAATTAAAAATTTGAGATTAAATGCATTTTCAAAAAAAAAAAACGACTGGCGAGAATTTTCTATTACAAATTTCAATAAATAGTTGGCCCTTTTATATGTGAATATAATTTACATATTTTAATTTAATTTATTTAATGCAGAGTGATGTATATGAAGCAACAGGATGTTATAATCTTTTATGCTCGGGATTCATCCAAACAAACAGTCGAATAGCCATTGGAGCTGCCATTTCTCCCGTGTCTTCCGTCGCTGGAGATCAATACGACATCACCATCCTCATTTGGAAGGTTACACAAATATTTCCTATTTACCATATTCGTTTATTGTTTATAACGTATATGATGATCTATTTTTCAAATAAAATCGCGAGTTATTGTATAATCAGTGTACTTTAGGGGTAAAAGAAGGTCGAACTAAGCTGAAAAGTTACATGTTTGGCTTAATTGGAAAAAAAATAAAAAAAAAATCATCATTTATTGAATTAATAGATAGAAATAGTAAGCTGACAAGTTTCAAGTTATACTGAGTACAGCCTACCTTGAGTCAACCTAATCCTATGAGGAAATTTATTTTTAAAGCTTAGCTTTAATAGATAGAAATAGTAAGGTAATTTATTAAAATAAATTGCAACTTTGTGATATCACTATTGCTCTTAATAATTTTTAATTATCATATGAATTAACTCGATTTACATTTCATTAAAAAGATGAAACTGAAAATATCTTAATAATAAGGATAAAAATATTTAATTGTTCGTTTTATCAATCATAAAAAGTAAACGCATTCTGTATGGTTTCTCTTAAATTAGTTTTTTTTACCTGCAATCTTAATATTCGATTTTATAATTATTAGGATCCAAAATTGGGAAATTGGTGGCTGGGCTTCGGCGACAGCACATTGGTGGGCTATTGGCCCGCAGAGCTGTTCACCCACTTATCGGATCGGGCTTCGATGGTGGAATGGGGAGGCGAGATCGTCAATTCTCGGGCCGGGAACCAACACACTTCCACTCAAATGGGCTCGGGCCGATTCGCGCAAGAGGGATTTGCAAAAGCCAGTTATTTCAGAAACTTAGAAATTGTTGATTCCGACAACAGCTTAATCTCGGCCCGAGACATCACAACCTTAGCTGAGAATAGTAATTGTTATAATATTCAAAGTTCTTACAATGACCAATGGGGCACGAATTTTTACTATGGTGGGCCCGGAAGAAATACATTGTGTCCATAATTCTAGAAAATTTCTCGGCAAAAAAAATGAAAAGAAAATAGTCCTAATGAAACTTTCTTAGATGAATATATTTATTATGTTTGTTTCAAAAGAATGTAGATTGCCATCAGTATTGATGATGTTATTCTTCACACGTTTCCGTATTCGTTAGATCTTGAAATTACAAGAATAAATATATGCGTGAATAATAATAATAATAATAATAATAATAATAATAATAATAATAATAATAATAATAATAATTGTTAGAAATTGACGTTACAACGAATGCAGCAACTCAATTCAAACGCAGCAACAAAACTCTCTAACTCTCAACTTTAACACTCAAGTTTGTGATGAGAATTAAACAAGAAAATAAAGAAAGAAGACACCAGATTTTTACGTGGTTCGGTTGTTAAACCTACATCCACGGAAGATCACCCAAGAACTTTCACTAATCACGATCAGAGGTTACAAAGAATTACACAACAAAGAGCTAGAGATGAAAGCTCTCAAGCCTGAAACAAGACTACTTTTCTCATTCTCTTTTCACTCTTCTTCTAAGAGAATTCTTCTAACTTCTAACCTGATCTAGGAGGATTACATCAAGTATTTAAACTCATAAAATGGTTAAGTAACGAGCTCACAAAACCAGCTGCAAGATGCTCTGCTCAAAGTCGAATTCTGTTAGTTTGTTAAAACAAACTAACTTTCTGTTTTTCACATAAGCCCTCCAACTGTTGTTAATTGCTTTCAAGTCCTTACTTAACTAACTGCAATTATGAATTCACATTCTACAATTCTCCACCTTGAATCATCAGTGCAGTTCTACAGCAATCTTCACCCTCAACCTGCTACCTCACTTTGACAGTTTACTCTCATCTTGAGAGTTAAGCCTAACCCGCTCACAGCAATACTCAAACTTGTTCTTGGGTAATGCTTTAGTAAGCATATCTGCTGCATTATCCTCAGTGCCTATTTTAACTATTTTAACATCACCTTTCTCAACTATATCTCTGACAAAATGCAGCTTCACATCAATATGCTTAGAGCGTTCATGAAAAACCTGATGTTTAACAAGATGCACTGCACTTTGATTATCACAGAATATAATAACAGGACCTTGAACAATACCCATCTCTTGCACCATACCTTTAAGCCACAATCCTTCTTTAACTGCCTCGGTGACAGCAATATACTCTGCCTCAGTTGTGGAGAGAGCAACTACAGACTGAAGCATAGATTTCCAACTGACAGCAGAGTTGAACAAAGTAAAGATATATCCAATTTGAGACTTCCTAGTATCAATGCCCCCAGCATAATCTGAATCAACAAATCCATGTAAAGCTTCTCCATGTCTGTCATTCTGCTGTTTGAACAAAATTCCAACATTAAGAGTACCCTTCAAGTACCTCAGAATATACTTTAGAGCCTCCCAGTGAGCTTTTCCTGGATTAGACATGTACCTACTGGTCACACTGATTGAGTGAGCTAAATCAGGTCTAGTACAGACCATAGTATACATAATGCTCCCAACTAGATTAGAATAAGGAACTTTTTCCATCTCCACCTTCTCTCTGTCAGTTTGTGGCCTTTGCTTTTCATCCAATTTGATATGTTGTGGGAGAGGGACACCAATGGCTTTAGCTTCATGCATCCTGAATTTCTTAAGAACTTTACTAATGTAATCAGACTGAATGAGAATAAGCTCTGACTTCTCTCTATTCCTCTTAATATCCATTCCTAAGATCCTCCTTGCTTCCCCCAAATCCTTCATATCAAACTCTGAATTTAAAGCTCTCTTAACTGCATTCACTTCCTTCATTGATTTGCTAGCCACTAGCATATCATCAACATATAGTAGTAGATATACAAAACTACCATCTTTAGCTTCTTTAAGGTATACACACCTATCATAAGAAGACCTTCTGAAATTTATGCTCAGCATAAACTCATCAAACCTCTTGTTCCATTGTCTTGGACTTTGCTTAAGTCCATACAAAGACTTCTGTAACAAGCATACTTGAGACTCCTTCCCTGGAACACTAAAGCCTTCAGGCTGATCCATATAGATAGTCTCCACTAGTTCACCATTGAGGAAAGCTGTCTTCACATCCAGTTGATGTAATTCAAGGTTAAACTGAGCTACTATTGACAGTAGGAGCCTGATTGAACTGTGCTTAACAACTGGAGAGTAGATCTCATTGAAATCTATCCCTTCTTGTTGAGTAAAACCTCTAGCCACCAATCTGGCTTTGTACCTCAATGTTTCCTTTCCATCAATGACCTCAATTTTCCTTTTAAACAACCATTTGCAGCTTACACACCTTTGTGTCTTAGGTTTAGGAACAAGTTTCCAGGTCTTGTTTTTTATATTTTCACTATATATTATTTTTATATTTATATTTTTAATTATAACAGTTTTGCAAGTATGCAACTACAAAGATTAAACTTATATTTGTTCATTTTAGAACTCTTTAGCTTAAAATATAAATTTGTAGATAAATAATTATATACTCCCTCCGTCCCTGAAATAAGTTCCTCTTTTTCCTTTTTGGGACGTCCCCCAAATAAGTTCCTCTTTTTTTCTTTCTATTTTTGGACAACTACCCCACCACTAATAATACTTTATTTATTCTTACTTTTCACTTTTTCACCACTCCCAATACTAATTATAACACTTTTTCATCTTTTCACCACTCTCAATACTAATTATAACATATTTTTCTCCACTATCAATACACTTTACCATTTTTCATTAAAACCCGTGCCGTCCCCAAAGAGGAACTTATTTTGGGGACGGAGGGAGTATATATATACATATATATGCTACAGTGAAAAACACTTCTTAAAATATAAATATAAATGTTTTTTAATGTACGAATTTTATCCAACATGGTTACGAATTGTGAAAAATAAATTTTTGCTACCTTTGAGATTCGAACCCATGACCACGAATTCATTCAACAAGGTTACGAATCAACCGTAGATCTTGATGATCTAAGGGCTGAAAATTATTTATATTTTATATTTTAAGAAGTGTTTTTATTTTAGTCTTCCCCTATATATATATATATGTATATATATATATCTTAGAATAGAATTTCAAATAAGATTTAGATTTATTAAATTTTTAGTATGTTTTTGTATGAGTTTTATATCTATTTATATTCATATTAATTATTATTATTATTATTATTATTAAATATAGATGGATAATTACATATCTATTAAGCATCAAAATGACTTATTGGAAAATCATTAATTGGAGAACCATTATCAATTTTTCTTTAAAAATAAAAAATAAAAGTAAATTGAAGAGTGTAATTTTGTATTAGCACATCTATTTAAATTTACTGAAATTGCATACATTTTATTTTTGAAAAAATTATGAAAATGTGATAAATTGTATCAATAGAAAAAATTATAACAAAAAAATATCATTATAATCTAGAGTGGACGAAATGAATAAAAAAAATAGGAACAAAAAATTATTTCTAGAAAGTGGTTGTGCTTATATATATATATATATATATATATATATATATATATATATATATATAGAATATAGAAAATTGGCTATATAGTTTCTAAAAATTACAATAAAAAAATTATTTCTAAAAATAGTAAACTGAGTTTGGCGGGAAAATATAACTAACTATTTATATAAATAGTTGAGCTTATATATATATATATATATAGATTTATTTGTATAAATGTATTAATTTTAAAATTATATTTTATTATTTAAATAAAATAATTTATTCATATAATTATACTCCCTCCGTCCCCAAAATAAGTTCCTCTTTGGGGACGGCATGAGTTTTAAGGAAAATGGTAAAGTGTATTGATAGTGGAAAAAAGTACTATGTTATAATTAGAATTGAGAGTGGTGAAAAGATGAAAAAGTGTTATAATTAGTACTGAGAGTGGTGAAAAAGTGAAAAGTAAGAATAAATAAAGTATTATTAGTGGTGGGTAGTTGTCCAAAAATAGAAAGAAAGAAAGATAAACTTATTTGGGGGACGTCCCAAAATGGAAAAAAGATGAACTTATTTCAGAGACGGAGGGAGTATTAATTTTATTAAAGTAAAATATAATACAAAAATTAAAATACACAAATATAAATATAAATATATATATATATATAGTGGTAAAAGTAATAGGAGTAATAATGACAGTGGGGTCCGTAAATAGTAAAAAATGAGGTAGTGCTATAGTGGAGAAAATATTGGATAGTTAAAAAAAGAGGTAGTTATTGAGGTGGCACACATGTGACATCATGCTCTGAGGACTATTTGTCCAAAAAGTAGGAGGGAGAAACAAAAAAGAAATTATTATGTGTGAGACAATAATGATGACATTTGGTGTAAATAATGAGTTATGTGAGGATGTTTATTATGTATTGACTTTTCATTTTAGGAAATGACTTATTGAAATAGGACGTCAAAATAAGGAAATTGGAACGGATGGAGTAACCATATTACACGATACAAGGATATTTTGGTTTTAAAGGTTATTAATTATTTCGACAATTTTATCCATACGGATAAAATTTCATTTTAATATACTATGATTTTGACTAGAATAAAGTGTTGTCAATCATCGTTAACAAATTGAGGGGGAACCCTTTAGAAGGCAATGACATATTCTAATAGAAAATTATAGCTATGTGAATAAAATATATATAAAAGGTAGCAGTTTTTCAATTAAATATTCTTAATTACATGAAAAAATTGATGATTATACAAAAAAAACACATATAATTCGTATAATAGAGCTATTTACATTGTTATACGAGTATACAAATTTCATATAATTGGTGTAATAATATTGTGGACAATGTTAGGTGAATAAAATTTTCGTTCACTAAATTATATGGGCTGGAACTGGAATGGACCATTAACTCTAAGAAAGAGTTTGGTTTTACATTTGGCTGTAGCCTCAAGTCTATAAAAAGCCAATCTTGAATAAATTGGCGGTTGCAGTTGGGCAAACAACCCCCACCCCGAAATCATGGCGGACCCGCTAAGCTGCACGGCGACAGACCTCCTCCCCCTCCTCGGCGGCTCCCCAAACGCCACCGCCGCCGCCACCTTCTTATGCAGCCGTTTCGCCGCAGTATCGGCGAAGCTGAGCGACGCCACATACGCCATCGACAACACTTACCTCCTCTTCTCGGCTTACCTGGTGTTCGCCATGCAGCTGGGCTTCGCGATGCTCTGCGCCGGCTCGGTCCGCGCCAAGAACACCATGAACATCATGCTCACCAACGTCCTCGACGCCGCCGCCGGCGGGCTCAGCTACTACCTCTTTGGCTACGCCTTCGCCTTCGGTGGGCCCTCCAACGGCTTCATCGGCAAGCACTTCTTCGGCCTCAAGGAGTTCCCCTCGCCCACAGCCGATTACAGCCTCTTCCTCTACCAGTGGGCTTTCGCCATTGCTGCTGCAGGTCGGTCATATCCTCTACTCCATAACTCATGTCTCGTTTCATCACGTCACGCTAACAACATCAAAATTGTGGACTGGAAAACTCATACTCTGCATTATATGAATTACTATTACTTTATTTATATATATTCGTATATTTATTTGTTGAGTTTATGTTCTCCAAGAATTAATGTGCTTATGAAGCATTTAAGGCTCACATTAATGAAGCTATAATATGTCAACATAATTGCATATTTGGGTTTTAACAAACATATGTAAATTCTAATTTTATATAAGCAATTAGTCTTAATCCCTTAAGTGTGTGAATAATATAAAATAGACAGGAAATAGCGAATTATAAATTAGAGAAATATTCGAATCTTGAAAGCCTTGGATTTATCTACATATATGTAGTGGTTGGTTTGTCAATTTTTAATTTACATTTTGTATTGATTAGGTATTACTAGTGGGTCGATTGCAGAGAGGACACAATTTGTGGCATATTTAATTTACTCTTCCTTCCTGACCGGTTTTGTGTACCCGGTTGTTTCACACTGGTTTTGGTCCGGTGACGGATGGGCTGGAGCCGGCAAGAGCGGCGGCGGCCTTCTCTTTGGGTCGGGCGCCATCGACTTCGCCGGTTCAGGGGTGGTCCACATGGTTGGTGGCATTGCCGGTTTGTGGGGAGCCCTTATAGAAGGTCCAAGAATTGGGCGGTTCGACAGAAGCGGGCGGTCCGTAGCGCTGCGCGGCCATAGCTCCTCACTAGTAGTCTTAGGCACCTTCTTGTTATGGTTCGGATGGTACGGGTTCAACCCCGGTTCGTTTCTGGTTATCTTGAAGCCGTACGAGGACACGGGGCGGCCCTATTATGGGCAATGGAGTGCGGTGGGGAGGACAGCTGTGACGACGACATTGGCCGGGAGCACGGCTGCGCTGACTACCTTGTTCAGCAAGAGGCTGTTGGTAGGGCATTGGAATGTGATCGATGTGTGCAATGGGTTGCTGGGGGGCTTTGCTGCCATCACCTCAGGCTGCTCGGTGGTGGAGCCATGGGCCGCAATCATATGCGGTTTCGTGGCTTCTTGGGTGTTGATCGGGTTCAACAAGTTGGCTGAGAGGCTGGAGTTCGATGACCCTCTGGAGGCGGCCCAGTTGCACGGGGGGTGCGGTGCGTGGGGCCTCGTATTCACCGGATTATTTGCCAAGAAGATTTATGTGGAGGAGGTTTATGGTGATAGGCCGTATGGGGTGCTTATGGGTGGGGATGGGAAGCTCTTGGCTGCCCAAATTGTGGCAGTCTTGGTCATCATGGCATGGGTCACTGCTACAATGGCTCCACTTTTCTTGGCACTCCACAAGTTGAAGTTGCTTAGGGTTTCAAGAGATGATGAGATGGCTGGCATGGACATGACTAGACATGGAGGCATGGCTTATATCTACCATGATCAAGATCAAGATCAAGATCAAAATTCCAATTTACCACAAGTCAAGATGAGTAGGATCGATAAATCGCCTAATATGCAATCTCATGATTGATGAAGCTCCTGCTCTTCTATGTCAAGAAACGAACACCACAAAACAACATCGATCATTGCCCAAATTATAAATTGCGAGAAAATCGCAAGCTTCAAATGTATATATGTAAAAGTGTTTTGTTGTGGGGGTTTAGAAAATAAAATTATAAACTACTATTTCAAACTTGTAATTTTAATGTGATTTTTGAAGTGTGATAAATTAAAGAGTGGATTTTGAAAATAGCCACTTTCATATTGTAAAATTAAAAATTGTCCACTAAAATAAAAACATAAAAAAATGGCCACTGTTACCAAAATACCCTTCCACTTTAAAAATTAAAAAAATGGCCACTTTACATCACCCCTTTAAAAAATCCCGCAATTCACAACCAGTGTGAATTCACAACCAAATTTTTTTGGTTGTGAATTCACACTGGTTGTGAATTGAGAATTCACAACCAGTCGAATTCACAACCATAATTTTTTGTTTGTGAATTCACAACTAGTCAAATTCACAGCCAAAATTTAATTCACAACCAGTCGAATTCACAACTAAAATTTAATTCACAACTAGAATTTTTTGGTTGTGAATTCACAACAAACGAATTCACAACCAAAATTTAATTCACAACCAGATTTATGTTGGTTGTGAATTCACAATCAGTCGAATTCACAACCTGAATTTAATTCACAACTAGAATTTATTTTGGTTGTGAATTCACAACTGAACTGAACTGAATTGAAACTAAACTGAACTGAAACATTAAATTCACAACTAAACTGAAACCATAAACCTAAACCCTAGTTGTGCATTTGTTACGATTGTGAATTCAAGTAGTTGTGAATTTGAGTTTTTAAAGTTTGAATTCACAACTAAAACTAAAATTTATTTTGATTGTGAATTCAAGAATATTAAGTTGTGAATTCATACATGTGGTCGTGAATTCAAAAACATTAAGCTTCTGTGAATTCATAAATTTGGTTGTGAATTTAAGAACATTAAAAAAATAATTATACAGCTCAATCAAATTGCTGTACAACACCAAAATACAACAACTCAATCTACCATCAAAATACATCAATTCCTCTAAATCAACAATCAAAATACAACACAATATTATCCGATTCAATTCAATTTACAATCAAAATCCATTCTCAAGAAAGTGTAGAGTCACCAAAACCAAGCTAAATCAAATCTAAGCACACGCCGATTTTCGATCTAAAATCTCGGAATTCATCGCCGGGATCCTGCTGCCGGGATCGGAACTGCTCTCGCTCCGAGGCTTCAACAAATGCTTCGATCTGATCCACGCAACAAACACAGCCTTGGCGGAGCTAGCCATCCAGATCGACTACCCGATGCCGCAGTGGGGCGCCGCCCTAACCGACGAGTATCTCACCTGCACTTCCGACTTGCTCAGCCTCTCCAACTGAAGACGCCGGTGCGAAGCGACGGACGGGCGGCGAGGACGAGAGAGAGAGAGCGTAGAGAGGGAGATCTGGATGGACACGCCGACGGGATTGGACACGCCATTGGAATCTGGATGGCTGGCGTCGTCGTCGGCGCTGCGATGGCAGAGCACGGCTCGATCGGGGAAAATCGGCGAAGTCACCGTTAGGATTGGACGCGCCGCTGGAATCTGGATGGTTTGCTTCGTCGTCGGCGCTGCAATGGCGGATCTGGCTTCCTACGCGGGGGATGGGCGGCGAGAGGGAGAGAGAGAGAGAGACGCCGAGATTGAAGATGAGGAGAGGAAGGCGCGGCGGCAACGCCGACGTCGCCATCGCCGCCATCGGCCGCCACCGCCGTGCTCCAGTCGATCCGCCGCCTTAATCGTCTCTGTGAGAGAGAGTGAGAGAGAGAGAGAGCGCGGGTGGGGGAGGAATGAGAGAGAGAGACCGAGAAGATAGAGGGGGGGGCGAGAATTGCCTATTTTTAAGGAGGGGTATTTCAGTCTTTTCACACAAAAACTGGCTAAAATTTTATGTTTTAATTCTATAGGCTAAATTTTAAGTTTACAATATGAAATAGGCTAGATTCATATATTGACACTAAATTAAATCATCATATTTTCAATTTTCACAATTTTACTCCCCAATTATCTTCGATCGTCGGATTGTTGAGTTGGAACTTACGTAAATTAGTTTGCCACGTAATATTCATGTTACGATATCGTTTACAAAAAAATTGTTGAATATTAGAAATTAGGATCCAGATACATGATACAATCTCTTTATAATTTGGAGTTTAATTGAAATTGTACGAAATGACGACGTTTAGGCCTCATAAAAATAATGTTTTACTAATTCATGTAAGCTTCAACTTAACACTCTGACGAACAAAAAAAATTGGGAGAACAAAATTAAAAAAATAATAATTTAATTCGCCACACTTTAAAAATCACATTAAAATTACAATTTCAAAAAAAAATCGTGATTTTATTTGCCCCTTTTATTTGTCAAAAACCCTTTTATTTATCATATCAATAAGTCCGACAATGCGAACCATTGGGCTAAACGTGCTCTTATTGTTTGACTTGATATGCTCTTTTTGTCCTTTAAAAATATTCATTAATTTTTATGATAAAGTAGATTTTAAAAACTATTAGAATAATGTGTTATGAGTGAAAAAAAAATAATTTATTTATAATGAAAAGTATAGGGTTTATGATAGAATAGTATCTAAAAGAAAAAAAAAATACATATTTTTGTAAAATATTTATATTAAAATAATAAAAAAAATGCATTAGTTTAAAGTGACCGAAGAATATCATATACTATATTCTTGAAAGACAGCCAACACATACCATTAAATCTAACATTCTATGAATCTTGAAGATGAGAACCAATTTTAGTGGATGAGGTACATTTTAAGTTCCCATTAATATTTTCCTAAATTCATTCGGTTTTTTCTTGTGTGTGTGTGTGGCTGGTTGCCACCTTGTTTTTTGTTCGATTATTTGGCGCCGCAGGAATTTGAACAAATGTGAACCACCGGCTCGGCTACTTGTCACTATTGAGTTGTTTGTTAGTAATTAAAGTTTTGGACTTATTGACAGATTTTTATTGAATGAAAATTTAAAATGTCATATTCCTAAAGTTATATGTGACGAATGTCATCTTTTATAAACATAAGCGTTTTATAGATTTGCTTGATTTTACGTGAAAGTCTTACACATTTGACCGATTTGATAGCTATCAATCATAAAAGTTAATGATTTGACAGCTATCAGTCAAGAATACATATGACCGGTGGGTGGTTAGATCATGTGTCCGCTAATTTTATCGGGCGGACACATGATGTAGTCACTCAGATCATGTGTCCGGTCGGTAAAATCATGTATCCGCCCGGCCGGACACATGATCTAGCCACCCACCGATCATATGTACTCTTGACTGATAGTTGTCAAATCGTTGATTTTTATGACTGATGACTGTAAAATCGGTCAAATGTGTAAGACTTTTACAAAAAACCAAGCAAACCCATTTACATCAAAGGGTAAGATAGGTATTTCACATAATTAGGGCATAAAATGCTTAAGTTTATAACTTAGAGCATTTTTACTATACAACTTAAGGATGTGAGCATTTTTGCCTATTAACACATTTCTATTTATTTATTACTTATTAGTTATGTTACATTTATACGGAGATGGCTTATAATAAGAATTACATATGAATAAATTTATAAATAAATTAATGTAATATATAAACTGAAAGAGTTTATGGCTCAAATTACCTAAAGTAAAACTGTAATTTGAAAGAGTAATGTTAACAGATATTTTAGAAACAAAATGTTAATAATATTAAAGTTAACATGCAGCGAAAATGAGTAACACATATGAATACTTTTTCACGGTTTATATAACTATAACTTGTTAGTGCCTCAAGGCTAAATTAACTATGATTATAATACAAAGTACAGATTCAGATCTCTCTGGTAATCTATCTTTACAGATTAGTTGTCTAAGATAAATCTACATATCTAGAATCCTGCACTAAAGTGTTGAATCAACACAGAAAAATATAACAGTTGAATAACAAAAATTACTTGGACAAAGAACAACATGCTATGCTCCAATGTCCTTGTACTTCAATTCTTTTCCTTGACTTCCCGTCAATACAAAGTGAGACTTTACAGATTAGCTGCCTAAGCCCCCTTCGTCAAAGCAATCCTTGAAGAACCGGTGTTATGTTTGCAGTAGGAAAATGACGAGTTGGTTGTTAGTGAATGTTAGGTCGCTGAAATAGCACTTCCAAAACGTAAGAATGAGATCGAGATGCTTCTTGCTGCTTTTATAAACTTTCAAAACGTGGTTAGTTTGCACCACTTCCCACTTTCAGAAACTTTCTATAACTGCTGTAACCTCTCTCCAAAAACTGTCGGTCGACCAGCTACGAATGTTGATTGAAAAGATATTGGGTCCTGGACAATAGGAACAAACTGCCCACTACTTTGGACCATGATTAACCATCACTCCACTTATTAAAAACGTGGTCAACTACCACAAAACCTTTATTCCACAATCAAAGAATAATAAAACGAGAAAGGAACGTAAAGATTAAATATTTACATTTACCAATGGAGAGTCAAAGTACAGCTTTAAGGCAAACTCTGGAATGTTGGCTGATTTCCAGAAATATTGACAACAGTCATATTATCAACATTCAATCCAACATTGTCGGAGTCAACATTAACTCTAACATGAACAATCACATTCAATTAATTAATATAATTGTTGTATATGTTATATACTGATTTGTTCATTTTGAATTTAAAAAAATGGATATTTGTTAATGTATTTTCATTCTGGTGAAACATAATTAATTTTACTTTATTTATTCTATATAAGGGTGTTGGGAACTTAATGAAATATCATAGCCCTAGTTTTGATGATACCAAAATTCTTAGGTTTTCTTTGTAATCGACTCTTGGAGTTCTCCTTCTAGTTTGTTTAGTGTTCAAAAGACTGAAGACTGAAGACTGAAGAACTCGACTGATATTTGCAATTAAAGGCAAAGTCAAATACGGATGTTTGATTGAACGAGTTTCTCAACTGAAGAATCAGTCATAACTGATTCATCAATGCTGGCTATGTGAATTTAGCGGACTGATACTAAAGTCAAGTATCAGTTGACATTCTTCGACGGACTGAATCTCCAGAAGTTTAAAGGAAGCCACGCACTCCAAGTATAGCCGCATTAAATGCAGAGATACAGAGGATCGTCCTTTCTCTGCAGAGCATTCATTTTTAGTGATTACTTTTCAGAGGCGCCTTACCTCCTGTACCTGAGACGCCGTTTCTCACCAAACATGGAACCTCGAATATTAAAACCTCAGCCCAAATTCAAATTACTCTCACAACGGATGAATTCTTGAAGACCATATCCGCCAATGGATCTATTACCTCTTCTATAAATAGAGCTCGAGAATCACTTTAATCTTCACCGATTCAAAAGCACAAGCTGAAGCGTTGGCGAAATTGCAACTCTGCCATTCAAAACCATCAAAGTTTGAATCGAAGAAGAGAATACACCAAGCCAAAATCAGACTACTGATTGCCTATATTCTCTTAGATCCTTAGGCAAATACACTGTATATCCAAAGCCTAATTTCCGATTACATAGAGCCTGTTCTCTGTGATCTAGTTGGTATTTCGAACCTCCTTTCAACTGAGCGAAAAGAGTATTTAAGTAGAGCGGAGTTCAGACCAGTATTCTGACTCCAAGATATCTTAGTCAGCGCTAGCAAAGACATTGTTGTGTCATAGCGTGCTAAGAGTGAGCGAGAAATCCAACCCAGTGTGTTGGTACTGAAAATTTGATTTTCAGTTGTAAGGTTTGTTGTGCACCCGTAAGCACAAGCCCAGAGTGTTTGTCGGTGTGATCAACTGACCATGGACGTAGGAATTTGTTCCGAACCACGTGAAAATCCATTTGTCTTTTATCGCTTTCAGTTCTTACTTTCTTATCTATGCTCAAACATGTTCTTAACTGAAACTGATTAATCGCAAGTGAAACCTTAATCTGACAACGTGTTAACTCACAAAGGCTTTTCAAAGTAAAAGTTTTCAGCTGCCAGTGTTATTAGTCTAACTGACCAATCTTCGGATAATCAATAAGATTCATAACACTCCTCTGTTTCTAAATCAAGACTGAAGCTCTACGTGAATATCAGTTAAAGTCTCGTGCTTAACTGATATCTCTTTTCTGAAGTCATCTTCAGTATCAGTATTCAACATTTGTTTAACTGAAGTCTTCTCTTTCAGTTAACTTCAAAAGGTTGTTCTGTTTTGTGTTTTGAAAAATAACCTATAGGTGTATTCTCATCCCCCATACACCTATCCTGACCTTTCGGGACCTAACAAAGAGCATTTGATTAGGTGTATAAGATTGATAAAATAGCGTATGAGTGGATTATTTGAAAATTTTAATTAATTGATTGTGATGAATAAATTGAAGAGTTATGATCAAAGATTCAAAATGATAAAAGAAAAAGCTATACTAAAAAAATAAAATTCCTTTTTCATAATTCTACAAAAATATAAAAAATTAACGAGAAATAAAATCAATAATCATTTTCGTAACCACAAAAAGAAGGGAAAGACTATAATTGATGCATGAAATTTTTCCCACCACTATATTTATATAATATTTGTCTCTCTATCTTTATGTGTGTTTTCTTTCAAGAACGCTATCGATGTTTCATTTTCCCAAATCATGTGACCTATCCCGACTCTTTTGGCGGTTATTGCATTATTCTAACGTGTCTTGGATATTTGTAGCGAAGACTCGGCATAGATTTTAGAAAAATTGATAAAATAATTTTTATATAATAAAGAAAGGATCTTACCAAAATTTAAAATAAATAGTAGAAATTGAAGTTTTTTTTAAATAAGAGGTGTTTGTAAGGATAAAAGATAAAAAAAAGTGGTGAAGTCATGTCTTAAAATGAAAATTACTATACTTTTCGTGAACACCCAAAATGAAAAAAATGTCATACTTTTTGTGGACGGAGGGAGTAATATTCTATGAGTAAATAGGATCCAATTTGATATATTCAGGGCTTGTAAACCAACTAATTAAGTCCCTCTGAAATTATTCGGAGCTCAACTCAAAAAAAAAAAAAAAGAACTCATTCGAAATTCATTTGTCTTCTAAATAAGTTGAACTCAAGCCTAAAATTGAGCTCGATAAATTATCGAACCAAACTTTAGTCTGGATATATTCGACTCGTAAGCTAGCGAACATGTTTAATTCGAACTTGTTCGCGAATATGATCATATAAATAATTTTGTATATTATTGATTATTGTATTTTTACTATTTTATTATTAAAAAATCTGTAATTTTTTATAACTAGATCTGTATTGTTTTAATCAATCCTCAAATAATACCATCAATACTTAATTATCAACAATGAATTCAATTATATATTTTCATATAGATTAAAATGGAAATCTTAAAAATTAATAATTTATTATTATTATTTTGAAATCAAATGCATATATATTAGCAGTATAAGATAAGAATATTCATATACTCTCTCCGTCCCACTCCAATAGGCTCACTTCGTTTGGGCACGGAGATTAAAAAAACTTACTTTTTAATAGAAAAGTGATAGTAAAGTGGTGTGGTCCACACCAATTAAGTACAACTTTTTTATCCAAAAATGAAAATGAGTCTATTGGAGTGAGGCATCCCAAAAAGGAAAATGAGCCTATTGGAGTGGAACGGAGGGAGTATATTTTATAAAGTCAACTTTGAGATAACCATAGTGAGTAATGGAACTCAATATTTGGCCATTCATCTTAAAAACACAAATTTTAGCAATTTTTTGTAATTTTGAACTGTATTGCCCTTAATTTGGACGGACCAAATTGAGTTGGACGTGCGGGTTCGGGTGGTACTTTTGGCACTAATATTATAATTTGTGCCAAAAGTACTAACATAAAGCAAAAAAAATACTAATTAATTTGGTATTTTTGGCACTAATGTTATAATTTGTGCCAGATGTACCAACAAAAATTAATCAAAAAAAATCAAGTAATTTGGTACTTTTGGCATAAATGACAATATTAGTGTCAACCCGTGCCAAATTACTTGGTATTTTTTTATTTTACATAATTGGGTACTTTTGGCACAAATTATAACAATAGTGCCAAAAATATCATCTGAACCCGAGCCCCAACCCGTGCTCCCAATCCGCTCCGGTCCGCCCAAATTAAGGGCAATACAGTTCGAAATTACAAAAAATGACCAAATTTTTTGTTTTTAAGATGGAGTGCCAAATATTGAGTTTCAATCCCCAATATGGCTATATGAGTAGGGCTGGGAATTTCGGGATCGGGTAATCGGGTACCCGATACCCGACCCGAAAAAATCGGGTATCGGGTACCCTATACCCGAAAAATTAGGGGTCGGGGTCGGGTTCGGGTAGTTAGGGTGTAAAAAAATCGGGTATCGGGTATACCCGAAATACCCGAATTAATTGACTTAATAGGCAATTCGACACACAGCTGTAATCCACTTCCCTTGTTGAATGATTCGGGTACCCAAATCCCTTCGGCCTTCCCAATCCCATTTCCCAAGTTCCAATTTCGCAAACCCCAAATCCAATTTCCCAAACCAATTTCGCAAACCCCAAATCCCAAATTCCAATTTCCAATTGAAATCCAATTTCGCAAACCCCCACTCCAGAATCGTTTCCGTTTCCGGCGACCCGGCGACCCAGCGGCCGTCGTTCACAGTCGCACAGTCGCGCGCCGTCGTTCCGTCGCCGACAGCACAGAAACACTCCAGGCCTCCACCGGCTGTCCCTCCGCGCGCCTCCAAGCTCCGAGCTCCGACAGAAACACTCCAGGCCTCCACCGCGCGGCCGCGCGCCTCCGAGCTCTGACAGCACAGCAGCCTCCGATCTTCTTCTTCTTCTTTCTTTTTTCTTTTTTTTCACAGATTTCTTGGTTTTGACTATTTTGAGCACAAACAATTGAATTGATTTAGGGTAATTTAGGGTACCCGAATACCCGAGTCGGGTATTAGGGTACCCGATTTTTTTTCGGGGTCGGGATCGGGTACAAGGTTTTGGTGTTATTCGGGTTCGGGTACCCGATTTTTTCGAGTAGGGTACCCGAACCCGACCCGATTCCCAGGCCTATATATGAGTGTATATTCTCTATTTTATATTATACTATAATATATAAAAAAAATCAAAATTAAAATATAATAATAGATGAAAATAGTTGTCAATCGAGTCTGAGCTCGAGCTCAAGTAACAGGTTCAATGTTTTATTCACGAGCCGAGCTCGAATAATAATTCGCAAAAAAATCTCGAGCCAAACACAAGCCAAGTTCGCTCTAATCGAATAATTATAGAATTGAATTTGAACAAAGCTCGAGCTCAATATTTATTTGTCGAGCCGAGCTCAAATTGAGGCTCAAATTCGAACTCGAGTTGGACAGAAATCTCATGAACCAAGCCCAAGCCTCAAGGTATTCAACTCGGCTCGGTTCGTATACAATCCTGGGTGCTCGGCTCGGTTCGGCTCGCTAGAAGCTATTTTTCTAGCCGACAACTTATTTTTTCCCATAGTAACCTACTTTTTCTGACACTTTTCTTTTACAGTTGTACTTATGTAAGAAGTTTTGTGTAAGAAAAGTGTAAGACTTTACACAACAAAAAAATGTAAAGTCATCAACATCCAAGGACAATCTAGACACTTGCTTTAATTTTGGTATATGATCAAGTTTTTATTAAAAGTTGACATTTTTAATCAGAAGTTATAAATATGACATTTTTGCCCATTAACACAAGATCTCATTACCTTATTCTTAATATAATTGAAGATTTTATTTTCCTTTACTTTGATTTACATTCTTCTTTTCAATGCTTAAGTAAGTAATTGAATTTATTAGTTAAAAGAAATCGAAATTTAATGTTTTTTTACATTAGGATTGAAATTGATGACAATTCCTCTTTTTAAATGTAAAATAAAATTACAAAGAAATAAATTTATTTTATTATAATTTCAAAGAAATATTCACTCAAACTTTTTTCGTAACTAATTAACCAATTAACTTACGTAACGCAGTGCTCTATTATTTTCCATGACTTTGTTTTTGAGCTATAAACTCTACAAACGCAGCCTGATTCATAAGAATCATTATCACTCGCAAGCACAAACACCTTGTACTCGCCAATGGAATGCAGAGCAGCCCATTAGAGCATCCGCAGCGGTGGGTGCGATGGCCGGATCGAACCCGGCCTATCGCACCCACTGCCGTTGCCGCACCCGGGTGTGAAGGGGGGGGGGGGGGGGGCGTTGCTTCGCACTCGTGCATAGTGGGAGCGAAGGAGGGGGCGTGTAAACACGCGCCCCTTTTCGGCCCAAAAAAAAAACAAAATTTAAAATGCATGCAGTAGCCGTTTTTTACCGTTTTTTTTTTTCCGTTGCCGATTTTTTTTTTTTTTTCTATACCCCCTCTATATATACATATACAACCTCATTTTCTTCTTCATCCTCTATCATTCATCCATTCTCCTCATTCATCCATTCTCCTCATCTTCTAAATTATTTCAACAAATAGCAATGGATGCGAAGAGGTTTGAGGCCATGCACAAAAAAATGCCACGATCAATGGAAATCAGGCATGAGTGATATTCAAATCCTGGAGCAAGCAGAGGCAATGTGGCTAGCCGAGTACAAAGTTCCGTTCCGGTATCCGCATGCATGGAAAATCTTGCGCGAGTCCAAGAAATTTGCAAGTCTCGGCGAGGATGTTCACTCCGATGTCCATTCGGACAAACGATCAAAGGGGTCCGACGGTCTTCCCACAACGACTTCTAGTGACGCGAGTATCTCCACCCGGCCCCAAGGCCAAAAGGCGGCCAAGAGAGACAAGCGGAAAGGCAAGAAAAAGGCCGAAGAGACGTCGGAGGATAACCAAAAAGCTCTCGGGTACATGGCGAATATGGTGAATGCAATGGAAACGTTCTCCCAAGTTCAACGTGACCTCGCCGATAGCATGTTGATGAGCCGGGACACCTCTCAAATGAATCCCGACGAATTGGCGTTTCACATGTGCAAGGTGGCGGAGATCAAGCAACGACACAACATCCCGTAGATTTTTAGGATTTTTTATTTTATGTTTGTTTTAATTTAAGTAATTTAGGATTTTAATTTCTTGTACTCCCTCCGTCCCATAATAAGTGGCCACATTCTTTTCGGCACGGAGATTAAGAAATGAAGTGTTATGTTTTAATTGAGTTAATTAAAATAATTTCTTCTCCCTTTCACTTTCTTCTTCATCCACTGCCACCCACCTCCGGCGAAGTCGCCGGCATCAGCCACCCCCTCCTCCGGCGAAGTCACCGTCGCCAACAACCACCACCGCCGCCAACAACCACCACCACCACCGCCACTCAAAAACCAGAAATCAAAACCTCGTCTCCCTCCCAATCTGCCAACAACCACCACCACCATCGCCAACAACCACCACCGCCGCCAACAATCACCACCACAACCGCCACTCAAAAACCAGAAATCAAAACCAGATCTTGCCCCCAAACCAGATCTGAAAGAGAATAGAGGGAGAGAGGGAGGACGACGACCTCAAATCGGCACACAGGGAGAGAGGGAGGACGACAACCTCACCCAAATCGGCGCAGGCGAGCCCTAGCCCCCAAATCGGTGCACGACCTCACGCATTTGGGCGGCGAGCTTCGAATCCCTCAAATCGCCCAAGGATGCGACGGTGAGAGGGAGGGAGAGAGGCGGCGACGGGATCTGTAATGAGAGAGAGGAAGAGAGGCGGCGACGGGATCTGTAACGAGAGAGAGGAAGAAAGGCGGCGACGGGATCTGTAACGAGAGAGAGAGGGAGAGAGGCGGCGACGGGATCTGTAACGAGAGAGAAAGGGAGAGAGGCGGCGACGGCGATATGGGCGAAAGGCGGCGGCGGCCGGAGAGGCGAGAGGCGGCGGCGGCGACGGGGGTGGCATCCCGCCGGAGAAGAAGAAGAGAGAGGCGGCGACGGGATCTGCTCTCTATGTGTGTGTTTGTGTGTGTATGTTTATTTTAAACATAATTGAGGGTTTAATTAGTAACTTAATTAATGGTCTAATTAAGTTAAATTATTTTCATTTTTAGAAAGTGGCCACTTATAGTGGGACAGACGAAAAAGGAAATGTGGCCACTTATTATGGGACGGAGGGAGTATTTCTTTTATTTCTATCAATGTAGGATTTGAATTTTAATTCAATGAAATTTTAATTTCTTAATTATTGTAAAATGAAAAATAGAATAAAACTAATTCAAAAATAAAATAAAATCTATTGCACCCAAGTGGGTGCAATACCATTGTTGGAGTGGGTGCAATAGAAGTGGGACCCATTCTATTGCACCCACTATGGGTACAAGCATTATGGATGCTCTTATTAAAAAAAAAAAATACTAGTACTAGTATATAAAATATAAAAAGCTTTCAATTTTAAGAAACATAATACATCCATTTATAATCAAACCATACATTGAACATATTCTCAAAAAATCACATACCAGGAAATTGTTCAATATCATGTTCTAAGATGATATTTGCATCCTTCACACATCATAAGCCAAAGTGCTTGCTCCAATTTACAAACAAAAGTGAAACATATCAAGTATGTAAAGAGGAAGTCTCCAATGGGACATCAAGCGGTGCAACCTCTTCTGTGTGTGAACAGTGAGGTCTCGGGTTCAAACCCCACTGCTCCCCCTCCCCAACTCCCCCAAATAATAAAAAAAAAGGTATGTAAAGAGGAACAGTATTTTTTGCTCAGGCTTGATACTTATCTCGGGCCTTCAAGATACGTATCTAGAATACCAAACAATCACATTAGTCTAGATACCTATACTATCTAGGGCTAATCTCACATATACACAGATATATAGAAAAAGAGAAAAAAAAAATTATCTATCATCGCCTCTGCTTTTTCTCTCACTCTGTATCTATCTCTTTCATCGGCCTCTGTTTTTTCATCTAATTTTAACTCTTTGATCTGAGTATCCATTTTTGAACTTTTTAGTTTATTTTTACTCCTCTATTTTTTTTTATCAGAAAAAAGTATTTATATAGAAAAAGAGGTTATTGGTACCAGAGATACCAAGAACTCAAGCTTACGACAAGAAATTAATGAGATCAGGCTGATCAGCTGCACACCAAGCTTGGACATCAAGCTCTTTGTCGACAATTCTAAACACCTTATTCCAGCACCAAAGCCTAATTTTGATCTCCAAAACAATGGAGTTTGCAGCCCACTCTTTCTTTTCAAAACGTTTCTCGTTTCTCTTCTTCCATAAAATCCAAATAGTACAAACCCAAGTCGACAACAGCAAAGATCTGATTTTTTTATCATTCCGGAATGAAGAGAACATACCGAAGTAGTCTTGAATACGAGCTGGCCGTGCCGTGTATAAACCCATCCACTGTTGGATCTCATTCCACACCATCTCCGCCTTTGAACACTGTAGAAAGAAATGATTGGCAGATTCTCCTCGCAAATGGCATTCACCACAAGTAGCTTCATCTTCGTTCTCAAGGATCTTCCTTCTCAGCAGATTGTCACATGTTGGGAGTCGGTTTAAGAGGAGTCTCCATGCCGTTGTAGACGCTTTTTGGGGTGTCTTTGCTCTCCAAACAGAATTCAGTAACTTAATGTCAACACAATTAAGAACTCAAAAATTTGCCTTGTGAAGCAAGCCAGTGGCAGAATCCTCATTACAATTTACAACAATACACGAACTTAAATGACAAATCCAGTATGTATATATATAGAAAAATGATTCAATGAGAATAGTCAAATGTGGTGAGATGTAAAAATGTTTGAAATATGTAATATGAAATATTTATATATACACACACACACACACACATAGAGAGAGAGAGAGAGAGAGAGCCATGAGCATAGAACTCTGGGTGAACCACCTAGAAAGAAACCTCTCAACTAGCACAATATTATTGCAAACAAAACAAAAGCAGATTTTATAGCCTAAATATGTAAAATGTTGAATCCTAAAATAGCAGAAGAGATGGAAAACTATACACAATTTAATACAGAGATAGCCAATTGTTGGGTGTGCCATGGTTACAAAATCCCCATTACAGAGACACAAACAGGCCATTTATGATCAAATCTTTTTTTTTCTATATTCTTTCCTACATCCCGAATCTCATTCCAACAAACTGCCCGAGCCTCATTGTAAGATCCCGATGTCAGGTTGTAAGCATACTAATCTACATTCAATCAGAATCTATACAAAATTACAATACTTCTTACCCCCCAATCAACCAACCTCAGACGCAGCAGTAATCACCCTTCCGTAGCTCTCAAAATTATTGGCCATCATTCATGAGATCCGATCATCACCACTCAACCGGATGAGTCAACCAAGGAATAACGACGTAACTCTCTCCGGGGCTTCATCAACTTGAGCTGCCTCAGCAATCCTAAGAGCCATCATCGCTTTATAAGTAGCTAAGTCGGCATTTTCCATAAGCATCTGCGCTCTGTGACGCTTCTGAGTAGCCAGACCCTCGTATTTGTTTGCAGCAGCTTTTGCTTCTTGCAATTTATGTACATTGTTTTTCTGTTCCAAAGCATCTCGTTCGGCTGCTATTGCTGTATGATCAATCATGAAATCCATTATCAATTCAGCGGTCCAAGGAAACGAGATAGAAAACCAAAATACACCAACATAAACTAATTGACCCCAAATGACATTATGAGCAACAACAAACCAAATGATGGTAATCTGACCTCACAACCATTTGAAGAAAAGTTAGACAACTTTGATTCTGAAAGACTGAAACCCTTTCAAGTTCGAGGTATAATATATGCATGAAGATACCAAATCACTGCATACTAATTTCACAAGGTCACTAATGATACAAGAATATCGGGTGTTTAACAAGGCTGTACAGGTCACAGATCAAACTTCGATGATCTACAGATAGTATCACATAATAAGTGACATGCTTGCTCCTAACTTATTCAGTTTGTTATATGTAACCTTCGATTATACAAACAAATGAATATATACTTACATTCCATGCATAAGATTGTTCGCAGAAAATATTTGTGTAGATATTGAAAGGGCCTACTTGGGCTCTTTCACAAAATTCCAGTAAACCAATAACAAGAATGAAAAAAAAACAAAACAAAAGCTTGAGGTCATTGAGGACAAGCACCTTTCAATAAAGGCTGTTGTTTGCCTCTCCCACCCTGGCTTGCTTGTCGTTTAAATGATCGTTTCTTCCTTAAAACAGATTTTGGGATCACTTGACTTCTTCTAGGCTGATAGAGCTGCCAATAAAACATTGTTTTTGTAACGTCCGGAAAAAACAAAGTAAAGGCAGTTAATAAGATGATTCAAAACAGAACACAAATAGAAACATAACACCTATAAACCAATGATGGAAATTTGCAAATCACATGGAAAATACATGCTTCCAGCATTTTAGCAATAGCAAATTTCGTTCCTGAAATCATACAAAGACTCAAGCCTATAGACTACATAGTCATTCGATCAACTTAAAGCTGGCACAGTATCATCAATATTGAGACATCATGTGGTAGTCTTACATGAACTGAAGCTTATAATATTTACAAGCCCGATGACAATAAAACTAGGTTCTTTTGGAAACAAATAAACCAGCTAACAAACATAATACGGCATCCAGAAAGAACAACTGATTTACCTGGAAAACCCTTACTAAAGCTGAGCGTTTCTGCTTCCTCTTTCTAATCCAGTACTTATAGATAGCCTCTATGACTTCTTTTCTTTCCAGATGCATAGAGAAATCACAGGCTGCTTGCTCATCTACATGCTCATCTGGATTGGAATGAAGATACTTTTCCAGAGCATCAATCACCAATTCAAAATTCTCGGATGTGATAAATTCTTGCAGCTCCTTCCCCACATACAACTCATTATTGAGTTTTGCCAGCCACTCCTCGTCATCAGAGTCCATATCATAGTTGGCAGTCTTCTTCATCAAAGCCCTAATTAGCTCATCATTTTTCAAAGTAATGTAGGACTCCGGTCTCACAAATGGGATGTACTGATCATTGGGAATGGATACTTCTTGCACCCCAGGTACAGGAATAACACTAGTAGCTGCAGGGGTCTGCATGTTCCGGTCAGAGCACTCCTTGTACAGTTCCTTAAAAATCAACCAATCTTGTTTATCAGGAAACTCAAGCTTCAAACTACCATCGCTGGCCCATATTACAGCATGAGTGAAGCGGTTAGAAGAAGATGGTCTCATGACCTTCTGAGCAATGAGACTGCATTGCTTCGTTCCATCCTTAGTAATAGAGAGTAACCATTGTTTCGAAGCAGATGTTTCTAGAGCAATAGTGGCTCCTTCCACTCTATAGCACTTTTCGGTATCGGTAATCAACAGGTTGGCAGAACAGCTGCTGGCGCACACATCCTGGGTTGTCGCTCCCATAGCAGATTTCAGCTCTCTGATGTTAGTCGTCAATCTCCTCTTATCGGGACTTCTGTGTACACGACTAGGAGATGCAGCAAGGAATTGGGAACCGTCATGTCTAATCCTGAAAAGCTCTGAAGCTAAAGCTCCCTTACCCTTCTGAGCTCTAAAAGCAGATGGTGGCCTACCTCTCTTACGCCTCAAAGAACTACGCCTTTTCTGGATACTACGGCTGTTTCTCAATTGCAAATTTCGAAGAGCAGATTTGGGAAATCCAGCAGCTGACTGTCCCAACTGCTTCCCTCCTGAAGTATCATTATCAGACACTGCGACATTATGGAAAGATATTTCACTTCCTGTTGACATTTCAGATGCTTCATGAGCACAATCTGGTTGGTCTCTCAAAGACGGAATTTGAAATGAGGGTTCTTCAGCATCATCGTCCACATTTATCAATTCCTCATCATTCTCACATTGTCGGACTAGCAAGCAATCTAAATGCGCAGATCTGAGAAACACACTTGTTTGTATGTGCACAAAGAAAGGTGGGATTGCAAAAATATTAACAGAAAACAATGGCATCGTAGATCTGGATCCAGTAACTATACAGACACAGGGTTTCACGGCAGTAATAGGATCCTGCAATAAGGATAATTATAAGTTAGAACCACAAATGAATTCTGTGCACATGCAAACATAACATAGCAACCACCGGATTGAATAACAATATACCTGGAGAAAAAGCATTCCACAAGAGGAATAAGCATCAGACATCGGTTTTGATAACATAAATGCAGATAACTGCCTCATCCCAATTCTGGCCCTAGCCATGTAGCTAAGCAGAGAGGTCAAGAAGCAAGTAATCCAGTAATAACAATCATAAGAAGACTCGTTCACAACAATAGCAAGTTCTCGAGTCCTAACAGAATCCCGTATGCCTCCACAAGCACCAAACGATTCAGAGGCTCTACATCGCTTCCTCCATTGTTTCCTCACGTACTTCTTTGCAAACCGGCCATCTTCTACTAGGTCAGCAGCTGTCAACTCTGCCCTCTTTCTTTTTCTCTTGTACACAATTCCACACCTCCTGTCCACATTTTTTTCCTCTACACCACCAGTTTCACGCTCTTCCATTTTAGGTTCTGCACTCATATCAAGTGAAGCGCTCGTTTCATCTTCCTGCCACAGTTTCCTGCGACGGCCATCAATGTCCCCACCTCCATCAGCAGTATTGTCAAGAAGTTCCTGGAACTTATTTTCACCATAAGTTGCTCTCACGTTTTTGCCGCCCTCTTGAGGTTCCGTCCACAGCTTCCTCCCTGAACGCAAAACTCGTGTCCCAAACACCCTTGTACTTCTTCTCATTCCCACTGAAGGCATCTGCTTGCGCTTATTCCTGCTAGGCGAAGCCCCAGAATCAATTTTCCTCTTCAGAATTAAATATGAACCACCTTTAAAGACTGAGTCTTAGTCTATCGCGAAGCACAGTGATTTCTCACAAGTCAAGCTTAAATCGACTAACTTCACACATCTCGACTCGTCCAAATTCAAGAAATACGAACTCAGGAGCACTCAATCTCCCTCCCCACTACTCCAAGAACCAGAAGCGGAACTGATGCGCTTAATCAATCAAGCGACAAAATAGCCATGTGCTCCATATCACAAAAGGCAACTTCCTTAGCTAGACCTCCGCTAACTTCACACTCTCAACAGATAAATCAGAATAAATCCCAAATCAAACTCGGACAACAACCTGGTCCCAACTCAGCCAAACCCGACCCAAAATTCATTTCCCTCCAAGGATGCAACCAAAAATCACACTCATCCACACGACTCCCACACCCAAAAAGACGGCATCAACTCAGTAAACTCGGATAAACTCGTCGCAACTCGGACCCACCACACACCCCAGATATTTTTCTCAACTCATTTTCGCCCCGAAGTAAACTATAAAATTAAGATTTACAAAAATTATCAAAGAAACAAAAGGAACCGTGAAACAAATACCAAACCCATCTCATAAAAAACCAATCTTTGCTCTCTCAAACGCAAGATCCCATCAAATACAAGCAGAATAAACTCAAGAAACAAGCATTTACCTGTCTCGAAAAGATCAAATCATCCCTTTCTTCGTCTAAGACGAAACTTTCCCACGAATTACTCGCGGTGGGCTTCTTAATTTTATGACGAATTCCCGTCTGATTTAAAACTATTCACGTAGAAACGGTGGCTGCGGGGTCTAGATTGCAGATTCTAGGGTTTATGAGAAGGGAGCGAAAGAGGAGGGTGACTAATAACTGCTGCTGCTACTGACCACGAGTAAATGGGACCGTTGGATCAAAGCGATGGACCGCTGAGATTCGAGGGATTTGATGACTTTGGGGAATAGTTCGAGGAGGTGAGGGGCCCATGACTTTTTCTCTGTGTGTGTGAGAGAGGGAAACAACTCGAAGGAGATTTTTTCTTTTTCAAAAATTTCCAATTAGTCACTATACTTCAACTGTATTATATTTTGCTCCCTCGGATAAGTTTTGCATTTTTGCTTATAGGTCCTCTGTTCAGTATGTAAGAATATGATGTTTTGATAGTTACGTTTTATATTTATTATTTATAGAAGCGCCACTTTGCCGTCAAAAGAGGGGTTTTGGATTTAAATTAGACCTGTTAGATTAGCTCCATATGTGGGGCGGTTTTATTCACCCATCCTTATGGTTAAATTCAGCTATCAAATTAGCTTGTCACATTATTTTTATGTATTCTGTCATTAAATCTGCTCTCAATTTTTATGGAATCGTCGTTTAATTTCGTCTAAGATTGAATTATATCCGTTTTTCTTAGTGATTTGTCGAGTGATGCCACATGCAAACCGAAACCACCGGTTTCGGCCCGGATCGGACCGTGGTCAACAGTTTCGATCTGGACCGTTGACCACGGGTTGGTTCCAGAACCGGAACCGATAACAGATGCGAGTCAATTTCGGGTCCAAAAATTTGGAACCACAAATTGACGGGCCAACTCAGCGATTCAGCCCGGAACCGACGGTTTCGGCACGGATGATGAGGTATTTCAATAAATGTGTTAGAATTCAATAAAGATATCAATTTTTATGTATTATTTTGATGGTAAATGTATTAAAATTATTTTTCCTTTATTGTATTTTAATATTTCAACACAAGTCATTTAATTTATAAAAAAAAGATATAAAAAATATTAAGTTACTATAAATTACATAAAAAAGTACAACATAAATAATTTCAAATTTTCAAAATTATTTATAAGTTATTATATTTTTATTAAATTAACTTAAGCAATTTCAAATTTTCAACACATGTAAAGTAAAAAAAATTCAAAATTTCAACACTAGTCATTTAATTTAAAAAAAACATAAAAAAAATTATAAGTTATTATGTTTTTATTAAATTACATGAAAAAACACAACATAAATAATTTCAAAATTATTTATAAGTTATATATTTTTATTAAATCAACTTAAGTAATTTCAAAATTTCAACACTTGTAAAATGAACAATTTCGAAATTTCAACATAAGTCATTAAATTTCATAAAAAAGAATACAAAAAAATATAAAAAAGGGAAGAACCGAAGAATCCTCGGTTCGGCCCGGAAATTGTCGGTTTTTGGCCTGGCCCAAAACTGTCGATTTCGGGCCCGAAACCGGCCCGCATGCAAAAGACCTGGGCCGATTATAATTCACCATTTTGGTGAACCGGGACCAGCGATTCACGACCCGATGGCAACTGTGACGTCCGGGGACGAAGTGCGGAGTGATCGCCGGTGCAAAAGAGGCACGGACAAGGAGCGGCTCCGGTTAAGACTTCCAAGCGGAGGGGCGCAGGGATGAACCGAAACACACCCGAACGAGAGGGATTCCGAGAATATGCAGGTATGGGACTGCATATTCGAGGAGAGCTTAAATGATTTGATAGGTGCTACTCATATCAACAAGATGCATCTTCTTTTCTGGTGCCCACGTGGAAGAAACTCCAAGGTTAAGCGTGTTTGGCTTGGAGCAATTTCATGATGGGTGACCCCCTGGGAAGTTTCTCAGCGAGCGTGCGAGTGAGGACAAAACACGCTAGAAAAGACTCGTGTTGGTCTGTGGGGACAGCCGTCAACTCTGGAGCCGGGCTGTTACAGGTGGTATCAGAGCCGAACCTCTCCCAGTACGGTGTGGTTCGAGGACGAACCAAGCGGAAGCTGGTGGGCCTGTGACGCCCGGGGACGAAGTGCGGAGTGATCGCCGGTGCAAAAGAGGCACGGACAAGGAGCGGCTCCGGTTAAGACTTCCAAGCGGAGGGGCGCAGGGATGAACCGAAACACACCCGAACGAGAGGGATTCTGAGAATATGCAGGTATGGGACTGCATATTCGAGGAGAGCTTAAATGATTTGATAGGTGCTACTCATATCAACAAGATGCATCTTCTTTTCTGGTGCCCACGTGGAAGAAACTCCAAGGTTAAGCATGCTTGGCTTGGAGCAATTTCAGGATGGGTGACCCCCTGGGAAGTTTCTCAGCGAGCGTGCGAGTGAGGACAAAACACGCTAGAAAAGACTCGTGTTGGTCTGTGGGGACAGCCGTCAACTCTGGAGCCGGGCTGTTACAGCAACACTAGTTTTACATTGTGATTTTGGAGTGTCCCCCTGTTTCTGTAAATAATATTAATATTAACTAGCAACACTAGAGTTCCCAGTGTTCCTGCAATTAAGGGTGAGATACCGATGACTGGATTATTTTTGTGGGTCACAGATAAGAAAAAAATGAAACCATGGGTATTGTTTTGTAAATATGTTTAGGGTGAGATATTTTTGAGAAAACGCCCAAACGATGAGCCAAAACTGATATTTACCCAAGTAATAATAAATAAAGTATTATTAGTGGTAGATAGGGCTGAGCATCGGTTCAAAACCGAACCGAACCGAACCATTTTAAGAAAACCGAAACTGAACTGACCTTGGCAGCAGACGGACCGAACCGAACCGCCTGAACCCTGAAAACCGATCAAAACCGAACCGGTCGAAATCAATCGATTTCAGTTGGTAACCGAACCGACCGACATTTTATCTTTTTTTTTTCAAAAACACTGCCAAATCTGCCAAATTCATTAGAAAACAGGCTGTATAAATTTGTGCACAAAACATAACACAACTGTACATTCGAAATTGGAAAATCAACCAACAAAAACATAAGAAATTGGCTTACCTTTCGGAGGAGGGGAGAAGGGTCAGCGGCGGTCCGACTAAGGAGTTGCGGGCGGCGGGTCTACTCGTGAGGCGCAGAGGACACGCAGGCTCGTGCTGGTTTGGTCTGCTCGCCCTGGAGGAGAAACGTCGGGGTGGGGGCGGTCGCCGGTCAGAGAGGCGCCGACTAGGCTGTGTGGAGAATGGAGGCAGCGAGGCGCGACTGGGAGGGATAGAGGAGACTAAGGTTTCGTCTTTTTGAAATGGGAGGTGCGGCTGGAACCTTAAAAATCTGAAATGGAGAGTAACTTACTAGGGTTTTAGACTTTTAGTTGTAATATAAAATAAATAATAAATAATATATATATATATATATATATATATATATTAATGTACATGTATCGGTTCGGTTCTGTTCATAACCGAACCAAGAACAAAAAACCGAAACTGAACCGATACATGGTCGGTTTTTAACTTCAAAAACCGAACCAAAAATCGAACCAGAATTTTCAAAATCGAACCGAACCAAAAATGGTCGGTTCGGTCGGTTTTTTCGATCCGATTCGGTCCATGCTCTGGCCTAGTGGTAGAGTAATGTCCCAAAATGGATAGAAAGTTATTTGAGGGACGTCCCAAAAAAATTATAAAAAGTTATTTCGGAGACGGAGTGAGCAATTTACAAATTACAAATAAAAATTCAATTTTTTAAAAACTACAAAATTGACATTCAATTTTTTAATAACTACAAAATTGCCATTCAATTTTGAAATTAATTTCAAATTAAAAGTAACCTTTTTTAATTTTTAATGCTCCCTCCATCCCACTGAAAGTGAGTCGTTTTTTTTTTTGGTAAGAATTAGAAAATTTATAGATTATAGAATTAACACTTGTTTAGTATTCACGTTTAAAAATCTATATAATACTATATAAAAGATGAGTTTTTTCCCTTTCTTTTTCTCTCTAATCTTCCACCAAAATTTTCACTATTTTTTTTCTTTTTACTTTTTTTTATATTGTAATTAATTTCTAAACGTCATCAAATTTGTTCATGAAAAAATAATCAATATGCATCTTAAATTTAATATAGTATAAAAATCATATAAAATAAATAAGTTATGAAACATTTAAATTATTTTATTTTCTTTCTCTTCATTAAAAATTTATAACTTTTTATTTATGTTTGTGTATAAAAATATTTATTATGATGAATAATAAATGCATAGTGAATATTTTCATTATCAAATAATTTTTAAATTTATTTAATAACTATAATTATCATTACACTTTGTATAAATTGAAAATTTACATTTTTAAATTCAGGATTTTATTGAGTAATTGATGTGAATTATTATATTTTATTAGAACATATTTTGTATTTGTTTATATTATGATTTTTTATTATTTATATTTATTTATTTAAATTTAGCGTTTAATTTCATTGTCTGTCGTGCATCGCACGAATGATTAATAGTTAGTGTATCGTTAAGATTAATTTATCTTAAAAATGAGGTGAAATTATGTTTTAAAGAGAAATAATGAAATAAAAAATATTTTAATTTTATATCAAACTCTCTTAATCAATAATATAAAATACCAAACGCTGATTATTTAATTATCAAATCTTATAATGGCTACCAAATATGCATTTAGAATATGTATTGGATTAAGTACATTTTCTATTACATAATAATCCACTCGTGCTCGTGCAGACAAAAAAACCCGAAAACCAAAATGCAGGAACCAAACGGATCCTTAAAAAAGGTGCAAGTGTAAGCCTCTCCGCTACAGTGATGACCACTACTTTGCCCGCCACGCAAGAAAATTCGAATGACCAGACATCGTTTCGCCTCCCATTAATCTTCCATCTCTCCCATTTATTTATACTACGTGAAGATTTTGAATAAACACTAAAACTTCTGCAGAAAAACCAGTAAGAAATGGAGAATGGTAATTCCGACGATGATTATCTGGAAAATGAAAGTATTGCTCAATATTACGAAGATGAGGAGGAATCATTTTCCCAGGTTTTGACTTTTAGTATGATAAAGAATGCAGGTTTTTTTGTGGGTTTTTATTTTACTTCTCACGTTGTACACTTTTGCATCAGAAGGTTGTATTCATGATCAAACTCTCCTCTTTTTATTTTTCTTTTTCTTTTTTTGAAGATTTTGTGTACTTTATTAGCTCCGCAGTTCTGTTGTCTCCCTTTTAAGGAAAGCGGAAGCTTTAGGTCTAACAACGTTGCGCCACTTCATTTTCTCGGCCTATTGCAGCAGTTATACTCCATGGCTGTATTTTTTTTTTTTTTTTGTTAACCCATTTTTGTGTTTTATGTTGTGTGTGTGTGTGTGTATTCTTGTATACACGCTACATATCATTTTGTTGTTTTCGCATTTTCACATCACACATTTCTCAAGCATCTTTACAGCACTGTGCTCTTTCAGTATTTCATTTAAAGGTTAGGTGCTCTTCCTTTTCTCTGTTTTACTTATTTCACCTTTCATTACTTGTATTATCTCAGGAACCTTTGTCTGAAGAGGAGTTGGAAAATCTCGTAGCCGAGCTTGTAGAAATTGAGAGAAAAGTGAGCTTTTCAATCTTCCACTATCTGATAACAAGCAAATACTGTAGTTGTTACTTACTTGATTCCATTATTTACCTGTAGTCCGCCGAAGCGCAAGAGGCTTTGGAAGAGGAACCTCTGATGGAAGTAGAAGCCGATGCTAGGGAAGAATTAGCTCAGTCTCTCTCGGGTGATGAAGTACATAAACTCAGCATTTTTCTTCATCCAATGCAGCTATGAAATTGTTGCTACTTGATATAATCTTTGCATTTTGTGACATTTCTTTTGGATGGACAGTTGGAGAAGGCTGTTTTGGAAGAGATGTCGATATACAAGGAAGAGTGGGAGTTGATGCTTGATGAGCTCGAGAAGGAGAGTGCTTATTTATTGGTATATAGAAAACTTAAAATCTCTGTTTAATTTTTGTTGGTTTGTTTGGATTTGGAGGAAGTTCTGTACTTTTACTTTATTGTCTTGCATTTTCTGTTAAGTTTTACTAATTACTGTAATGAACATACTTACACTGATTTTTTCATCTGAGAAGGAACAACTCGATGGTTCTGGAATCGATCTTTCCAGTTTGTATAAGTGGATCGAGAAGCAAGTTCCTAATATCTGTCACACAGAAGCATGGAAAGGGAGGACTCACTGGGTCGGGACTCAGATATCAGATGAAGCTACGAAATCAGTCTTGCAGGCGGAAGAGTATCTCAAGATTCACAGGCCTGTGAGAAGGTTAGATTGCTCAACATGTGCAGTGATTTAATATAATCACGAACTAGATTTCTTGTTCTGCTTCTGAAGTAGTAGCCATCGTGGAGCAGATGGCATGGTGCCAGCGGTTTCCTCGGGAAGAAAATTGCAAAGTGTGATAAAAGTGTAGCTGTAGACAAAAGCATGGATAAAGATTGGGAAGCTTTCGGCAAATTGTGCTCAGAAACGGCATCTAATAAAGATAACGAACCTGGTGCTACGCACTGGGCTTCTGTTTACCTGGCCAGCACTCCACTGCAGGCTGCTGCATTGGGTCTAAAATCTGCTGGAGTTGATGAGGTGTCACCCGAATTTACTTAAGGACTGCCTTTTCATATATTTGCCATTTCAATCTCTTAACTGACATGAAATGATAATGGTGCTAGCCTTTGATTCTCATGCAATGTTTCACATGTTTTTCCAGCTTTATATGAATACCTTAGCTCATTGAAATCATAGTTTTTTGTGATTTTTCAAGAATACAGAATAATATGGTGAATTACTGGCCAGGTGGAAGAGATTGATGATGTCGATGCTGCTTCAAGCGATCCATTTGTTGCAGATGCTATATCAAATGAAAGGGATCTTTGTCTTACTGAAGAGCAAAAGAGAAACCTTAGAAAAGTCAGGCTTAGTCTTTTTCGACATCACCTCTGAGGATTGCCTAATGTTGAGATTTCAAGGCAAAGCTGTATGCATTGTAGGGCTGATTAGTTCTTGACTTTTATTTTGCATCTATGCTTTTTGGCAGATTAAAGAGGAAGATGATGCAAAGGATGATCTCAAGCTTCATAATCACCTGAAAGAAATGAGACGTAGAAGGCAAAACAGAGAGGTCTGCTTTTAAGCTTTCAGTTATTCTACTTTCCCCTTTCGTTTAGAATCAGTGCAAGTCATAGGAAAAATGTAGGAAATGCATTATTCAAGGTGAGATTTTCGAAGTTGGTTTCTGCTTTGGGTTTCACTAACGAAGTCAATGTTGGTCCTTAGAGTTGCATGTATGAGTATTATTTTATGAATGGCAACTACATGGTAAGAATTATTTTCTTTCTTTCTTTTCTTAAAAATCTTTCTCTATATGACATAAGCAGTTCGACCAGACTTGATGCCTATTATGATTCCTAGGCGTGGAGTATCAAACATATAAAATTCTTTACATGCTTTTTAGCAGTGCTATTCTTTTTCTATGTTAGGCTTGGATGCTCTGCTAACTTTTACGTGCTACTAACAATCTGAATTGTTGTATTTTCCATAATCACGACTCTGTTCAGGGAGAACTTTCATCAATAGATGAGGAGAGCCACATGGATGTCGTCATCATTGATGACAATGGGTCTACTGAGGATGTTACCAAACACCTGTACGATTTGTCTGCTGACCCTGATAGAGAGAAAGCTAAGAGGAACTATGACACTTATGCTTCTAATTCTGTAGTCATATTCTCTAGTTCCGAATCTGATTCAGATAAGGAAGCCAATGTCAACGAGAGGCGGAATGTGAAAAAATCTGAAGTTGTTACCATCTCGAGTTCTGATTCTGATTCAGAAGCTGATGGCAATGTCGACTCCAGGTGCATCTTGATTGCAAATCTTTTAATTATCTCCCTCTTGTTCATCTGTCCCTCGCTCCACTAGGATTATGTTCAACTTCAATTCACTATTACTTTGTGATGTACTAGCACTAAGAGTAGACGAAAGAAAATTCGTAGAATCCTTGATGATGCTGAACTTGGAGAGGAGACACAGAAGAAAATTGCAATTGAAAAGGTAATCTGGCTGCTGCACTGTATATTGTCACACTTCATGTTTATCTATATCACTTTTACAGGAACGTCAAGAGCGCCTTCGATCTTTGGAGGTCACAGAATCTGTTATGGTCGGCAAAGGAGTTGGAGTTGAAGTCCCGGACAATGCATCCTCGGGTTACATAATAAACTTGGTGAGAGAGGAAGACGAAGAGGCAGTGAGGATTCCTCCGAGCATCTCTATGAAACTAAAACCCCATCAGGTTTCTTATTTAATTCGTTGCATTTGCTATACGAATAGGGGACTTTATATTTCTCAAATTACTCGTAGTAATGGGGATAATCTGCCTAGTCTAATTTCTATTCTGTTCTATGAATCTTCTTACATGAATCTTATATGTGATACATGCATTTGTTTTGTGTTGTACTGTTATTCTTTCCGAGCTGAAGATATGCTATTTGTGCATGTCTGATCATCTTAGGAGTTAAACTTTTGTTTTTCAGTATTTTCTCACAAGTTATTGTTGTAACTTCTGCTAATATTATGATTATTAGGCATAATATATCACTAAGTTGATCATGCATCTATCTGTATTGGTTTTGGATTTCCTTCCTTTTTCTTCTTCTTTAGACACATACTCACAAACACTCGCGTATCTGGGGGGTGTGCTGGGGGAGCTTCGGCACCCCAACCAATTCTTTTAACCTTATATTTATTATTTTGTCAATTTTAGCTCGCTAAACTGTTTTCCTGCATCTGCCCTGCTCACAATATCACTTTCTAGAGTTCATGATTCAGTTATCGTGCACTGATATGACAAATTAGTTTGTGCCATGACTACAGATTTCAGGGATCCGATTCATGTGGGAAAATATTATTCAATCAGCGAGAAAAGTCAGATCCGGGGACAAAGGTCTTGGTTGCATTTTGGCACATACAATGGGGTTAGGAAAAACGTTCCAGGTAAAAGTTCAAGGCTACATTTCGCTCCGATTTCTCATAACTTTCAAGCTATATTAATTTCTCGAACCATCCCTGAGAAAATGAACTTGTTGCTTTACCTTTATAGCACCTAAAACAGGCAATCGTTTTCTTTTCCATGCCTAAGGTTTGTTGCAGATATTTATAGACAGTAAGATGCTCAAGTCACAAGCAAGATTTTATTTTTGGTGCAGTGGCAAATGTTATCTTCTATCTTAGACTTAAATGATCTGAAGAATGTAAACTACATAGTATTATTCTTTAAGGTATCATTTATATGGATACAGGTCATTGCTTTTCTATACACTGCTATGAGATGCGCGGACCTAGGGCTAAAAACGGCACTTATCTTGACGCCTGTAAGCGTTCTACATAATTGGCATCATGAGTTTTCAAAGTGGAGACCATCGGAGCTAAAACCACTTGGGATCTTCATGCTTAAAGATGCTCGAAGGTTCGTCTTTCGCTTCTGTTTGGTAGATTAACACATAAATTGGATATGGAACAGATTAGATTTTGTTTGCTTTAAATACGCTAAACGTGAACATATTGAGTACTAGAGTACTTAACAGAGGGTGAATTTCAGATCATGAGAATATACTATTTACTTGCTCAGGAAGAAAAGGCTCGAGTTGCTGACGAAGTGGAGAACCAAAGGTGGCATATTCTTGATCGGCTATGCTGCATTCCGTAATTTAACCCTCGGGAAGTATGTCAAAGGATACCAACGAGGCGAGGGAAATTAGCCACGCGCTTCAGGTGCTCCGTCATTATTCTTGACTCAGTCCATTTTCACCATATCTGTCTTTGTTTTGGATGAGAATTATGATTAAGCCTGCAATTGTTAGGTTGGACCCGACATCCTTGTGTGTGACGAGGCTCACATTATCAAGAACACCATGTCTGACACGACGCAGGCGCTGAAGCTAGTGAAATGCCAGCGAAGGATTGCACTAACTGGATCACCTCTTCAAAACAATTTGATGGAGTACTATTGCGTATGGTCTTCGATCCGAATCATTAAAATTTTTGAAGTTGATAATTCGGCTGTGCACTTACTGTTCTAAATCTTTTTACCTCAACAGATGGTTGATTTTGTTCGAGAAGGCTTTCTTGGCTGCTGCACCGAGTTTAGGAACCGGCAAGGCTCCCTCAACTTCGATCCCTCTAAATCTTGCTCTGCTTTGAGTTTCGTCTCCATACACCCCCGTAATCTGTTGTGTCATTTTGCAGTTTCCAAAATCCCATCGAAAACGGCCAGCATAGTGATGCTACCTCTGAAGATGTTAAGATAATGAACCAAAGATCTCATATTCTATATGAACAGTTGAAGGGATTTGTTTCACCGGATGGGAGCCAGCACGGTCAAAAATGACTTACCCTCCAAAACTGTTTTTGTCATTGCTGTTAAGTTATCTACTCTGCAGAGGAGAATGTATAGAGGCTTCCTCGACTATCATGGGTTCGCAAAGGGCAAGGCGACTGGTGACAAAAAATCTTTCTTTGCAGGTTACCAGGCCTTAGCTCAGGTAATAATTTATCTTTGCTAATTATTTGACAGTAGGCTAAAGTTTGATGCATATTAAGCTCGGAACACTTTCTGCACATGTTAGAGCTGGATGAGTTCGATCATTTTTGTGTCACTTTCAGATATTGAACCATCCCAGCATTCTGAAATTGATGAAAGAAAACAAAGACCAAAGCAAATTTGAAGACGTAGAAAAATCTGTTGCAGATGAAGGACCGGGTGATGAGAATATCGAATGCAATGTGATATCTGAAGGTACCTTTCAACTAATCACAAAGCCAGAATCTATATTATGTGTTTTAATTAGTAGTCTGTGGTTTTAGTTTATGTTTATTTTGCCTGCAGAAAAGCTGCAGAATCCTCAAAAAAAACTTAGCAATGCTTATGTTGACGAAGTGAGTGAATTTCCTTAACTTTTCACTTTCCAATCTATAAGTTATGAATGTCTTTGATTAGATTTTACAGTGCATCATAATCTCCTTTTCTTATGTTACACGTTATGTCAGGACTCTTTTTTGAGAAGTTCAATTTTTGCCTGTTATATAGCAGGACTGGTGGAGTGGTCTTTTACCGGAAAACACTTTCAAAGAGGTGGATTACAGTGGAAAAATGGTTTTGCTACTTGATATTCTCACAATGTGTTCGGATATGGGCGATAAGGCCCTCGTCTTTAGCCAAAGTTTGTCGACTTTGGAGCTGATTGAATATTATCTACCAAGCTTGCCTCGACCAGGAGAGAACGGAAAATGTTGGGAAAAGGGCAAGGACTGGTACAGGTGTGTCTGGACGACCTTCTAAACTCATAAATTTTGGATTTATGAGGCCGTAACGTAGATGAGTTCTAGTTCTGTAAATGAATCCACGTTTCATCTAATTCTTCTTATATGACTTTTATCTTGTTTGAAATGTTGGAGATGATGTTTGGATTTTTGTTCGGGCGGCTGCAGATTAGACGGAAGAATGGAAAGCTCGGAGAGGCAGAAGTTGGTGGATAGATTCAATGAAGCTGCAAATAAAAGGGTCAGGTGCGTTTTGATTTCTACGAGGGCTGGATCTCTGGGGATCAATCTTTGTGCAGCTAATCGAGTCATCATAGTTGATGGCTCTTGGAACCCGACATATGATCTTCAAGCTATTTACCGGGTTTGGAGGTGCATATACAGTATACTATTCTTTTTCTACTACGACAAAATTAGTACCAAAATTCGAATGTTTGAAGACGTTGTGACGTGTAGGTATGGCCAGACGAAGCCGGTCTTTGCATACCGACTGATGGCACATGCCACAATCGAGGAGAAAATCTACAAGCGTCAGGTATTCACAGCTCAAGACGGCAGTAAGTTGCAATTTCGTATGAATTTTTCTAATATGTATCGCTTGACAGGTGAACAAGGAAGGCCTTGCAGCGCGAGTAGTTGATAGGCAGCAGGTGCACAGGACGATTTCTAAAGAAGAAATGGTGGATTTGTTTGATTTTGTAGATGATGAAAGTGCTCTTGTACTGCATGATTCGGGACAAGAGCATGTCGTGGACAAACCGGACACGTCAGGTAGCATTGGAGATATGTTGAAGCAGTGCCGGCCACCTTCTCTTGGAGCTTCTTCGGACGAAGTGATGCAAATCTTGATCAACAGACATCAGCCCAGGTAGATTGTCGTCGAAACTCCTTGTGATAACACACCGTATATAAACCGTTAATTATAGTCTAAGAAGCAGTGCAGTGATTGCAACGTTTTGAAACTCTGTATGAAAATTGCAGCCTTAGGTAAATGTTATGTTATTTCTGACAATATCTTGTTTCCTTACTTTTCTTTTCTTTCAGATGGATTTTGAGCCATCACGAACACGAGGCGCTCTTGCAAGAGAATGAAGACGAGAAACTGTCGAAAGAGGAGCAGGACTCGGCGTGGGATGTGTACAAGAAGACGCTCAAGCTGGATGTTTCTGCAGACGATCAGCATAAGATCATTGTCGATCCATCCTCACAGCAAAGTTCAACGGTCGTGTCGAAGGCAGGGGTTTCTTGTGTCTCGACATCCGTGAATGATGCAGCAACACGCCGTGGGAAGTGCACGGAGCTGTCGCATCTACTAACATTGAGGAGTCAAGGCACAAAGGCAGGTTGCAGCACCATCTGTGATGAATGTGGCGAAGGAGTAAGTTGGGAGGTTTTGGGGTTATAAGTTCTTGATCGACCTCAATATCTCTCCCTTTTTGAGCAGTGTATGTCATCACATTATTGAAAAAGTCATCCATTTTGAATTGTATATAAAGCACACTACGTTTGAGGGAAACATAATGTTTTGAGCCTCTTAGGCAAGTATAGCTTATGGAATTTCTTCCCTCTGGCTATGTCCAATTTTGATAATAATTGGCTGCATTATGTAACGCTAAATATCACTTCCTAGCTAAAACTATGTGTATTCTTAAAAAAATGTCTCACATTTTTTATAATGACATTAATATCTAATAACTTGACTCCCACTGTTGTAGTATTAATAAGTTGTAATTAGCAACTAAAATTTTGCGTGAAAATTGATAGCGGAAAAGCAGGCAAGTACTGAATTCGGAAAAGAAGTCAATTTATTAGATATTAATGTCATTATAAAAAATGTGAGACATTTATATAAAAAAGATATGCATAAGTGATACTTACCTACTCCATCATACATCATTGATCATTCTACTTATAAGTAATACCACATTTTTAAAGCAAGTATAGTTTATAATTCAGATTTCGAAATTCTATTTACATGTTACAGATTACAATGTATGATAGTGAACAAAAAACCCAACTCTCACACCAATCAACACACCACAATTACTTTAGCCCCTGATTTTGCACCTAAAATTATCAAAATCTAGCGGCAGAAACAATGCACCTAACACCTACATGCACTCAGAATTCGAAACGTTTTCGAATTCTGTGAGTTGCTTTTGCGACCAATTTAGAGAAGGTGGCTAACACCTTTCATCCCCACACCAATTGTCCTTCTCCTTCGGCCCCGTCGGCCCCTCCTCGCCGTACAGCTCAGTCGGAAACAATTCTATAAGATTTTCCACAGAAAACCTAATGAAGAAGGGTAGGTGGTTGAGTATCTTCTCCAGTTCAGATGTTGAGTCATAAACAACTGTAGGACCCCACTCCCTCATGTACTGCAGCCAATGTGGCTCCGATACAACATCGTCTCCGACATACTCGGCCGCAACGACCCGGTATCGGGCGCTCGAGTCGACAAAATACTTGCTCTTAGCACAGTCATTCCTTGCTCCAATTCCTAGTTTGCTAGAGCCCTGAATGTAGCACCCCTCATGAGGGAAGCTCGCGTGTCCGTGCTTCGATGCGTACACGGCCGCCTTGTTTCCCTCGGTGAACTCGAGCTCAGAGACGTCTAGCCACCCTCCACCACTGTGTTCCGAAAAATACATGCTCCGGAGCTCTCCATCGAAGTTGCTCAAACGGAGGGTGAAGTGTTCCCAGTCACCGACGTGCTGGCCGATTCTGTCAAATGTATAGCTCCACAACCCGGCTTTGATCGTTGACGGACCGTTGAAGGGGCAGAAGATCCACATTACAACATCTGTGAAAGTCCCTCCAGAAGCCGGTTTAACATGAACGTAAAGCTCAGCACTCTCGATGTTACCAAGTTTCACGTAGTCCCCGTCTCCAGCAACATCTGGTAGGTCGAGCCAGAATTCTTTGTCGTTCTCCCCACCACCGGGCAAAACCGCGCCTTTAGAATCGATGGCTAAGCCCTTATCCTTCCCCTGTTTGTACAGAAGAGCTCCATTTTCAAAGAACCAAGAAACCGACGAGGGCAAATAGACCTCGTCTGGATGGAAGTAAAGCGTAGGGCCATAGTGCTTGATGAGCGCATGAATCTGTTCTAAAGTCGGCATTGCACTCAGGGAAGAATCAAGATTCCTCAGGCAAGAAACCCTCAGCTCGTCGTCCCAATTCTTCTCTCGACTACAGAAGAATGTACCTACGGGAACCCCGTTGCAAAGCATCCCTCTTTTACATGGCCTCAGTTTCCCAAACATAGAATTGATCCCTCGACAAGAGTGAATTATTATCAAACACAACCTCGCCAACTTCGCAACTCTCAGTTAGATCAGCACGGACGCATCGCACTTCTTCAATGTCGGGTTCATCAGGCTCGACTGTAACTACAAACCCCATAGCTTTATAGCCCTCAGGCGGATTTGGCATCCAAATATAACCACATCCATCACGACGAGATTCTGAACTCCAAACTAGACTGTAGTCTAGAGGCTTTTCAAGAGGCGGAGACTCTTGGTGAATACAATCATCTCTCGCTGCATCTATGGATATACATTTGGCTGCAACAGCATAGAAGACTCTTGACTCTTTGTTGCTCGGCTCACAATAGTGACCGAGGCTTAAGAAGCCATCCAGGACCCCAATGGGTCTATAGAAACTCACACCTTTCGCCTTTCCACGCGATGGACTACAACTCCATATCTTATCAAAATTTGTGATTTTTGCCACTTCGATTTCTCCTAAGCATATCTTCCCCGTACCAAAATCTTTACCTGAAAAGTATATATTCATCTTTAGAAACAGGGAAACCAAAGCTTTCCCAAAATATTGCTTTTTTTCTAATTCAAATCTATTATATAACTCGCAGACTACAAATTCAAAGCTCAATCTTTTTCATACACCAAATAAACTCAAAGCTCCCATGTAAGAAAGAAATTTCACAAACCAGTTCATTATGTTCTAAGATTATATGGCCTCAGTTCAGCTCGTCGTGTATTCCCTATCATATTTCAATCTCGTATTCCATTACATCGCACATATGAACTACCGTCATACTTATGCAAGGGGAGTGTAATAACAAAATGAAATACTACGAGATTGAAACACTACCATCTGTGTCATCTTTCTAGCACGTGGCGTGCACTAAATAAAGTACGAGGCTGAAACATTATAGAAAATAGATGATCTCACACACTTTGGCTGAAACATGATAGAAAATAGATGATCTCACACACTGTGGTTATACTAATTAAAGTAATAGCAATCCCCTTATGTTCTTTAATGATGCCTTGTTACAATATATGGGAAGGTGCCAAATGAAGTCAAGAATAGTACATTATGAATTATCAACAACTAGATATAGTAATACCTAACAAGTTCTACCAAGAAAAAAGAAGTTAAATTGAGCATGTGCAGATAAAATAAAATTTCCTAATGAACACTAAATTTCTTTAGCGCTAAGACAGAATAACTATTCTCTAGCACTCAATTTATAAAAAACTGAAAGCAAATAATCTCTATTTAAAGAAATTTCAGCTGACATACGGGATTTGTGAAAAAATTGCAAAAAACAAAGAAATAGGGGGTCAAAATAGAAGCAGAAATTGATCATAAAACACATAATTGAAGCAGAATCACAGATAAAAATCGAATCTTTATAAATAATTTCAAACAAAGAAACACACCTTTAGGCCATTGTGGAAGGGGTGAAGGCAAAGAAAAAGTGTTGAACTCCTCCGCATATTCCTCACACTCGCACACACTCTCAGAATATGAGTTGCAACAATCCAACCACTCAAACATTCTTCACTTGCAAAATTTTGATTTTACAATAAGCACAGCAGTTTCTTTTTCTCATAAAAATCTGCAGAATTGTGATATAGAGAAGAAGAAGCACAATATTAATTTGTTATTGCTTCAAAGGCAAAACAAGTTGGAACTCGAAAAGAAGAAGTAGGCCCCAAACTGACTAGGTAAATGTAAAATATTTGTGGGAGTGCGGAAAAGCTGGAGGTTTCTAGTTTTTGCTTTTTGTTCAGGTTGAGTAAGAAGACGGCTAAATGTTTGAGAGAGAGAGAGAGAGTGTTTTGAAGCTGACGATGTTTGGAACTTGGGACTCCCGATGTACTTTCCAAGAAAGAAAATGAAGTTTATTTCACCATCCTATTTTAAAATTTTACTCCCTTGTTACTATTTTATATAGACATGAATTTTTAAAAAATGATTGAATAATACTCAATTGTAATAAGTATTACTGGGAATGAAGTTTGGCTTATTATAAATGTGTGAAAAAAAACAATATTATATAAACTCTATTTCTATAAATAAAATAGAAATAATATCGTGGATAGATTAAAATTAGTGTGTAATCCGTCGAAATTTGATTCGTAATTATTTTAGTTATATTTACAATTATAATAAATAAAATAATATTTATATTAAAGTAATTAATTTGCTATGTAAATAATGATTTTACTAGTTGTTTTCGTCACAAAAATGTATAGTAACATGTGTTAAATATCCACACATATTTACATTAAATTTTGTCACATAATTGGTTATCCATCTCAATAAAGACTTGAATGTTAAAGAATAAACATTCATATCACTATATTTTCTTCTACTATTTTCACCTCCATTAATACTTCCTCAAATTAAATTTTTTGATGACATTATTGTGGACCAATTTTCCACCCGATTTCAATTCACTCAATATTTATTTGTATTTTATTTTTGTACTTATTCTTTATAATTTAATGTAAATTAATGTGACAGAAAATTTTAATTAATAGAAGCACACCATAATTAGAAAAAAAAATAGAAATTCATGAGAAAAATAGAATGACAAAAGAAAAAGTAAAAAATAAGTGCAAGCCAAAATAGAAACAACCGATAAGAGAAGAAAATTAAAAAGAAAAAAAAGGAAAAGAAAAATTAAAGAAGAAAAATGAAGAAAAAAAAAACAAAATTTACTTCCTTCCATTTTTTGTATAGTTATACTATATTCCAATAATGATGTTTCAAAGCATTAGGACATTCATATTGTATTTTTTCGGCCTTGAAAGCTTCAAATGAGACAATGCCTAACACTTAGCTCAGGTCTTTCAAGCTCCAAATGAGTGATGCTTAGAACCTGGATTCCGGTCTCTTAAACTATAGAAAAATTTCATATAACAAGCTTTAGATAAAATAATACTTAGAAGTTCGACGTACAAAAATCAAATGTGATATTTCAAGCTACAGACGAGATGGTGCTCAAAAGTCTTATAAGGTTCGAGATGACGTCCATATATAAGATGTGGTCAATCCTTCATCATATCCTATGTCAAATATACCTAAATCTTTTTCTTCTTATTTTTACTAAAATCTCCAACTTCACATCAACTTTTTATGAAATTTCAACAAATAAAAATTTATATAAAAAGACAATCTATTTTAACTCTCAATAAAAAATTAACATATAACTGACAAAAATTATTCAGATTATTATAACTTGAATTATACTAGTAATTATTTTAGTCAAATAAAATTAAAATTTAAAAATAATTTATATAACAATTATTTCATATGCTATAACAAAAAATAATGTACATGATGATTACAATATAAAGTGGATTTCCCGTCGAATTTCGATGGGTTACACACTACTCATCACTATTTTCCTTAATTAAATCATTACTCTCACAACACTTTATAAAGTGAGACTTATTTTTCATTTATAGTAACTCTCAATTAACATTTTTTAAGACCGGTATCATTTTCAATTGTTGATATTTTTATAAGACAGGAGAGAATAATAATTTTGGTCATGTTCAAGTTCATTTATTTTTGTGGTCTTTTTTTTTTTAAAAAAAAATGAGGATCTGTGGTTGAGTTACGGGATTCATTTCATCTGAGGAGTAAGTAGTAACTCATGGGGGTGGACAGATTCCACAAAATTGGAGTGGTTGCGTTGATTTGAAAATTGAAATAGGTATTGATGTCGTGAGGGAGGGGGAAACTCTACTGACTCTTTTAAAAAATAATCATATTCTATTTGTCTCACTTATCTTAGCATATATATTTGGAAAACAGTATATCTGTATGGCCATTTTGAATAAGGAAACACAAATTTTGGTCACTGATTAGAAAAATACAAAATCTGACCATTTTACGTTTTAGGATTGTTTTGCCCTTAATTAGGGCGGGATCGAATATGAAGTTTGCAGCGCGAGTTATGCACACTTGGCACTATTAGTACCAACCGAAAAAAAAATCTAAGTAACTTGGTATTTTTGGCACTATTAGTTTCAATAGTGCCATGCACGAATGATACTAGTGACCACTTGGCACTATTAGTGCCAATAGTGCCATGCACGAATAATACTAGTGACCATATTAATGACAATAGTGTCATATACTTGTATTGATATACTGTCTTGTCTTATATAGATAAGTGCAATTATACGACCATTTTGAACACTTTTTCGTAGAGTTTAAATTATCCATTTAGGGTTTATATTATCATTTAAGGCTTAGATTCCTCATTTAAAGTTTAGATTATCCATTTAGGATTTATATTCTCCATTTAGGGTGCTGCACGAATGGTATTTATGGCCATAGTAGTGTCATTAGTGCGATATACTTTCTCTTATGTAGTGCTGCACGAATGATACTTATGGTCATATTAGTGTCATTAGTGCCATATACTCTCTCTTATGGTCACTAGTACCATTCGTGCATGCCACTATTGACATTAATAGTGCCAAAAGTACCAAATTACTTATATATTTTTATTTTTTTTCTGTTGGTACTTTTGGTACTAATAATGTCAAGTGTGTCTAACCCGCGCGCAAACCCGAATCCGATCCACCCTAATTAAGGACAAAACAGTCTTACAACGTAAAAAATGACTAAAATTTGTGTTTTTTTTAGATTGGTGGCCAAATATTGTGTTTTACTGTTCAAAATGGCTATCTCAAAATGGTACTCTATATTTGGAGTACGGAAATTAAGATTAAAGTGTTAAAATTATAAAATTAATGGAGACCACTTATTTAATGTGTACAGAAAAGGTAAAGATCAAATACTATTTTTAAAAGGTGTCATTATAAATAAGTCAATCTAAAATTAAAAGTTTGTCAAGATAAATAGGACAGAGAAGGTATAATATTTTGAGACAACTATAATACTCTCTCGTTCATGAAAAATTAGACAATTACTACTATTTTTGGCGTCCACGAAAAGTGGGACACTTTCCTTTTAGTACATGGCTCCACCTCTTTTCATTATCTTTTATCCTTACAACTATATTAATTTCATTAAAAAGAAAATCTTATTTAATGTTGATTTCAATGAGACCCCCTATATGTGGTGAGATCTTAGATTGATTTGTGGATGTTGATTTTATGTATACTATGGCTGATATTTATCTAGAGTGCAATATTTTTTACCAAGGGTTTCAATCATGGAGGGAGCGAAAATTTTACCAATTTTTTAAATATTATTATTCATCAGTATATACTGTCTTATTCAACACTGTATACTATCTTATTCATTGTACTCATGATCTCACGAAAAATAGCAATCTCACACGAGTGCTTCCCTATATATATTTATAGGGGTGAGCTAAAATAAGTACACTTCTTAAGATATAAAATAAGAATCATTTTCAGCCCTTAGATCATCAAGATCTACGGTTGATTCATCATCCTATTGGATGAATTCATGGTCTTGAGTTCGAATCTCAAAGGTAGCAAAGATTTATTTTTCGCAATTCATATCTTTATACAAGCGAATTCATACGTGTTCTACATAAATGTTAGGAACTTAATGAAATATCATAATCCTAGTTTTGATGATACCAAAATCAATAGGTTTCAATTGTAATAGACTAGAATTGCTCGAACTCAAGTGTTAGAGTTCTTTTTCTAGTTTAGTTGCTGTTCTGAAGAATGAAGATTGAAGAACGAAGGACTGAAAACTGAAGATGCCGACTGAAGTATCAGTCGAAGGATCAGTTTCGACTGATTACTTAATGCGTGCCACGTGGATTCAGCGGACTAGTTAAGTATCAGTTAAACATTCTTCCTCGGATTGAACCTCCAACGTTCAAAGGAAACCACGCACTCCAGAAGTACAGCCGCATTAAATGCAGAGATCTCAGGATCGTCCTTTCTCTGCAGAGGCCATTCATTTTGGTGATTACCTTTTCAGAGATGTCGCATCTCATGCTCTTCAAAGTAGTCGTTCTCACCAAACAAGGAACCTCGAAGATTGAAGCCTCAGCCCAAGTTCAAATTACTCTCTAACGGAAGAAATCTTGAAGACCATCTCCGCCAACGGATCTATTCAAGACGTCTCCAATAAATAGCGCTCGAGGATCACTTCAATTTTCACCGATTCAACAACATAAGCTGAAACGCTGCCAAATTTGCTACTCAGCGAAACCAAGCCTCTCCAAAGTTTGAATCGAAGAGGAGAATTACAAAGCCAAAAATCAGTCACTATTGATTGCATACATTCTCTTAGACCTTAGGCAAATATTGTATATCCAAAGCCTAGGTAAAACTGACTGCAAAGAACTTGTTCTTTGTGGTTTAGTTGGCAAGTTTTCAAACCTTTCTTCAACCAACCGAATTGAGTGTTTGTGTCGAAAAAGAGTTCAGATAGGTGTTCTGTCCCCGTGAGGTCTTAGTGCCCAGTGTGCGCTAGGAGTGAGAAATCCAACAAAGTGTGTTGGTACTGAAGATAGGATCTTCAGTCGTCTCAGTTGTGTGCACCCACAAGCACACGTTCAGGTTTGTTATGCACCTGTAAGCACGAGCATCGGTTTTTTGCAGTGCACCCGTAAGCACTTGACCAGTGAAGTTGTTGGTCTGATCAACCGACCGTGAATGTAGGAAGTGTTTTCTGAACCACGTAAAAATCTCTGTGTTATTTACAACTTTCAGTTCTTACATTCTTGCTTGCGCTCTTATCTTCTTGAACTGAAAACTGACTAATTGCAAAGAGAAACCTAACGACTGACAACATATTTAATTCACAGGCTATTACGAAACAAAAGTTTTCCGCTGCGTGTGTTATCAGTCTAACTGATCTATCTTCTGATAGTCAGTAAGATTCATAACATATCTCTATTTATCAAATTCGACTGAAGCCTTACGTGTAACAGTTAAAGTCTTTGACTTAACTGATAACTCCTTACTGAAGAGTTTTCAGTATCAGTCGTCAACTCTGTTTTGGTCAAAACTCTTTTCAGTAAAACATGTTAAGTCAGTTTCTGTTTGAAGTTTCGTTTTGATTCATTCGAAGAAAAATAGCCTATAGGTGTATTCCCTCCCCCTCCCATACACCTCCGGACCTAACAATAAAATTTATATATTTTTCTGAGTTCTTATTTTTTATTTTAAGAGGTGCTCTCACGGTAGCCCTTCAGTGTGTGTATATATATATAGATAGATAGAGAGAGAGAGATTACGGTATGTACTTTAATTTACCTATATGATTATGATATATAATTTAATTATATAATACTATACTATTTTATTATAAATTATTAATTTTAATAATTATTATTACCACGGTGGGAAAATCTAGTTTCTATTAATAGTAACATGTTCATAATTACATTGGACTTATTTTTACTGTCCTTTTTTCTTTGATTTTTCTTCCTTTTCCTCTTAGATGAAAAAAACTATAAGAAAACATGACAAGAAATTGAAGAAAGTAACTACAAATTAAGACAAACATGCTTCGGAAATGCATTTTTATTAAAACGTGCAGTCGAAACCTAATTTTTTCAGGATTATGCAATTGAAAGATGTATGTGTGTGTATATATATGTAAGAATAAGTGAGAACAATGTGATTTCCTTAAGTGATATTTATATGGTTGTCGAAAGCATTCTTATTGCGACATATTTGTATTTGTGGATTAACGAAATGTGACAAATTTTATAAATTTATAGCAATTTATTCCAAAATAGTATTTGAATAACACATAAGGGTGCGTTCTCTTTGATTGTAAATTTATCACGAGAAAAAGAAGGATAAATAAAATTTCACCCTTTAAATCCTTCCTTTCTTTTTCTACACTTCCTACTTGATCCTTACTCATTCCTCATTTACACTACAAATGAGGGATAATATTATCCCTCCAAAAATGGTGTGATAATATTATCCCTCATTTGTAGTGTAAATGAGGAATGAGTAAGGTCAAGTAAAAAATGTGGAAAAAGAAATGAAAGATTTAAATGGTGAAATTTTATTTATCCTTCATTTTTCTATGATAAATTTACAACCAAATTGAGAACGCATCCTAAGAAGACAAAGCCACTATTTGTCCATAGGTTTAGTGTCGATTCATATTTTATAACAGATAAGAGTTTTTTATAAGGACATAAATAAGATGGTTGCATCTATAGGCAATTGTAAAGGAGTGAACAATGATTAACAGCTTTTAATGATATATATTTGAAACTTGAAAGTGAGCTGTATTAGTTAGAGAAGAAAGAGCAGTTGGGAAGATCGGCCCAGAAGCTCATCATCCGTCCGAGACGCCCTCGCCCTCCTATGTGGTCGGAGACTAAGGCTCCGATTGAGCATTGCCAGCTGTCAATTCCACCACCAAAATCACCCTCGTTTCCTACTACATGAGACTGTCTTCAAAATTGTTAACGTCTCACGAGATTCTTGCTGTTATTGCCCGATCGGCGTCGCTACTCCGCCACTCAGCAGATCGCCGGTCAGCAGACCTCCGTCGCCAAGTAGTCGTGCAGATCTGAGGCAGTAGCAGATCGGCGCCGCTCCTCCGCCATCTAGCAGATCGAATCCCAGCAGACCTCAATCGGCAACTCTCCTACGCCACCCAGCAGATCGGCGCCGCTACTCCGCCACTCAGCAGATCGCCGGTCAGCAGATCTCCGTAGCCAAGTAGTCGTGCAGATCTGAGGCAGTAGCAGACCGGCGCCGCTCCGCCGCCACCCAGCAGATCGGATCCCAGCAGACCTCAGTCGCCAAGTACAAAGAGTCGTAGCTGCAGTCGTGCAGATCTGAGTATCTGCCCGCTGGAAACCCATCAACCCGATCCGCTTTCCGCAGCCTCCCCCGGAACAGCGGTTCACCTATTTTTCTCGAGGTATCTTCAGCTTGGGCAGTCTAGCGACGGAAAGATGCGGCGGAGGTGCTGCTATCGTTTGCGGCGGGCTGCATATTGAAAAGTTCCAATTTTAGAGATGGGAGAGGAGGTTTGGAGGGAGGTGAGGAGACGAGGGGCGTGGAGGACAGGAGCTGATGGGATGGTGAAGAAGCAGATGAATCAAAAGACTCAAAGGTTTTCGAAAATTTGGAAAGAAAGAGACGACAATGTAGCACAAAGAGTTACATTCTTTTTCAATAACATTCCAGAAGAATGTAGCATCGATTTTTTGAGGAGAAAGTTCGGTTCCGTTCGAGAACCGACGGACATCTTTTGTCCAAGGAAGAGAGACAAAAAAGGGAAGCCTTTCGGTTTTCTTCGCTTCGAAGATGTTGAAGATAGGGATGGTTTGCTGGAGCAGCTGAATAAGTTGTGGATTGGGAGCTATAAAATTAGGGTGTACAAACCGAGATTCGAGAGAGAAGTAAAAGTCCAAGGAAGTAAAGTGAAGGGAATCAAATCTGACGCAGTTGGAAAGCCGGAAAAGGCAAATCTCGTGCATGCCGCAAAAAGAATGATGGGGGTTTCTTTTAAGGAGGTGCTCACTGGATCCAAAGAAGGGGAGTCAGGACCGTCGGATTTGCTTCAGTTCAAAACTTCGGATGAGGAAACACGATGGCTAGATGGAGCCTTCACGGGTTTCATCAAAGATGAGTTCTTGTGGGAAGAGATTAATGAAGAAATCAATAGCGAAAGTGCTGGTAAACTGAAGGTGACGACGATGGGAGGAAATTTGGTGTTGATACGTAGTGTCTGCGACGCGCCAACAGAAAAAGTTTTAACGGAGATGGATGAATGGAGCGAGTTCTGGTTTCAATGGAAGAGGAAATGGAACGCTGTGGATGTGTTTCAACAACGAGTTGTGTGGACGAGGTGGGCCGGGATCCCACTCCATGCATGGACTCCTCGTTTCTTTGAGTTGGAAACTGCAAAGTTTGGTCGGGTGTTGAAGATACATGAGAAGACGAAAGAAAAAGAAAAACTGGATGTTGCTTTAATTCAAATCTCCACGGGCCTTAGATCCATTGATCAAGTGACGGAGTGTTGTATTAATGGAGCAAGATTCATGTTTCGCATTGACGAAATTCACGAAAACCCATTCTCTTCCATGATTGGAGAGCCGGAGTTCGAGGATTCGGGATCAGATGCAGGATGGACGAGCGGGGAGGAGTCTATGGAGCCGGCAGCTGCAACCATCGGAGATTGGAAAGAGAGCGGTGAAAGGGATGGTGACGTTTCGGTTCTCCAAGAAATCAACGTTTCGTCTCCTTCGATCCAAACCGTTGCAGACACGTTTGTTGAGGAAACCAATTATGAGGGGGCGGTGGTGGGAGGATCGAAAATGCTTTTGAATTTGGTTGGGACCGAAGGAAGAAGCGTTTGTGAGGGAGATCATACTTTAATGTCGACCCAAGCGCAAGGAGAGAATAGAAGCGCTATTCTGGAAAGGGAAGAAGCCGATTCATTTGTGTACAGCGAAAGTCAAGGGGACAAAAATGTTGTGGAGGATAAAGCGTGGGAAGAGGAAGGGCAAAGGATCGAAAGGAACGAGCATCCGATTTTTATCCGTTCAAAGCAAAGCAAAAAGTGTGGTGACCGAAATTCAAAAGGAAAAAAAGGGAGAGAAAAGAAAAAGAATACAGCCAGGGAGAAAGAGAAATGGGAACACTTCATTTCAGATTTAGAGCCAATTGATGGAAGGGGGGAGGAAGTGGCAGAGCAGGAAAGAGAAGGGGATAACGAAGAAGGGCAGGAGACGACAGTTGGAGAGCAAATTTCAGGTCAGCAGATCTGGGATTTTGGAAAGAAGATCGGGATGTCAAGTCGAATTCCAGACGAAGATGTTGCTCGACAGATTGAGGCGCAAGGTAATTTTCTTTCTTGCGAAAATGCTGGGAGTATTTTGAGGAATGTTTTATGAATTTATTATCTTATAATATTCGGGGCTTGGGGAGTGTTGCGAAGCAGAGAGATGTTACTGATTTAGTGAAAGGGCAGAAGATCGATTTCTGTTGCTTACAGGAGACAAAGATGGAGGTGTTCAGGGATTTGTTCTGTAAATCTTGGTGGGGGTCTAATTATACAGACGTAGCGATTAGGAATTCTGAGGGAAGGGCTGGAGGAATTGTTTGCTTGTGGAATAGGGAGGTTTTCGAAGCCTCTAGTACGTGGGATTTACCGGGGGCGGTGGTGGTAAATGGTAGGTATAAGGAGGGTGATATCTTATGTTGCATCATCAATGTGTACGCACCAGTCGGCTCAGGGGATAAGCGGATCTTATGGGATGCCTTAAGCTCAATTGTGGAACAAAATACGGATAGGAGTGTTTGTATCTTGGGAGACTTTAACTCAGTTAGGAGGAGGGATGAACGTGTGGGCACTGGGGAGACGTTTGGAGCGGCTGATGCAAGAAGTTTTGAAGAATTTATCCAGGAGAACGATCTGGAGGAAATTAAAACTCAAGGCCGGAAGTTTACTTGGTACAAACCAAATGGAAAGTGCAAGAGTAAGATTGATCGCTTCCTCGTTAATGAGAATTGGCTGGCTGCTTGGGAAGGGACGTCGGCACGAGGACTTCAACGTTCAATTTCGGATCATTGTCCGATTATTCTCACTACAAGATCGGAGGATTGGGGACCAAGACCTTTTCGGTTTCTCAATGCATGGGTGAATCATTCGGAGTTCGAGGAGATGGTCAAGCAGGTTTGGACGGGGACTATTGTGGGGGGATGGAGCTTTTTTGTGGTTAAGGAGAAATTGAAGAAACTCAAAGAGGCCTTGAAGGAGTGGAATCGGACTTCTTTCGGTGAGATTGACTACAAAATCCAAGAACTTCAGAAGGAACTTCAAGAGAAGGATAAGGTGGACGAGCAGAGAGGTCTTGAAGAATCAGAGGTGATCAGGAGAAATGAAATTCAAGCCTTGCTCTCCCTTCAATTCAAGAATAAACAGATGATGCTGCAACAGAAAGCCAAACTCAAATGGCTCAAAGAGGGAGATACTAATTCAGGTTTTTTCCATAGGGCAATTCGTGGGAGACGGGTTAAAAACGAGATTGGAGGAATGCTCTTTCAAAACTCGTGGATATCTAAACCGGAAGAGGTTAAAGCAAGAGTGAGAAATCATTTTGAAGCTTTTTTCAAAAGGAAAGAACGACAGATGCCTGATTTCCCCCTGGATTTCATGAGGAGAAAAATTTCAAATGACGAGAGGCATTGGCTGATCAGGGATTTTGATCTGGATGAGATAAAAGAAGCAGTTTGGAGCTGTTGTGGAGACAAGAGTCCGGGACCCGATGGATTTAACTTCACATTCTGGAGAGCGGCGTGGCACGTGGTTAAAGAGGACTTACTCCAGGTTTTGAAGGAATTTCACGAAAATGGGAAAATACCGAAAGGTGGTAACGCCTCTTTTATTGTTCTGATTCCGAAGAAAGAAGGGGCTGGGTCGCTCAATGATTTTCGCCCAATTTCTCTCATCACCAGCTTGTATAAAATTGTGGCTAAAATCCTGGCTGAGAGATTGAAGAGGGTTATGGGGTCGATCATTTCCGATAATCAAAGTGCGTTTGTCAAGGGTCGCTTCATCTTAGATGGGGTGGTTATCCTGAATGAAGCTATTTTTGAGGCAAAAAAGAAGAGAGTGGGCCGTATTTTCTTCAAGATTGACTTCGCAAAAGCATACGACTCTGTGCAATGGGATTTTTTGGATAAGCTTCTCGATCAACTTAACTTTGACGGAGTTTGGAGGAAGTGGATTAAAGGGAGTCTGGAATCTGGAACAGCAAGTGTTTTGGTGAACGGATCATCGACGGGAGACTTCAAAATGGAGAGAGGTTTGAGACAAGGTGACCCATTGTCACCTTTCCTTTTCCTTATCGTGGTAGAAGGCCTCAACGAGTTCATTGAAAGAGCAGCGGAGAGGCAGCTCCTGCTTCCGGTAAAGATTGGCAAGGATAAAGTGTCCATTACACATCTACAGTACGCGGACGATACTATCTTCTTGTTGGAGGCAGATGACAGAAATATGGAGAGCGTGAAGAAACTCCTGATTCTCTTCCAGTTCGTCTCGGGTTTAGCTGTAAATTTCGACAAAAGTAGTCTTATGACAGTGGGAGTGGATGATGCAGTTGAGAGGAGATGGGCATCGCTCCTCATGTGCAAGATCGGATCCTTTCCGTGCAAATACTTGGGTACTAAAGTTGGGGGGCGCAGCAATGGTGTTGGAGATTGGAAGTTTTTGGTTGAAAAAGTCTCAAACAAAGTGGCAAGCTGGAAGAAGAGACACCTTTCGTTGGCAGGACGAATTACTCTAGTTAAGTCTGTGTTGCAATCCATCCCGGTCTATCAATTATCCCTCGCTTTCATACCTAAAGCGGTGATTAAGGAACTTAATTCACTGTTCTCCAAATTTTTGTGGGGAGGAGGTACACAGACGGGGGGTATCACCTGGTATAAGTGGAATGCCTTGTGCCTCAACAAGGATTCAGGAGGTCTGGGGTTTCGGAATATCGATTGGTTTAATCAGGTGCTGTTAAGTAAGTGGCTCTGGAGGTTTTTGGGGGAGGGAAAATCTCTGTGGGTAAGGGTGATCAAATCGCTTTATGGGGAGCTAGTGTGGGGGGAAGGGGGAGAATGTTCGGTGGCGGGAAGAGGTGGACAGAAAGGGTGGTGGCAAAAAATTGTGGATAAGGGAGGAGGAAGGAGAGAACGGTGGTTCATCAATAATTTGAGGCGAAGAATTGGGGATGGGCTTGAGACCAGCTTCTGGGAGGATGTGTGGGCGGTAGACAAACCCCTTAAGTTTGTGTTTCCGAGATTGTATAATTTGAGCCTGAACAAGAAAACGCTGGTTGGTGAAAGCGGGTTTTGGGAGGAAGGGTCGTGGGTGTGGAGGGTGGAGTGGAGGAGGGAGTTAAGGGAGAGGGAGAAAGGGCTTGTGGAGGATCTTCGGTTGGTTATTGCTGATTTTGCTCCTGGTGTCGATGTAAAAGACGAATGGAACTGGAAGGTGACACAAGATGGATGCTTCACAATCAAGTCGGCATATGAAATTGTGGCAAAAACAAGAGAGGAGCAACAAGTTGTACCTCTGGAGATGGCAAAGGTTTGGAAGGCCCCTACACCAAATAAAGCCAAGGTGACGGCATGGAGATGTCTTAGAAACAGATTGGCAACATGTGATAATTTGAGTAGAAGAAATGTACAGATCAGCGTGGAGGAGAGATGGTGCAATGCATGTGTTTCTAGCGAGGAAACGACGGAACACCTGTTCCTCCATTGCCCGAAAGCAGCGGCGGTGTGGGATCAGATCTTTCAATGGCTCGACATCAAAACGGCAAATCCGAGAGATATCTTTCAACACTTCATTTCTTTCATTGCGGCTGGAAAAAAGAAGAGAGAAAGAAGACTGCTTAACGCTTTGTGGGTGGGAACAGTGTGGTTGCTCTGGGAAAGCAGGAATGGTAGTCGTTTTCAGGACAAGGCTTGGGATATAGATAGACTTGTCTTTCAGATTAAGGGGAGACTTTGGAGTTGGAACGAGGCCTACAAAATCTTGGAGTTAGGAATTCCTTTTACTTCTTGGTGTTCCAAAGACTTCAAACTTGTTTTGTTGTTCTGATTGGCATTCCTGATGCCTTGATTCATTTTCTTTCAATAAAAATTTTACTTTACTGATCAAAAAAAAAATATTTGAAACTTGAAAATGACATTGTTCAAGCATATAGCATATTCTCTTTCTTACAAAAATTAAAAAGCAATAGCATATTCTGTTATGCTTTTAATAGGTACCATCTTATCCTCTCATGGATGCTCAGCGTAATTACGAAATGCAACTTGTAATATAAGAAGCTCCTTTGTCTTCATTAGAAAGTTCTTGTTTTTTTCATAGCGAGAAATGATCAAATAAAAATAAGTAAATGTAATGAAAAATAAGAATGAATTTAAAATGTGAGAGATATTTAAATTTTATAATTGATACTTACTTTTTATTTAATACTCCTATTAAGGTTATGTTTGTAAGGTTTTATCTATCATATCCAAGAATCCCTTATATTAATTGAAGGGATTTTACTTGTTTAATCTGCGAGTATTTTTTTTTTTGAGAAGGCGAAGATATTTATTGATCACATGAACATGGTACATGAAAATGACCCACCACACACTCCGGAGGTTCATTCCAAACATGAAGTGAATTGATATCTCGCGCCGCTTTCGCTAAACCATGAGCGATAGCATTATGTTCTCTCTTGACATGCTTAACATTAAAACCAGGAAGCAAGGACAGCAACTCTCGACAATGCTGAGCTATGACTCCACACTCGGCAATTGTTATTGTCGGTTTAATCTGCGAGTATAAAACACCAAAAAACAAATCTGCGAATATATCATTCGAAATATATCTTCTACAGCAAAAAATTAAATCTTTAATTCGCTTTTAATTTCTTATAATTTATGCTTATCTAATCTGTTTCTTATTCGTTATTATAATTTACGAACTATTGATTTTCTTAAAACCACATTTTATTATATGTTGTTCATATAATTTGTGTCCTTGTTTGTAAGTTATTATAGTTATTGTTCATTTAAAGTATTTAGAATTTAGTAGTGTAGGTTTTTGTTCATAGAATTTATAGAATTGTTCATAAATCGTAGTTCTCGTGCATTTCGAATTTTTGAAATTTTAAAGAAATTAAGAGCAAATCAAACTCAAATAAAATCTACACATCTATGAATAAAAATCGAGTAATGAATATGAGAGGCAGAAAAATAGGGATTTAAGTAGAAGAGAAACGATAAATTGGTGGGTACATAATATATTTTACTCTTTTCGTCCCATTACAAATGTCTCATTTTTCATAATGAAATGTCCCATTACAGTTGTCTCATTTTTTTTAGACAAATAATTAAAAAACTAATTAACTAATGGATCCACCACTTACTCTCTCTATATATACCTACTTTTATAAATCCCAATACATTTTTCTCTTTTTACTATCTATCAATTTCACATTTTGAATTTTCGTGTCAAAAAATAATTAGATAATTGTAATGGGACAAATGGAGTACTTTATTAGTGGATTAATTGATTTTTTCTTTATTGATGAATTGACCAAATTTTATAACATAATTCTTTTTTGAATTAGAATTACAAGAGGTTCTGAATATAATCAATTATGCAATTCGGACGCAGACGGGACGTCAATACCACACAATTGTTGCGGGATCTCAACACCACACAACTCTGGGAAAGCTACATCGCACACAGACGGTAATACAATACCACTTAAAAGTGAAAAAACATCACCGCATGCAGGCAAAATTGAACTCAAGACCTCTTATAAAAGAGAGTCTTTGAATACTTCAACTTTGTCACTAGAGCAAAACGTCATTTAAAATCGTTAGATTTTCTTTTACGCTTAGATTAAAAAAACCCAACAATACTTAAGTCGATTAAGATCACAACTCACAAGGAAATGAAGTGGGATTTTAAAATAAATAAAAAATGAACAAATTTAAGTACTTCCTCCGTCCCACGAATTTTGAGTCACTTCTTTTCGACACGGAAATTAAGAAAATAGAATTTAATGTGTTAAGTATAGTAGGTGAAAAAGTGAAAAGGTAAATAAAGAAAATATTTTTTGTCATATAAAAAAAATGACTCAAAATCCGTGGGACGATTGAAAAAGAAAAATGACCCAAAATTCGTAAGATGGAAGAAGTAACATATATAGAAACGTACGGTTCTCATTGCCATAGATATTAATTGGAAGTAGTTGTCATAAACTTTTTAATATTTTTGTATTTGAAAGTGCAACCTAGAAATATTAGTCCCACAGAGCCGCTTATGTGATGGTGCGACGTCACATTTTGTTTCAGGACAAAAAAAAAATACTACAATACATAAAATTACCATTTCCGTGACTATTATCGTAAAAAACCGTACACTACAATAAATTTATTTTCTACCATATTCTAACATGGACATTTCGTGTAAGATAGTACGTTGTCACATCTTTAAAATACATTCAACCAATACGAACTACATACTCAGAATAAATGTGATCTTTTTAGTATTTTCGTTCGTATGCAATAATTATGATATTTCATTTTAAGAAATATAATCTTATATATATTTAATACTTTATCTCAATTACACACAAATATTTACAAAAGATCCATCTCACAGACCCATTTATTTATGAGGTGGTCTCCTGTATACCCGGGTGTACCGTACATCCGGGTTGTAACCGACCCAGAGCCTGATCCAATTGAACTATCCTAACCTATTTTTTATTGAAATGACACTAACACTAATACGAAATGACACTAACATTAACACGGTCTTGGAATGACACTAATACTATTTTGTTTTACAAATGACATTAACACTATATTGAAATGACATTAACACTACATGTAAATGACACTAACACTATATCGAAATGACACTAATACTTGACATTCGGGTAGGATAGTCTGGTTGAGTTAGATCTGGGCCGGGTCAAGATTCGGGTCTGGTACGACCCGAGTGTACCGTACACCCGAGTGTACAGGAGATTTTGTGTTTATTTATTACCTATTAAATCAATTTATGCAGGACTATTTCTCCACTTTATACATATCCCTCAATATTTTATTAAAACTCGTGTCCTCCTATCCACTCCAAGCTTATTGTGGATGGGGGGAATGTAAGTTTTTATAGACTAATAAATGTTGAGTACCAAACGGTAATCATTTTTCCTTTTATTATATATATATATAGGGGAGGGCTAGAATAAAAACACTCTTAAGTGTATAAAATATAAATGATTTTCAGCCCTTAGATCATCAAGATCTACGGTTGATTCGTAACCCTTTTGGATGAATTCGTGGTTCTGGGTTCGAATCCCAAAGGTAGCAAAAATTTATTTTTCACAATTCGTAACCATGTTGGATGAATTTTTAACCCTGTTGGACAAAATTCGTACATTAAAAAACGTTTATATTTATATTTTAAGAAGTGTTTTTACAGTAGCCCTCCCCTATATATATATATATATATATATATATATAGAGAGAGAGAGAGAGAGAGAGAGAGAATTGATCCAATGAGATGATCAGATATGGTGATAAATGAGAATGAATGTGAAACGTCAAATACTCAAATCACAGGGTTGATATTAATTTATTCATATAAGTTAAAATAAATTCACGAATAAGTTGCTTGTAATGCACGAGAAGTCATAGTTCAGTTAATTGGTGACATTTTTGCCTCTTACATGATTCGAACTCAGGTTTGAATGGTTATTTGTATATTTTATTGAGTTATTCATATCAATTCTTATTCTCACGAAAGATAACATTCTCAGTGGACACTTTCTCTCTCTCTCTCTCTCTCTATATATATATATATATATATATATATAGGGGTGAGCTAGAATAAAAACACTCTTAAGTGTATAAAATATAAACATTTCTTAATGTACGAATTTTATCTAGAACACGTATGAATTTATCCAATAGAGTTACGAATTGCGAAAAATAAATTTTTGTTACCTTTGGGATTCGAACTCAGGACCACGAATTCATCCAACAGGGTTACGAATCAACCGTAGATCTTGATGATCTAAGGGCTGAAAATCATTTATATTTTATACACTTAAGAGTGTTTTTATTCTAGCCCTACCATATATATATATATATATATATATATATATATATAGGGGGCGGTTATTCAATAAACCACCCTTATTTTAAGAATTATGAACCAGCAAAAATGCATGAATTTTATGTATAACACGCATGAATAAACTGTATAAAGGCATGAATTGCGAAAAATAATTTTTTGCTACCTTTGGGATTCGAACTCAGGACCATGAATTTATCCAACAAGGTGATGAATCAACCGTAGATCTTGATGATCTAAGGGCTGAAAATGGTTCCTAATTTATATTTTAAGAAGCGTTCTTATTTTAGTCTTCCCCTATATATATATATATATATATATATATAGGAATTGGTTCAATTGAGATTTATATATATTTTGAGATTTTGAGATAAATGAACATATAAGTACATTTTGATGAACTTGTCAATTAATTTTTATGAACGCGCGTTGGTCTGGGGTTCAATCCCTACAAGTGGCGTGTTTTTTAAATAAATTAAATAGATTCATATGTTCATCAGTTATATTGGTTATGTTCAAAGAATTTATTGATATGTTCATTTATCTCAAAATCTCAAAAAATTTAAAATCTCAATATAAGCTAACCCTATATATATATATATATATATATATATATATATATATGGGTTGGTTATAGTGCAAATCGCAATTTAAAATGAGAAATGACAAACATTGCACTGACATGTAAAGTTACTATATTCGTTGTGCAATTAACTGCACTTGAAAAAAAAATGAAAAATTAAAAATTGCGCTCCCTTCAGGATTCGAACCCAGGTGGTGCATTCATCCATCAAGATAATGCATCTATCGTAGATCTTCATTATCCAAGGGTTGAGAATGGTTCTCCATTCTTATTTGAACCTCTTCGTATATAGGGGTTGGTTATAGTGAAAAACCACAATTTAAAATAAGAATTGAGAGCACTGCACTGGCGTTGAAAGTTACTGCATTCGTTGTGCAATTAACTGAAATAAAATCCTTGCTCTATTCAAAATTCGAACTCAAGTGGTATTCATCCATGAAAATGATTCATCCAGTGTGATCTTCATGACCCAAGAATTAACAATGGTTCTTTATTCTCATTTAAAATCTTTATTTTAATTTGAACATCTCCATATATTGGGGTTGGTTATAATGTATACCACAATTTAAAATGAGAACTTAGAACAATGCATTGGTGTGTAAATTAATTTACTGCATTCGCTATGTAATTAACTGCACTCGAATAAATGAAAATCAATTTGGTCACTCCAGAATTCGAACCCAGGTGGTGCATTATGATGCATCGATATCCACAGTAAATCTTCATGATCTGAGGGCTTCGTTCTTCATGATCAAATGACAATGGACAAATGTGGTGAGAATGAAGAATGATTGAATAAGCCATTATATATGTTACATAAGCTGCTTATAATGACTGCATAACGAAATTCAATTAATTAGATAAAATCTTCGCTCCCTTAAGGATTCGAATCCATGTAAAAAAATTTATACAGTATTATACAACAACTTATGCAACACTATATACTGGCTTATGCAATCATTCTCATTTCTTACGAAATATATAGGTGGGCTAAAATGAAAACACGTACATCTTGGAAAATAAAATTGAAACAATTTTCAGCCCTTAGACCATCAAGATCTACGGTTGATTCATCACTTTATTGGATGAATTCATGGTCCCGAGTTCGAATCCCATAGATAGCCAAAAAATTATTTTTTGCAATTCATGCATTTACACAGCTAATTCACACGTGTTCTACATGATATTCATACATTTTAACTAATTTATATTTTATATGTTATGAAGTGCTTATACCGTAGCTCTCCCCTATATATATATGACATTTAGTTATTACATCTCATAAATGGTACTATTTCATTAAATATATATATATATATATATATATATATATATATATATATATATATATATATATATAGGGGAGAGTTCAATGGAGACCACTCCCCTATATAGAGAATGAAGACCAAATCTGATTCCTTGATCTAACTTAATCTAATGGTGGTAATTTAATTGATTAATTTTATTAATTTTCATTTATTTTATAATCAAAAGGTTAAGCATGTCATTTTCTATTTAACCCTAATCTCACTCTCTCTCTCTCTCATTCACGCTCTATCTCTATCTCTCTCTCTCAATCTCTGTTGCTCCGCCGCCTCCCCATCTCTGCTGCTCCGCCGCCTCCACCTCTGCTGCTCTGCCGCCTCCCCATCTCCGCTGCTCCGCCGCCTCCCCATCTCCGCTACTCCGCCGCCTCCCCATCTCTCCTACTGCTCAGCGGCGGCAGCAACGACCGCAAATCCACCCAGCCGCCGCCTCCCTTTTTCAGATCTTACATCGTCGTCGCCGCCCTTGCTCCTCCGGTGAGGACGCCGCCTATCGCCCTTGTTCATCGATTTTTTCCATGTGTTCATCGATATTTTTGTACTGTGTTCGTAGAAAAATATAATGAACATGATAATGTTCATTGTCATGTTTGTAGTGTGTTCGTAGTGTGTTTGTAGAAAAAAAATAAATGTTCATCGATTTTTTTGTACCGTGTTCGTTGAAAAATAAATGAACATGATAATGTTCGTAGAAAAACAAATGAACATACTAATGTTCATCAATATGTTCATAGGAAAACAAATGAACATACTAATGTTCACCTATTATGTTCATTGACGGATCAGGTCCCAGAATTGGAAGAGTGTAATTTTCGGGATTTGTTCAACCAGATGCCATAATTCGTGGATTTGATTGGACGTTTTTGCCCTTTTTGGATTAAATAAATGTAATTAACCATTATTTAATTACATGAAAAATCAAATCAGGAAATAATCTGGATCATTGATTGGATTGAGATGAATGGCCTTGATTTGGTCTTCATTCTCTATATAAGAAACGGTCTTCATTGAATGCGACCCTATATATATATATATATATATATGTAATAAAATTGTATAATAAATGAGATGTAATAACTTGATGAGGAGTAAAATACGCGTAAGGCAAACCGGGAAGCAACGAAGATTACAACCCTGGAACCAAAAGAGTGAAGAGGAACTTGAATAGTATCCTTTGTGGAAAGCTCGAAGGATAGAAGCTTCAAGGCCATTTTGAGAGGATTCTGCCACTTAAGGAGTCAGGGCTGACATGATCAGAGAGGAGGAACGCGGAACGAAGGTCAGATCTGGAATAAAACAGCGAAGAGGTAACCTGCAGACCCGGGCAGGACTGACGTATCTATGAAGAAAACTTCAGAGTTGGGCGGACCCGGGCAGCGCTGGAAAAGACTGAAGGCGTGCCAGCCACTGACAACTTTTATCAAAGATTCTTCCTAACTAACCTAGGGGTCGTTATCAGGTGTAAAATTACCTACTTGCCCTCATTGTAAACACCTATAAATATGGGATATGCTTGCCATTATAACACACGAAAGATACAATACTACTCTTTTCTCTCTTGCCTTAACGATTTCACCACTTTCCCGATTCATTGCACATTACAGGTGAATCACTTTCTCCATAAATGAAGGGGTGTAATTATTGAACTCATCATAACTAAATGTCGAACAATCACACTTGTACCTTTTATAAATGGGAAGTTAATTTTTATAAATATACAAAAATTAAATGACTATTTTTGAATAACAGAGGGACTGTCATTTATAAATTTTTGAGATTTGTATAAATATAATGTATTAAACTTTAGATTAATTGTTTAAAAGAATTCAATATTTTCATTACACCATTATGTGTTGTTAGAAATTATTTCAAAATAGTAATATTTAATTATTTTATATTTAGATATTTTTGTTCATAATATAATTATAGTAATAGTTTTTTAACTATTTCATTTAATCATAATTATTACATCCTTGCATACCGTACACGGATGAATGCTAGTATAATTAATGCACGTTACAAATATAATTATACAAGTAATTATATACATTGAGGTCCATTTATAAAATAAGCAACGAGATTGAAACACGATAAAAAATACGAAATCCGAACTGATTAAAAAATAGTCCAGTCTACCTCTAACAACACCTCACATGTCAGAAAGAGTCTCTGCTGATCAATCAAACAAGAAATGGCTGCTAAATTAAACAACATTTTAATTTCCAAGGAAAAAAATTTGCAAATGATGAAATTCCAAATTAAAATTAGAAATCTTAATTGTCGTCGCCAGATTTCTTCTTCCTGCTGCTCGGTTTCTTGCTGTTTGGTTTCTTGCTGGCCCCGCAAACTATCGTGAACTCAATACCGACTGCGAAGCAAGAAAATAGGCTGCCCTCGGTGCTCCGTTTTGGGTTTCGGACAGATAACTCCGAGTCGTCACCGTCGTTCACCGCCGCCTTCCGCCACCTCTCCTTGGTCATGACTTTATACCCTCTAGCTTGAGCTTGTTCAAGTGTCATCTCCCCTAGGATTGAGCTAGAATCGTCACTCTGTGCACCTTTCCTCGCCGGCGGTGGTGGGGGAGGCATTAGCTTCATGGCCAGCTCCGCCGCCACGACAGAGGCGGACGGCCCTATATCGGAGCAAATCTCTGAGCCGTTGTCGCACATGGAGCCGTTGACGATGGAGCCCGGTTTCAACGTGAAATCCTCATCCTGGGGGCCGGAGCCGGTGCTCATGGATCGCCACATTTCAATTTTGGAGATTAATTCCATTTTATGATCGTCGATCGGATCCTCGTTTCCGTGTTCTTGCTGGAGAACCTTGCCGGGAGGGCGGTTGAGCGGCGCGCTTTTGATAGTGGCGCCATCCCGCAGGGTAACTCCGATGTTGAGTATGCCCTGCGGGGAGCCGGACGAGGTCCGAATTTGGAGCGTCACAAAACGCGTGTTTTTATTACAGTTGGGTGGGGTTTGGGCCAATGGTGCAATTAGGTCGCGAATGGGGACACTAACACTGCCCACGAGGACGTCACGAAACCAGGAGAGCGTGTAGATCTCCACGGTGACCGTGGCGTCCTCGGGCATACCGTCTTTTAGGCGGAAGTTGAATTTCTCGTTCCACTTTGGATTTTTGTGGCCTTCTTGGTCGACTTGGGTAATGTTCTTGCGATTAGGATAAATCCACGTCACCGCGTAGGGTTGCATTGATTTCGACACCGGCGCCAAATCTTGAGCGGAAATTAGGCTAATCTCCAAAGAATATGAATTTTTGGAGGGCGGTGGAGATTGACCGGAGATGCACGATTCCATCACGGTAGAGCCGATCGCATTGGGCGCCGAGGAGGGCTCCATCCTCCGTTTCGTGACACTGATGAACGCGTCACGAAGCGGAGACGAGAGGGATGAGAGAGGCCGCAAAGAAAAGCTACGTTACTTTCTTGAATGTGCATGTTTTGCAAGTTGTCGGGGGCCTATTTTTTTGTTGTTGACGATGGTTTTGGACCATTGATTATTTGGTGAAGCTTGAATTTTTTTCCAAATTGGTTGGCCTGAATTTAGTAAGTCCCATTTCTTAAATTAGACATTGCTGATGTACGCATATCTCCCCTTAGAAGCGGAATGAATTATTCATTTTATATGGTATTCCTGTATTAATTAATAAAGATTATCTAGTGTTGCACAAATTATATATTGATCATACAAAATATGAAAAATTGAAACTTCTCTAGTCTCGTGTCATGTGGAGTACTACATTTCTTTATATGGTATTCTTGGAGTATATAGCGTTGCCTCCTGCCGGCGACAGCGACAGCGGATTTCGTCACCACAACAAAGCCTCCTAGAAAATTTCCACGGATTTCCAATATTTTCATGTCAAAACAATGTACTACTCGCGTACCACATTCAAATTTACTACTCCCTCCGTTCCATGAAGCAAGATCAAATTCTTTTAGGCACGAAAATTAAAAAATTGGTATTTTGTGTATTAAGTGTGGTAGGTGAAAAAGTGATAAGGTGAATAAAGAGTAAATTTTTTGCTACTTTTAGAAACTGGTCTTGCTTCGTGGGACAGACCAAAAAGAAAATTTTGTCTTGCTTCATGGGACGGAGGGAGTATTTATTTAATAAGAGTAATTATTTAATGGAAATCTCAAGTTGAAGCTGACACTATAGCCATAAAACATCACTATCATCGTCAGCCTATAAGTGACCAATTCAATTATATATAGGGTAAGTGAAAGGCAACTTGATTCTTTACGATGTTTATGTCAAACACACGATACAACTAACAAGTTGCTATTTTATTTCGATGTTCATGCCATCACTCTTTTTTTTTTGTATACGAGAGAATTTTGTAATTTTATTTACGTGATCATTCTGAATAAACTATCAATTCAACCATATGTAATTGTTTTTTTTTTTTTGAGGCAACCATATGTAATTGTTGGACCCACTAAGTAATTTAATTTATCTTCAATCTTAATTTATAAAATATTTAAATGCACGTAGGACTTCATTTTGCGGAATGAAGGTAAGTTTAAAATGTTGATATAGTATTAAATATATTATATTCAACCTTATAAATCATAATCCAGTAATATTTTTCTCAATATCTCTCAAAACCCTTTTGATCTCATTCAAACCAATCTGGCATTCTAAATTTATTTCTTTCAGTTTGAAGTATCTTCATCGTTCCTTGTCGACAAGTTGAGAAGGAAAGACATACAAAAATTCAAAAAGATCATAATTGCCTTGTTGGGAAAATAATTTTATAGGTGGTTAGCTCAATTGATATGGACAGATTTTAAAAAGCATACCCAAAAAAAGAAAAGAAAACATATACTAATAACAATACCAACAATCATCACTCTTTTCCTTCCCACTTGTAATCTTTTTCTTCCCACTTGTAGGTATTATTTTGTATATTTTTCTTTTCTTTGCACATATATATGAATAATGACGTCTTACATAAACGACAAAAAGTATTGTGGATGTTGACCGCAAATGAATCCTAGACCTTAAACATTATTGGAGGGTTAAAAAATAAATGAAAAAGATAATCTTGATGGGCTAAATTTTATGATAATTCAACATTACTCCTAAATAAATAAATCAAGCTTTTGGTTGCTATAATCAGTGGCGGATTCAGGGGGGGGCTAGGGGGGGCTGAAGCCCCCTCCCAATTTTTGAGTTTTTTTTTTTTTTTTTTTTTTTTTTTTAATATAGAAATTTATTTCACTTAATATATCAATATATATGTATATGTGTATATAAATAAGAAATAGAAGAAAAAATATAATACATTATTTCTAGTATATCCAACTATCCATATTACTAATTCTTTGAAATTGTACATTGATTTGTTACATTTATGTTATTTTTATCCTATTTTTTTTTCTTAATTAATTTTTAATGTTGAATTTGAGTCCATTCTAAAGTTAAAAGTAAAATTACTAATTATTAACAATGAAAGTTAGTTTATTTGTTTAGAAAATAAAATATATTTTTTTAAAAGAATGCATAAAAGTATTGTTTTGTATACTTTCAATCTACTTGATGTTGAATTAATTGAATTGCAAACATATATCTATTATATTAAGTGATTATTAAAAAAATGCATGAAAATAAAGTGTACGGAATGTTCAAAAAAATTTGCTTCGGGGGCTCCCGCCCCCGAACCCCCGTGTAAATGTCTACATACGTCGTAGATCAATAAATTCAGCCCCCCCTAACCTCAAATCCTGGATCCGCCCCTGGCTATAATACCATATATTACTCGTACAAGTTAAGACTTTCGATCAAGAAAACTATAGGGAGATGAGCAAACAAAAATAACTTAGAGTTTTGTGAGCTAAGCTCAACTTTGCAAATTCTATCGAATAAATGGAATCCAGTATATAATTAGGGACAAATATAGAAAATTATTTGAAAAGCTAAAATTAAAAAATACTGATGAAATAATAAATACCCCCTCCGTCCCATTACAAATGTTTCACTTTCCATAATGGGATGTATCATTATAAATATCTCATTCTTTTTTGGCAATATGATCTCTCTCTCTATACCTATTTAAATAATTTCCACCAATCCACTTTATTTACTTTCTACACATTTCTTAATCTTCGTGCTCAAAAGTAATAAGATATTTATAATGAGATGAAGGAAGTATATAATTTAAAAAAATAAAAATTTCGTTATATGGGAAAATTTTGTTCAAATATAACTAGCCACCGCATTGACCCTATTTTTAGACAAATGATTGAGTGATATGTATAAAATGGAAAACAAAAAATTATCAAAATTAAGTGAAGAAAGACTCATCAAGTTGATACGTTAAATCATTGAATTTTTGTAAATGTTAAGTATGAATGTAATTTTAAATATAAAAGTTAACTTTAAAAAAAATAAAAGAAAAATGCAATTTGTATAGATAGATAAAAATAGTAATAGAACCATAATTTTCATGGGAGGAGAAAAAGCAAAAATCTCCTACACCCACGGACCCACCCCTGAATATCTACTCGACGAAACGAAACGTTGGTTTCGATTTTATATTTGAAAAGTTTTTTGTTAGGATTTTGATAACACTTTTTAGAAGCACATATAAAATCTTAAATATTTGTAAATAGTAGATACAGTACCTAAAAAAATTACCCCTAAAAAATCTTAAAGAAAATATGATTTGAAAAATGAAAATCATCTCCAGTTCTTCATAAGTGGAAAGTAAATTAAAAAATCTACAAAATTCTATACTCATAACTTAAAAAAAAAATATTACTCCATCCATCCCATTACAAATATTCCGTTACTTTTGAGTACGAAGATTAAGGAATGTGTAATTAGTAAATAAAATGAGTTGATGAAAATTGTTTAAATATTATTTTAAAAATAGGTATAAAGAGAGAATATGGTGGGTGAGCCCATTAAATTCCTTTAATTATTTGATAAAATATGAACGAGACATTTGTAATGGAACATTATGAAAAGTGAGACATTTGTAATGAGACAGATGAAGTATTTTCTTATAATTTCCATCGATGTTCAAACTTTTTACCGTATTTCAATGAGTTTTTTTTTATTATTGTAAATTTATTATGTGAAAAAAAAAATTATTAACCCTACTTTTTCTATCCTATTTCTTTAAGATGGAAAATATAATAATAAATTAGAGTATAAATTAAAGAGAATGAATAGCCTTAATTCTTTTACATCCTACACGAAATTAGACTTTATGCAGAACATGTGAAATTAATGAAAAGTTTGTGAAAATAGATGTTTTTCACCATTTAAGAACGCACTCTAAATAAAAAAAAATTACTACAACAGAAGATATCATTGTGACACGTGGCGATCTGCTGAAATTACACGTCAGTCAGATTCCACTTGTCCATTATCCATTTATTTACCAAGACTGGAAAGGAATCCTAACTCAGGAACCGTGAGATTCAAAAATCAAGAGCACCGATTCGTATCAGACAAAAAGCAAGCAAGAATTTTACCCATTTATCTACGCAAGCACCAACAATCATTCAGTTTCGAGTATCAGACAGCCTGCATATTCGTTCACATCACCATTTTTTTCCTTCTTCATTTAGAAAGTCGCCAGTTTCGGGAAATATTCAGCCGCCAGATATTCCTATTCAATAGTTGTTGTCTCACGTTTCTTGGTTTCTTTCGGCGAAGCCCACTTCAATTCCAGTTTTTTCAGCCATTTTTGGTGCTGGTATGTGGATTGATCTTCTTTATCATGTTTAGTTTTTTCTTGAAATAAATTGGGTTTGCTTGTTGCAGTAAGCGTAGAAGATTGCTTTTTTTTTTTTAAACATATGTATAATAAAATAAAATAGTTGTTACTCTGTGCTGTAAATTCTTGGCTTAAATGCACTTTTGAATCTTGGATTTTGGTTTTGGTTTTGTCGAATGTGCTCCTTTTGTTGCTGATTTTCTTGAATTTGTTAGATGGGTTCGACTTGAATTTGTTGGAGGAATTGTTCATAATGAGAATTGAGCAAATGAGCTAGCTTTTCCCAGAAAATGTGATTATATCTTTTGACTTTTTGTCTTTTGCAAGTGATGAATGTGAGGACAATTGGTGCGGGACCCACTTTGAATATCTGCAATTACGTGAATATATTTGTAACTTCATAAGGAATGTGATTGATAGGAGTATGTTGTTTAGCTGTCTTTTGATAATTGCTTTCTTGAATTGGTGAAATTAGATGCTTTGAGGAAACCTTGAGTTTTTCTATCACATGGAATAAATCTGGTCTTTTTTTCCTATATCTCATGATTTAGTTTTGTCTGAAAGCTAGCATTGGTGGCTAAAAGATCATAACTCTGAAAATCGAGCAATGATTTGGGACATTTGAGGAATTTTTATGTGAGTCGTTGTGACTATGTGAAGAGTGTTTTAAAGTAACTGTGATAACATGCTTGTTAAATGTCGATGGTGGCTGCTGTATTCTAAAGTAGTACTGTTTTGATTGAACTTAGCTTCACTTCAATATAAGGTGCCAGGTACTTTGTCTGAATGTTGAAATTTTAAAATAATGATCGTGTCTCCTTCGTGGCAGAGGGTTTGGTATGCCTTGGCGCATTTTTTCTTGTCGTGTAAACTTAACTGTATTCCATTATGCAGTTTCAGAAATACATTAACCTATTTTTCAGTGATTGGTAGTGATGCAAAACTGCATTATATTGTATAAGTAATAAGTGAACATACATGTTATTAGCCATTTGGTTTGTGAGAAGATGTTTTGAAAGAGATTGTCTCTTAGCCATTTCCAACCCTTGTACATAGGTTCTGTTAGACATTTGTGTTTCTTTAGCTCAAACATTACTTGATGTCAAGTCATCCATGACTCAAGGCTTAAGGCACCTGTGACTAGGACTTGAGCCTCAAATCATCATGACTCGAAATTCAAGTCACCCATCACTCGAGCTTGATTCATTACTGAAGCCTCTAGTTTCATGACTCTAGGCTTCAAAGTTGAATTGAGAGGGAATCAGTTAGTAAGAGTAGAAACATTTTTTGACAAGGCAAAATGGCTTGAACTGTTTTTTTCTTTTTCCAAAAATTTGGCTATGAAAATTCTCTTCACAAGCTAAATGGTTAAAAAATCACCAAAACTATGTTATAATCATTCCACTTCATGTTTTATTGACTTCTGTAGTTCGATTTTTCCTTTTCCAGATGGTGAATTGTTGCTGCTTGGTTATTGCCCTTCTTGAAAACTAGCAATCTGGGATATTGGAAATGATGGTTGTGATTTCAGATTCTTTTAGCTTGAAGCTAAGCTGTCTGCTGATCTACTTATAGGAGAAAGCCTTCAACTTTCATCTGTTCATGGATATTTGAATATGGCCCCTGCATTATTTAAGAAAAAGTCTAGTGAAACACGTTCAAATGAAGTCCCAGCCTCTGGAGCTTTGTCCAGATCTTTGCACATTCTACCTTCACTTTCCGAAGAAAAGTACCCCAAACTTCCAGATTCGCCGCAGGTTACTTTAGTACACGAACTGACTACAAATCTACTATCAACCGACACCAGAACTGCTGGGCATTTGTTTTCATCGGCCTCTGTTAGTCTTGGTCATTCTTCTTTGTCGCCTGACTTGAGCCGATTAAAAATCCCGCCTTTCATTTCCGAGCCATTGAATGATAAGGGATCTTTTCACTCAAGCCAATCGTCCCCCACGGTTACTGGAGCTAGCCAGTCAGAAAGGAAAAGTGTTTCGTGGACTACAGATGCCTCGGATGTGCCTCCCCATCATAATCAAGTAGAAAATGATAGAGATGTGGTGTCATCGGAAGACTCTGCTAAGAGAACAGACTGGCGAGAGTGGGCCGATCAGTTAGTCACAGTCGATGACACGCTTGATTTGAATTTGAGTGATCTCCTTGTTGATGTTAATGTTCCAGATCTTGATGCCAAGGTTTGCTTCTCAACTATATTCTCATTCTTGATTTTATTTATCTTATCTAACACTTATAAAATTTGTAGTTCGAGCTCATTTATGGAAACTCGTTAACTAAACGAGTCGAGCTTGAACTTGACACTACTCAGCTCGTTAGTTCGTGAGCAAGTTTGTTAAGTGAAATAACTTGACAATATGGAATTATTAAGTTGGTATAACTTATTCTGTTTTCTTTTAATTAGTAATAACTATATTAAATATCTAATTAATTTTATTTTTTAATAATAAACGACGAGTTTAAGCAAAAATATTTATATTTTTTTAGAATAAGTAAGCTATTTTTTCACTAAATGATTAATGTTTAAATTTAGGTCTAGATTTAGAAAGCTCGTTAGGCTCTTGAGACTTGAAGTGTTCGATAAAGAAAGCTTGAGCTCAACTTGATAATAAGTTAGTCAAGCTTGTACTTGGCAATAGTCAACTCGATTATCCTTCTCTGAGATTTGGATTTGCTTCTCTTGGGAGAATATAAAGCTTGATTTGCATTATGAATTTATGAATTTCAATTGGCACTGAATGGCTTACAGCTGCTGGAATTGCCACCAGACTTCTCGACATACCAGCCGCAGGTCCATCAGCATCGCCTTCTTTCAGTTTCAACAGGGCAAACGCTTTCTGCAGTTACGTCTCCTTATGCTTCATCAGCAACCAAAGCACGGATGCGTTGGACGCCAGAACTTCATGAAGTTTTCACGGAGGCTGTGAATAAACTTGGTGGTGGTGAACGTAAGCATCTTGTTCGTCACCACTTTAGATTGATAACTTAATCATGCTGTTTTGCGGAAACTAAATGGAATCAACTGTGCAGGAGCCACGCCAAAAGGTGTCTTGAAACTCATGAATGTCGAAGGCCTTACTATCTATCACGTGAAGAGCCACTTGCAGGTAACGAGATGTTTCTTCCTTGCAAATATAGTCCCTCTGATGTTAAAAAGGCGAAGTTTGTCTCTCACTACATGCCTCTAAAATTTCAGAAATACAGAACTGCGAGACACAAGCCAGAGTCATCAGAAGGTTGGGGTCGTCCCTCTAGTCGTTTTGATTCTCAGCAATCGATTCTATAAATCATCATCCTCCTGATTGCCATCTCTTTCTTTGTTTAATGTTGCAATCCCATATTCAAATTTCTTGCATAAAGAAAATCTAGTGCTGCTCTCGTATTATTGCTCTTATTACAATGCATTATCATGATTGGCTGAATTTATCTTTCTCCGTTCTGGATCTAGGAACATCAGAGAAGAAATCGAGAAATGTTGCTGAAACGGCATCTCTGGACTTGAAGACGTAAGTCTGGTTGTCGAGTAGAAGTATAACTAAGAGTTAGCTTATAGATATATTTCGTATAAGGCAAATTTGCTATGGCACAACATGATACAATCACCTTCCTAGAAGTTAAGTTTTTGTTCATTATACCTGACATCTCATTTTCTATATTCTGATGCCAGTGCAATGGGGATAACCGAAGCGCTCAGGTTGCAGATGGAAGTCCAGAAGCAGCTTCACGACCAGCTTGAGGTATGGTCTTCAAGTCCTACCATGAAGTTGATTAATATTATTTTGCGATTTTGGCTGCCACTAGCCACTTTTTTCAGCAAGTGCTAATTCAGATAACTAAGAATGATTGATGCATGTTGCAATTAGGCAGTGATGTCTATTCCATGATTAGGAATGAGTAGCTTCTTTCCTACTTTTTAAAGGATTTGAGCCTTTTACCGAGTTTTCTTTAATTTTATCAATGTTTTGTTTGATTTCTCCATCAATACATTGTACTTTTGGCAGATATAGTGTAGTTCAATGTTACTCTAGAAGAATCCATGTTTCAATAAGCATATTGTCCGAAGCTTTTTAGCTTTTGCCATAAAATTTCATATATATGTAGATCGAATACTTGTTTTGTGGAAATATCAATGTTTTGATGAGGGATAAGGTTAGGCTAGGCTTTTGAAATAAATTTGTATGGGGTTCCAATTGAGTTGATCATTTATATACTTCTGAGAGCCTATTCACGGGCTTAAATTTGAGCTTCATAACGAGCTTGACTTGCTAATGCTTAGGGAGTCGAGTTTGGGCTAGGCTTGTGTAAGTTGGTAGACTAATCATTAACAAAAATTGAGCTTGAGCTTCATATGAACTCTACAATCTTGCTTCAAGGCAAGAGAAGCCTAACTTAAAGTCAAACGAGTTGAGTCGACCCTACTACTGTTTGGTTTGGCTCGGATCATTTACAGCCCTACTCCTGTATGTTTATGCAAATTGAATACTCTTTTTTGGGAAAACTCAATGCTTTGGTGACTTTTGAAATTAATTTGTGTGGGGTTTCAGTCGAGTTGCTTTATATACTTTTGAGCCCATTCACAAGCTTAAATTTTGGTAATCTCGTAACAAGGTCGACTCATTACTGCTTTGTCAGTCGAGTCCGGGCTAGCTCGTGTAAGTTAATAGACTAGTCATATAAAAAATTCAGGCTCGAGCTTCATGCAAGCTCTATAATCTTGATTCGACCGAAGATAAAGCCTAAGTAAAAGTCCAATGAGGCTTAGCTTGGCTTGTTTACAGCCCTACTCCTATATGCGTACAAAACGTGAAATTTGGGTTCATACCATAATTTTTTAGAATTTCATTCAAAATTATTCCTCTTTAGAGCATCAATATTCATTCCAATTTGAGAATTTACTTGATCATTGAAATGTCTGTTGCTTCAGATTCAAAGAAATCTGCAGTTTCGGATCGAAGAACAAGGGAAGCACCTCCAGATGATGTTCGAACAGCAGCGAAAGATGGAGGAAGGAAAGCAGAGAGGCTCGTCATCGAACAGAGACGATAACTTCCCATCACCTACGATAGAAACGCAGCCTTGTGTTGGTAAAACTGAAGCAGAATCACCCGACCATGATCAGTCCAGCGCCAAAGAGATCCCACCTCTCGAGCATGCAGATGAGGAAGAAGAATCGTCCGAAAGAAGAACCTGCAAGGACCATGAGGCGAATGCCGGTGGTGGGTGCAGCCCACCAACGAAACGAGCCAAGACTGATGAAACAGTAAACTCTTCCAAGAAATCAGTTGATCTCACAATTTGAATATTTTGAGGTATTTTTAAGAATCAGATTCTGTTACCATTTATGTAGATTGAAAGCCTCATTATAGATTGTGATTGAATTGATTCTCACCAGTTTCTGTTTGAATGATTGTTCATTCAGAAATGGAGTTTGAGATTTTGTTGATATATGTAGAATTGCAATTCATGCATATTCAAAGTAAACTCTAATTCATCTTTGAATTTTATGTATGTTTAGGGTTGTACATTTATTTGGGTGGTTCTGTTGTAATGGTTTTAATTTTTACAAGACTGATAAAATTTAGTGTAGTGTATTATGTTTAAATTTCACTAAAATCTTGAGTCTTTTAATTTTATTTTGGCCAAATCTTGAATTTTTTAATATTGCGACTGAACATAAAATTAAATTTCCATCCATGTAGATTATAGCTGCATGTCAGAATAATATTTGAGTATGGACTGTTATAAAGTTGCATATAAAGAGGAGTTCTAATGTAAATATTACTATTTTATAAAGTTTTATCTTTCTTCTGTATTTTTTTTTTAAATACGTTAACTTCGATTCACAACAAAATCTTCAATTTGATGTAAAAATTTATAAAAAATGAATTTGAAACAAATAAGTTATTTTATTTTGTTTTATTTTTTTTAAATACGTTAAATTCGATTCACAATATGGATATTAAATCAAATATCATGACAAAATCTTCAATTTGATGTAAAAATTTATAAAAAATGAATTTAAAACAAATAAGTTATGATCTTTCAAAATGTTAAAATTATTTTTTTGTCTCTCTCATTTACATCTAATGTTGAATATTATATATTTTTTTAATGTTGTTTATGTTTGTTGGTGGAAAAAATAAGTAAATGCCATTTTATTTTCTAAAAAAATGATTTCAATTATCATATATTTAAATTGAATTAATTGTTTATTAAATTCATGAATTTTCGTCATTTTCTGGAAAAATTTATCCTCCAATTAAAAATTCATTCTCAATGTTTCTACTGGGTATAATTATTTCCAAAATTAAAACTGAGTTGGACATCAGATTGCTAGCGTGGCACCTGACGAGTGAAAGGACTCTAGTCATATGCAACCATGTCGCGCTGGCAATTTCAATGTCTAGCTTAACTTTAATTTGGAGATAATTATTCCCTCACAGAAATATTAAGAATGAATTTTTAATTGGTGGATTATTTTACCAATTTTAAATATCGTGGGGAAAAAAAAGACGAAAGTTCGTAAATTTACTTGCAAATAACTCATTTAAATTTACAAATGTTAGTTATAACATTTTGGGCAAATAGTGACAAAATTCATGAAGTTTGGCGCGATTCTCGTTTTTCCCCTAACCTAAAAATCTCGCGTTAAAATCCATGAACTTGATGCCGATTATCAATTTTCCCATAAAATTCATTTTCCCCCAAACTTATGCTGACTGAAAATCCACGTAGGCTTAATTTTCCGGCGAATTGGACGATTGTGTTTAAGTTATAACATTAATCGTCGTCGTTTTATATTTTGTTTGGGGATTAAATGAAATTTAATTGAGATCCCTCTTCAAATTGGGGTTCCTCACCAAAAAAAAAAAATAACAATCAAAACACTCTTAGATTTGAATACAAAGAATTGCCAAAACACTCCTCGGAGGGGCAGAAGATGAGCATATTGTAGGGATAGAAGGAGCGGTGCAAGTCCGGCGGCTGAGAGATGACTAGGAAGAGAGGGCGGCGTGTTGAGAACAATGGACCCATCATTAGTCTTTCTATCTCTCTCTCTCTCTTTCTTATTCTAGTGTTTTTATACAATATGGAAGACGTATAAGATAGTGTTGATCGCTGCTCTAAATTGTTGCAGAGTTTCCAGCGGATTCGTTCTCGTTTCAAATCCAACGGACGTCCGGTCCGGCGTCGGAGAATTTTTAAGGTCATGGAAAAAGCGAGAATTGCGCCAAACTTTAGGTATTTTGACACTATTAGGTTATTTGATTCAGACACAAAACGACGCAGTTTAACTTCTAATTAATCTACTCATCATAAGTGTGCCACGTTGGTGACACATCTTCTAATTAATAGCTGGGAAATGTCACTACGGGAAAAACGCGAATTGGAGCAATGGTCATGGATTTTAACACGAGATGTTTAGGTTAGGGGAAAAACGAGAATCACACCAAAGTTCAGGGATTTTGACGCTATTTGCCCTAATATTTTTTAGTGAAATTAAGGAGAAGGATATTATATTGATTCATTTTGATTTTTTTTTATTTTTAAAAATAAAAGTTTTAAAAAGTGAAATTTGTATTAATTTTAATATAAATTCGTAAATAGAAAATTAATTATGTATCTACAATTTATAATATTACATAGATTTATTTAATTTTTAGTTATGTTTTGTGTATGAATTATTTATTTATTTATTTTTATAATTGTTGTTATCCTTTTATTTTTATATTTTTTGTATTTTTCAATTAGTTTTTAGGCTATTTAAAAATGAACTTTTAATAATAATATAGTTTTGAATTTAAGAGTCCAAAATTGTTATATTAAGTGTGAGCTATTAATTTTGTTATGAGTTATGAAAATATTTGAATAATTGAGCTTATAACTAGATAAAGAATTTTGAGCTACAAAGAGAAGATCTTTGTTAGAGAGAAAATTCAAAATATATGAACTTAACATGACACTATATGATAAAAGTAAAAAAAATAAAATTAAATAATCTTTATAAAATATTTGTTGCATACTCCCTCCATCCATAAAAGAACTTCCTAAGAAGGAGTGACACGAGTTTTAAGAAAAAAAGTTGTTGAGTGTATTGAGAGAGTGGATAAAATGTTGTTAGATGTATTGAGAATGGAGAAAATATTTTTTAATTAATATTGAGAGTGGTGAAAAAATGAAAAGTAATGGTAAATGAGATATTTACAAATGGTGAGATATTGAGAATGATGAAAATGTATTTTAATTAGTATTGTGAGTGGTGAAAAGTAAGGATAAATGAAATATTAAGTCCAAAAATAAGTAGAAAGTTATTTTATGGACGTCTCAAAAAATAAAAGTGGAAAGTTTTTTGGTGAATGAAAGGAGTATAAGATTATAAAAAAAATAAAGTTGAGATTAAAGAGCATATAAGATGTTGAAACTTTTATTGAGCTAAACATTTCTAACTTGGGCCGCTGATCCAACTATTTGATAGCTCTAGCCTCTGGCAGCAATGACCAAATCTTTATAATCCCTCCGTCTCAATATTCAAGTTTCATTTCTTTTGGGCACGAGCATTTAGGAGAGTTAAAATAGATGTAAAAGTAGATGGTCCAACCTAATTAATATATTATTAAATGTTACTTTATTCATTAATTAACATGACTAACTAAATTGCTTTAAAAATAAAAGTAAATGCTGAAATGCATTTTCCAATGTGTTGGAAGGCTGAATTAAAAATTTAAAGGTGCCTTTTTACTCATTTTTAGGCGGTAGTAACATGAAACCCCAAATGAAAAAATTAATTCATTAAAATAAATGACGGTAGAATTGAAAAGAACCCCACAATTGCATTCCAAAATTCATCCAAAAAAAGGCGGCAGATTACAAGGTTTAGTCCCAAAATTAATATAAACCTTGGGTGGTTTAGGGCCATTCAAAACCTACAAACAGAAACTGCATATTTCAATGTGGATGACTTAGTAAATGCAGTGCTGACTTCTTATGAAGACCTATCTTTTATGACTTTAAATTGTGTTTTTTTAAGCTTGCAAGGTTGCATGCTAGAGATTATGAAGTTACTAGATGGCATTGAATCACTTCTCAACGCCCTAATGCTGCTTGATTAAACACAAGTATGGGAGTTTTTTTGAGTTTTTGAAAATGTGTACATCAAGGGATACAATAGCTCTTATTTTTTGTTTTTGAAAATATGTACACATAACATGTATGCCATTTCAGAGGGTTTTAATGTTTAATGTTTCAGTTTCCCTCTTGCCTAGCTATCAACATTACAATAGAAGTAGTGGGCAACTAAACAAGTTGCAAATGCACACAACAACCATCACCATTCACCACAAACATAGAGCAAACAACAGCCACCACCACCGTCTAAACATCACATATTAGGTTGCACACATGAACACATATCACAACAACACACTTTCATACCCATACATCTCATATCATAAACAAATCATAGATGGCCTTCACACTATAGGTATGTGCAAGATTTTATCATTTCAGCAACCATTTGACCAACACAGCCCTAGTACTCTCGCATGCAACCAATTACCACAAAGAAACCATAGATTAAGTAAATAAGTAGGGGAAACATGGAAGATCTCACCCGGAACATCATTGGAAAAAAATGGCGAGCAATTGACGGTGGGCTTTGGATGCAGTGGTCCACCACTCGTTTGATTCTTTCGATTTCGCCTCCAATTCCTCTGATATACCAACATTCTCTTAGAAGCTACTAGGCAAATATTCCTCATCCTAAGCCTAGATTTTGATTACTTGAGAGCCTGTTCTCAGTAATCCATAGTTAGAGTTTTGAACCCATTTTACAATAGTGAAAAGAGTGTTTGAGATAGAGAGAGAATTCGAGACGTCGTTCTGAACTCAGAGAATCTTAACCACCGTAAGCTAGACGCCCGTTGTCTTAGCAACTGCGAGTTAAGAAAGAGAAAAGTCCAACCCACTGTGTTGGCTTTGAAACTTGAGTTTCAGAAGCAATGTTTGATGTGCACTCGCAAGCATAAGCCCAGTGATTTGTCAGTGTGATCGACTGACCGTGGACGTGGAAAATTCTTTTCTGAACCACGTAAAAAATTTTGTGTTCTTACTTGCATTCAATATTTACTTTTTCATTATTTGTGCACAAACTTTATCCATATTGAAATTGTTAAAAGTGAAAAGAGATTCACTTAAAGGCTATTTCGTAAAATCGTTTCCGCTCCAAGTGTTATCAGTCTAACTATCTTCGGATAGTTAGTAAGATTTCTAACACTTTTCTGATTATAGGGGTGAGCAAACCCGAACCGAACCCGCCGAACCCGCCCGGACCGAACCGACCCATTGTATATGTATGGTCCGGGTCGGGTCTAATTCTTAGGATCGATTTTTTTTCGGGTCGGTCCGGGTCGAGACCCGGTCGAACCCGGACCGACCCATATCATTAAAAATTAATTATTTATTTTATATATTTAATATTTATAATAATATTAATAATATTAAATTTCGAAAATTTCTAAAACCTAAAGGTGGAATGATTTTGATTTATGTTTTTTGTTGTGATTGTGGATTGCGAATGGTGAAACTATGATATTGATATGTGTTTGTATCGTATTTATTATATTTTATGTATGAAAATTAAGTGCGAAAACAGGAAAAAAAAAATAATTTTGGCCTCGGCGGGTCGGACCCGGACCGAACCGAACCCGTTGCTCGGGTTCGGTCCGGGTCGGCCCGCACACATTTTTCGGTCCGGGTTGGTCCTTCATTTTAAAATTTTCGGTCCAACAAACCCGGCGGGTCGGTCCGGGTCCGACCCGCTGCACACCCCTATCTGATTATTTAAAACTGATTAGACTGGAACCCTACTTGAACTATCAGTGTGTCAACAAGTTCCTCGCACTGAAGTTAACTTACTGAAACAATATCAGTATCAGTCTTTACCCATTCTTAACTGATCTTACTTTACACTGTTCACTTCAGTTAACTCACTCTAGTATCAGTTTCGATACTCACATCAGTTTACAAAAGAAGTCTCAAATTTCAAGAAAAATAATCTACTGGTGTATTCCCCGCCCTCATACACCAGTTCATTAACCCTACGGGACCCAACAATTGGTATCAGAGCAGGTTGTTTGCAACAACAATCTGTTTTGACCTGGTTCTACTGAACTAGATCATTTTTCAAAAATCTCTATATTCTCTTCATGCTACGTGTGTTATATTTTATCTCTCCTCAGTCAATATGGAAACTAACTTTAATTAGCAGGTCTACATCTCTACCAACGTTTTCCATAGAAAACTATGAGATATGGAAGTTCAGAGTTCGGAGCTATCTAACAACCCAGGATTGTAGAATGTGGGAAGTAATTACAGATGGTCCAATCATCATCAAAGAGACAATTCTGAGGACTTCCACTGAAATAGGAAAAGATCCCTACAATGAGTCCATGATCAAGGAGAAACACGAGTACACCTCTGAAGAAAGAAAGCAGGACGAACTCGACAATCTTGTGAAGAACATCATTTCAGGAACTGTTCCAGACAAGCACGTGATGAAGATAATCAAGTGCACAACTGCCAAAGAGATGTGAAACACAGAAAAATAGAAAAAAAATAAAAGAGTTAAAAAAAGAAAAAAGAAAAGCAAAAACGAAAAAGCAAAAAAAAAAAACAGAAAAAAGAGCAAAAATCATTGTAAAAAATAAGAAAAGAAAAAAAAAGGGAAAAAAAGGAAAAAGACAAAAAAATTGAAACAAAAAAAGCGAAAAAAAAACCTGAAAATAAGTAAAAATGAAGAAGAAACAAAATAGTAAAAAAAAAAAGAACAAAAAAAGAAACAAAAGAAAATGGAAAAGGTAAAAAGAAAGTGGGGGAAAGGAGTTTAAACTTTAAACCCTTGACCTTTGAGATAAATGAGGCGTGCATCAACCACCACACCAAACAATATATTTGATTTTATTTAGCAACATCTAAAATATAAATGCAAAATATGTTATATAAATGCAAGTCAACCACCGCCGCATAGTATGCGCTTATGCGCCGGTCGCACACAAGACTAACTATACAAAATAATAAAAACACCCTGTTTGTTTTCACTCTTGACTTGAATCCTTAATTTTTTTTGACAATATAATATTGACTGATGAGTGAACTCACCACACACGAAGGTAAAATAAGAACCAAAGAAGAGTAGAACTAACACTTGAGTATCGCACGGTAGAAAAGAGAAAGCTCAATTTGTATTGATGTTTCAGATAACAGATAGATCTCTTTTACAAGTGATGATAATTCCTCTATTTATATGAGAGATTTACAGAAGGGCAAAAAGGTAAAAGTTAATCCTCACGTACTCTGCACGTATTCTAACCTCCCTATTGTACTTCATGCCTCCGTCTTTGTTGTAACCAACTTTGCAGCTTTTGTCGAGTGGAGATAAAGACCTTGATGCTCAACCAGCTCCTCCTCCTTGGTCCTCTTGACAAGCTCGGTCCTCGTCCGGTTGGTGATGTTCGTCTCCTGAATCAGCTTCGCTATGGCTCCTCTTTACACCACAATATGAGTAATTTAAAGTTCCCATTTTGGTACTTCTCATTTCTTAGTTCGGCGTTTCCAAATCTCTATCCTGGTACCTTGACCCTTCCTTAAACAACCTAAGGCCGTGCCTCAGAACTTTTGTGAATATTAGTCATGATGTCGTGTTAATGTTGTAATTCGAATCTTAAGAATCTTGCCTTTGGGTGCCACCGTGGCACCGTACCTTACTAGCATTCGTGACCTCCGTCTTGGAAACCTTGCCTTTGAGTGTCACCGTGGCACTTTAATAACTTTCCGCGACCTCCTTTCTTGCCTTTGAGTGCTACCGTGGCACTTTATCCCTTCTTGGCTTGAGACATAGAAAATTTCCCAAGTCCCGGATTAAAGAGAATAGTATTCATGCAAGACTTACTCCTCATCATATTGATTGTAGAGCCTTATAGTCACAATGCTGATATGAGAGTATTTTGGACCCAAAATTCGAATTCAATTGGAGTTTGAATTCGTTTTTCTTTGTAGAAATTATCTAATGAAAAATTAAAATTGACAACACTTTAGACGTAGTAGTCACATTGAGCCGATCTAGAAAAACACTTCCTGCACGTCATGTTTTATTTTCAATACTTTTCTTTGTCTTAATTATAACATACAAAAATTTGAGAAATCAATACTACAAAAACAAGAGTTTGGTGATTCAATGCAACACACATAAAAGTCCAATATCTCAATAACATGGCATAATAGTTGAGAGGTCACAATTACAAAATTATATTTTTCCAAAGTAGTGATTATCATGTTAGAGAGGTGCCCTCTATTAAATGGCGATAATAATTTTGAATGGGTCTCAAGTCATTTTCTCCAACTCATATATTCAATTCAAATATAAAAACTGCATATGGACAAAAAGGACAATTATGCCCCTTTAAAGAAACTGTAAGTGACCTCCCATACTTCAATTTTCATTTTCATAATTTAATTGCAATTTCGAATGATATTATTCTTGAAGAGAAGAATTATACTATGAATAACTAAAAGTATAATCACATTTTTTTGTTGGTAAAAAGAAAATGAATTCTCCAAATATTTTTCATATATTTGTTTAATTTATTTAGTTAGCTACGTGATAATTTATAGATTATATTGGGTATATAGCGGAAAAAAATTGAAGCACTAAATTGGTAAGGTACACAGCATGTGATAACATTAATATTTGCCAACCAAACTTGCCACTGTTTTAAAGTTCTGGTTTTTACTATTCAATGTGGAAGATATTAATGCAATAAATGTATAAGTAAAGTAAAAATTTGCATAAGAACATGCATGTATTTTATTTTGTTTTTCATTTTTAATTTTTGATTATATCATACTCGCTTCAGCACACAAGCTGACCTGAAGCTCTCATCATATTAATTAAATGGAAACGTCTTACCAACTTGGAACTAGAAATATTATATTCTGCGATACTGTTAATACTCTTCTTTATAATTATAGCTTTTGAAGCACTACAGTTCTGGGCCTGGGCTCATTATAATTACATATATGTATATAAGAAAAATCTTCATTTTTATTTAAGTACTACCCCTCCGTCCCACTCCAATAGGCTCACTTCTTTTGGGCACGGAGATTAAGAAAACTTAGTTTTTAGTAGGAAAGTGGTAGTAAAGTGGTGTGGTCCACACCAATTAAGAACAACTTTTTTACCCAAAAAGAAAAATGAGCCTATTGAAATGGGACATCCCAAAAAGAAAAATGAACTTATTAGAGTGGGACGGAGGGAGTAATAACTAAGTAGTTGACTTTCTTCTTCTTTTTTCCTTTTTCCAATTTTTGTTTTCATATTGGACAAAGATTTTATCTGACGTCGTCATTGGACTCTTTGCGCTTCACCAAATACATGAAATGTCGTTAATATTGTCCCAGTGAACGCTGTAGATGATGTATTGGATTTATAAATACTCTTGTTGTCCCATTATTCATGAATCACTTTCTATTTTAAATTGTCTCATTAAAAATAATTTATTTTTATAAAAGACCATATTGCCTCCGTTTTTTATATTTAATCATAACTTTTTTTCTTTGGTACGTTCTCCAAATTTATGGATACTCTATTAAGTATTAAATATTATCCTATACATAATTTTTATAATTTTATCATTGTAACTTACACTATTTACCCACAATCTACTTAACAATACCCTCAATACGAGACCATTTCTTCATTATCAATAATTCAAACAATTTTTTATTAAAACTCATGCCGTTGTCAACTATGCATATTTATGGGGGACGGATGAAGTATTTAACTCTTAAAAAATGATGGATCCTACACTTTCATCGAATTTACACATTATCCTTAATTCCCGTGTCGAAGAAAAAAGTGAGCCATATTTAGTGAGACGTAGGAAATAATTATTCGCTTTGGGGCTCGGGGGTTTCTTGGTTTTGGCCTCGTGGTTGGCTGGGTTTTTGCGTCTTAGGGTCATTTCGTCATTTTATTTTCGTTGTATACGTAGACAAATACTATTTTTCCTCGTATGAGGTTCTTTCCACTAAGTCTTTTCCAATGAGATTTTGATGCGGCTCAGCCCTTAATCTACGTCTTTGTGCTTTTAAGGATTTTTTTAATTTTTTTTCTAATAAAATTTAGTTATATATGTGTTGGAGTAAGTTTATTTTTTTGTTTTAGTGCTGCAAACTATACATTAAGGATAGTGAAATCAATAGTTGTTCACCCAATATTATTTCCATAAAAGTTAGTCAATTTTAACTGTTTCAAACGAACCAATGCCCTTCTTTCTTGTTCCTATAAAAAAACACGAGGGCTCTCTTTCTTTTATTTGTTTTCGCACTCCCTCCATTTCTGAAACCCTAGTTTTCCGTGCCGCGCCGTCCAAACTATTCTTTCTCTATCTCTCCGCCTCTAATGTCATCTGTATGCATCAACATCTTATTCTTCAGATATACTTCTGTTCGAGATCTACAAAAGTTATAAGATGCAAATACGGATATAATAAGAATATAAAAGGCGCACATGATTATAATAGCAAACATATTTTCTCTTCCCATGAATATTAGCACTTTTTAAAACTCCATGTTAATTAACTTTGAGCAGATCATATGCACCTTAAGTATATAATTTAGAATGTATATAAATAAGTACTAGATATCTAAATTCAAAAATATCGAATTGGATGGAAAATGAAGGATTTTAATTACGATTCCATTTTATATATACAACAACGATTACGGCTTTCCGAATATAGTAATTGCAATTTTACGCTCAATCCGCATTTTTGAATCTGGAAATTAATGATATTAAATATTATATGAATTTAATTTTTCTTATTTTATTAAGTATTGAATAAATTGGGAAAGTTCATTTCATAACGTTTCATTATATTATATAGATATAGATAGATATAAATATAGATAGATAGATAGATATAATTATCTACTTGTAAAAATATATTGCATTTAACTTTTCACATCTTTTTAGTATATTTATGATTATTTATAATTATATTTTAATCAATTTTATAATCTTGACATTAGTGACAGTAGGCGCCTACTGTCGAGATACTGATTTAAAATGCCTATTTTAATCCACTCAATCTGTGTGATTGATCTCTTGCAAGTGACAAATGGTGTTGAAGTTGAACTCTGTGTTTGGTTTCATTAGAATTCATTCATGCTCAATTAGATTAATAATTAAATAAGTAGAAGTTTAAATACAATAATATCATAAGGAATGATGGTGAGAGTTTCATTGCTGCAAAAGTGGTTACGAGATTGAGGATTGCAGAAGGAGAGATTATGGGAACTATGGACCAATGCAACTGTTTGGAATGCTCTCTCTCTCTCTCTGGTCAGAAACAATTTTGAAAAACACCAAAATCCGACATAAGTAGTTTGTCTGGTCTTAAAACAAGAACAAGAGTGGATGCTCTCTCTCTCTCTCTGGTCAGAATCATTAGTGGGCCGCACAACTCCCATCTCCATTTCTAGTCCCCCCACCCATTACCTGCAGTGCAGGCCGTGTGGTGACCAAAATCCCCAGATTGCCCCTCTTCGTTATTCTTGTCTGCTACAAAACATTTTCCTTCTCAACTTTCATGTTTCTCTTCTACTTTCTAAAAGCTTATTTTTCCCTCCCTCTTTACTTGGCAGAAAACTCGTGCATGTTCCAACTTTTTGTTGAAGAAGAAGAAAAGGGCATGAGTCAGATGTTTTTCTGTTAGAATCAAGGCTTTTTGGATAGTGTGACAGATTCAGTTCAGGTATCTTCAACATTATACGGATTTAGTAAAAAGATTCCACCTTTTCGGTGTCCCAACTCTTATTTCTCTGAGCTTCCTTGAGCCTCATTGGCCTTGGACAGCTTTTGTGTGTGTGTGTGTGTGTGTGAGAGAGAGAGAGAGAGAGAGAGAGAGAGAGAGAGATTTTTATGGGGTGGGGTGCAAAAGTTAGATCGTATTCGCATTACCATTGTACTATCTTGATCTATACATAAATTATTACCTGATTTTGGTTGTTTTCTACAAAATTTTACTTCCCACAAATATATGAAGAAAAAGGATAGAAAACTAGTGCCCATTTGATGAAAAAAAGAACTACAACATACCAGTAACTGTTTGAATTCTGTTCTGTACTAAGATGTTCCAGTAACAAATGGGGAAGAGAAGGTCCTTGTTTTCTGCATTGAAGAAAGCTCTCGCTTGTGAATCCAAACAAAATCAAGGAAAGGTAAAACAAAAAAAAATTAACATATCACTCTTCATTGTTTGAAGGTTTTAGCATATAATTTTGATGATTTTCATCTTTTTCTTCTCACTATTAGAGCACTAGGAAAAAAAGAGGATGTTTCCGGAGGCAACAGAGCGTAAATCAGGAGGCGTCCAGCGCAGAGAAGGCCATAGTCCTTCAAGCAAGTCCACCTCCAACTCCAAGGGAGGAGGTGAAGTTGCTCGAAGCAGAGAGCGAACAGAATAGGCACGCCTATTCTGTTGCTCTCGTGACTGCCATGGCTGCTGAAGCTGCCGTTGCAGCAGCTAATGCTGCTGCAGAGGTTGTGCGCCTCAGAGCTGCAGCGTATAGCTCAGGCAAGACAAAGGAAGAGATAGCTTCCATCAAGATCCAGGCAGCTTTCCGAGGTTACATGGTATGAATGAATGAATTCTTGTGATGTTATGATGTTTGAAGATGAAATGTAAGCTTGTTTTGGCATTTTATGTCATGTCTGAATTCAGGCAAGGAGAGTGTTGAGAGCTCTGAGAGGCCTCGTGAGGCTGAAATCTGTGGTGGGAGGGAAGTCAGTCGAGCGCCAAGCAGCAGCGAGCTTGAAGTGTATGCAGACGATGGCTCGTCTACAATCTGAGATTCGTGCAAGGCGAATCAGATTGTTGGAGGAGAATCCGTCCGTTCTTAAACAGAGGCCTAACGATGATCTTGAGAAGTCGAGGGCGTTGGTGAGTTTTCTGGCCTTAGAAAGGGTGCATTGCTTCATTTCAAGATGTTTTTTTAGTATTTCTGCATCATTCCCTTCAAGAATTTTAGTAGATTTGGGCTAATTATGCGTGTTTTTTGAGATAGAAAGGAGATAACTGGGATCAAAGTTCGCGATCTAAAGAGCAGATTGAGGCAGACAAGCATTATAGGAAAGAAGCTGCTATGAGGAGAGAGAGGGCCTTAGCTTATGCATATTCACATCAGGTTTATGCAGTTGTTGTGTTAGTTTCTTGCACAAGTTGTAAATGATGCATTCTCATGAGTGAGTGATTTTTGTGTCATCAGACATTTAGGAATCCCTCGGATTCCACGAACGAAATGCTCGTGGATCCGAGCAATCCCGGATGGGGATGGAGCTGGTTGGAGAGGTGGATGGCTGGGCGGCCATGGGAAAAGGGCGATTTGGTTGAGTACAAAGCCTGCAACGGCCTCGTAGCAGTAGCGAAGGCCTCGGGCCGTGCTGGAGCTCTTCGTGGAGACACAAAGGCTCAGTCTCCGACTGCCCAGGGAGGCAGTCGGCCTCCCAGCAGGCAGTCGCCCTCGACTCCCAAGTCGAAGGCTGGAGGTAGAATTCGGCCTCCAAGCCCAAGGGGGGTTATTAGCACGGATGATGACTCGAGGAGCTTGAATAGCACTCAATCCGAGCAATGCCGGAGGCGTAGTAGCTATGCGGGCTCGTCGTTGAGAGACGACGAGAGCCTTGCTAGCTCACCTGCGGTTCCGGGCTACATGGCCTACACAGAGTCAGCACGGGCTAGGTCACGGTTGCCTAGCCCGCAGGGGTCGGAGACAGCCGGTTCTGCAAAGAAACGGTTGTCTTTCTCCGGATCCCCTGTGCGACCTAAGAGGCATTCGACTCCCACGAAGACCGGTGCTAGTCCTTAAACGGCATCACTTAAAAATCGCAGTTGCTTTGGCGGCCGGAGACTTAACAAACATCGGTATGCGACGACTACTGTAATTGGTTTTGGTTTTCCTCCATATGAGTGTGCAAGTGTTGTTACCAACTCCACCCATAACTGTGTGTATCTTTGTGAATTGATTTGTGTTGTTTCACTTAGTTTGTGTGAGTAAAATTCGACTTATTTATGCGTTGCATGTAGAATGTAGAGCTTTTGATTGTGAATTTTGTGCAATAAACCTGCAAATTGTTTCTAAAGTAGATTATTCTTATTTTCTGCATAATGGAGTATATTATAGCGTGTCTTGATTCATATATACTAATAAGTGTATTTGTAAAAACTCCACTGAAAGGACAAATCAATTTGTTGGATAACATGATAAGTGTATTTGTAAAAACTCCACTAAAAAGGACAAATTGAGGTTCTCATTCTTTCATCTTAAAAAAAACAAAGAAATAGTGAAACCATATAGTTTTAGACTTGTATAGGTTAATTATCTATGTATCTATACTTAGGGCGTGTTTGATATTGGCTAATACATTGTACTCCCTCCGTCCACTAATTGTTGACCTATTTTCCTTTTTGGTCCGTCCACCAATTTATGTCCTACCCATTTATAATAAGTCTTTATAATTTTTTAATTGGGGGGTCCCAATAAACAATACACTTTTTCTCCACTCAACTAATAAATAATACACTTTGTGGGTCCCTTTCTCCACTCAACTAATAAACAATATATTTTGTGGGTCCCTTTCTCCACTCACTATACTTTTTCTTAAAATCCGTGTTTTGCCTCCTAGGCCAAACAATTAGTGGACGGAGGGAGTATTAGCTAATTTAATACAGATCCGTTTAGCGTTTGGTATTGGCTAATACAACTAACTCTATTTCTAGTTGTGTATTTAAACTTTAAAACTTGAATTTACAACTAAAATTAGTGCTAATTGTGAATTCGACTTGGTTGTGAATTTGTGGATAATTTTTAAATTTTTTATATGAAGAATAAAATGGCAAGTATGGCAATTTTTTTTTTTAATGATCAAATTTTAAATTAAATTGACTATTTCCAAAATTCAACCATTTAGTTAAAGGCATAATTCAAACTGAGTTATAGAAAATGGATGGATTTCATTAAACATGTCAAGCTTTGGATACAAACACTAATATATATTGGACGAATTTTAATATATCAACAGAAAACAGCCTACACATTAAATTGACATTATCCTTTCCATTTGAAACTCCCTTTGATTGTCACTAGGGATGGCAATCTACCCGCGGGTAGCGGATATCCGCGAAAATCCGAACCCATTAGGGTGGGTTTGGATACCATTTGATATCCACGGATAGTTTCGTGGGTGCAATTCACTATCCATTTAGTTCGTGGGTATGGGTTTGGATACTTACTATCCATACCCGCGAAACCCATTTACCCGCGAAAAATACCCGCCAATTACCCGCCAATTATCCATCAATTACCCGTCAAATATCCACAAAAAAATTCTATAAAATATGGGCTTTGAATAAAATTGGTGGAAGGTGACTGGAACACATTATCCACACTTCGCCTCATAGCTCGTGATATCTTTGTTGTCCCAATCACCACAGTGGCTTCCGAATCAGCTTTTAGCACTAGTGGGAGGGTTCTAAGTGAGCATCGCAGTCGTCTCAAACCAAAGCTATTAGAAGCATTAATGTGTATTCAAAATTGGCTACGAAATCAACTTGAAGGTATGTAAATTTATAATTATAATTAATCTTTTATTTCATATATCTAATGTAAATAATTGCTTATTTCATAGGTCAAGAAAAGAATGGAAGCTTTTGGACTTGTCTTGAAGATGAAGAAGAAGAGTTCAAGGGTTCTATTTCTACTGTCGACCAATTATATACATTGTTCTTTGTTGGATTTTATATTTTAGTTGATGAATTTGAACATTGTTCTTTGTGAATTTGAATTTAAACATTGTTCTTTGTGGATTTGAACTATGCTATTTGTGTTTTTTTTTTTCTATTAAATTTGTTGTAAATTTATATTTAAATTATATTTCGTAGGTATCCAGCGGATAGTGGGTATCCGGCGGATAGCGGGTATCCGTCGGATAGCGGGTGACAGATACCCGTCGGATAGCGGGTTTCGCGGATACCCGACGGGTAGCGGGTATCCGCGGGTAGCGGGTTTGGATACCATTTGATATCCATGGATAGTTTCGTGGGTAGCAACCACTATCCATTTAGTTCGTGGGTATGGGTATGAATAGTCACTATCCGTACCCGTCGTACCGATTGCCATCCCTAATTGTCACTTTCCCAAAAAAACAAGGATAAAATAACAGAAACAAATTATTGGATTGCCCGAAAGTCAGAACCAAATAAACCAATCCCATCCGACCTCGAAAACACAAAAAATCCTCATCACCTTCAGCTCCGATCCAACCACAAAAATGGAAGAAACCAACGATCAATCCAGGAACACCAAAATCCGCCGCAAATCCCACCATCTCCCCGAAGAAATCATCGCCGAAATCCTCGCGAGGCTCCCCGTCCGATCCCTCCTCCGATTCCGCTGCGTCTCCCAATCATGGCGCCGCCTCATCTCCAGCCGCCACTTCTGCGACGCCCATCTCCAGATCTCGTCGAAAGATCCCAACTTTTCCCGCCGGAGAGCGATCGCCACCGTGTTGCTGCCGTTCTACACCTTGAAGCAGTGCTCCCTGCATTCCCTCCTGCTGGGGCCGGCCGCGGACGCCGCCGATTTGGATTATCCGATGAAGAATCCTCGGAACTCAATCCGCGTCGTCGGCTGCTGTAATGGGCTCGTCTGCATCGCCGTTAACGGCAAGCATTTCTTCCTCTGGAATCCCTCCACAAAGAGGCACAAGAAATTAGCCGATGCGGATGATAGGATGAAGAGCGGTTTGTTCATCACCAAATATGGATTCGGATTCGATGAGACTAACGATGATTACAAGGTCTTGGGGATCTTGTCCGGATTCTGCAATAGCGGCAGGTACGAGAGTGTGGTGAAAATCTACAGCTTGAGGCGTGATTCTTGGAAGGTGATCGATGCGTTCAAGGATGGATTGCCGTTTGATGATAACGGCAAGTTTGTGAGTGGGAAGCTTCATTGGGGGAGGAGGTTTGGGATGGAGTCGAAGTGGGATATTGTGTGCTTGGATTTAGGGAGTGAGTCGTGCGTGAGTGTGAATCAGCCGAGCTACTTGGATGGCGGCTTCATCCCGTCGTTAGGGGTGATTTGGGGAAGCCTTTGTGTGATGTGTGATTTCCCTAAGGTTAGTGTGGATGTGTGGGTTTTGAAGGATTCTTGGATGAAATTGGTGGTGCTTCCATATTTTGATGATCCATGGAAAGGCCCTTACTCCACGCCATTGTGCATTGGAGGAAAGGGTGAAATCTTGTTGGTTTATGGCTCCGCTTTTATCGTCTATAATCCCAAACAGGCTTCATTTAGGCGTCCCAAGATAACAAATATAGGCACTTTTCTTGAGGCCGATGTCTATGTTGAAAGTTTAGTCCCACTTGATGGTTACTGAAAAATGTAAAATAATGTCATTATTATGAAATTTAATAAAATAGTCCAAAAGTAAAAAATTATTTGATAATTAGCAATTGAGGCAAAATTGTATTTTACACATTTTGAGATTAAAAAAAATTATACCCATTAATTTAGTACTAATATATAAATAATAAATTATTATCATTTTATCTTTTTGCGCGTATGTGTATTATTTGAAGTTTTTATGAAAGAGCACATTGTTGGTGGTGTTGCAAATTTGATAGTAGAAAAATTTTATGAATTTAATGAACACACGGTTGAACATGGCATTAGATGAATACACGTTAGTTTGAATATGGCCTAAAAACTTGGAAAAGAAACTGTAAAAAAATTTGCCGGGAAATTGTTACCGTTAGACTCCTCTTTTATATAATTTTTATATAATACTAGTGTACCTCCCGCTCTATGCGCGGTGGATGTGATTTTAGATTCGCATACGATGTGCATATATATGTTTTATAATATTAATATTAACTAATAAAATTAAAATTTGATACAAATTTATTTAATCTTGAATTTAATTTTCAGTCATTTGGTGATGAAATTAATAAATATTGAAAATTAAAAAAAAATTAAGAAAATAATAATAATTGATAACATATTTTCAAAATTATGTAAATAATTTCCACAATAACCTTCTTTATTTTACTTTGAACATTTTCAAATTATTTTGACAAATTAACTACTAAATAATTGATCACTAACTTTATTTTTAAAATTGAATTGCTCACAATTAGTTTTAGTGACTTATTAACTTAATGAAGAGAAAACATAATGTTAATTGGATATATATATACACACATCTGAATTAAAGATGTATGAAATTATATTAATTATATTTTGAATTATATATATATATATATATATATTGCATATTTTATTTAGAACACATTTACACACAAAAAAAGAAAATGATTCATGAAAATTAAATCATAAGTTATTGTGCCTTAATTGTTGGTTGGATAAGTAAATTCATTTTTTCTTTTTCTTTTTCTTTTTTTGACATTGACATGTTTGAGCATTAGATAACTGGAGTATTTATATTATATGCATGATGATATAAAATTATATCGCATTTATAGATTTGATAATAAAAATAAAATACAAACCATATGTAGATATATTATTTTTATTTGAAAAAATGTTCACATAATTATTTTATAATCCAGTTATTTTGTAATTTCCTTTATTAAATAAATGATAATTTGTAATATGATGTCTTTTGATAGTAATGTTACTTTGTTTTATTCATATATTTTATACATTAAATTAAATTTAACTGCATAATATAGTAATCAAAATATCATACATGAATAAAGAAAGAGAAATTAATAAGAAAAAATAAGTTAAATTTCTTGAGTTTGTTTAGAGATATATAATAATTGGTTTAATTATTTCTTTTAATATGAAAAAGGAACAATGACTACCTTTAAGACAATTTATTTACGACATATTTTTCAGTTACATAAAAATATATATATGAGTTGTATCCTTAAAAAAGAAATGCACGGTTTTGTAGGAATAGTTGGCGGTTTTGTTAATAATTTGATTTATATTTTTTCACTCCAATTCCAATTATATCCTTGCAATTGAATTAAATTATATTTATTTTACTTTTTATATATATAAAGATATAGATTTGTTATATTTCGTGAAATAAACAAAACTATAAATTGGGGGAAATCCAAATCAAACGGTGGATGGTTGCAAATGTGATGATGAACAGAAGCACGGAGGTTGGCGAAGATGAAATTGGAGAGAAAGAAGGTCAGTTTTCTCCACCCTCCACTTCAAAAACTTTCTATAATCGTTACAATGTCTTTTAAAAAATTATTAGTCGACCAGTCGTAGATGTTGATTAAGAGATCATGGTTCCTAAAAAATAAGAACAAATTGCCACTATCTTGGACTATGATTAGTCCACCTTTTCATTTATTAAATCGTGACCAACCACACAGAATCCCTTATTCCACAACCAAAAAGTATAAAAACGTAAAAGGAAGATAAAGTAAATATGCATAATTACCAATGGAGAGTCAAAGTTTAGCTTCAAGACTGACTTTTGAATATTGGTTGGTTCCCAAAAATATTGACAACAAAATATTATCAACATTGACTCTAGCAATCTCTCTCTTAATCTTTACATTCTTGCAACAATAACAAAAATAAAGAAAATTATATGCATAAATAAATTCTATGTTACAGGTTTCAGATCAAGAAGGAATTAGAAAGTCCCGCTTAATCAAACAAGAGGTAAATCCTCAAAATTAGTCTTGAATGAATGTTTATAAAAGGGGTTTTGGCAAATAAAATCACAAACCATTTCAATTTTGTAATTTTAACATGACTTTTGAAGTGTGGCGAATTAAATCACCACCTTTTCAATTTTTGCAATTCCGTCCACCTAATTTTTTTTCAGTCGTCAGAATGTTGAATTGGAGCTTACGTAGATTACTAAAGACGACGTCGTTTTTTTTAGGCATAAACGATGTCGTTTCGTACAATCTCAATTAAAAATTTCTCCAAATTATAAAGGCATTGTATCCTATATTTGCACCATATATAATTTTTAATATCCAGCAATTTTATAGAAAATAACATCGTAACATGAATATTACGTGGTAAACTAATCCACGTAAACTCCAACTCAACAATCCAATGATCGAAAAAAATTGGGGGGACGAAATTGCAAAAATTAAAAAGGTGGTAATTTAATTTGCCACACTTCAAAAGTCACTTTAAAATTACAAATTCAAAATAGTTCATGATTTTATTTGCCAAAACCCTTTTATACAACACTCCCCCTAAGACAAACAAGAGAGAGTTTAGAACCCCCCTAAAAATCAGCAACGCTGGAACCTACAAAACAAATGTTAGTGTAGTAGCAAAAAAAGCATTGAACTTTGAAGCTCTTCCTCAACCTTATGAAGGTTGGCCGAAAGCCAAGACATTCATTTTCGATCTTGGGACTAGAAAATTCAGAAGCTCAACACAAAATAAGATATACCAACATAAGTATATCAAAACAAGAAAATATTGAACCAACAACATAACCAAAACAAGATAACATTTCATAATGTTGGACCACAAACATTGATAATTAAATCACCCAATTCATCATTCGGCATAGCTGCGCACGCGAAGGAAGTAGTCATCAAATGTGAGGGAGCTATTTTTTTGTGAATAAAGCATCTTCTTCAATTGTAGTATACTAGCTCGCGGGTGAGATTGAAACAACTGCTCCAAAGCAGTCCAGATTTCGTATGCAGAAGTGCATTGCACCACATGCCGTAACATTGACTCACCAATTGATGACAATATCGAACTTATGAGAAATTGATCTTTGCGAATCCATTGTAGATATTCTGGATTCGGTCATGGAGGTGCGCGAGGAGTGGTTTGAGGGGTGATGAGAAGCTGTAGCGGTGGAGCAGTGGTTGATGAGATGAGATCATCCAAACCCTGAGCATGAATTGTAGTAATGATCTGAATGCGCCAGAATGCATAGTTGCTAGGATCGAGACATAAAACCATGGGATGGAGATTTGGGAATGGTGATGTAGCGAAAGCAACAGTGGAGGATATAGCCATGAAGAAAACTTAAATTGGATCGATGAAGAAACACGAAGAAAGAGATAAGATCAATCGATGATTAACAAAGATACTGAAAATAAAATCTTCAAAAATTACCTGCTCTAGATACCCCATTTTTTATGTATTGAATTTAACTGATTTAAATCAAAGGAAACTATCTATTTATACAATTTTGAAATGAAAGAGAAAATAATGAGAGAAGCTGCAGTAACTAGCTAACAACTTTCATAATTAACTTAACTCTATAACATAATTTGACTTGTTGACCGTTAACATGGAGCTTTTAGCTTTTTCTACTGACCTGGATGTAGCTCATTCTTTGAGCTGCATCATGAATACTTCAATAATTCGACATAGAAATATGAGAGACCAGTTGTGTTGTTGCCCCTATTTCATCAAATGGAACGACGACGGTTGTCGGAGTTGTGCGTGCAATGACGAGGATTTCAAAGGGGGATTGAGGTGGAGATGGAAGTTAGCCGACGACGGCATTGTTGTGTTCATTGGAAGAGGTCAAAAAATAACACGAAAGTTGATGTTATCAAACTTTATATTTTTTCTTTTTCTCAACCATTTTTGGTCGCTGGATGATTATGTTATAAGTTAACGAGCTTTTGAAATGAGGCAAAATTTCAAATATTTATATATTTATATATTTTTTTAATTAAAAAATAAATTTGATTAAAAGTTAAAATTAAAATATAATTCGGGTGTTTATAAGCAATTAACCATTTTGAAAATGAATTCAAAATTGAGCTTTAAATTACTCCCCTTATTCAGTTATTTGTACTATATTTTATAATCACATATCGGTTGAAACGAATGAAGATTAGGAGAAAGACAGGATTCCATTCTTCAAATTTGTACTCGGAATCAGCAATGATTCAGAAACACTTCATCTGGGAAGTTCTTGATTCGAAATGTAGAAGCTTTGCTGTGAATTTTTATTCTCCAGCTGATAGAAATCCAAGAATTTCACAATCGCCGCATGTGCACTCATCTGATTCCCTCTATCTAATAAAAAATGATTATCTTTGTGCAAAACCACATCTTTGGCGTTGACTACATCTCAGATTTCCCTAAAGCTGCTTCAGCCCCCTTTGGCTTGAAGCCCTCGTTGATGATTTTTTGACTTGATGTAAAGAAAGGGTAAATTTTGTATTTGTAGCTGAGAAGTTTATGTGAAATCTGTTATTTGAGCTTTGATTTTGAGTGATGGTGGTGGTAGAGAGTGATCCATTGAAGTCCCTTTTGAATTCAGTTCATGTGGCGTTTTCGCCTCTTGGATCGAATTTTCAGAACTTAGCCAAGAATTTTGAGTATTGCCCTAATGGGGTTTTGAAGAATGAGGCTAGCAATTTTGATGATAGGAGAAAGGGGAATGCAAATATGTCGAGAAAACGGTTACAGGGGAGGTATGGAAGTGATGATGGTGTTAGTAGGAGCAAGAATCGCTTGCATTTTAAGGTGGCATTGCCCTTTTTAGTTGATGGTAAATATAGTTCTTGTTTTGAAGATTCTAGTGTGAGGGTGGAAGTGGGAGAGAGGGTGGTTGGTGAAGCTAAGCCCAAGAAATTGACTGGTGAAGAAGGTAAAGATTTTCCATTTGAGCATTTGATGAGGTTCTTGTGTGATCAGTTGAGCCATTTCCCAAAATTTGATGTGTTTGCTCAAGATCATGATTGTAAGGATAATTTGAAGGTGCTTACCGGCATTTCAAAGGGCGAAAGAGCAGGCAGGGATGGATTTTTCGCAAACTCGAGGTTTGCTCGAGTGAGAGGAGTTCCTTCTACCAAAGATGTGGGAGAGGAATGCAGTAGTAGTGACAAAGTTGATCAGAATGAGTTGTTAAGAACTCAATATTTCAAGTTTGTCTCATTAAAAGAATTGGTTGAGCTTCTGCCTCCAATAGGGAGATTGTCAAAGGAAGACAACCCAGACAAGAAGGAGCTGCTCATGGTGCAGGACTTCTTCAGATATACTGAAGCTGAAGGCATGTCTTGCATTTCAATGTTTTCTTTTGCTTGATTGACCTCGTCTATATAATGTGGATTATGGATATATGTTGATGTTTTAATTCAATCCTATGCACTTCTCTATTTTTGCTTGGCTTGTTGCTTAACTTACATTATAGCGTGTCCGTTGCCAAATAGTCAATCCTTCATGCTGTTAGAGCAGAAACTCGATTATAGTTAGTTAATGGAAATAGAGCTGTCGAGGTGCAGAATGTCATAATACATAAATGCAAGATCTTCTTGAGAATAAGTTTACTTTAGTCAGTTTGTCTGGGAATGTCCTGTATGTATGTGAGCTTTCAGTAAATATCACCTTCTCTTTTTGAGAAATGTCCCACACATTCGATAATGACAGATTAATACCTTTTAAATTAACTTCCTTTTCAAAATGTAGGGTGGACATATTTTTTGGTACGAAATGTTTTGTTGGCAGCTGGAAATCTGTGTGGAAACTGTACTTGAATAAAAGTCGATTGCGTTTATGCATATTTCTGGTTGCCAACACAGCTTTTCGGTACCATAAAAGCGGGCCTGTTCTAGATTTGAAACGAAGTTAATTTATTAGGTACTAGTATTTCATTATCGTAAGTGTGGGACATTTATGAATAAATGTGCATACTCTGTGCTAGAAAGTGATATGCTTTTCACTTTTGGTCCGTTAAGTTAGCATGAACAAGTGATTTCAAATGATATGTCCTATGCAGTCGTGCAATGGCTCATAATTCCAAAATTCTCTTTCCACAGGAAAACGAGTTTTCCAGGAGTTGGACAGAGATGGTGATGGGCAAGTTACCTTGGAAGATCTTGAAATCGCTATGACAAATAGAAACCTGCCTAGGAGATATGCTAAGGAGTTCATGCAGCATACTAGGAGCCGTTTGTTCTCAAAATCTTTTGGATGGAACGAATTCTTATCTGTGATGGAACAGAAAGAACCAATCTCTCTTCGAGCTTATACCAATCTACGCCTGAGCAAGTCCGGGATGCCCCAGAAAGATGAGATATTGGCATCACTGAAGAATGCAGGACTTTCAGCTACTGAAGATAATGCTACAGCCGTGATGCATTATCTGAAAGCAAACTACGAAGAATCTAAATCCTACGCACACTTTCGAAGTTTTATGGTTTTGCTCCCATCAAACTACCTTACAGAAAAGCCACGGTATTATCGGGCTTCTCTTTTGTCCTTCTGTTGAATATTCTTGTAGTGATATTTTAGTTCCTGGTTAAATTCGTTTTTGACTGCTTTTGCTATGATTTAGCTAAGAACCGTAATGGGAAGTTAAATATGAATTCATGAGTTTACTACTCAAGTGAATGGGTTTAGCTATCATGATGAATATGCAATTAGATATACGTGTGGCGTGATATGCACAATGGGTAGAGACTAAAATTTTTGATTTTTATTTTATTTTTTAATTGAGAATTTTTTTTTTTTTGCTTTATGATTATGTACAGAAGAAACAGCTCTAGAAGAGCTGCCGTTACTGATCCCCCTCGAGTTGAAATACAAACTGGTAGTGTTTTGAAAACAGCATTGGCTGGAGGGATTTCATGCTCATTCTCTACACTTTTAATGCATCCCATTGACACGGTTAAGGTATTGTGCATTCTTGCCTATTTTCATTTTTTTCTTCATATATTCTGTTGTCTTGTTTTTATCTTTGGAAGAAAAATTCTCGTAATTTATTTCTTGTTAATAAATTCGACTAAATATGATTGTATGATTATTCATGATTGCATGGTTCTCTGTTGACATATCCACTGCTTCCCGGCATAGTCGTTCCTGCTTTTCTTTTCTCTTTTAGTGATAAGAGATCATTTCATGGATATTTCGAATAACCCCCCCCCCCCCCCCCCCCCGGCGAAACTTTCATTTGACAGACGCAGGTTCAAGCTTCAACTGCACTATCCTTCATACAGATTATGTCGAAGCTCCCACAACTTGGACTGCGCGGATTATACATGGGATCCATCCCAGCTATAGTAGGGCAGTTTTTGAGGTATGACCCTGAGCTTGTTTCTCTCTATTAGTTTATGCGATTTCTTCCTATTCCTAGATGCTAAATCAACTTGACTATGTAGTCATGGTTTGCGAACTGGAGTTTGTGAAGTGACTAAGATCGCCTTGATAAATGTTGCACCTTCACTTCCAGAAATACAGGTGAGGGCCAGGATGGTGTATCGTCTGTCGATTATATTTACTTGATCGCTAACTCTAGATTGATATGTACTCATCTCCCATCACAATATTCATATTAACGGCACATTGTTATTAATCCATCAAATGTTGATCAATTCTTTAATAGAGGATCTCGTCTTCCTAATATTGAGCGTGGTGTTTAGGTTGAATCCAGTGGGGTCGTTCTTGGGGACTTTTCTGGGAACAACCATGCGCATTCCATGTGAGGTGTTGAAGCAAAGATTGCAGGCCGGTCAGTTCAACCATGTCGGGGAAGCTCTGGTCGGAACATTGGCAGCAGGACGGTCTAGGCGGCTTCTTTCGCGGCACTGCTATGACTCTCTGTCGAGAGCTACCGTTCTACGTTGCTGGATCCGGCCTTTATGCTGAATCCAAGAAGGTAGGATTCATCTTCAAATTTGATTTCTCCCCTATCTTTGCGCTTCAGTGACTAGTTTCATCATGGCTAGGGCCTAGGGCTGGCTGTAATGAGCCAAGCTACTCGAATCTCGATTGAAAGCTTGTTTGATTGATTAATGCCTGAAGGTATTCGAGCATTTAAGCCCTGCACGAACTTAATAATTCTGTTTCGAACCAAGCTCGAGCCTGTTTAAACGAGCTGGGTAATGTTCGGCTCGGCTCATTTACAGTCCTTGCATATTCATTAGAAGCTCCCCTGCTTCGATTGCAGGCAGTCCAGAAGCTTCTTGGACGAGAGCTGGAGCCTTGGGAAACTGTCGTAGTCGGAGCTGTATCGGGCGGACTAACCGCTGTCATGACGACTCCGTTCGACGTGATCAAGACGAGGATGATGACGGCTCTTCAGGGAGAGCCGACGGCAATGTCTGTTGTCGCGCTCTCCATCTTGCGCCAAGAAGGGCCCCTCGGGTTGTTCCGAGGAGCCGTTCCGCGCTTCTTCTGGGTGGCTCCGCTCGGAGCCATCAATTTTGCCGGTTACGAGCTCATGAGAAAGGCCATGGGCTAAACGCCCTTCTCTCGTCCGATTATATTTATTGCTTCGCTGGGAGTATCTTTTTTCTTAGCATAGTATCACTTCATCCTCACAATCTGCAATGAAATTCTTCGAAAATTCCCTTCTTTCTTCTCTTTTTGAGAATTTTGATGTTGCTTGTACTGTTTTCTTTTTCCACTTAAAATTGGATGAGTAATGTGATTCCACTTAAAATACAATTGAACTACATATGAATCATATTATGTGCAGGCGGCCGCAGTTAGCATGTAAATTATAATTGGGGCTTAATTAGGAATTATAAATTTATAGGCAGAATTTATCAATTTAAAAATTAAAATTATTAATCTATACATAAATATTAATTAAATTATAAATTAAGATTATTTTAAATAAAATTAAAATGATCCACATGGGATGTTACATTGATTGATTTTCCTTTTTTAATATTTTTTTTATGTATTGTGTATAATTTTTTATTAAATTACATTATTTAATACATTACAGGTAACAAAATTGTTGAAAAAACTATAAAAGAAATAAAATTATAACGCAATAACACCTAAAATGTAATAAAATTTGTGTTTTTATTAAATTTAAAGTAAAAGATATATAATTTACATGTAAAAGTATACAATTTTCAAACTACAAAATTGAACGAGTAAACTAAACTTAACAATTTTATTAGTACTTCATTTATAGCTAATATCAAATTTGAATTTTAAAAAATAAAAGAATAAAAATATTGAAAAATCGTCGATTTTAGAAGATTAACAGGTAAGTTTTGGTCTGGCGATTCAGCCCGATGATTAACCGCCGATTTTCAATTTCATATTTTCGTGCCCAGAACCGGCCATAATATTTCACAGTTCTGATTTTGATTATAGTCCATAATCAACAGTTCAGGACCCGAACCGTTAATGACGAATCGATTTCAGGTCGATTCATTCAGGTTCCGATTAGCCCTGGACTGCCACTGCATGGGAGAGCACCTTTCCTTTCCAAACATCAAATTATGAATAATAAATTGGGATTCAAACACATGATAAACGTCGCTTTAAAAAACAAAGCAATGGTCAAGGACTCGAGGGCATCCAAGTTTGACTAGAAAATAGTTAGAGCAAAAAGATTGTCTTGCATGATAAGAGTTAGGCAACCAAATGTAGCCACGTAACAATTCTCTCCAATTAAATTAACACATCATTTTAAGTATAATTGTCGCTCATATTTCCCGGTCTTTTCATTTATAAAAAACTGGTGGTTGTATTTCCTATGATGACGATTAATTTATAGAAGAAATGAACAACTATTAATATATGGAGCTATAATTAGCACAGAACAAACGCATAACATACAACCAATAAAACCAGAGATACACATCTTAATTTAAGTGACTATCTTATTAGTAGTATATAATTAATTAATTAAGTCTTCATTATATTATTGATCATGTCCAAAGGGGGTCCCCCACCCCCAGTATTCCTTCATCATCAAGAGAAGGTTGTTGTGTTTTGCAAAATTGATTTTGCAAAATTGCATTGTGGCATTGCAGGTTGAGTATTTGAGCATGCGCTGTGGCTAGTTGGATCTGAAGGTGGTCGATCTGCTTCTGGAGATGACAAATGGCGCCCGCACAGCCGTAGATGGGATCCCTTAACCTAGCGTTTGCTTCGTACACCATGCTGTTCACTGCATCTGCCCTTTCACCTTCTCCAACTTCCTAAAATAATCATTTTTCAAAAATATCATTTTTATACTGCAAAACATACTTTTCATGTTTATCACGAGTTGAAGCCATTTTTAATTCAAGATTGCATAACATTACAACAAATTAACATGTATAATTGTCAATATATAGAACTCATTGAGAATGCTATCTTTCGTGTGTAACGTATATTGATTTATCCTGTAATGTTCCTAATAGTGACATGATTTTTGACAAATAGTGACACTCATAAATGCCACTACATAAAATTGTGATATGTTGAATTAGATAGTATTATGTGTGTCACAAAAATAAAGACATGACGCTAAATTAATTTAAGAGCTTAATTGTTAAAACATGATCGTAACTTTCGGTGTTTTCAAAAATATGACTACATGTTACGAAATTTGAAAATGAGAACTATATGTTAAAGAATTTTAAAATGATAACTATAACTTCCATTTTTTACATTTACACTCCTATAAACGAGGACATATAGTAGTGTAAATGAGGACATATAGTAGTGCAAATGTAAAAAATGGAAGTTATAGTCATCTTTTTCAAATTTCGTAACATATAGTCCACATTTTCAAATTCCGTAATATATAGTCCTATTTTTATGGAATATTGAAAGCTACAGTTCTGTTTTAACAATTAGCTCAATTTAATGACATTTGAAGGTGTAACTATTTTTATGACATATAAAAGTGTAGTTATCTTTGTGACATATGAAAATGTAAGTATTTTTAATGAAAATATATACTCCCTCCGTCCACGAAATGAGTACCCATATTTCCTTTTTCGTCCGTCCACGAAATGAGTACCCATTTCCCTTTTTGGCAAGTGTACCCCACCCATCTCTTTAATTAATACACTCAAAAAGTGGGACCCTTACATTATTTACACTACACTCCATACATTTCTTAAAACCCGTGCCGTCCACAAATGGGTACTCATTTCGTGGACGGAGGGAGTATTATAATTAGTTCTTCAAAAAAAATAAATTTATTAATAATATAGTAATATAATTATATTTATATATATGTGTGTGCTAATTTGTGTGATACTCTCTCTCTCTCTCTCACACACACACACACACACATCCCGAGCAAAAATGAATTGTGACATCTATGTGTAACAATAATATTTTGTGATAGTTTTAGATATCACAAAATTTGTTACAATTTTAAATGTAACAAAATTTAATTACATTTTTATGTGTAACTAAAATATATAGATACATGTGTGAGTGTAGCTAAACTTTATTACACTTAAAGAAGTAACAAATTTGATGACATATCTCTTGATGTCACTTGTGTCACTATTAGACAATTTTATTGTAGTGATATTAATTCATTCGTTAAAGCAAACGGTTTCATTCATAGATTTATAATTGGTTTTTTCGTAAACTTATACTCCCTCCGTCCCACGAATCTTGACACGTTTGGTTTCGACACGAGAATTAAGGAGTTGTAGATTAGTGTTTTAGGTGTGTAGGTAACTAAAGTATAAAAGTGATAAAGTAGGAGATAGAAGATAATAAAATGATAAAGTAAGAAAGAGAATGCGATAAAGTAGAAGAGAGAAGATAATAATTGTTACTATATTTAGAAATGTGTCAAGATTCGTAGGACGGTCCAAAAAGGAATACGTGTCAAGATTCGTGGGACTGGAGGAAGTATTAGCTTATTCGTTGTTATCATTTTACATGATAAGTTTAAGTAAATTAATACTCTCTCCGTCCACCAAAAATGGGGCACATTCCCTGGGCACATGTTTTAATAAAATTGGTGGTTAGTGGACAAAGAGTTCCACCATTATTTAAAATAAGTGGTTGAGATTAAATTAAAGTTGGTTTTTTTGTAAATAAGGGGTATTGATAAGGATAAAATATAAGGAAAAGTGATGGGTCCATGTCTTAAAAGGGAAAATACCCTATTTTTTGTGGACGTCGAATATAGTAATTGTGTCCCATTTTTTATAACTAGAGGGAGTATCAGTTAGGATTTGAACATTCGAATTTATTCTCATTTATCAGCACGTTTATTTGACCATTAATTGTTATATATGTGTGTTGTGTGTGTGTTGTAGTCGTTTTTCCAAATATAGTACATGATTTTTTTTGTCTTTTATCTGAAATAAAGAGTTGAATTTTGGGTTAATTTTACTGTTTGATGGTAAGCTTTTAAAGAAATCTTGTCATTTTATTAGTTGGGTGCCAACTCCCATTGACCACTACATATTCCTTTCAACCTTGGATGTATTGTGGATATATACCATACCATATTATATACTCGTATTAAGCAGTTTATAGAATTTGTTTAAGCAAATTTTAGCCAACTAGGAATATCTCTTATTTCCTCATGAAGTCATTATTTCTAAGTAGTCCAGACCCTTAATGGAAAAAATGTACTTTAAATGAGATTTCGTATTAAGCTCGACAAAGAAAAGAAAATTAGTTAACTAGATTATAAATTAAGAGGTGGTCTTAGGGTGCAATCGGATTGCACCTTAACTCGCATCCTGACCCAAACTGTGTAAATGACACTGTTTATATATAATTGACACTATTCGAATTAGAATGTGAATTCGAGTCAAAATGCGGGTTAGGATGCGGAATTAGGGTGTAATCGGTTGCATCCAAGTTTTTATAATAAATTAATAATGTAAAATTTATAATATAATAATTAACCGTTCAAACACAAATTACGTAAAATTCTCTGTTTTATATAGTAACTCGATTTTTTCGTATTTTACCACCAAATATGCCCACGTATACATCATTGTAACGTTGCATTAAAATTAATACTATAAGCGATTAATTGAAAAACCAAATGGGATCGTCAACATATGAAAATAAACTACATGACCCAGGTCAAGTGATAAAAAAGTTAAAGCACTCAAATACTATCTTTTGTGAGAAATCTCGAACTCTTGGGTTCAATCTGTACAGTTATTTTTTCACTTTTATATGATACGTGCGGACATAACATAGTTAACGCCATATAATATAGTTCCAAATTATCACCATAACTCAGTTTTTCGTCGAACATACAATTCAAACATAGTGTAATTAAGATATTTCGTGAATTTATAAGATATATAGTTTAATTTTGATCACTAGCTTATAAGTTATTAAAGTATTTGAATAATTGAGCTTATAAGTTATACATAGAGAATTTTTTTAAAAGTATTTGAATAATTGAGCTTATAAGTTAGAGAGAAAATTTTAAAGTGTTTGAATAATTGAGTTTATAAGTTAGAGAAATTTTTTTTTGCTAGAGAGTGAAAATTAAAAATGGACAAATTTAAAAGGGTATACGATGAAAGTAACTAAATTATATAAGTTGTTTAAGAGCTTATTTTGTCGTCAAACACTTTAAAGAAACTTATTCTAAATAGCTTGTAAGTTCAGCCAAACACCCTCTAAATCGAGCTAACTAAGGACTTAAAACTACAGACTTTTTTTTTTTTTTTTTTGTAGCCATAATTATTCATGACTGTGCATATATAGAATATCTCGATCAAGAAAAATTTAACGGGATACAATCTCATGACCTTTTAGCCAACTTTATGGACAAAGATTCCTCCCATCAATAAGTTGGGAATTCTATAGGTGAATGTGGGTGGATGGGTGTGAGTGAAAATTCTAATAAAAAAAAGCTAGCTATAGATAATTAAATTATCAATAGGTTTACCTGCAACAGCTTAATAATGTTGCTGGCTCCGAAAATCCGGTGAGCAATGGCGAACTTGAGAGGTTCATCGGGAGGGAAGTAGGGCGCCAGCATGCATTTCTCAACGCAGCGGCGGCGGAGGGTCTTGCAAGCAGCGCACAGAGTGAGGATCGCTGACGAAGCTGGCAATGTCAGAGACGGCCAATGTCCCGCCTCTAGGACCACCGTGGCGGCGGCGGAGGTGGTGGTGGGCTGATGCATTGGCCTTGGAAATTTGAAGAGTAATGTATAATAATGTAGAGTAGAGGATTATTTATAGAGTATATGTTGCCATTATCTCTTAAAAAAATTATTATTGGGATAGCATGAATTAGTTTTTATTTATATGATTGGATGAAAGATGCTTTAATATCTAAAAGTTGAAAAGGAGGTTTCCTTTATCTATTTGGGCATGTAGCTAAGAGAGACAAACTTCACCTTAGTACAATTAAGAAATATGTAACCAAATCGATAACTAAAATATTTTTTAGTGATATTTTATAAATATTAGTGCAAGTACATTTTTTTTACCGCATGATATATTGCTTTGACGTTGCATGTAGTTGGTAGGGTTGAGGACTTTGTTTTTTTAGAGTATATATATATATATATATATATATATATATAAGATGTTTAAGCTTATAAGTTGTTTAATTTATTTTGCCAAATATTTTTTCAAGAGATTATAAATTTATAAATAACTTATAAGTTGTTTTAAGAAATTCATAAGTTTAGCCGCCAAATACTCACTAGAAATCAATAAGAGATCGCGGTGTGCATGACCTAGTAATTAATAATGTAGTCTTGTACTTATTCTGCCATATCTCCATATACTAAGAGCATCTGCAGCGCGGAGGGCGAAGGGAGCCTCGATCCGCGCCGAAGGAGACGGGCGTGCGCTGGAGACGCGGCCAGGTCGAGCGCTGGACCCGGAATTTGCTGCTATTTTAGATCCGAGGTGTAAGATGACGGTCATTGAGTATTGTTTTCCCAAGATGTATTCCAAAGAAGAAGCTCGTGAAAAAATCAAGAAAGTGAGGGATGCATTATATGAGCTGTATGATGAATATGTGGCAGACATGTATTCTGATATTTCTACACAAAGTGGGCAAATCATTGACAATACCAATCGCACAAGTGGAGTTCAAGAAGCTTCGGGTTGGTCCGAGTTCATTCAACATGTGAAATATGCTCAAACTAGTAAGCCACAACAGTCAGAGTTGAGCAACTACTTGGAAGAGGGATGTCATATTTGTGAAGATATGTCAACTCCATTTGATGCTTTAGAATGGTGGATAACGAGTGCATTGAAGTATCGTATATTATCTAAAATGGCTCATGATATACTAGCTATTCCCGTATCAACTGTGGCATCAGAAGCTACTTTTAGCGCAGGGGGTCGAGTTATTGATACATATCGAGCCTCATTGAATGCCGATACAGTGCAAACATTAATTTGTGGAGGAGATTGGTGTCGTAGTCTTCATGGTGTGAAGAGAAAGAACAAAGTAAGTTATGTTCTTACTATTTTATGGTTTCTTAAATTTATTTTAACTTAAATTGATTGTCTTATTTTATGTTACAGAGTGAGAAGAAACCTTTGGAGATTATGCTACCCACTTCTTGAAAGTAAGATATATGTTCGTTTTTATGGAGATTTCAATATCTCTTGTTGGTTTGCTTCTCCACTGTTTTGGGGAATTCATACAGTTGAATAATATCTCTTATATTATTGGTTTGCTTCTTACTGTTTTATAGTTGAATTGCTAATATTTCTTCTTACTGTTTTACAGTTGAATTGCTGGTGGTTATATACACTTATCCATTTAAAAAGTAGTTATTTGCTTTGTTTTTGTTTCATGTATCTGGAAAGGGTCTTCTTCATATGTCTTGTTATTTGTTAATTGATGTTCTTTATATTTTTTTTTTGTATGCAGCCCCTAACACGGTGTTCGACTGTTGGTATTGGAGAGACGACTTCATGTTGTAGGCTTGTGGCACTATCTATAAGAAGAAGCTGCAAATTTATGTTTTTATGTTGTATTTCGTATTTTCATTCAAGACTTGTTAGTTGTTACTTTTTTATGTTATATTTCATATTTTCATTCTAGACTTCTTATATGCAGCCTTTTTCATGCTTTCGTAATGGAATGATTTGTAATGTTATTCAATTTGGTAAAGTATGTATGAGGCGAGCTTAAACGAGCACGAGCTCACCGAGTTTAAACGAGTTCGAGCCTAACGAACTTAAACGAGCTCGAGCTCGAGCTCAAACTCGAGCAAGAATCAACAATCGAGCTTAACCGAGTCGAGCTCGAGCTTACAAATATGGCAACGAGTCGAGCTCGAGCTCAGAAAAATCAAGCTCGGTCGAGTCGAGCTCGAGCTCGAGCTTCATGAAAACAGGCGAGTTCGAGTTTGAGCATAGCGATACTCGACTCGACTCGGCTCATTTACACCCCTACCCGGGGCGAAGGCTGAAAAATTGATTTGCGTGGAAGCCACGCGCGTGAAATAAAAAAAAATTGAAGAGCGATGGTGAAATTTGCAGAGCGGCTGGGTGGGGAAGTTGGGGAAGAAGGAAGGGAAAAAAGGCTGGGTGGGGTGGGGTGGGGTGGGGTCGGTAGGGTTTCAATTTTTTTTTTCTTTTAAAATCCTATTTATTTTAGTTAATGTAATATTGAATATTTCAATTTTTAAAATCCTATATTTTATTTATGTATTTTTTATTATTTAAATTATGTAATATTTTTTTATTGTAATGTTGGAATTTTATTTTTAATAAAAATTTGAAATTTTAAAATTAAAGTGTAGAATTGGGGATTTTATTTTAAAATTGGACTTGAAGGAGCACATTTGGTCTCGTTTTGGTCCGATTGAGCCCTAGAAAATTATTGTAATTTTTTTTTATTATTATTGTATTTAAATTATGTCTTTAAATTATTGTAATGTAGAATTTTAATTTTAATAAAATATGAATTTTAAAAATAAAAGTGTAGAAATATGAATTTTGTGGAAATGGGGATCTAAGCACCCACCTAAGACACAATGCATTGGAGAGGGGTGTGTCTTAGGTGGGGCCCACTCCTAAGACACCCCTCTAAGCAACAAGCATTGTGGATTCTCTAAGTGATCGGCATTAGTTAATTGATGTATCATTTGCATTAAGCATCCTATATCCTTTCGTCTAAGAGCAACTCCAATGCTTGTGTCTTAGAGGAGTGTCTTAGGAGTGGGCCCCACCTAAGACACACCCCTCTCCAATGCATTGTGTCTTAGGTGGGTGCTTAAATCCTCATTTCCACAAAATTCATATTTCTACACTTTTATTTTAAAATTTCTAATTTCATTAAAAATAAAATTGAACATTACAATAATTAAAATAAAATTAAAAACATAATTAAAATACGATAATAAAATAAAAAATAACATAATTTCCTAATTTAAATAAGCCCTCGACGCTTGAGCACTTCTTGGACTAGGTGGTTATGCAAGGCCAATTGTGCATCCGTCATACCCGTCGTGTCCTTGTTCAAGAGCTTCATATCCATCTCCTCCCGTTTCATCTCGGCTTGCATTTTTTTGACCTCGGCGATTTCCCCCATTTTGAGAGCATGCTCCCTCATGCTTTCGGCCACCTTCTCGAGGGCGTCGGAGAACGCCGATCCTCCTCCCGAAGACCCTTCTCCCTTCTTCGCCTTGCCCTTGTCTCGCTTTGCCGCTTTTTGGCCTTGGGGTCTCGCCGGCTCCGAAGAAGTAGTGGTTGCTCCACCATCGGAGCCCTTCGACTTTTTTGACGGAGTGGACATCCCCGGCTTGCGACGTGAATCTTTGGCATTCAAGAAGCACTTTCCAAGCTTTGACGTAGAAGAATTGCTTCTTGAAATTCGCCTCGAACATCGTCTGGGCTTGTTGGAAGATTTGATCGTCGCTCATACCACTCCCCCAATTGTCCTTGCAAGTGTTGTAGAAGCCCTCGAAGAATTTTGTCTCCTTTTGGACACGGGCGAAGTGGGACTTGAGATGGTCCGGCTTTCGCGGCGGCGCTCCCGACGTATTGATAACGCGTTGAACTTCTCGGCGATTGCTCCCCAATATTGGAGCAACTTTTGGGAGGTCCCCAAAACAGGATTGTGGGTTGCCTCCGCCCATAATATTGTCACGAGCTCGGACTCCTCGCTAGAATATGCAGCGTGGGTGCCCTTGGCTTTCGGCTTCACCTCCTCCGGCTCTTCTTGAACGTTGGCGTTCGCCGCCAGCGTAGGAACATTTCCCGTAGCCAAGACATTGGAGGCTTGTGAAAATGGAGCAAACCCCATCATTGGAAGCCTCGATCCGCCTTGTTGCTCGAGGTATTCATCGAATTCACGATCCATCTTTGGAAATGTAGAAGAGAGAATTGTTGTTGGGAGAGAATTGTAGTTGAAGATATTGGTGAATTTGAAAGAGTGAAAGAGTGGTATTTATAGAAGGGGAAAATTAAAAAAAAAAAAAAGAAAAGAAATTCAAAACAGCCGTTGATAAACAACGGTCAAATTTTATATATAAAAAAAAATTAACCAACGGTCGAATTTAAATTCAAAATTAACTTCAAAATTAACGATTTTTGATTTTTTTTTAAAAAAAATTGGGCGCATCCTTCGGACGCGCCATACTCCCTCATGCCTCGCCCCGGGTCCAGCCTTCGACCTCGCCTCGCATCTGGCCGCGTCTCCAGCACGCAGCCGTCTCCTTCGACGCGGATCGACCTCGGCTTCGACACAGGCGCTGCAGTTGCTCTAATATAACTCGCAAGTTAACTAATTTGTTTTAATTGCTTTGACTTAGGGCTGACATGACTTAAGATCAGTTAGGATTTTATCAACATCACTATATATTGGTCAATCATCTTCAGTAATTTGCTTCGCTCAATGTGCCAAATGTCTTATGTTCGAGTTCAGCGTCACACATAATTATGTCATCATAATATATAATCAGATACCTATAGAAAATAATTCTAACAATTTCTATATCCAAATTCAGTCATGCTCATATAAATCAGATAGTTAAAATTAAATATACAATATTTAAAATATTATAGCCTAAGACAAGACACAAGACGACGTCATTTTGTGTCATCATTTAAAAAAAATCTATATTGGATTAATTAAAAAGTCAACTTATTTATTACATTTTCAAACAAATAAACGTAGAATCACCTTTCTATACTGGATTAATTCAAAAGTCGACTTATTTGACACATTTTCAAACAAATAAGCATGGCATCACACTCGAATACATCGATGTATCTTTGCTACTTGAATCAACTATTTACTATTTGTTTGAAAAAATATTAAATAAGTCAGCTTTTTAATTAGTCCAACATGGAATATTATTTAAATGACGTTGTTTTCCATCATGTTATTTAAAAAGTAATAACAAAAAATTACCTAGTAGCATCTGACGAGCCACATGAAACTTTCGAGGGTGGTCGAAAAATGAACGCATGCATGACACTTTTTATATGAAAGCTGATAGTTTGGTATTTAAATAAATATTTCTTATAGTTGAGGACATTTTTTATAAAGAGGATACTTTGGAGTTTAAAGTGATATTTATTTTTGTACCATGCCATTTAAAAATTAAAATTAAAATTAACATTGTGGTATCCCAACGAGACATGTCAAGATTTCAGGGGCCAAAAAATGACTGCGAGACATTAAATATAAAGTTCATAGTTAGGGTTGGGGTTTAAATAAATATTTCCTATAATTCGAGACATTTATAATAAAATGGATATAGTTTAGGGTTTAACATGATTTTTAATCTTTAAATTAAATAGAGATGATCAATGCTTTGTATCCCGGATTTTTAATTTTTCCAGAAATTGTTACCAAATTTTATTTTTATTTAATAACTCTCAACTTTCATCGTTTTCTAATTAATGGCACTTAAACAAAATCCAACGACGGAAAGAAGAGTCATGTCGCCAAATTCTAAGTGGATTTTTTTTCCACCTCACTCAAAACGACGTTGTTTCACCTAAGAATTCGGTGAGGTGACTTATCATTCCGTTGTCCGATATTGTAAAGCGGAATAATTCTTGAAAAACATTGAAAGTTAAATATTTTTTAAAATAGAAATTAAAAGTTAAAGATATTTTTTTTAAAAAAAGAAGCTAAAAGTTAAGGGCACAAAATAATTAACTCAATTCAATATGATTATACTTCCTCCGTTTTTTATAAGTGTCTCATTTAGCTCATTTTTTTGTATCTCAATAAGTGTCTCATTTCAAAATTTGAGATTTTATCCTTATTTAATACTTGTATGAATATAATAATTAGTTGTATATATACATTTATTATGATAATTACTAAGGTTACAAATGTAAAATATCTTATTTTATTGGTATGTGTATTTTGACAGCTGGAGACACTTAGTAAAAACGGAGGGAGTATGTCACTATTGTTGTTTGAATCATAAATTTAATGTATGTATTAATTTGATATGAGTTAGATTGAATTACTATGACATATTTATTGAACAACTAATTATTTACTGTGAAATAATACTAGTATAAATTAGCTAGGATTTGCTAAATTTATAGAAGAGGTGGTCTTGGGTACACTTGGGTGTACCGTACAATCGGGTTATAACTTCACTTAACCTGTACCCTGATTTGAACCCATATCCGACCAACCCACATAAATAATATTATTCTGGGTACGGGTCAACCCAGTTGTACGGTACACCCAGGTGTACCCAAGATTTTGTGTTTATTTTTAGAACTCCTCTATGTTTAGTTTTCTAGAATAATAATAATAATAATAATAATAATATATTAACACTTATATATATATATATATATATATATATATATATATATATATATATATAGGGGAAAGTTCTATGGAAACACAAAGATAGATGGAGAAAGGAGACATCATCTCATTCGTTGAAATTATTGAATCGGATGGTTGTGATCAAATATGAATATATGCTGTATTATATATGCCAAAGGATATATTTGTATTTTCCTTATCACTGTAACCGTAGGTTACTTGAATTACTCATAAGCAAATCTTCTGTTATTATGGAAGATTTGTTACTTTGATACGTTAGATATTCCAACCATTTGATATCATATCAAATATTTCTGTAACGATGGAATTCCAAACCTATAGTATTTTCGTTCACCATTGAAGCAAAAAATCAGAACTTACAACTTTATCATGAACCTTGAAGGTACGTAAATGATCTTGGACTTTAATGATTTGAATTGGATTAAATACATAGTATTTGTTACTTGTGTTTTTATGAATATTGCAGTGAACTATGGATCTGAATGTGCTTTTACATTCAATTCATCATCTCTTATTTCCTCGGAAGAACTAAGACAAATTTACAATGAAGGAATCGAGCCAAGGCAAGAAAACTTAGATTCAATTCGACATCTCCGAGCCGGAGATGGACGCAACCTTCCAGCTCATCCAACTAAGCGGCGACTCGGCGGGACCGCCGCCAGGACGGTGGAGCAAAGCGTGGAGGAAAGCATCGACGATTCAAACGAGATATCGTCGCATGCGAAAGCTGTAGAGCTCGACGCTCTCCCGCGGAAGAGAAAGCGGTTTCAATTGATCGATGATATTTACAGCAAAAAACAATACTAGTAATTTTGAACACCAACTAACCTCTCGTAACGCTGCCGCCTCAGATCTCTCCTCTCCTGGGTTTGAAATCTGGACGTCCTCTCCTCTCCCACTGCCGCCTCAGATCTCTCCAGCGACCGTGCCGCCCTCCTCGCCCTCCAGTCGACAGTGGGGGGCGCACCCTCTTCTAGAACACAATCGCCAGCTACTCCTGTGATGGCACGGCTCAGTAGCAACATTGATTTCTCGACATAGCAACCGGCCGACTTATGGCATTCGTTTCTCGTTCTCCCTACGACGAAAAGGGACCGAGAAACCACCGTCATGTAGCCCGATCTACCTCGCACAAGGACAACCATGCCGTAGACCTTCACGGCTAAACACCATCGCGAAACGACGATCGAAAAACCCCCAGCGAACAGCTTTTATTCTTGCTCACATAGACGAAAGTGAGTCGAAGCCTTTGTTTCGATGAAGTCCTGTTTCTCAAAAATCTTGGAAATTTTGTGGGGTATAGATAGGATTGTGGTGAACATTCATGAAAATTTTCAAGTCATCTGAATTTCATTTACTACCCTTTTAAAATTCAAGACTTCCACTGCCAGTTTCTGTTGGAACTTTCGTATGGCAGACACTTAAGTCATCTCTTTCAGTAACCATCTGTCGAGATTTACTTCTCAACTTTTTATGGTGTGAAGATATATGTGTTAGATATACACATATAAAATTTGAGATCATTTCGACAACATTTACTTATTTTCAAAAATCCGAACTTCAGGTTGCCTGAAACTGCCAAATCTAGTAAACAGTGGGAAAATGGTCATATCTCTTAAACTACTTGGAGTTTTTCAACATACATTCGAGTCCAGATGAGTTCTGAGTAAAAGCAATAAGAGATGGTATGTTCGTATAAAAACAAATGAACATACTAATGTTCGTAGATATGTTCGTACAAAAACAAATGAACATACTAATGTTCGTATAAAAATAAATAAACATACTAATATTCATTGATATGTTCGTTGAAATAGATCAGGTCCCTGGGAAGAGAGGAAGGCCGTGGTGGCTGAGTTCGAGAGGGAGAGAGATCTGAATGTGGGTATGTGAGAGGGAGATGGTATGTTCGTATAAAAAATAAATGAACATACTAATGTTCGTCGATATATTTGTATAAAAACAAATGAACATACTAATGTTCGTATAAAAACAAATGAACATACTAATGTTCATTGATATGTTCGTTGTAATAGAAAATGAATATACAAATGAACATACTAATGAAACCTACAATTTTGATCCATCCTATCAGATTGAATCCCACCAGAATAGAAGATGAGGAATTCACGTGATTTGCTGAACATACTAAATTCGTTGAAATGGAGTATTACTTATTTGTCCTTCAGCAGCCAAATATAAGCAATTTAACAATATTTAATTACACGAAAATTAATATCATGAAATTATATTGACCCTTGATTTAGATTGACCCAATGATCATGATATGGTCTTTATTCTCTATCTAAGTAAGTGGTTGCCATGGAATCACACCCTATATATATATATATATATATATATATAGGGGAAAGTTCAACAAGAACACAAATATATGCAAACTCTAGAGTCACAATCTCGTTCGTTGATTTGGTGAAATCTGACGGTAGTCCATCATCCAGATTTCATGCGGCCTTATATACTGAAAAGGTTAAGTTGGTATTTTCATATATTGTGTAACCGTAACTCACCCACATTTTGCGTAATCAAATCTTTTATTTTATGGTAGATTTGTTTGGCTTATACGTTAGAGAATTCGTTCATTAAACGAATATTTCATAGTCTGTAGCGTCTTTGTTTCCCCCTTTAATACCTTCGTCTTCCATTGTCCGAAACTTTAACATGATAGGCTCAATTTTATATCATAACTTTGAGTGTGAATTTTAGATATTTTATGCCCGGGTTTCAAAATGTGTTCACGAGGTACAACATTAACATAAATTAATAACTCTTGATAAATGATTTTTTTCCTTTTTTTTTTTACAATTCCAACGTAACCACCTACTTTGATGAACTTGGACATTTATTTGTTTCGAACATAATGTCTTAGTATATTGAACTTGTCTAATGCAGATAAGATAACAAACATACACACCATAGGTTTTTAGTTGAACATGAACGTTTTCTATATCGAACTTATTACGTCACTATATCGAACTTTCGCCCATATGCACATTTCCAGGTTCTAATATATTGTGATCAGGTACCGAATTATGTTTCAGAGATACACTGTTAAGGTGGATTATTAACTCTTGTTAAACTATTTTAAATTTTTACTGAAGATTGATTATTAGATCGTATTGAACCTAATATAAACAAAATGTATAATCAATGATTTATCTTACTTCAATCAGCTCAAGATTTGTTACCTTCACCCATCCACCAAACATATATTATTTGTAATTTTCGGAAACATCAACATGAATGTCCCCGTCGACAGATTTAATTTGATATCTTAACTTTATGTGTGCATTTTAAATATTTTATGCTCGGATTTCAAGTTACGTTTCCAAACTACACGATTAAGATTAATTATAAATTCTTGAAATATGACTATAATTTTTTTAGTCTATAATATTCCGAACTTAATCACTTATCATAATGAACCTTATCATTTCTTGTACTGAAATTACTATACGTTAATATTTTGAAGTTGTGCTCTGGAAATACTTATTATTAAAATAGGATTATATTAAAAAGAAAGAGAGAAAAAAACCTAAACCCTTGAAAGCACAGAGAGCAAACTAAGGGCCGAGCCTCGTTAAAACCTCAGCGAGAGGAAAAAGAGTACTCGTCTACAAACAAAGTGTTAAGAAGCTGAAATAGGATCATCTCAGAAGCTCCGGCCGTACCATCGCCCCTAGAAAAACCCGGCTTCACAACAAAAAAGAAGGGTCTGTTGAATGTACTATAACAAACATACACTTTGAATTCTATCTTATTTTAAATATTAGTTATTGTTGAATGTTTTAAATTTTTTTTACGAGGTTTTGATATTCTGAACGTACTCACTTATTGTAATGAACCTGATCGTTTTCTATATCGAACTTATTAGGTTACTATATGGAACTTATAAACTTGTTTTGACATCATAACGTTGTATGTGCATTTTAAATATTTTTTGCTCGGATGTCAATTTATGTTTTCGAACTATACGATTAAGATCAAATATTAAATCTTGTCATTTGATTTTAATTTTTTTTTTCGCGTTACAAATATTCCGAACCTAAACACTTATTATAATGAACAAAATCATTTTTTGTATTGAATTTAATTTGTTAATATTATGAGCTTGTGCTCTGAATTTTTTTAACAAACATACACTCTTGAATTCTATATGAGTTTACTTATTAATTATTGGTAAATGTTTTTTAATTTTTTTAGATGTCTTAATATTATGACGTAAACACTTATTTTAATGAACCCGAGCGTTTTCTATATCGAACTTATTACGTAAATATATAAAATTTGTCTCCATCTGCGAGTTTCTGACCCAATATTTTATAAGCGGCAATCCGAAATTTGTTTATGACATAACATTATGAAAAATGTATTACAATTCAAGTTCAATACTTCATAATATATTAGTACATATTACATGACAGAACATGAATATTCAACGTTTGAAAATAGTGTATAATATGGGACACATCGCACACAACAGTATTTATTAATGATAATGAAAGTATATGAACAATTTTTAATTGCTTGAACTATCTTCGCCGACAATCACCGTCACTAACCTGGAGTAGATGGCAGCTATATGATGTGAGTTTTAGATGATTGTCGGTAACTTCCATGAACATGTTTGGAAAAAGTGATGAATGACTGTAAATTGTTTAACGGCGACTGCAGAAATTGTTGAACGCACTTTCGACGGCGGAAGTAGCATAAATACTCAATAACCTAACATCCCTCGCGATAATATCAATAAGAATCGCCTAGCTATAATCCAAATCCATCAAACCGAACGAAAATCTCATACTGATTCGGAAGGTGCGGAATTGATGGGATTCTATAATTCTTTCCAAATTATGTTCATTGTATTATTACTTTATTGACCCTGCAAACGTCAGATTCATTAAATTGATATTAAAAATGATTATGAAAATGAATATAGGATGCAATCTGGTCCATTGATTGATGTTGATCCAACGAACCATATTATGACTTAATACTCTATATAGGGAGGTGTTCTTATAGAATGAAACCCTATATATATATATATATATATATATATATATGTATGTATATGTGTGTGTGTGTATTTAATCTAATTGTGAAACTTTGGAACTAATCTAGTCCATAGATTAATGAAGATCAACGGTTCATATCTAAACATATATCTAATTGCTGCAAACTGAATAAAAATTCGCATAGTAATAGATAGGGGTAATTTAGTGAACAAAAGATTCTTTTAATTTTGGCAGATACATCAAATCCCTGAATTACCGTTCAATCATTTAATTACTTAATACCTTTTCACCTAGCAGTCAATTTCTACTTCACCCACCGCCGTCTTCGTCACTTTCAACCCTAGTGTATGCGATTTCCGGCGTCTTCAACCATTGAACAGGTTTTTTGTTTTTTTGTTTTTTTTTTGTGTTTCGTTGTTCATCCATCACATGAAACTCGATAATAATCCATCATATTCTCCATTTGATACAGTAATCTATATCTGCTGCGTCGTCTGCTCTGAACTGGTATGTTCTCAAGTTTTTTTTTGTTGTTCATCTGTTTTTCACTTCCATGATGAGACGTTGTCACCAATAATGTTCTTCCTGAACACAAGTGAAGTTATTTCGAACTTTTTTTGTGCGAACTTTACCTGATCTGCATATTATTTGGAAAATATTTGAAGGTAGGACTTTGTTCATTTGTAGAAAAAAATATATGTTAGGACAATCATCGTTTTACACTTTGGTACTATTTGTTTCATTGCGAACTCAGTGGTCCCCCGTTGGTGTACAGTATATTTTTCTTCCATTTTCCTCCTTTTGGTACCAGTGGACCTTTTTCCTAAAACAAATTAATTGAAAGCGAACAAACGAGAAAAGTGCTTGAAGAACATTCTACGTACGAATTTTTTTTTTTGGATTGGAGCCCACCGATGATAGTTTATTGGGATTACTGTCACACCCCAATTCTTGAATGAATAAATATAATCGAGATGCAACTAATTCATAGAAATAAACAAGGAAAATACCTTGTTAAAACCCGAAATAGGATAGAAAGTCGGGCTATGCCCCTTTGGATCACAAGTTTTGTTTCATGCTTCTGACAACCGACATTCATTGGCCTAAATTTAGTAGTGAAAAGTCTAAGCTCGATCAAGTATATCGTTTGAAATTTAACATGAAGATCTTAAGTTGGGAAAACAAAAGACTGATATAAGTAATTGCTACAGCGGAAGTCTAACATATGAATTTATCTCTAGGTTCAGCTCCGTCCCGTCAGCACCGGCCAGCCAACCTGAAAACATTTGAAAGTATTTTTGGGCTAAGTACTAATGTACTTAGTGGGCATGCATTTTCTGAAACATCTCATATTTTAATAAAGACAGTTTATCCAATTGAACTTGACATGACTTAGAAGGTTTTAAATTGAAAGGACTTCTAAGCATGTTAAAATAATTTCTTTCATTTGTGCGCACATGTCACACTCTCTTTCCGTTACTCGCTGTGATCCCGGACCTTTTAGCCACCGACGGATCCATTACTCCTGCTTTACTTGGACTGAGGGCGTAACCCAGCCAAGCTCCCATTTGGGACCCAATGCTCCGGAACACATCCCGTCGAGCACCCTTATAACGCCTCATACATGATTAGTGCCCGATGGAGATCAACCCACCAGGTCAGCTAATAGGTGTACACAATTCTCAAATAACGTGTTAGGTCAAGAGAGAACCTCGATCGATTCATTGTTGCGAGCCTTAAACGGAGCAGAGTGCACAAAATATTTTATTGGATAAACAGTTTGCATTTAATAGAATAAACAATTTGCATTTCATTTAAACATTTAGAGCTTAATAACTCAATCATACTTTATACATTTGGAAAGTAAGCCCACCTGGATAGGCAAAGCCTGAAGATCATACACATAAAAACCTGTCTTGGGAAAGCAGCGTTAATCCCCCTGGTCACAAAGCCTACAAGAAATTCTATTCTTAATAGGTCTCGTGAAGCTAACTTAAAGTCTTAGTGGGTGCACTTAACTACTATGATTTATCACGCCGGGTTTTCAAAAATTTAATGAATAATAATTGAAAACTAAAATTCTTGAGTTAAGGACACCAACAATATCCTTACTCGATTTTCTTAAATAATTGGAATTATAAATAAAACCAATTAAATCATAAATACTTTTATTGCAAAATATAATGCAATATCATGTCATGCTTAGCATATAATAAGTAATTTACTTAAAATATGCACATAATAATAATTTAATATTATTATGCAAATCATTCTTTAAATAAATTAATTAAACTAATTATAAAGTCTAATTAATATAAGAAGGCAGCCCATTTTAACAAAACTGTATAGATTCAACTTCAACCAATAAACTGCTTTTACTCCGAACTCGTATGGAGTCGAATTTTATATCAATAGAAACCTCTTTGAGTCTAGTTTAATTGAAAAAAAAAATATGTTGAAAAACTCCAAGTAGTTTAAGAGATATAGCGATTTTCCCATCGTCTACCAGATTCGGCAGTTTCTGCCAACTGAAAGTCCAGATTTTTGAAAAATAGCAAACGTTATCGGAATGACCTAAAATTTTATATGCAGATATCTAACACATATATCTTTATACAATAAAAATTTGAGAGTCAAATATCATCATATGGTTACTGAAATAATTAACCTAATCATCTGTCTCACGACAGTTTCAGCAGATACGGGCAGTAGACTTCTCGAATTTTAAAAGGGTAGTAAACGAAGTTCAAATGACATGAAACTTTGTACGAATATTCACCACACTCCCATCTATACTCTAGAAATTTCCCATAATATAATAGAAACGGGAATGCACGGAAACAAGGGCGTTAACTTACCCCTGTCCAAGTGAGCACTAATGGAAGTTGTTCGCCGGGGTTTTTTTCTGGTCGTCGTTCCGCGATGGTGTTTAGCCGCGAAGGTCTACGACTTAGTTTTCCTCGTGCGAGGTAAATCAGGCTACACAACGGTGGTTTCTCGATCCTTTTTCGTCGTAAGGATAGTGAGAAACGAAGGCCGTAAGTTGGCCGGTTGCTAAGTCGGGAATTCGACGTTGGCCGCCGAAGGATATTGCGGCCTTTGGTCAGGAAAATACAGAGAAGGCTTCGACCTTTCGATTGTTGGGTTTGGTAGCCTGAAGATGGAGGAACGAGTACACGTTCTCGGTTCAGAGCCTAGTGGCCGGTCGGCGAATAAACGGCCCGACGAAGGGAGCTCACTTGAGCTTAAAAGTATGCAAAGTTGTGATTTAAAGCTTGTTGGCTTCACTTTCTCTGCACGGGTGTGGTTCTTGCTAGAGTGGAGTGAGCTGTGTGTTAACTGATATGCTATGTATGGTGATCTTGTTTCTGTTGGAATTTCGTTGCTGGGGTGAGGAATTAGATAAATAAGGGAGATATTTAAGGGAGTAAGGTACTTGCTGCAGTAGAATGCATGGTAGAAAGCGTGGGTGAAGGAGTCAAAAGATACTGCATGGTAGGAAGCGTGGGTGAAGGAGTCAAAAGAGTGGGCGCGCATGGTGAGTGTGAGACGTGAAAATTGAAAAAAAATAACCAAAATCCCTTAATCATAGGGATTTTGGATGACTTGCAGGAGTGGACGCATGGGGGTGAATAGTGTAGCAATTGTAGAGGCATGGTGAAATACAAGCAGCAACATGCGTGCTGTACTTGGCTGTGGTGCAAAGGAGGAGGTTGGTTTGGGCTTTGGTATTTATAGAATATCATTTCAATAAAAACTAAGGCCCAAATAAATATTTGTCAAAGCCCAACACATTTAAATAATTAAAGCCTAACATAGACTTAAATTAAATCATGCACAAATAAATACTAATCATATAGAATAATCACATATTCATATAATTCGATTTATGAAATGCACAAAATTTCAAAAGACTAAATTTTTATAAAGGCTTCTGAAAAGAAATTTTGTTGGAATTTAAAATATAAATCATTTTTCATTTTTCCGGCGTAAATCATCCTAATCTAAGTTTAAAATAAATTCTAAACTTAATATAAATAGGCGGGGTGTTACAATTACATTGATCGATGAATTTGTTAATTTTCGTTTATTTTGGGTTGGATTTTTTTTTGGACCACTGGTCCCTTTTTCGCAAGCCGATGTTCGTATTTATTGTTCGTGGTTTTTAGTCTTTGTTCATTATACTCGTAGTGTTGTTCATTAAAATGTGTAAATGTTCATTGAATGTTGAAATATACGAAATGAATGATATTGTTCGTGGGTCTTAAATTAGAAATAAAATTCATCAAGTGAAATGTTATTATTATACAACCACCAATCATATTTGTAGAAAGATGCGGACGGTGTCGGGCTTCACTGGGAAAAACGCTATGGGGCTAAGCCGTATGTTTTCATAAAATGATGTGTATTTTAAGGAATGACATTACTATATTTTCTGTATACCTGATAATATTTTGACATTACTTTATTTTGTGGCAATTAGCGAGGCCTATTGATCCAGATATACTAATGGAGAACAAGCTACTTGCTGCAAGGGAAAAAGGTTTCACCTGTTTTAATACAATGTCTGATGTGCTGGTTCCTAGAACAAGCTAATTGATTGTATGTTTGCATTCCCAAAATAACAGCCACACGCTGGAGAAACAAAGTTCTTCATAGAGCAAGGCTAATGCGACTATCAAAGCAAAATCCAGGTCCTAAGCAAACATGTAATCATTTGTTTATGAAATATACATTTTATAGATTAAGTTTCTTGACGAAATAATTAGTATATGTATTTTATTGGATAAATAGATGCATGTGGGGAGAAAACTGGTGATGTCCACGTGACATCGGAGCAACCTTCTACTGAGCAAGCTACTGTTCATGAGAATATTGCTGATACGACGACACCGCATAGGAAAAGAACAAGGAGCACGTCAGGGATAACAAAAAAAGGTACATTTTTTAAATTTAATTTTTTTTCATCAAAATATGGATTTGTTCATTTAAAATGGGTTTTGTTCATTGAGTTTGTCCATTTAAAATGGATTTTGTTCATTTAAAAGGTAATCATTTCTTTATGAAATATACATTTTATATATTAAGTTTCCGTTATGACGAAATAATTAGTATATGTATTTTATTGGTTAAATAGATGCATGTGGGGAGAAAACTGCACCAATCCACGTGACATCGGAGCAACCTTCTACTGAGCAAGCTACTGTTCATGAGAATATTGCTGATACGACGACACCGCATAGGAAAAGAACGAGAAGCACGTCAGAGATAACAAAAAAAGGTACATTTTTTTAAATGTTCGTTTGTTTCATCAAAATATGGATTTGTTCATTTAAAATGGGTTTTGTTCATTTAAAGTTCAAATGGTGAGACTGTCCATTCAAATGTCTATTATGTGCATACTCCATAATCTAATGTTCGTATGAGGAGCATTGTATACTTATTCAATACATATGTTTTGTTATAACAAATTGTTCCTTGTAGTTTTTCTTTCCAGTGTACGAGCAGAAAAAATATTACGCTGTATGCATTGATGTGCGAAAGTGCAAACTATTCATACTGGATAGCACAATAGATTCAGTCGCAGACCAGAATATAAGGAAATATGATAGTGTATGCTCGGTTCTGGTGAGTGTAAGCCTCATTCTATTGATATTCTTATAATTGGTTAAATCTAAGATTTATATTACGCAGCGTGTACTGTTCTCGAACTTCCTTGCTGCTCAAAATGAGACAACTAAGGCGAACAATGTATCGAAGTCTGAATTGCTGCCCCTAAAGTTGAAATGGGCTGACAACAGAAACACGATAGACACAGGGGTATATTTAATGCGACATTTGGAAACCTTTATGGGCGATGGATCATCTGGTTGGAAATGTGGAATGGCATCAACATCACCACATCAAATAAGTCGGGTGCGTGTGAGGTACTGTGCAACGATCATGCAGAGTAATTGCAACGGTGTGAAAGAAGATGTCATCAAGTCCGCAACTGAACATTATCGTGAACTAATCGATAATCCAAATTTCAAAGCTAATTTCGTTTTGCTTGGTTGAGTACTGTTTACGTGATATTCATGGCCTTTAAGTTTTTTTTTATTAGATTGTCGAATACATCTTTGATTTTGATAATAAAGTTCGACGAAACTGGTTACATTATGAGTGTTGGTTTTTTTATGGGGTTATTGCCAGAAAATACATATACTTTGTCAATTTTCTGATTTATATCATGACTTTATAATTTGGCCAGAAAATACATCAATTTTCAATTTAATTATAATTATAACATGACTTTATAGCCTTGCCAGAAAATACACAAAGTTTCAATTTATTCTCAATTATAACATGACCTTATTTAGATTATTTTTCATCATAGATGTATTAATATTTATTGTGTTTATATTAAATTGTTATGTATAAAATATTTTTAATTGATTGATTAATTTTTATAAATATTAAGTTAGATGATTAATTATTTCAAAATATATATATATATATATATATATATATATATGCATATATTTTTAAGCCATCAATATAATATCTTGTTATATATATATATATATATATATATATATATATATATATATATATTTTCAACACATAAATGCATATGTATATATATATATATTTTATTTTAATATTCTATCAATATATTATATATATAATAAGTATTTATTTATTTAAATTATGAAATTATAAAATATTAGGACCAATAAAAAAATTACGTACATATATAATAGAAACTATGTTAAAAAGTAAATAATATTATATATTATTTACATATAGATGTATATTTATCAAATATATATGTATTTATATATAGTATATTGTGAGATGTAAAGAAAATTAAAAATATTTAATGTATTAAACTTGATATTATTATACTAAATTAATTACAAGGTCATGTTATAATTGAGAATAAATTGAAACTTGGTGTATTTTCTGGCGAGACTATAAAGTCATGTTATAATTGCAATTAAATTGAAAATTGATGTATTTTCTGGCCAAATTATAAGGTCATGATATAAACCAGAAAATTGACAAAATATATGTATTTTCTGGCAATAACCTCTTTTTTTATTGCCAAATGCATGATTTTTGCGAATTATGTTGGTTTGTTCGCAGGCGTTCACATTGAAAATCTTGAATAATGGTGTTATTATGAAATGTTATATCGTTGTTTTTTGATGAAATTAATACAAGCAAACATGATGCATGGCAAAATAATGTTGAACAATATATAGCACACCAGAAACGGCAGCATAATAGACATTGAACAAAGCATGGTATGACTTGAACATTTATCATGCAATTTGAACAATATATAGTTGACGTTGAACAATACATAAGTACGTTGAACAAAGGATGTCCTATCTTGAACATTGGTGTCGTAGTTTTGAACAAACCATAAATCCAAATGACCAAATGCATCCCTTAATTTGTGTGAACAGTACACAATTAAAAGAAGTCGTAACTCGAACATACTAATTTAAAACCAAACATTTGTACCATTGATACTTAAATATGAAATTTTCATAGCTCACACAATTGAATAGGAGTATTTTTATTATGACTAGGTCGCAATGTAATGGTTATTTCAGATAACGGTGTATAGACGGTGAGTATTAGGCCAATTAACAATATGAATGAACAGTGATATTAAATATTGAACAAATGAAGTAATTTTGAACAAAACATAAATCACGCTGACCAAAAGCATCCCTAATTTTTGTGTGAACATTACACAATGAACGTCGAACAAGGTCGTGTATAACTAAACATTGTCAATCTAACCAAGATAATTGTACGAGACATAGTAACAAAAACCAAACATAAGAAACAAAATGTAAAATCGAAAATCAAGAAAAAACCACATGGAAAATCTGAAACATCGTTCCCATGACAATTGACGAAATTGTACCAGTCATAATGACAAATAACAAACGTAATAAACTAACTGTAAAATGACAAAGTTGCTGAATAAAACAATTCAAACATCCACTGAATCATCTGTAACATCCTTCCCAGGACAATTACGTGAATCGTGGTTTACCATCTGATTGCATTTCCTGCATCTCCTCTTAGGCTTGAGTGCTTGTTCAATCATTTTTTCCCTTGTGGATTTCCTCCTCTCACCACAGCCACTGCCCTTAGTGTGCACTACAGGAGGCGGTAATACATCAACCTCAGTAGGTTTAGGTACACCATAAAATTCTTCAAACATAGCATGCTTCGACATTGAATCAAATGGTACTCTCAACTTCGAATATTTCTCAGTGATACCCTTCAAATCGTTGCATAGCTGCTGACTCAGCGAAGAATCCCCTCGTACGTGGCCGAAACTTTTACAAACTTCAAGAAAGAATTTCTGTATTGGGAGGTCATCCTTCACAACCACGGGCTCCGGCACATTCTGTTCGTGCGGGGTTTGGCTCATCTGTGAAAGTTTGGTCCAGCGTGCGATAATATATTTTTCAGGAATCTTGTTCAATTTTCTTGTTCGCATGACAAAGAAAATGTGTTTGCACAACCAACCCTTTCTGATGAACAGCTTGCAAGAGCAAGAGAAGTGATCATCAATAGAACTGTAGCACGCTTTAAAAACTCCATGAACTGTGTCGTCAACCTCATAGTAACTGAGATTATCCTCATCGTACATGCGTGCCATCAGACAAGATACAGCAGCAGCCACGATTTCAGGCTGTATCTCATCCTTGAAGATTTTGTTCGGGTAGATATTTGAAGCATGAACTTCTATACGTAAGTCTGTGCACATATCAAATGAGCTGGTTTCGTCAGCCATAGTGATAGTGTCGTATGAAGTGCGTTGTGCATCCATAGCACTTTCATAATGCATGAACAACTGAACCACATTTGCATCTTTATTAAAATGGCGCCTGAAGAAACTGTTCTCGCTCTCTGACATAAATGTTGTCCTAAAAAGACCACTCATCTTGACATCACGAAAATATGAAGATACCCAGTTAGCACGCCTGTGAAACATATCAGTGAACCACCTACTCTCAAATAGATCATACTCCTCCATAAAACGATGCCAATTCTGCTCGAATTCATGCGGCTCAACAAGATCCGACCACACTATATTATTGAACCTTTCCTTCAGCTCAGTGTTGTCCCTTAAATGCCTTGGCAACTTTTCAACAACTTTCATTAGTATATGCCACATGCACAATCTGTGAGACGTGTTAGGTAGCACATTTTCTATAGCTATCTTCATCGCCGGATCTTGGTCTGTGATAAATACTAAAGGGTGAGATCTCATGCACTCAACAAACTTGTTGAGAACCCATGTATATGAATCCACATCCTCGTTCGATATCAAAGCTGCTCCAAAGGTTACACACCTCCCATGGTTATCTTTCCCGGTGAATGGTGTAAAAATGAGCTTGTACCTACAAAGAGAAATATGGTATTGACTTTAAGATTTATTGAGTTATTCATGAAAACACATGTTCAGAACATAACTACTATAGTGTTATGTTCATTGATGATGTTCATCACGTATACTTGTTCATTGATGAAGTTCATCCCTGAACATTTAAATAACACTATGAACATATAGAATTTCATGAAAGCAACAAAGTACACAAGCTACATGACCAATTAACATATACGCAAATGATAAATCCAATAAAGAGTTCGTAAATTCGAAACAAACCTATTGGTTGAATAAGTTGCATCAAATGACACGGCATCTCCGAATTTGTGGTAATTCTGAATTGACGTCTCGTCTGACCAAAACATCCTCTTCAGTTGAGCTTCTTCATCAATTTCAAAATAATACTTGAAACCTTGGGACTTCTCTTGTTTTTTCTTCAAATTGTCTAGCAGAATTTTGGCATCAACACCTTCCGTATGGACCCTAAGGTCTCGAACATAGTTCTTAAAATCTATACTTGTGCATCCAACGTCATCATAATTACCAACTATCTCCTTGAAAAATCGAAAGGTCCTCATGGGTCCAATGTTTGCCTTCATACCACAAAGAAGGAACATTTGATGGACATAGCCGACGTTCCGATGTGACTTCATAAGATGACATTTGGAAGCAGGGACCATGTGGTGTGTGTGTTCCTCAGAAAAGTCGTGAACCACATACCCAACCACAGCTTCCAAACGAAACACGATACGTGCCATGCAATCAACTCTAGTGGAGACCGTTTTGCGTTTCTTCTTAGGCTTCGTGAATTTCTTTGATGACGAACTTTTACTGTCACTCTTCAGGCCTGCTCGATTACAAACTATATGCCTGTGTGGTTTCATCTTCAGCTTTTTTCCGACAGCTCAAACGTGTACCAAAACCACACGTGTTTGCGTATTTGTAATAAAATTAAACTCCTTCTTCAAGAGTACGGAAGCCTTGTCCAATCCTTGGAATTAAATCTCTATCACACTTAGGGATAATCAACTGTGTTATATCATCTTCCGTCCACGTGTTTACATCGTCTGCAAAAAAACGTCAAATGGTCCCTGTTAAATCCAGAGTATAACAACTAACTAACGCACGATGTATAAATATCTGTGAACATTATAAAAAATAATTGAGCTTCACTACCAAACAATGCCTATATACTCTATACATGTATATGACGATATTAAGAATGCATTCTACGATATCACATCAATTGAATATGGATTTACCGTCTGCAAATCAAAGATGAAATCACTAATATACATTTATAGAATTCACACATCATTATCTGTGAACAAACTATTAAGATGCAACATTCTACGCACGTTACCGTCTGCAAATCAAAGGTGAAATCACTAATATACATTCACGCAAATTTCACACATCATTATCTGTGAACAACCTATTAAGATGCAACATTCTACGCACGTTTTGAAGAATTTATACTAAATCAATACTATTTGAAGAAATTATTAATATGAACATAATAGATTACGATGCAACTAACACTTCAAAAAAAAAAAAACTCACGCTGGTCCGCCATTGATGGAGAATATGCCATGATGAACACAATAGAAAATAGAACGTGTGAAACGGCTGTAAAGACTGTAGTGGAGAAAATAAAAACCTAAAATGTAATATCTAAGTTGTAACCAAAAATAGGAGATCTCATGCAATAATGAACACATGATTATAGGGATGATATATCTCATTTCGGTTATGTGTTATTGTCAAAAGTCAAATAAACCATTTCTTAATAAAATGAATTAAACAAACGCATCATGCTCAGCCGTTTGATCTCCGATAATCTACGGTTTATATTGGTTCCTCATTCTCACAATTATCTCCTATTTACATATGATTCATTCCCTATATATATATATATGGGGCCGCTCCAATGAGACCCCCTAATTTTAGTGAGATCTAGGGCACGATCTGGTGCGTTTATTTTATCAATCCTATGGCTGATATTGTATTTGGAGGGTGATTTTTTATCGCAGGGTTCGAATCCTGGAGGGAGCATAATATTTTAAATTTTGTTATTCATCAGTATATACTGCATTGTTCATCAGTATATACGGCCCTGTTCATCAGTATATATGTCTTATTCATTACGGATTTTTTAAATTTTATTTTTCATCAGTATATACATCTTGTTCATTAGATATACGTTTTGTTCATTAATATTATATGTCTTATTCATTGTACTCATGTTACACGAAAAATAGGGGGTCTCACTGGAGCGCGCCCTATATATAAAATTAATGCATTTACTGTAAAAATTAATGCATTCGCTGTTAGAATTAATGCACTAAAAATAAATAAATAAAAATTGCTTCCTTCAGGATTCGAACTCAGGTTCTGCATTCATCCAACAAGATGACGCATCCACCGTAGATCTTGATGATCGAATGGATGAAAATGGTTCTCCGTTCTTTTTTTATTTAATGGTTCTTTCTTGAACCTCTCTCTCTCTCTCTCTATATATATATATATATATATATATATATATAGGGGGTCGCTCCAATGAGACCCCCTAATTAGTGAGATCTAGGCTATGATTTGGTGCAGTTATTTTATCAATCTTATGACTGATATTGTATCTAGAAAGTGATTTTTTTCGCAGGGTTCGAATCCTAAAGGGAGCAAAATATTTTAAATTTTGTTATTCATCACTATATACTGCATTGTTCATCAGTATATACTGCATTGTTCATCAGTATATACTGCCTTGTTCATCATTATATATATCTTATTTATTATCAATTGTTTTTAAAAAAATCATCAGTATATACATCTTGTTCGTTAGATATACGTCTTGTTCATTAGTATTATATGTCTTATTTTGTCCTCGTGTTACACGAAAAATAAGAGGTCTCCCTATATATATATATATATATATATATATATATATATATATATATATAGAAACAATGGTGTCAAATGGCCACATTGGAGATGCAAACACAATATTTGGCCACTAATTGAAAAAACACAAATTATGGTCATTAATTAGCCAATATGCCTAATATACCCCTAAGTCAAAAAAATATATTATTTTATTTTTTTAATTCTCTGGGCCCTATCTACCCCTTGACCCCACCCACCCCCCCTCCCCCACCACCCACCCCTAAGCCAATTTTTTTTTTTACTCCCCTGCCCTAGACCCCCCCGACCCCACCCACCCCTCCAAGCAAAAAAAATTATTTTTTTTACTTCCCCTGCCTTGTCTACCCCCCAGACCTCCGACCCCATCCACCCCCCCCTACCACCCACCCTCAAGCCAATTTTGTTTTTTACTCCCAGTGCCGTGCCTACCCCCCAGACCCCCGACCCTACCCACCCCACCCCCCCACCCACGCCCAAGCCAAATGTTTTTTTTATTCCCCCTAGATAAAATAAATCAAATTTTACTTTTGTTATTTTATTTTATGGCACTTATGGCACTATTAGTGCCAAAAGGACCTTTTTAAACACTTCCCCTAGGGTTTAGATTATCCAGTTAGGGCCTGTTTGATATGAGTTTATAGGTAGGATAAATTAAATTAATACAGATTAGTGTGATGTTTGATATCATGTGCAGTTAATATGGTCAACTCCTACTTAATCCTACTTCTCCATGCTATTTTGTGGGATTAACCCATACTAATAATCCGCCCACCCCCCCTCGGATAAATTTAATACTGAGAAGTTGGATAAAAATTCTACTACCCTTCCTCACACATATCGATGCAAATGCCCAAGTAATGGTGGACACACATGATATTTTTAAAATTATGTGAGGATAGTTTTGGTACATAATCCTATGGATATCAAACATAATATAGGATTAAGTAGCCATGATATCAAACACCCATGAAATAATATAAATCCACACTAATCCACACTAATTTCTCAAGATAATTTTAATCCTAATCAATCCTAAACAACAAATCAAACGGCCCCTTAGGGTTTAGATGTTCCATTTAGGGTTTAGATTATCCATTTAGGGTTTAAATGTTCCATTTATGGTTTAGATGATGCTGTTGTTTCTATATTTGTTCTGCATGTTTGGCATTTATGGTACTAATAGTGTCATAAGTGCTAAAAAGACCATTTTACTTTATTTTATTTTAGATTTTCGTTGGCACTTATGGAACTATTAGTGGCATAAGTGCCATAAATTAAAATAACAAAAGTAAAATTTGATTTATTTTTATCTAGGGGGAGTAAATTTTTTTTTTTTGGCTTGGGGGTGGGTGAGGGGGGAGGGGTGGGGTGGGTTCGGGGGGTCTAGGGGTAGACAGGGCAGGGGGAGTAAATTTTTTTTTTTTGGCTTCGGGGTGGGTGGGTGGGGAAAAGGGGGTGGGATGGGGTGGGGTCGGGGGTCTGGGGGTAGATAAGGCAGGGGGAGTAAAAAAACCAAATTCGTTGGCACTTATAGCACTATTAGTGCCATAAGTGCCTAATCCGACCCGCGTGCCTGATCCTACCCAGCACGCGACCTGCGCTCCTGACCCTACCCAGTCCGCCCAATTAAGGGCAAAAACGTCCCAAAGCTATAAAAATGACCAAAATTTGTCACGGCCGTGCCCGCTAAGGATAGCGAGTTCGGAGAAATCGCGACAAAAGGGGAGGGGATTTAGGAGCGGGGGTAGAAAGGGGCATATCTAACCTTGATGACTCGACATTATATAAGTCAACAATCTAAGAATAACAGATATTGATGGAGGTCAAAGGGGAAATACATAATATTAACCCAAACGGGTACTTAAGGTGTTTGAGGACAATGTTAAACATACATATTGTTTTGACGAATAACATGATATCTAGCAAATCAGTGTATGCAGCGGAAAAACAATAACTCGGGCATATGTATGAAGACATATACCCTGCTCTGAATTACTCTTCCTAGATCGACAAAAGCTCCGCTTGCACACCACATCCCCGATCACAGCTCAACCTGCACATTTAGAAATACATGCAGGGCTAAGTACGAAAGTACTTAGTGGACACATGCCGAAATATACATATATGCATAATATTTTATTGTCAAGCCTTTTAAACAGTAGTAAGATACGAGGGTTTTCCTTTAAAGACTCGTATTTACCAAAATATCATTTCTTTCATAAATAACCCGGGCAGGCATTTTAACATCATTAATCACCATATCAGTAAACTCGTGCCGAGAGGTAGGCCTCCCTCTACGGACACTGTGATCGGCCAACCCGCTAGATGACTCACGATCACAAGGGTGTACACTAATTCCGAAGGGATTTGCGGTCCCATCCAGAATCCGAATTCGATTAGCATCAGATAGGTAATTAACAACAAAACATAAAGCATTTAGGCATTGACAATATCATTCAAAAATCTTAAGCATAAAAATTTATAACAGTTCTATAATATGGTTTTAGTTTATACGTAAGAAAGCCTCACCTGGTAGTGGTTACTCACGACTAAGCCTTAAACTCTTGCGTTCAACCTTGATTCGGAAAAGAATGACGTAAGGTCTTAGTCCGCGGAAATTCTAACATAAATGAGGATGCGTAATGCAATTATGCATGGCTCATGTTCCTTTTTATTAACCAATTAACCCAACTAGGTTCCGTCCCATGAAGTCAAGTGATTAACTACATTGATTCGTTCCTCATTAGGGCATTCTAAACTGTCAGTGAAGCATAATAATCCCTCTTTGTGTAAGCAAGGGAAGAAAATAACAAAGATTTTGAAACACCCTAGGTTCTCTTCTCTCTTTCGCGGTTCGCTCTGCTTCTTCGCTCTCTGCTCTGGAGGTCAGCCCTGGCCTCTAAGTCATCTCTAGCTGAGTTAGCTCTGCGGCGAAGTGATTCCTCGGGGCGGAACGATTCCTCTGATGAAAGTGATTTCTCTGGCGAGGAACGATTCCTCTGGTGAAGTGATTCCTCTGGCGAGGTGATCCCTCTGGCGGTGTGATTCCTCTGGCGAAGCGATTTCTCTGGCGAAGCGATTCCTCTGGCGACGCGATTCCTCTGGCGAAGCGATTTCTCTGGCGACGCGATTCCTCTGGCGACGCGACTTCTCTGGCGACGCGATTTCTCTGGCGACGCGATTCCTCTGGCGCCTTGACTCCTCTGGCGCCTCGACTTCCCTGGTCTGGCCATTCCTCCGGCCATTCCTCTGCTCTGGGAAGAGCGATGGGGAGTCTAGTTTTCCAAAACCAGAATTCTCCGTCCTTATCTCGCCTCTATTCTCACTCATATACAAACCTTAAACTCTACCTATGTGAGCATGTTGTGATTATCTATGTTTGTCTACGTTTAAAGCTAAAGTTCTTGTCGTTCATCAAGGTCTCAAGTTATAGATTCTAACAAGTCGTAACTTAACATACTTTTTGTTCATTTGTTTACAGCCCATAGAACATGATTTCTGGAGTGTGATGCATGCTGATTGGAGTAGCAACAAGGGTCGAAGATTACCTTGATATAGCGTGCTTTGGTCGGGTAAAGAATGATGGTTTCTTGCTTTTTTTATCGTCGAGGTTCAAACTGGAATGAAAGCTATGTTCTTAGGCTTGAAAACAAATGGAAGGGAACACGGTGAAGGGAGGAAAAAGGCCGTGTCTTACCTTGAAAGTGCAGCGAGGATCTTGGTCTTCTCTTCTTCGTGGAAGGGGTCGAGAGAGTGATGGAGCTCTTGCAATTTGCTGCTGGATTTCAGAGTGCCGAAAGGAGTGAAAGGGTGGCACAAAGGGGTTGAAGGGGAGTTTAAATAGGGGAGCTCGGCTGGTGCACTCGAGTGCCTAAGGGGAGGGCTCGGCTGGTAGCCCTGCCATGCGTGGAGTAGGGGAGACCCTTCAGTTGCTCGCCCAATGGAGGGGCTGCTGCTGCTCTGCTGCAGCTGTTGCTGCCGTGCTGTGGAGGTAGAGTGTGGCTCTTCGGCTGCTGCCCAATGGGAGGAGCTGCAGCTGGCGTGCGGAGGGGCGAGGCCTTTCGGCTGCCCAGCCCAAGGCTGCTGCTGCTCTGGCGTGGAGGTGGCGTGCGGCCCTTCGGCTGCTCGCCCAATGGGGGCTGCTGCCGTGGCCGTTGCCCACCTCACCCTCCTTCTTCCCTTTTTTTTTTTTTCTAAGTGTAGTCGAAGTAGAGAGGTAGAGAGGTGTAAAGGTCGTGTGATGTGACCTAAGTGAAAGATCTAAATAAAAGCCTCTCAGTGTTGGTTTCTCCGAAATAGAGAAACGGGTTTCGTTTTTGCTAAACGATAAATGCTAAATTAAATCCGTAGATTTAATGCGTTCGCTATTCTAATACTTAAATTAAATCCGTGGATTTAATTATCCTCAAAGTCGGAATTAATTCACGACTTGATAAATCATGCGAAGATAAACTCTATCTTGATAAATAACACAACTTAGCTAAGTTGGTTATAACTCGGAAATAATAATCATTCATCAACTTAAAGATTCTCATCGCGGTCTTAAACGCGCGAAAATAAATAAAGCATACTGTTAGCTAAGTGACTTTGTCACCAAGATACATAAATTCAGAAACATAATAGAAAACATAAAACTTCAATTACTGGCAGATAGGTAAATAAACACACAATACTGTAATTAAAATACTGATAAAAGAGCGGGTTACTACAAAATTTATATTTTTTCAATGAGTGGTCATAATTTGTGTTTTATAATTCATTTTGCCTATTTCAAAATTTACTCAATATATATATATATATATATATATATATATATAGGGAGATGTTCAAGAAAGAACCATAAATAAAAGAAGACCGGAGAACCATTTTCAGCCATTCGATCATCAAGATCTACGGTGGATGCATCATCTTGTTGGATGAATGCAGATCCTGGGTTCAAATCCTGAATGGAGCATTTTTTTTTATTTTTTTAGTGCATTAATTTTAACAGCGAATGCATTAATTTTTACAGTGGATGCATTAGATTTGATGGTTCTCCCGTTCTCACAAATAATGTAGTATATATATATATATATATATATATATATATATATATATATATATATATATAGGGAATTGATCAATAAAGAATGTTAAATGTAGAAGGAAACAACGAAGGCTGAATAACTCAATACATTTACTGAATAAATCACGCGAGCGCATGAACGAAAAATGTACGTTTTTATTCAGTAAAATAACTATTCGTGCGGTCGCGTGATTTATTCAGTAAATTTATTGACTTATTCAGAACGAAATATAGTTACTTCTTCATAGATCCCAACCCTATATATATATATATATATATATATATATATATATATATATATATATCTCACTTCGGGGAAAGAAAAAAAAGAAGTAATATAGGTCATGCATGTGTTTTCCCCTCAAAAGGAACCTAATTAATTTAATTGATTAAGTTTTCGATCATAATTAATAATAGGATCTATATATGAAATTGTTAACATTGGACATATGCATACAATAGGTGGTCAAATCTATACATTGAATTTGTAAAGTTTCAAAAACAATGGATGGACTGTAAATTCACTTTTATACGTGAATCATAACGGAAGCATCGAGATACTACCTTTTTCCAGTCCATTTATGTTGACTCAAAAAATGTAGGCATGACTTAAACGATAAGATTGTGAAAGCACGATACAAACATTTGAAATAAACAATTAATAAAATAATGTCCAATTTTATCGTCTTTCTGTTAATAGGTAAAAAGGTCCATATTATTAAATTGTAATTAAAAATGTTCATTTATATATATATAAATTGATTCTATATCCTAATAACTCATTGGATACTGATGATAAATTGTAGTAAAAAAAATTTGTGAAAAACCTTACACCTTTCTTATTCTTATATAAGTATAATAATCGTGTAAGAAAAATGTAAAAAAAAACATGCAATTATTATATAATTGTTGATATCAGTCAAGACATATCTGGCAATATTTTTCTTTATTCTAATTATTAAATTATCACTATAAAAAAAATGTCTATTACCAACGACATTTACAGTTGGTAATAGGGACACGGCGGCCGGTAAAGACCTTACTGGCAACATTATCTACGGCGACTTGCTGCCGGTAACGTCCTCGTCGGTAATTCAATTATCGGCGGCGAGCATACGCCGCCGGTGATCACCAGCGGCCACCTCCGCCGATAATGTTGACCGGACGGCAGTGGCGATATCGCCGATGTATGCTTAGCGGCGGCGTCTTGCTGTCGATAATATTTATTTTATTTATTTATTATTTTATTTATTTATTTATTTATTTTATTTATATCCACAATTTATTTTCGTATATAGTATTGCATAAGTTAGACGAACTTCTCAGTCGGTCACCCATCTCAATTGTGCTCTAAGTAAAACACGCTTAACATTGAAGTTCTTTTCGAATGATTACCAGTACAGAATACTCGTATTATTAATATATCTAGTACCTATTAATTCATTTAAAGTCTACTTCAATATACAATATCATATACATTCATAACATTAGAATATATCGAGATGATATCCAAGAGATGTTGTTAATTATGGATCGGGCTCGTTTCCGTCCTTATTTTTATGTCGGAAAAATATTTATTATTATTATTATTATAAATTAATTAAAATTAAACTAATTAACATTAATTTTAATATAACAAAATAATTAATAAATAAATAAAATAGCGAGAACGAGAGCGTACGGTAGTGATCGGTGGCGGAGCGGTGGCGGCAGCAGCGTCGTCGAACTGAGACGAAATAATAAATAAAATGAGATGTCAAAGTGAGAGAGAAAGAGGATCTGCAGGAGGTGGCTGGGGGTGGGGGGGTGCATGAAATGAAAAGGGGATCTGGGAAGGGATGATGGATTTAATTTTATAATATATGTCTCTCATTAGATTTAAACTTAAATTAAATTATTTTATAAATACCGGCGGCGACCATGCCACCGGTAAATTTAAAAACGCGGGTCGCCTAGTTTACCGTCGTTGTGCCGCTGGTAATTACCGGCGGGAGCTCCGCCGCCAGTAATTCCCGCCGGTATTTCGGCGTTTTTTTGTAGTGTATACTTTAAATTATCAAATTAATCATTATTTATGAAAAAAATACATATATAATTCAACTGAAAATATAGCCTGCTACCGGTTGTCGGCCGGAAACGTAGGTTGTGGGCCCGACGGCAACCTTTTTAAAAAAAAATTAAATGTGATTACTTCGTTGTACACCATTTTGCAGGTTTTTTACCTTTACAATTCAGGTGAATGTGTATTTACTACAGTGAACTTAATACAATAATTCAAAGCTTTTAAAAAGCAAAATAATTTTGTGAATATTATTTTTGCGTTCTTTAACTAAAGAAAAGATTGGCACAAACAGAACCCTGATTAATATTTTAATATCGATATATTTTAATGAAATTTATCTCTGCTTTTTATTTCAAAAGATGCATGAGCATTCTTATAAACGCAAATAATCAAGAACTAACTGTCGTGTCATTCAATATCTAACTAATGTTAGATTACGATATAAAATTAAAAGTTTGGGTATTGTTTAGATATCAATGATATCATTGATATCATTGATAGTACTTGTGTAAAGACTCGGGCCTCTGCCTCAGCCGACGTCAACGGCCGCCTCACAGTCACTGCGTCAACCTCCACCGGTCGCCCAGCAGCGCGCCTCCTTCAGTCGCCACCAACGCCTCCGCATCAGCTGACAGCCGCCGTCCCTGCTTCAATTTTCAGCAGATCTCGGGCGACCTCCAGCAGCAGATCGGCGCGACCTCCAGCAGCAGTTCTCCAGCAGCGGCGCGACCTCCAGCAGCAGATCGGCGCCGGATATCGGAACACAGCAGACCTCGGGCGACCTCCAGCAGCAGATCGGCGCCAAACACAGCAGACCTCCAGCAGCAGACCGGCGCCGAACACAGCAGATCTCCGCCGGAAATTGGGATTTCCAATCTCGGATTTACTCTGCACTTGTCATCTCGGATCTACTCTTTCTGCTGTAGCGATAAAGCTGGCGCTGCCGCCGATATCGCCTGTACTAGCAGATCGGCGCCGATCCCAGCAGACCTCCAACAGCAGCAGACCTCCAGCAGACCTCCACTACCAGCAGACCTCCTGCAGCAGAACTCCAGCAGATCTCCGCCGGAAATCGGGAATTCCAATCTCGGATCTCTCTGCACTTGTCATCTCGGATCTACTCTGTTTGCTGTAGCGATAAAGGCGGCGCCGCCGCCGATATTGCCGCTTGTGCTCTGGTTTCTATCCGAACTCGAGAACCTTCTCCGCGGCGACGACTCTCGACTGCTTGGTTCTTCTGTTTGGTTCTGTGCAGTGGGATTGAGCCATTTTGATTATATATGCTGCCAAATTAACATTGGTGGTTTTAATGGAATGGAGAGAGGTGAGGAAAAGAAGGGTTGGCCAACCCTTTTATGAGAGAATACCGGCAAGGCACCAAAGATATCCAAATCCTAGGAACACAAGCCTCAGTTCGAGAAGAACCTTCAATGGAACAGACGGTGGTAGATTTGGGCGGCAATCGACGGGGGGGGAGTGGAATGGGAGGGATAAAGCGATCACCACTTTCTTCGTCAACAATTTGCCAGACGGCTGCAGCGCGGATTTCCTGAGAAGAAAGTTTGCCACGGTCTTGGAACCTACCGAAGTTGTTTGTCCAAAAAAGAGGGATTTGCGTGGGAAAGCTTTCGGTTTTGTTAGGTTCGGGGGGTGAGTTTTCCCGATAAGTTACTTGCGGATCTGAACACGCTATGGATCGGCAGTTATAAAATCAGGGTCTATAAACCAAGGTTTGAGCGAGAACTGAGGGCTGAAAGGCGGGAGGATTTGAAGCTTGAAGGAGTGGCTGATAAGGGTCAGGAGAAAGTTCGTGTTTTGGAGAGAGCGGATAGGAAAGCCGGAATTTCCTTCAAAGATATTCTCACGGGGAACGAAGGAAAGGAGACACGAGCAGAAGAAGTACTTCACTTCAAGCCAACGGAGGAGGAGAAAGCTTGGATACTTGGGGCGGTTACCGGTCTTCTGAAAAATGAGTTCTTGTGGGAAGAGGTCAAAGACGAAATCATCGGAGAATGTTCGGGGAAATTGAAAGTTTCGACACTTGGAGGGAATCTCGTTCTCTTTCAGAGTGCATGCGGAGATCCAACTGAAGAAATCCTTAAAGAGATGGACGAATGGTTTCAGTTTTGGTTCTTGTGGAGTAGGAAATGGAAGAGCGGCGATGTTTCGCATCAAAGAGTGGTCTGGACCAAATGGGTGGGTGTGCCTTTACATGCATGGAATCCTCGTTTTTTCAACGATGCATGTGCTAGCTTTGGTGCGGTACGTAAAATTCATGAAGGTACCGCGACAAATGAAAAGTTCGATGAAGCCTTCATTCAGGTTGCCACGGGCCTCTATTCATGCGACAGAATTTTGGATTGCGTGATCGAGGGGACGTGTTTCAAAATTCGTGTCGAGGAGGTCCGAGATGCAACCAATCTCTGTGCCGGATGTAAGGCGGAGGAGGAGAGGACGGAATCGGACTCCGATTGGTCTTGGAAGGAGGACTCAACGGGGCCGGCAGATGCTATTATCGAGGATGACGACAAGCAATCTTACAACAGCGGCGGGGTTTCATTGTCCCAAGGAACAGTCTCTTCACTTCCGCCATCACGTGAGGGGGGTAGAAAAGAGGCTCTGATATCCAATGATGAAAATGCGGCGGAGGTTGTTTCGTGCGGGAAAAATGTGCCTAAAGGGAATGTGGGCGGCAATGTCAGAGGAAGACATGTTGGGCCGAAACAAAGGAGTCCCAGGTCAGGCCCAACCGAAGCCCAGTCCAGTAAAGAAGATGAAGGCCCACATCATCTAGAGAGTGGCCCAGGAAATCAGGAAGCATTTCTGGCCCAGCCCTTTCTTGACTCTTGCGGTTTGGTCTCCCAGAGCCACCAAACAAGTGGAAAATCAGCGTCTCTTTTTGAGGAAGAAGTCACAATGGGAAGGGAAAATGGATTTGCGGAAGGTCAGGTGGGAGAGAGTTCATCCTGTCAAGTTTTTGCCAAAGAAACGAGGCTTTCAGCCGAGTCTGGATCGGAGAAAGACAAAGAACGCGAGGGCCAACCACGACAGTCAGAAGGTGAGGAGAGAAGACTTTTTCTTCAGGAAATGACCGAGAAAGATACCGCTGGTAAAGCTCTCGAAAATAACAAAAAGAAACAGAGCAAGAAATCGAAGAAGGTGTGCGAAACAAAGGGAGAAAACAACGGTTGGGGAAACTTCATTGCGGATTTGGAAACCGAAAGTTTGGAAATCTGGAAATTAGGGAAAGCTTTGGGGCTTTCAAGCCAACTTACAGATCAGGAGATGGCCGCGCAAATTGAGGACCAAGAGGAAGGCAGCGTGAGGACAGAAGCTGGGAGTCAACCAAGTAAGTGTTCATGAATTTACTGTCATATAACATTCGGGGCCTTGGGAGTATTGGGAAACAGAAAGATGTTAGTGAGATTGTAAAAATGCAAAAGATTGACTTCTGTTGCCTTCAAGAAACAAAAATGACTGAGTTTGATTCATTGGTGTGTAACTCTTGGTGGGGTTTTGATAATTTTGATCTTGCGGTTCGGAATTCTGAAGGGCGGTCTGGTGGTTTGGTTAGTGCTTGGAATAAAAACGTTTTCCAAGCTTCTAGCAAATGGGACGTGAGCGGGGCTGTGGTGGTGAATGGAAAATGGGTTCAAGATGATGTTGGGTGTTGCATCATTAATGTCTATGCACCAGTTGGTTCGGAAGAGAAATCTAGACTTTGGGATGTTATCAAAAATATAGTGGAACAAAATGCCGATTGCGGTGTCTGTGTGATGGGGGATTTTAACGCGGTGCGGAAGCGGGAAGAAAGAGTCGGAAGTGGGGATTCTTATGGGGCAGCAGATGCAAGAACCTTCGACAGCTTCATCGGTGATAGCGGCCTTACAGAAATCAGATCTCAAGGGCGCAAATTTACGTGGTTTAAGCCGAATGGGATGTGTAAAAGTAAACTGGATAGGTTTTGGTTAACGACGCGTGGCTGCGTCAATGGGAGGGGTCGATGGGACGTGGTCTGCAACGCACCATTTCGGATCATTGCCCTATTGTTTTGGTGTCAAAAGCAGAAGATTGGGGACCAAGGCCTTTCAGATTCCTCAATGTGTGGGTGTCACATCCGAAGTTTGAACAACAGGTTAGGAAAGTGTGGACAGCGGACGGAATGACGGGATGGAGATGCTTTGTGGTCAGTGAAAAATTGAAGAAATTGAAAACGGAACTGAAAGAATGGAATAAATCCACTTTTGGGAATATTGATGAGAAGATACAGGTTTTGAAGACTGAATTGCAAACTCTTGACCACAAAGATGAAGAGCATGGAATTGAGGAGTCCGAAATCATTCGAAGAAATGAAATCCAAGCGAATATTTTCCTACAGCTGAAAGACAAACAAAGGGTCTTGCAACAGCAAGCTAAGGTTCGGTGGCTCAAAAGCGGTGATCTTAACACGGGATTCTATCACCGAGCGATTCTTGGGAGAAGGAAAAAGAATGAAATCTTGGGATTATACTTTGGAAATCAGTGGGTGTCTAATCCAGGGGAGGTCAAATCCAAAGTACGGGAACATTTCGAAGTATTCTTCAAAAAAAGGACACGGGTTCTGCCAAACCTCCCCAACGATTTCCTCAAGAAAAAACTCTCTGATGAAGAGCGGAATTGGCTGTGCAGGGAGTTCGATTTGGAGGAGATTAAGGAAGCGGTGTGGATTTGTGGTGGCGACAAGAGTCCTGGTCCAGATGGGTTCACGTTCTCCTTCTGGAAGAATGCATGGTCGACAGTCAAGGATGATCTTCTCCAAGTTCTGAAAGAGTTTTTCGAGAACGGGAGGATCCCCAAAGGAAGCAATACTTCGTTCATTGTTCTAATTCCGAATAAGGAAGGGGCAGAGAAGATGGATGAGTTCAGACCGATCTCCCTGATCAATAGCTTATACAAAATCATTGCAAAAATCCTTGCAGGGAGGCTGAAAATGGTGATGGGGTCTATTATCTCGGACAAACAGTGCGCTTTTATCAAAGGACGGTTCATTCTTGATGGTGTGGTTATTCTCAACGAAGCAATTGCGGAAGCAAAGAAAAAGAAGATTGGTCGTATTTTCTTCAAGATCGACTTTGCTAAAGCTTACGACTCCGTTCAATGGGATTTCCTTGATGCTTTATTCGGTCTTATGAACTTCGATCAGAAATGGCGTAATTGGGTTAAGGGATGCCTCGACTCGGCGTCAGGCAGCGTGCTGGTGAACGGATCGTCCACAGGTGTCTTCAAAATGGAACGAGGTCTAAGGCAGGGGGATCCGTTGTCCCCTTTCCTCTTTTTAGTCATCGCCGAAGGGTTAAATGCCTTGATGGAGAGAGCTACTGATCTCCAGCTCGTGTCTCCGGCTGTTTTGGGGATGGATAAAATTTCTGTGTCACATCTTCAATATGCAGATGACACAATATTTCTGTTGGCAGCTAACGAGGGGAATGTGACTTTTATTAAAAGGATCCTTCTTCTCTTCCAATTCCTTTCAGGGCTCAAAATCAACTTCGACAAGAGCAACTTGATGGCAGTGGGTGTCGAAAATACGTGTTTAAGGAGGTGGGCAGGTTATCTCAACTGTAAGGAGGGATCTCTTCCTTTCAATTATCTTGGTATCAAGGTTGGGGGACGGATGAATAGCAGTGTGGAATGGAGTTGCGTGGTGGAAAAAGTGTTGAGGAAAATCAGAGGTTGGAAGAAGAAATCTCTTTCTTTGGCAGGGCGCATCGTTCTTGTGAAGTCGGTCCTTCAAGCCATCCCAGTGTTTCAATTGTCTTTTTCCTTCATTCCTAAATCGGTAATTCACGACCTCAACTCCGTTTTTGGAAAATTTTTGTGGGGGGGAAGTGGCGTGTCTAGGTCTATTGCTTGGTTCAAATGGAAAGACATGTGTGTCGACAAGCTTCAAGGGGGATTGGGCTTTCGAAACATTGAATGGTTTAACAAGGTCTTGGTGTTTAAATGGGTGTGGAGGTACTTGGTCGAGAGGGAGGCGTTGTGGGTCAGGGTGATTAAATCCTTGTACGGGGATTTGTCAAGAGGGGAGGGGGGGAGTGGAGGGTGGAGAAAAGGGGCGGGATGAAGGGATGGTGGTCGAAAATTGTTGGGAGGGTGGGGAGGGAGGAAGAAAAGTGGTTTAGTGGCAATATTCAAAGGATTATGGGGAATGGTAGAGAGGTTAGTTTTTGGGGTGAGACGTGGGTGGGGAACAGCAACCTCAAGATCCTCTTCCCTAGACTTTTTAATCTTAGCCTCTTTAAAGATGGTAATGTGGAGGAGGCTGGGAAATGGACGGAGGAAGGGTGGGTGTGGGATCTCAAGTGGCGAAGGGAGTTGAGGGAGAGGGAGAAAGAGATGGAGGAAAATTTGCGGTCAGTCATTGGGGCGCTTTCTCCTTGCCCAGACCTCAAGGACGGCTGGAGCTGGAAGGACGCAGCGGGGGGAAAATTCTCGACTAAAGCAGCCTATGACGAGTGCGCAAAGGCGGAAGGTGATCATTTTGGGAGACACATTGAAGCTAGCGCACAACTGTGGACGGCACCGGCCCCTAACAAAGCCAGAGTGACAGCTTGGAGAAGCATTTGTAACAGGTTGCCAACATGCGAAAACCTTCTCAAAAGGAATGTCCTCATCCCAGCCGAAGAACAGTGGTGCAATGCGTGTGTGTGGAGGGAGGAAACAACTGAACATTCTTTTCTCCATTGTCCGAAAGTCGACCGCGTGTGGGACAAAATCAATCAATGGATCGGAATGAAAACGGCTAAACCACAAAAAGTCGAACATCATTTCATGTCTTTCATTGGAGGAGGAAGAGGTAAGAGAAACAAGAACTTCCTTAAAGCTCTTTGGATCGGGACTGTTTGGCTGATCTGGAAGTATAGGAATGAGAGTAGGTTTGAGAACAAGAATTGGGAGGTGTCCAATCTTGTTAATGAGGTCAAAGGGAGGCTTTGGAGCTGGAACAAAATCTTCCATGTGGTCGAGTCCAATGTTCCTTTTACCTTGTAGTGCTCTAACGAGTACGCACCACTTGTATGATGTTTTTGGTACTCCTGGTACCGCCCCAGTATTTTAATAGATTGTTAATTGATCAAAAAAAAAAAATGATACACGAAGAGTATGATGAGACATTTTAAATAAGTTTATCTGTTTAAAATAATATTTCAATCTTCCGATTCAATTCGTAATAAATTAATCTCTCACAAATTTATAGGCAAGCCGAGAAATGTGATGCCAAACGAAAATTAATGTGGACAAAAACGAAAACATATTTGTTAATAAAATAAAAAATGAATCCCAGAAATACTACAACGGTACATTAGGAAAAGTGCAGCTGTGAACAGCTAAACAAACAAAAATGGTAACAGAATTCATGCTTAGATTATTGTTCCTACCACTTAGATGCATGACATAGTAATATTTTGAGATGGAGAACGTACTATGAACATGGACGATTTATATATATATATAGAGAGAGGAGAGATCAAATGAAAACATTAACTTATGTGTTAACTAGGAACCAATATGAGCCCTTCATTTTAAAATATCTATGGACAAGATTAATTGATAATAATTAATGTTTAAGACTTAATAATTAATTAAATGTTTCCTACGCTCTTTTTGTGGGATCTTTCAATTAACCGTCCCTTATTTGTTGGGATCATTTAGATCATAATATTAATTTTATAAATACTATTAATTGTGTAAAATTATTTTAATACTTATCTATTTCTTTCTCTCTCTCCAGTTACGGTTAATACTCTCTCTCTCTCTCTCGGAACCTTCCGACCACAGACAACAACCCTGTCAACGTAAAATGCCTTCCATATTTTAATGGCATGAATAGTAGTGAGATACCGAGCTATATAAAACCATGATACAAAAATCAATCAATATATATAAACACAAATTAATATGAAAAGCAATTAGATATTAAAAAATAAGCATTTATCATTTAGTAAAAAAGCATGAAATGCAAGCAACTAATTCCAAAAAATCAAATCATGACGTATATGTAAGCATACTAATTAAAGGAGACGACCAATTATTAAAACAAGCAATAAAATTACAAGAAAAAAGCAAGTAACATACCAATAATAAGCAATACTCATGTCACACGAAATAATTTTTCTTATTCATGATACAATAATTATTTGACACACAAATTAATATGAAAAGCAATTAGATATTAAAAAATAAGCATTTAGCATTTAGTAAAAAAGCATGAAATGCAAGCAACTAATTCCAAAAAATCAAATCATGACGTATATATAAGCATACTAAAGGAGACGACCAATTATTAAAACAAGCAATACAATGACAAGAAAAAAGCAAGTAACAGACCAATAATAAGCAATACTCATGTCACACGAAATAATTTTTCTTATTCATGATACAACAATTATTTAACACATACTGTTAAAAAGAGATTTGGACCAACAAAATGGTTGTTCTGATTCTTTGACCAACGAATCTTGTGATCTACCAGACACCTAAATACAAATTCACACCAATCCCACACAACCAATTGAGAAACATCTTCAAAACATCGCATTATTTGAGGCGTAACATAGCCGTTCGACCCATTTTCTATGAGACAGATCGTCAATAAAATCATAAATTGGCGTCGAAACCAGATACCACCATCAATGTGCCGAAGAGCTTCATTGGACACATCTACCGGTAGAATTTTATGCTCCTTGCCCGGGAAAAACTTCTTCCACTCGTTCAAAAGCTCATGATGTTCCTGTTTCTTTTTCTTCTTTATAATACGCTTCCCCTTTGGAAATCCAAAAACACGATAGACATCATTATGTTCGATGTGTAATTTTCTCCCATCCTGAAGACTTATTTCACAAGTAATTGGATTAAAATTGTCTAGAAGCCAATAGCCAAGCATTGATGGAACTTCTTTTACTCTCAATGATAGTATGTGGCCAAACCCCATATCTATTATTTCCCTTTTTTGAATGTTATTCATCTTCTCAATGGTGTTTACCAGAACTTGTGGGTTTGTTCTGCAGGCCAACATAGGGAACACACCAAACTCAACCTCATTGTTGCTATCTTCTTCATTAGCTTCGTTGCTTCTTTTCTCCTTCACCAAATTGAACCTCATTGTTGCATCTTGTTCTTGGCCTAACATGTCATAACTAACAAAGTCATCATCATCACTAATTTGTCTTGATCTCTTATCCCCAATCTCAGCTGCAATGACGAAAAAACAACATTAGACTATTACTATATAATTATAATATGTTAATAATTAAAAGCTATAGAAGTAGAAAGGATTTAGCACTTAATCATTACGTAATTAGCAATAAACAATCGAATAATAAGCACTTGGTTTTAAAAAATGTTAATAATTAAAAGCTAGAGAAGTAGAAAGTATTTAGCACTAAATCATGAGGTACTTAACAATAAACAATCGAATAATAAGCACTTAATTTTAAAAAATGTTAATAATTAACAGCTAGATAAGTAGAAAGTATTTAACACTGAATCATGACAAAATTAGCAATAAACAATCGAGTACTAAGCACTTAGTTTAAAAGTATTTATACTTATTTCTCCAAAGTGTCGAGGCTTCTGGACAGAAGCAACACTATATATTATTACTTTCAAAGCAATTAACGTTTCAATCATTATCAAAAATTCCAACGCAAAACAATAACAAAAGGAAAACTGAAAATAAGAAAAAACAAATACAAAGCAATTAACGTTTCAATCATTAGCAAAAAAACAATAACAAAAAAAACCGAAAAAAAACAAGTAAAAACACCAACAAGATGAAACATATTGCATTCTGCAATCAAAAATGGAATTACGCTTACCATTATTGATGTTTCCGGATTTACGCTGGCGTTTAGGACCCATCGGAGTCGAAGTATACCTCAGAAAATATATATATCAACTTAGTGTTGGAATAAATGGCTTTATTAGTCCATAATTACTTTGTAATTAATGGAATTAAATGGTATATTTGGAATCTACATTTTGAGTAGATTAATTTGGTATATTTACTTGTTCAAATCTATTAAGAATTGAATGAGTAATTAATGCCCAAAGATAGCCATTGAAGATGGAAATGTGGAGTGTCATCCCACATTGGAAAATTAAGGAAGTGTAAAGCTATTTATAAAGTGCTCTCCACCATAAAGGAACAATCAAGTGTGCTCCTCTATGGTGGACCTATGGTGCACCCAAGTAGGTTTTGACTTAGCCTTTTAAGGCTAAAACTCGATTCCTACGAGGAAGGTGCGAAGCACCTTCCGAGTCCGAGTCCGAGGCCGAGGCCGAGCACGTCGCACTTGTCGCAATGGGCGCTTTGTAGGCGCACTTTGCACTTTGCACTTTGCACTTTGCACTTCGCTCGTTCGCGTCGTCGCGAGGAGCATTGAGGAGCCTTTAGTTTTGACAAATGAAACGGTGGCTCAGGTGACGTGGCAACATGGCTCGGCGGTTCGGTGACGTGGCAGAGTGGGCGGATGCTGACGTGGCACAGGCGGTTCCATGACATGGCGGATAAGGTCCGGGTGACGTGGCACAGGCGATTCCGCTGACGTGGCAGGGCTGGGCGGCTGCTTGGGCCGAACCATTGCAATGGTTCGGTCATGGCACCCCTTGACCGAATGGCTGTGATGGTTCGGTCAAGGCCTTCTCCCAACAGACGCACCCTTCCACCGCACCCCTCTACATACTATAAATAGGCCCTCCAGGATGTGGTTCAGATCATTCCATTCACATCATCTCCTATCATACTAGTTAGTGTTCATACTCAAGTCCCGAGTATCGAGCCGTTCGACCGGATAACGATCTCCTAGTGCTAAGGAATCGTCTATCGACCCTATACCGTTGTATCTTGGGGGCAATTACTATAGATCCGCAAGCACAAGAGCGGAAGTAATTTTGCCTTACGGAGAGAGATTTTATCTCGCCTCGGTTCTGCATTAATTCTTTTATCGTCATCCTATTTTCTACACTACCCAACTAACAATCGTAAGGCAAAATTAGTGTGGAAAGATGGCGACAGGAAGCAACACCAACAACAACAATGTTCCGCCCAACAACAATGCTCCACCAGTTCCAACCAACGTTCCACATGCTCCAGCACCTGCTGCTGCCGAAAAGCCGGAAAAATTCGTAGGTTCTGAATTTAAACGTTGGCAGTCTAAGATGCTGTTTTATCTTACTACTTTGAATATGGCTCGTTTTGTGAATGAATCTCCTCCAACTGTGGGGGAAGACGAGACTGATTCGCAACTGCGGATAGCATATGATGCATGGCATCATAGCGACTTTCTGTGTCGCAACTATATTCTGAATGGGCTAGACAACACTCTCTATAATGTTTACTCTAGCGCCAAGACGTCCAAGGAACTATGGGACTCCTTGGAGACGAAGTACAAGGCAGAAGATGCCGGCTTGAAGAAGTTCATAGTCGGTCGTTTTCTAGACTTCAAAATGGTCGATAGCAAAACCGTTGTGGAGCAAGTGCAAGAATTTCAACTGATCCTGCACGACATTCTTGCCGAAGGTATGGAATTGTCTGAATCTTTTCAGGTGGCCGCGGTGATAGAGAAATTACCACCACATTGGAAGGACTTCAAGAACTATCTCAAGCACAAACGCAAGGAGATGGGACTTGAAGACTTGATCGTTCGCTTGAGAATCGAAGAGGACAATAGAATCTCCGAAAACAAGACGAACAAAACTTCCATGGAGGCAAAAGCAAACCTAGCCGAGTCTAGCAACAAGAAGAAACGCAAGTTCAAAGGCAAAAATCCCGACTCAAAAGGTCAGAAGAGGATCAAAGGAGATTGCTTCAACTGCGGCAAACCCGGCCACATGGCGAAAGATTGTCGCAAACCGAAGAAAGACAAGCACAATGGTCACCATCAAGCCCACGTGACGGAGACAAAGTCTGTGCCCCTCGACTTAGGCGAACTTGACTTGTGTGCCGTCATAGACGAGGTCAACATGGTCGGGAGTCCAAAAGGATGGTGGATCGACACCGGTGCTACCCGGCATATCTGCGCCGACAAGACAATGTTCTCCTCGTATGAAGCTCTCTCCGGCGACAGAAAGCTGTATATGGGCAATTCTACCTCATCCTCTATCATCGGAGTTGGAACCATTGTGCTCAAGATGACGTCGGAACTCAAGATAACCCTACAGAAGGTGCTGCATGTTCCCGACATTCGCAAGAACTTGATCTCAGGATCCGCTTTGTGCAACGCCGGATTTAGACTAGTGTTTGAAGCAGGCAAAGTTGTAATGACCAAGAATGGTCACTATATAGGAAAAGGCTACCTAGATAATGGCCTTTTCAAGCTTAATGCTATCCCTGTACTTGTACGTGACAATGAAATAAAGAAAAATGTTTCTTACTTGGTTGAGTCTCCTAATTTATGGCATGATAGATTAGGACATGCAAATCTAAATACACTACGTCGTTTAGTAAATTTAGACTTATTGCCAAAGATGTCTTTCAATCAACATCAAAAATGTGAAATTTGTGTTGAAGCAAAAATGGCAAAATCTCCTTTTCATTCAGTGGAAAGATCAACGAAACCTCTTGAATTGATTCACACCGATCTATGTGATTTAAAACTTGTGCAAACAAGAGGTGGAAAGAATTACTTTATAACATTTATAGATGATTGCACAAGATTTTGCTATGTGTATCTTTTGAGAAGCAAAGACGAAGCATTCGAAGCTTTCAAAACATACAAAAGTGAAGTTGAGAATCAACTTAACACCAAGATCAAAATGATTCGAAGTGATCGAGGTGGCGAGTACGTTGCACCTTTTGAGGAATTTTGTCGTGAAAATGGCATTATTCATCAAACGACTGCACCTTATTCTCCACAATCAAATGGTGTTGCAGAACGAAAGAATAGAACATTGAAAGAAATGATGAATGCTATGTTGATAAGCTCAGGCCTATCACATAACATGTGGGGGAAGCTATTCTTTCGGCTAATAAAATTTTGAATAAATTACCCCAAAAGAAACAAGAAAAAACTCCATATGAATTATGGAAAGGAAGGAAGCCGTCCTATAAATATACAAAAGTGTGGGGGTGCTTAGCAAAAGTTGAAGTACCTAAACCCAAACAAATAAAAATAGGACCAAAAACTGTTGATTGCATCTTCATTGGATATGCAAACAATAGCAGTGCGTACCGATTCTTGGTACACAAATCGGAAGTACCCGATATGAATGAGGGAATGATTATAGAATCAAGAAATGCCATATTCTTTGAAAAAATATTCCCCAAGAAAGAGAAGAATGACATAAGTTCGAAAAAGAGAACTTATGATGAAATTTCGCTTAAGAATAACGGACCAACACGTGAACTAACACCGCAACCAAGACGCGGAAAGCGAACAAAAACTGCGAAAACCTTTGGTCCGGATTTCGTAGTTTATACTTTAGAAGACGAACCAAAGACAATCAAGGAAGCATTGTCTGGTCCTGATGCCGATCTATGGCGTGAAGCTATCAATAGTGAAATCGAGTCAATCTTATCCAATCACACTTGGCTTATTGTTGATCTTCCTCCGGGAAATAAACCTTTGGGTTGCAAGTGGATTCTTAAGAAGAAATATAAAGCCGATGGATCTATTGATAAGTATAAAGCACGTTTGGTAGTTAAAGGCTACAAACAAAAGGAAGGGTATGATTATTTTGATACATACTCTCCAGTCACTAGAATTACATCCATTAGAATGCTACTTGCTATAGCAGCATTATATAATCTTGAGATACACCAAATGGATGTAAAAACAGCATTTCTAAATGGAGATTTAGAAGATGAGATATATATGGAACAACCCGAAGGGTTTGTGATTCCTGGTCAAGAAAAGAAAGTTTGTAAACTTGTAAAGTCTTTGTATGGACTCAAACAAGCTCCCAAACAGTGGCATGAGAAATTTGACCAAGCAATGATGGCAAACGGATTCAAAATCAATGAATGTGATAAATGTGTATACGTTAAAGGAACATCCGACAATTTTGTCATTGTTTGTCTCTACGTTGATGATATGCTAATTATGGGCAGCAACAATAGAATAATCATAGAAACCAAGGAGATGTTAAAGAGAAACTTTGACATGAAAGATATGGGATTAGCTGACGTGATTCTAGGAATTAAAATCCTTAGAACACCCGATGGAATAGTCTTATCACAATCTCACTATGTTGAGAATGTACTTAAGAAATTCAAAGCTTTTGATCTGCCTCCGGCTAAAACGCCCGTTGACCTAAGTATACACTTAGCCAAGAATCGAGGAGAACCCGTATCACAATCAGAATATGCTAGAGTTATTGGAAGCCTAATGTACTTGTCAAATTGTACAAGGCCTGATATAGCATATTCGATTAGTAAATTAAGTCGGTTTACAAGTAATCTCGGGAAGGATCATTGGACCGCACTGACAAGAGTGTTGAGATACTTAAAGCACACAATCTCTCATAGTATACACTATTCGAGATATCCCGCAGTTTTGGAGGGATATTGTGATGCCAATTGGATATCCGACACTAAAGACTCTAAATCCACAAGTGGGTTCGTATTTACCATTGGTGGAGGAGCAATATCATGGAAATCTTCTAAGCAAACATGTATAGCCCGATCTACAATGGAATCGGAATTTATTGCTTTAGACAAAGCCGGCGAAGAAGCCGAATGGTTAAGAAACTTCTTAGAAGATATTCCCTGTTGGGAAAAACCTTTGCCTCCGGTTATGATACATTGTGACAGCATGGCTGCTATAGGGAGGGCAAAGAATAGTTTGTATAACGGTAAGTCACGACATATTCGTCGAAGACATAATACCGTTAGACAATTGATCACTACAGGAATAATGTGCATTGACTATGTAAAGTCAAAAGACAATATTGCGGATCCGTTTACTAAAGGTATTAATCGTGATCAATTGTATAACGCAATAAGGGGAATGGGATTAAAATCCACACGTTAAGAACTTTCATAGTGGTAACTCAACCATGATGACTGGAGATCCCAAGAACATGGTTCAATGAGACAACTAAATTATGGAAATTCAAGTTGAGCACTTGAAACTTTCAAAATCCATTCTCATAGCTACTCAAGTGCAAAGCCTGCAGCTTGTGGTAAAGGGTAAGCCATCAAAAGCTTTTAATGATTCCTATAGCCTTATTAGGTGGAGTATGGCAGGATACTCTTTATAGGAGATCACCTATACAAGTGAAGAAGTGGGCCGCTTCAAATTATCAATAAACACTTGTGAATCCAAGAAATGGTCCAAGGCCGAAATGGACACAACGTGAGAACGAAAGATATTAGATCTATTATTGTGTGTATGTTGTTGACTAGATTTACACAAAAGTTGACCGGTTCAAGACATCATGTTCACCGAGCAACGAGTAAATCCGATGGCATTACACTAAGGAAGGTTCAAAGCTAACAACTACCTATCCTAATGCAATAATGGATCGTCGGGACTTAGTTTTTTTTTTTCATTTGCATTAATCATCATTCATGTGGGGGATTATTGGAATAAATGGCTTTATTAGTCCATAATTACTTTGTAATTAATGGAATTAAATGGTATATTTGGAATCTACATTTTGAGTAGATTAATTTGGTATATTTACTTGTTCAAATCTATTAAGAATTGAATGAGTAATTAATGCCCAAAGATAGCCATTGAAGATGGAAATGTGGAGTGTCATCCCACATTGGAAAATTAAGGAAGTGTAAAGCTATTTATAAAGTGCTCTCCACCATAAAGGAACAATCAAGTGTGCTCCTCTATGGTGGACCTATGGTGCACCCAAGTAGGTTTTGACTTAGCCTTTTAAGGCTAAAACTCGATTCCTACGAGGAAGGTGCGAAGCACCTTCCGAGTCCGAGTCCGAGGCCGAGGCCGAGCACGTGCACGTCGCACTTGTCGCAATGGGCGCTTTGTAGGCGCACTTTGCACTTTGCACTTTGCACTTTGCACTTTGCACTTCGCTCGTTCGCGTCGTCGCGAGGAGCATTGAGGAGCCTTTAGTTTTGACAAATGAAACGGTGGCTCAGGTGACGTGGCAACATGGCTCGGCGGTTCGGTGACGTGGCAGAGTGGGCGGATGCTGACGTGGCACAGGCGGTTCCATGACATGGCGGATAAGGTCCGGGTGACGTGGCACAGGCGATTCCGCTGACGTGGCAGGGCTGGGCGGCTGCTTGGGCCGAACCATTGCAATGGTTCGGTCATGGCACCCCTTGACCGAATGGCTGTGATGGTTCGGTCAAGGCCTTCTCCCAACAGACGCACCCTTCCACCGCACCCCTCTACATACTATAAATAGGCCCTCCAGGATGTGGTTCAGATCATTCCATTCACATCATCTCCTATCATACTAGTTAGTGTTCATACTCAAGTCCCGAGTATCGAGCCGTTCGACCGGATAACGATCTCCTAGTGCTAAGGAATCGTCTATCGACCCTATACCGTTGTATCTTGGGGGCAATTACTATAGATCCGCAAGCACAAGAGCGGAAGTAATTTTGCCTTACGGAGAGAGATTTTATCTCGCCTCGGTTCTGCATTAATTCTTTTATCGTCATCCTATTTTCTACACTACCCAACTAACACTTAGCAAACCAAATGAATGTATTTGTATCTGGAAAGTATTTGTAACAACAAATGAAATGCTAAATTCATGTTCAATTCGTATATAATGGACGAGATATATATGATTACAAAAGGATTAGTTTGTATTTAATATTAAATGATTTACGCATATTATATAAAATATCATGGCTAAATTTGAAAGATTTGATTTGCTAAAATCAAATCCTTATTAAGATTAACTTGTTGGCCGATTTTTAGCAATTAAAAAACAAAAAAAACAAGCCATTTACTATTTAATCTGTACCGTTCAATTAATGAAGATCAATGATCTAAAATGGTTCCTAGTTAACACATAAGGGTTGGTTTCCATTATAACCCACCCATATATATATATATATATATATATATATATATATATATATGAGTTAAGATAAAAAAAAAATCATTATATTTTGTTCTTTTCTTTGAAAACGTTGTCTTAGTTGAAAATTCAATCAATAATTGCACCAGTGGTTTGAAAGCATGTTAATCTCACATCATTTTATTCGTGTCTAATTAAGACTTTTGGATCAAAAGCAAACATTTCTGCAAGAAAACCTTAATTGTTAAATGAACCCCATTATTACATTTGAATATACTCGCTTGGTATGAATATTCTTGCATGGCATAAGTATGACAGTATGAAAAATAGAAGTGGTGTCGTATTGTACAGTTAGACGAAAACGACGTCGTTTACGTCCAAAGTTTGGCTGAAAAATGAGTAAAATGAGAAAAACTTAATAATCAAGGAAATTTTAGTAAAGAGTTTAAAGTTCAAATGAGAATTTGTTGAAAGTTCAGTAATTTATCATGCAATTAATCCTTAAAAAAATTATTCATATTATAACAAATTAATTAAATTAAGTTGTGAAACTTGGGCCTAACAACCGGCACGAGTCGGCCCACAACCGGATTTTTTTTGGACTGTATATTTGTAGGCTTAACAAAATATATAAATCGATCTACACTGAAAAATGATTTGATTGCAATTGTATCATCACTCGTAAGGATATTATACGACCTTTTGGAATGGCATGATCGAGCATACAGTCTCATAAATAATTATCTTATAAATTCGAAGCCTTTAAACCGAGTCACTCATAACTCATAATCTATATACTCCCTCCGTCCCATGAAATATGACACAGTTCTTTTCGACACGAGAATTAAGAAATTTATATTTTATGTGTTAAGTGTGATAGGTGAAAAATAAAAATGTGAATAAATGATAAATTTTTTACCATTTTTAAAAACGTGTCATGCTTCGTAGGACATACCAAAAAGAAAACTGTGTTATGGTTCGTGGGACGGAGGGAGTATAATATAAAAGGGAAGTTTAACTTAAATTTTTTCCCACCGAATTTTCTCTCTCTTTGTTTTTCTTTTTGTAGTTTTGATTCTCTTTTAAAATCTTCAACTTTAATTTATAAAAAAAATACTCCCTCATGGCTCGTATTCCTTTTTGAGTCGTCCCATGTTACTTGGCTCGTTTCCTTTTTGGGCCATAATTAGGTGTAGATTAATTACTTAATTAATAGTTGAATAAAATCCTAAATTCTACCCAGATTTTCACCCCATCAATTCTCTCTCTTCTCAGCTGCTCTCTCCTCTCTCCCTCTCATTTCATCTGCCCTCTCCACCAATTGCCGTCCACCGCCTCCGCCGCGTGTTCTACCTCCGCCTCCATCCTCTGCCGCGTCCTCTGCCTCCCCTACAGGCTGTGGTGTGGTGGTGACGGAGATGGAGGGTGCGGCGTCGCAACAGATCGGCGGTTCTTCACCTCGAAGGTGTGGCGGCGGCGTGGTTCGGTGGCGCTGCAGAACAGAGGTGGATGAGATTGTATCAGAGCTTAATTTTCACAAAAAAGGGCTGGCCTCGCCGGCGTTAAGATTCGCGGCGGCGGCTGAAGCCATAGCGCCTCCACCTCCACCATCCACCGCCTCGCGCTTCCACCTCTCCTCCACTGTTTTCCCGGCGGGTTCGCGGCGGCGGCTGAAGTCATAGCTTGGATTGTTGTGTATACCCAGAAAAGGGAAGGGTTAGCGCGGCCGCCCATTCTCCCCAAACCCCAGATCCTTCAAATCGCAGCCCCTGGCCTCGATTCCGGGCGATAGCACGGCCGGAAAGCCACCGCCACGTGAGATCTGAATTTTTACCACCACTTTAACTCGCAGCCCCACGCCTCGATTCCTCATATTTGAATTTTTTGTCTGAATTTTTAATTATTTTATTGTATAAAGCACGTTATTAAGCAAAAGTGTCAAGGAATAAAATAGTTGAAAGAAATACCTTAATCTTGTGGTCCCTACTACTTTTACCACAACTTTAACTCTCCTAAATACCCGTGCTGAAAAGTTTTGAGCCATGAATCATGGGACAGAGGGAGTATTCAATATGGATGTTAAATTAAAGATAATAAAAATATCTTTAATTTGATGTAAAAATTATAAAAAAAATAAATTTAAAATCAATAAGTTATTATAGTTCAAAGTTACAAAATTATTTTTCTTTTTCTCTCTCCTCTCTCTTCTCTCATCTATCATATCCTTGCTCATTTCTTATTTTTTTAAATGTCACAGTTATTTCTTTTCTCTTTCATTCATTTTTTCATATTTTTTTATTTTGTCTTTTATGTTTTTACTATATTAGTAGTATTTTTATATTTTACTCTCTCCGTCCATGAAATATTGCCCTACTTACCCATTTTTCCTTGTCCACAAAGTAATGACTTACTCTGCTTTTTGTACCACTACATCCTTTTTTCTTTCATTTATTTACCATCAATTGTCATTAATGGACCCACGTCACAACAACTTATTTCATTTTTATATTATATATTTATTACACTTTATTACTAGTGGACCCACCACACAACATCTTTAACACTTTAGTCAACTACCTTTATCATTTTAGTCAACTACCATTATATTTCACTCACAATCACTTTATCAGCTTTCTTAAAACCTGTGCCGAACAGTAAATGGGGCAATACTTTGTGGACGGATTATATTTTCATTATATCAATTTAGGGTTAAGGTGCAGATAGGCCCCTCAAGTGGAGGCCCTTAGAGCGTTTCAGTCCTCTTACTAACTGTGTGTGCAAATTGGCCCCCGAACTCAAAAAAACGGTGCAGATCGGCCCCTCTGACTTAACACCGTTATGGCCGTTAGTCAAGGGGGCGATCTGCACCGTTTTTTCGGAGTTCAGGGGCTAATCTGCATCTTTTAACTTTTTAATTAATTCATCTCTCTCGCTCAAAAGTTGATCGTCGTTGTCGCTGACTCAAGCTCCGGTGAGGCCGGCGAAGGGCGCCGCCCCTTTCTTTCTCTCTTGGGCCCTAAACCTCGGAGCTCGCTCGACTGCACACGCTTAGCGTCAAGGACGAGCCCTAATTCTCCCATTCCGTCAGAAATCGCCGCCGCAATATCCGGTGAACCCGCCGCTTGGCTTTTCTCGATTAGGAGTCGCCTAGCTTTTCTCGATAAGGAGTCGTCTCTTTCTCTCAAATTCGGCGAAATCCGGTGATAAAGGCCGACGATGCCCGTCGCCATCTACACTATTGGCGTGCTGTTGAAGAAGGACGCCTTCAAATCAGAGACCATGGCCAACATGATCTCGATCTCGATTGGGGTCACGATCATCGCCTACGGCGAGGCGAAGTTCGATTCGTTGGGGGTGATTCTGCAATTGGGGGCGGTGACGTTCGAGGGAGAATTTGAGTTTCCATTTCGATTATGTGATTTTCGGGAGCAATGACGCCGATTTGGAATTCCCGATTTGGGGCTTGGGAACTTGATTTCGTGATTTTTCTCATCTGACGGCGATTGACGCTGGAAAAGTTGGTCGGAGAAGATGAGATGTGATTTTTTTTAATGAACGGTGTGCAGATTAGCCCCCGAACTCCAAAAAGGGAAAATGTGCAGATTAGCCCCTGAACTCCAAAAAAACGGTGCAGATCGCCCCCTCTGACTAACGGCCCATAACGGTGTTAAGTCAGAGGGGGCGATCTGCACCATTTTTTTGAGTTCGAGGGCCAATCTGCACACACAGTTAGTAAGAGGAGTGAAATGCTCTAAGGGCCTTCACTTGAGGGGCCTATCTGCACCTTAACCCATCAATTTAATGCAATTACAATGTTGAAACTTATATTTGTTCATTTTAGAACTCTTTAGCTTAAAAATATATTTTTAAAGGTCAAATTTATATTAATATAAATTTTTTGATAAGTTTACTTTTGTAGTAGCATGTTGATTTAAATTTACTGAAATTGTATACATTTTATTTTAGAAAATGAACGATACATATCTCATGTTAAACTCTTTATTTTTCTACTTTCCAATTGATAAAAAATTGGATACGTTGATAGGAACTTTATTTTAAAATTTGTATTTAAATAAAATGACCACATAAATATAATTTAAATATGTATTCGAAAACTATATTAAACTAGAGTTATAATATATGTAAATAAATAGTTTTGTACATCTTAGAATATTATATAATCCATAATAATTCTCATTATCATCTCTTTTGATATTTCATAATTTATATACTTATACACATTATCAATTAAAATAATTAATTACTATTTCAAAAATTGAAAATTCGAATGTTTTCAAATTCATATTTTTATTGAGATTATATTGTGGATAATTTAATTTTTTTATTGAAATCATTGATGTTTGTAGTTACTTATAGTCTTATATATATATATATATATATATATATATATATATATATATATATATAGGGAGAGGTTCAAGAAAGAACTATAAATAAAAGAAGACCGGAGAACCATTTTCAGCCATTCGATCATCAAGATCTACGGTGGATGCATCATCTTGTTGGATGAATGCAGATCCTGGGTTCAAATCCTGAAGGGAGCATTTTTTTTTTTTTAGTGCATTAATTTTAACAGCGAATGCATTAATTTTTACAGTGGATGCATTAGATTTGATGGTTCTCCCGTTCTCACAAATAATGTAGTTCTCTCTAGAACCACACCCTATATATATATATATATATATATATATAGGGTGTGGTTCTAGAGAGAACTACATTATTTGTGAGAACGGGAGAACCATCAAATCTAATGCATCCACTGTAAAAATTAATGCATTCGCTGTTAAAATTAATGCACTAAATTTTTTTTAAAAAAATGCTCCCTTTAGGATTCGAAACCAGGTTCTATATTCATCCAACAAGATGATGCATTCACCGTAGATCTTGATGATCGAATGGCTGAAAATTGTTCTCCGTTCTTTTTTTATTTATGGTTCTTTCTTGAACCTCTCCCTATATATATATATATATATATATATATATATATATATGTATATATATATTATATTTAATATTTGTTTAAATTATAATTCAATTTCGATGATGGTCGTGCATCGCACGAGTGGGCATGTACTAGTAGTTCTAAAAAAGAAAGAGGTGGTCTTAGGTGCAACCGGTTGCACTCTCACTCACTACAAAAAACGCCTGATTTCCGGCGAACTTACCGCCGGTAATTACCGGCGGCCCAACGACGCCAAAACAAGGCGGGTCGTTTTTTTCGTTTACCGGCGGCATTGTTGCCGCCTCTAATTAGCGGCGGTATTACAGACGGCATTGTCGCCGACGGTAATTAGAGGCGGCGCGCCGCCGGTATTTATTAAATAATTTAATTTAACTTTAAATTTATACTCCCTCCGTCCCTAAAATAACTTCCTCTTTTTCCATTTTGGGACGTCCCCCAAATAACTTCCTCTTTCTTTCTTTCCATTTTTGAAAACCTACCCCACCACTAATAATACTTTATTTATTCTTACTTTTCACTTTTCACCACTCTCAATACTAATTATAACACTTTTCACAACTTCCAATAATAATTATATCACTTTTTCTCCACTATCAATACACTTTACAACTTTTTATTAAAACACGTGCCGTCCCTAAAGAGGAAGCCATTTCAGGGACGGAGGGAGTATAATTTGTTGATTACCGGCGGCAATGCCGTCGGTAATTAGCGGCGGCATTTTGCCGCCGGTAATGCTGTCATTAAATATTTACAGATCCCCTTTCACAGATCCCCTTTCACGCATTTTCCCCTCAAACCCCCCCCCCCCTCCCTGCCGCGCCTCCAGCCCCAGTCGCCGCCTCGCCCCGCCCCCAGCCGCCGCCGCCGTCCACCGCCGCCGGCCAGCCACCTGCAGGTATTATTTCCATCTCTTTCTCTTTAATTATCTCTCATTTTCAAATCTCATTTTATTTCTTTAACATTTCAGTTGAACGACGCCGCGCTGCTACCGACACTGCCATCGCCACCGCTCCGCCGCCGACCACTACCGTACGCTTTCGTTCTCGTTATTTGATTTATTTATTAATTATTTTGTTAGATTAAAATTAATATTAATTAGATTAATTTTAATTAATTTATAATATTTGAAGTATGATTAATTAATTTAAAATTTATTTTTTAATATTATTTTGTTAGAATCTAATTAATGTTAATTTGATTAATTTTAATTAATTTATAATATGTGAAGTGTGATTAATTTTAATTAGTTAAATTATATTTAAATTTGTTTTTACAATCTAATTAATAATTTGTTGAAGTTTGATTAATTATAAAGCATGATATTTCGTTAGATTCAAGTAATTCATGATATTTTATGTGTGTCAATGCTTATATAAATCATTTTGAAACAGGTAACATGTCTCGCCGTAGAAGTATATTTTTGTTTGGTCGATCTGGTCGGTCTGATCGAGATGAGCAGCCGACTGATGACACATCTGATTGGTCCGGTACAGGGATTTCTGGGACTCCTGAGACCCCCCAGGCGTCTAGTAGTTCACGGGCTAGAAGGCCCAGCGCCCCTCCAGCTGCCACCATCAGGGCCAACACGCCTAGGGAAGCACATGGGAGGATTGTCTTTCAGAGGATGCCTAATGGGTAAATATTTTAATTTAAATCATTATTTTTCGTATAGCAAACAAATCCTTAAATTAGTTTTACACAGTGCTTTGATGGAGCCAGTGGGCCTGGCCAAAGCCTGCACTAAAGCATTTAAGAGGGTGGATAACCCAGGCGAGTACACTTGGAAGTTGACTCCCCCGGATGTGAAGGAGGCGTACTATGCCGAATTACAGGTATGATTGAATTTATAGTGCATATAAATTTATCATTATCTATTGTAAAATGTTACATATTAAATTAACTATTTCTTTCAACAGAAAGAGTTTGCATGGTCGCCTGCGGACGAGCTTGAGGTCAGGGGCATGTGGGAACAGAAAGCCAACAAGAGGTACAGTGACATGATGAGCGACTACAACAGGAAGCTCAGGGCTAGTACCGATGAAGGTCGGGAGATGCATAGACCCCTCTGGATGTCTGCCGAATTCTGGACAGGACTCCAGGCATACTGGAGTCATGAGGCTGTTCAGGCCGTTTCCGAGCGAGCACGTGCGAACCGGATGTCTGAGCCCGATGGACCCGGTACAGGGATCAGCAGGCACGTGGGAGGGTCTCGGTCCACTCGTGTCCTGCAGCAGAGTCTGGTTAGTAATTATCAAATAAATTCATAAGTATATATATATATATATATATATATAATATCGCAAATAATAACTTATTTATCTTACATGCATGCATGGACAGAACTTGGAGACTGGACTCCCCCCGACTGCACAGAACTATAGCACATTTCTCCGCCTCCACATGCGCGAGGATGGAAGTTTTCTGTCACAGAGGGATGAGTTAATTGATGTAAGCGTTTAAGTTTAATCAAATATTAGTAGTTCATAGTGAAATGTATTTATTTTAATACAATTTTCAATTGTTATGTCTGAATTAGGCGGAGATTCGTCGCATTGCTGTTGAGACTAACCGAGAGGACCTGCTGGCTGAGATCTACTTGGAGGTCGTACGACCCGACAGGTCCCGGCTCTACGGCACTGGAAGTGCCGGTAGGAGCCAGGTTAGTAGGGGGTCTTCTCAAAGCACAGGCACTTCCATGATGTCTCAGCAGCTGTATGAGACACGGATCTCCACGCTGGAAGAGCGCCTTCAGGCCGAACAAGCAGCACGTGAGGCCGAACGAGAGGCTTCTCGAGCAGAACGTAAGGCCCTCGAGCAGCGTATAGCTCAATTCGAGAAGTTCATGAGGCGGTCGGGTCAGCTACCTTGAGCAGCACTTTATGTTTTGGAACTATTAATTTCATGTTTTGGAACTATTTGTTTGAACTATGTTTAGGAACAAAATTACACTTGCACTTTCTTTTTGCATTTATGTTATGTTGAGCAACTATTAATTTTATGTTTTCAAACAACATTACAATTACTTCGTAACAAAGTAATAAATTCAAAATAACGACGAATGGAAATAAATTCAAATTACTTATCTTATAACAAATTATCTCCTTGTTTTTTATAAAAATAAGGACGTATGGAAATAAATTCAAAATACAATTATCATGATAAAATACTAATGGTGTATATAAACTATATTGATTAAAAAAAATTATATAATAATAATAATAAATTAATAAATAAATACTTTTGCGACATAAAAATAAAGACAAAAACGAGTTCGATCCGTAATTAACAGCATCTCATCGATACCATCTCGATATATTATAAGGTTATGAATATATATATATGATTTTGTATATTGAATTAGACTTTAAATGAATTAATAGGTACTATATATATCAATAATACGAGTGTTCTGTACTGGTGACCATTCGAAAAGAACTTCAAAGTTAAGCGTGCTTGACTTAGAGCACAACTAAGATGAGTGACCGACTGGAAAGTTCGTCTAACTTATAAATAATAAATAATAAATAATAAATAATAAATAATAAATAAATAAATAATAATAATAATAATAAATAATAATAATTAATTAATTAATTAATTAAATTACAAAAAAAACCGGCAATTAGCGGCAGCATTTTACCGCCGGTAACGACAATAATCTCTGGTTATATCACCGCCGCCGTCCGGTGAATATTACCAGCGGCAAAGTCACCGCCGGTAATTACCGGCGGCAACATGCCGCCAGTAATTTGCCGGTATATCTCCGCCGTTCGCCGAGGAAATATAACGGCGGGACCTACCGCCGTTAATTACCGGCGGTGTGTTTTGCCGCCGGTAATTGTGTTACCGACGAGAAAATTACCGACGGCAAAACGCCGCCGGTAATCTCCGTTTAGTTTCTGGCGGCCGTCTCGCCATTACCGACGGCAAAACGCCGCCGGTAATCTCCGGTTTTTTTGTAGTGACTTAAATCATGATCCATATCCTAACTTGAATCCATATCATGATTCTAACAGTATAAATAACACTATTTTAAATACGGATCAACCCGATTGCACGGTGCAACTGATTGCACCCAAGTTTTTGTGAAAAAGAAATATGCTCAAGTCAGCATCACCCTAATTAGACTACCTATGTATTTTGCTTATTTATTTGTATGGTTTTTATTATGTTTATTGAACTGAAATCAAATGGATTTAATTCATTTGGATAGTTCAATTAATTAGTAACGTATATAATGCACGGTATGAATAGTTAAAAAAAAACATTTCCATAAAGTTAATTCATAATCTAATTAATAAATTAAATCATGAAATAAAATATATGCGGTCTAATATATAATTGTTAATTTTTTATTCTTGAACCGATTATAAAATCATTCAGTTTAATGGATATAAAAACAATAATTTCATCAATAGTTTATAATCGTAACAAAAAATAACTTTAGCACCGAAAACAATAACATTAAACCGACTTGAACACAATCGTAAATACAGGCCCAACGAGTACGGTATGTATATATAAAAAGGTTAATTGCATCTAAATTACTGAACTTTTAATAAATTTTTATTTTGCACATAAACTTTAAAATCTTATTAAAATTACTTAATTATTAATTTCTTCTTATTTTGTATATTTATTCATTTTCTGGCCAAAATTTTGGGTCTAAATTCCATCTAACTATACATTACAATGTCAATTCTATTTTTCCACACAATCATATTTATGTTGCGCAAGCATATTCATGTCAAACGAGTATATTTATGTCATGTCACCACGATGAAAATGGACAAATATATAAAATTAGAAGAAATTAATAGTTGAGTAATTTTAATAAAGATTTTAAAGTTCACGTGAAAAATGAGAATTTGTTGAAAGTTCAGTAATTTATATGCAATTAACCCTATATAAAAACACATTCGACGTATACAAATGTACAATCATCCAAATTATATAAAAGCTCAAATTAATACCTCTTATTGAACTACAAATGAGGACCAAACCAAGAAAATAGAATTGATGCATAATAATATAATATAAGAAAATATGAGACACAAATTTTTATGTGGAAAATTCAAATTAAAAAAAAAATCATGAGATTGTAGTCTAGAATTCTTCCACTATATAAATAGTCTAGAAATCTTCCACTATATAAATAATAGATTTACTAAATTCTCCCTACACAAAATAGGGGAAAGACAAATCTCAAGTTTAATAGCTTGACAAAGCTACTCTTTGAAGAGATGAAAAATCCTACAATTTTTCCTCACTTTTTCTTCTCTCAAAAGCACTTAATGGACATGAGACAAGAATTAACTTGGCATCACTAGTTGTGCCCGATACTGAATATTAGATCCGAAATTATGCCTTTGTTTAAAGGAATGAAGCCCGAGCCCATTTTCGACACCTTACAAATCAAAAGTTCAAAAAATTTAAATGAGTTAATGTCACAATTGTCAGGTTATATTCAATTAAAAGAGACAAAGGCTACGAGGAAAGTTGAAGCAAAGAGGAATAAACATAAAAAGCAGAGAAGAATGACAAAACTAATGATCTGAAGAGACAGAGACCAACACTGAGAGGACAGCCCCCGAAAGGCGAAATCCCCTTCAATTTCTTTTTATTTTCTTTTCATGTTTGGGTGCGATTAGGAAAATTAGAGAAAGGTGTTAAGTATTTTGTGCATGCATGGATTTACCGAGGGGTTTTCTAGCAAATATGAAGAGTTGAAGGGAGCTAACTGTAAATATACATGGGCAGCTATCTGTTCAGCTGGATATCTTGGATCTCAAGCCATCTTTTTCAATGGTTTAGATAGGTTTCTTTAGCTCCATCTATAGTCTTTATATTTGTATTGTTTCCCTGTTATTTGCGGCTGTTGATCATTTAACAAGAAGAGAGAAAAGTAGGCTGTGTGAGTAATATTGAGATCGAGAGCTTTTGTTGTGTTTTGAGAGCTGCTTTCATCTTCAAGATTGCAGCAATTGTAGTGTGTGTTTCTTCTCATTCGTTCAATCAATAAAGTACATCGTGTTGACCTGCCCGTGGATGTAGATCTCTGATCGAACCACGTAAAATTAAGTGTGTTATTGTTCTTGAATCTCTTCTACATTTTGTTGTTTTCTTTTCAATTTGTGAGAGCTTTCTTCGGTTCACAAATTGGTGCCGTCTGTGGGAATCAATTGGATCGCACCAGAGCCGGAGATAGTTTTGCAAGGGCAGTGCGATTCGATGTGGAGAAGTTTTCTGGGAAGAACAATTTCGGTCTTTGGCGGATAAAGATGAGAGCAATGCTCATTCAACAAGGTCTGGCCGATGCACTCAAAGTGGATTAAAAAAAGAATGATCCTGACTTGAAGGTAGATCAACAAAGGAAGGAAATGATGGAGAAAGCTCATAGCACCATCTTACTATGTCTAACTGATAAAGTTTCAAGGGAAGTCTCAAGAGAGACTGCTGCAACTGGTGTGTGGGCTAAACTCGAGAGCCTATACATGACTAAATCTTTAACAAATCGCTTATACATGAAGCAGAGGTTATACTCTTATAAGTTCTTGGAAGAGAAATGTATTAGTGAGCAGCTCGATGAGTTCAACAAATCCATAGATGATTTGGAGAATATCGATGTTAGTCTTGATGATGAAGACAAAGCCATCATATTACTCAATGCTCTACCTATGTCTTTTGATCAATTGAAGGATGTCATGCTATATGGTAGAGTGGCTTCTATCACTCTAGAGAAAGTTCAGTTGGCTCTCAAAGCTAAAGAACTGCAGAAATTGAACAATAATATTAAAGACTCAATTGCACAAAGTCTGAATGTTAAGAAGTTCAAAGGAAAGAAAGCAAAGAAGACTACTCCAGAAGGCAGCAAGCAAAATTAGACAAAATCAAAGGATTCTGAAGGAAAGGAAACTAGATCATGCCACTGGCGTAAAAAGCCAGGACACCTCAAGAAGAATTATTTTGCCTGGAAGAAGATTCTGGCTGAAAATTATCGGAAGGCTAACATTATGGATGTTACAGAATGAGTAGATATTGCAGAGGTACTAAACATTGTTGAAAAGGTTGTTGAAGATGCTTGGATCATGGATTCAGGATGTAGCTTGCATATGTGCCCCAACAAATCTTGGTTCTAGCAGCTCACTAAGAAAGATCAAGGATGAGTTCTTCTTGGAAATAATCAGGTTTACAAGGTTAACGGTATATGTTCTATTAAGTTGAAAATGCATGATAAGTCTCTCAAAATTTTGTCTGATGTTAGATATATCCCTGACTTAAAGAGAAACCTGATTTCCCTTGGCATGCTAGAGTCAAAAGGTTATTCTTTCTTATCTGAAAAGGCCATCTATATGTTATTAAAGATTCTAATGCTGTTATGATAAGGCATATGAAGAATAGCCTATATTATCTAGATGTTGAAGCTGTTCTATGAAACTCTTACGCTATAGAATCTACTGATTTGTGGTACAAAAAATTAGGCTATGTTAGTGAAGGGGGAATCAAAGAACTACAGAAATAGGGTCTTATTAATGTTGATTGCAACCATAAGCTAGAAACCTATGAATAATGTGGTTTAGGTAAGAGAAAAAAGGCCTCTTATCCCATTGGTAAACATACTTCTAAAGCTCATCTGGATTATGCACATAGTGACTTATGGGGGCGTTCACAAATTGAAACAATAGGTGGAGGCAAATTTTTTTTTTGAGTATTATTGATGATTTTCAAGAAAACTCTAGATATATGTGTTAAAAGATAAAACAGAAGCTTTTAATAAGTTTAAAGAGTGCTGTAAAGAAATAGAGGTTGAAAAAATAACTAGCTTAAAATGTTAAGGACTGACAATGGTCTTGAGTTTCTTTCAGAGAAATTTCAGGTTTTCAGCAAAGAAAAAAAAATTAAAAGGCACAGAACAATGTCTGGTCATCCTCAGCAAAATGGAGTTGCTGAAAGGATGAATAAAACTATATTGGAGAGAGTGACATGCATGCTTATCAACTCTAGCTTGCCCAAGAAATTCTGGGGTGAAGCAACATCTACTATTGGTGTTCTAATCAACAGATGCCCCTCATCATCCATTGACTTTGATACACCAGATTTCAGATAGTATGGCTAAAATAGAAATTTTATTAAAAAGAAAAAAAAAGAGAAAATGGACCTAAAAATCCTTAAGAGCACAGACGCTAACAAAGGGCCGGGTCACAAAGGATCTGTCTAAAAGCAAAACAAAAAACCGTGTAAAAATACCCGCAAAGGACCACGGGTAGACGAAAACAATGAAAACGAAGACTATGAGGAAAAATTTAAAAAAGCGTCCTCATCCCCAGCATCTTCGTCGTCCAACATATCTCTCCATTTTTTCTTTTTTGTAGATACCACTGCCGACATAGTTCGGACATCGTCGGAAGAGGAGTGAATCACAAAGTTTTGCAGAATCGCTCCTCTAAATTGAGCATGCTGCACTTTATTCAAGAACTCCACCGGCGACGGAGTGTTAAGAACGGCGCCCTGCAAAACGGCACCAGCAGCACGGCCTGCTGCTTTTTAGAAATCTGAAGTCATACCATTCTTGATTATACGCCGGAGTCAGTGCTTGATAGAGGAATCAGGAACCTTTCCCTTCTTGGAAGCCCCCTTCGGTCGCTCTCGGTCGCGAGTTATGGGGGGATCCTCCATCATCGCCTTTCATGGCGTCACAATCAAAGCCAGATCTGAATTGCTATAGTGCGTCGGGGTGACAGTATCAAACTCGGGTACAGTAGCAGTATCTGTCAGTTGTGGATCACCAACCGCTATCTCCATATCATCTCCACCTTGACTGTCCTGAATGATTAAAGACTCAAGTACATCTAAAGAATTGGCATGAGAGATGCAAGCATCTGAAGCTCGGCCTCCAATGACAGCCGAAGGAGATATGTCTTGTCGCGGAGCAGCCCTAGGTGTAGCTTCCTTCTAAACCGGCAAAGAGACAACCTCTCTCGACGGGCGGCCATCATGGCTCGGGGGAGGTCCATCTCATCATCCCAGAGTGAAGGATCCCAAGTCGTGGGAATTGGAATCCCCCCCTCATCAGTAGTAATAACCTCAAGATAAGCAGGTTTAGGTCCCACTTGGCGCCAATCAGAGCGCTGCTGCTGGCCAAGGGCCGCCCCGACCCCTTTGCCCTTAGCATTTGTCTGAATCATAGTGTCTTTGCCCTCACTAGACCTTCTGCAAGAGTTAGTAGCATGGCCAACAACACAGCAAGAATGACAATAATACAGTAGGTCCTCAAATCCAAACTTAACCATAAAAACACGATCACCACATTTAACATCAAAATAATCAGGTACTGCCTTAGATACGTCCATCTCGACCAAAACTCTAACAAAATGACCCACAACAGCATGAGCAGATAAACCATCAACAACTAAAGGGGCGCCAACGTGAAGGTAATTACTCAAATCTTAGAATTTTTGGATGTAAGGCTTATGCACATATAAACCAGGATAAATTAGAGGCTAGAGCTCTTAATTGTATCATACTTTGGTACCAGAAAGGGGTAAAAGGTTACAGATTGTGCTGTATAGAGCTAGGTAAACAAAAAGTCATCATCAGTGGAGATGTCATATTAAATGAAGATGCCATGCCATATATAGAGAAAGAAATGTACATCTGCACTCTAAAGGAAAAGAAAGCCAGGATACCAGAGTTAAGATGGAGCTTACTGACTATGATGAGCATAAATCTTCTGAAGGAGAGTTTGATAGTAACCAGAGAAATGATGATGATGATGATGATGAAATTGATACAGATGATTTGAGGGATTATAAGTTGGCTAGAGACAGAACCAGAAGGCAAATTAAACCACCATCAAGATATGCAGAAGCAGATATGATTCACTATACTTTTAATGTTGCTGAAGGGATTGAGTATTTGAAGCCAAGTAATTACCAAGAGGTTGTTACTTGTAAAGAAAAAGATAAATGGATTGAAGTTGTCTCTACTAAAGAATGGGATCTGTATATTTGTGAAAAAACCAAAGTCTCAAAAGGCAATTAGTTGTAAGTGAATTCCCAAAAAGAAGGTGGAGTCAACAAAGATAACAAGGATAAGATATAAGGCAAGGTTGGTAGCTCGATGCTTCACTCAAAAATAAGGAGTTGATTTTAATAAAGTGTTCTCTCATGTTGTCAAACACAGCTCCATCAGAATTCTACTTGTAGTTGTACTCAAAATGATTGGGAATTGCAGCAACTTGATGTTAAAACAACATTCTTGCATGGAGACTTAGAGAAAACTATATACATTATACAGCCTGAAGGTTTTGTCCAAGAGGGAGAGGAAGATAAGGTGTGTCTGCTGAAGAAAAGTTTGTATGGTCTCAAACAAAGCAGTAGACAATGGTACAAGAAATTTGATTATCACATGACTAGAATTGGATTCAAAAGATCTGACTATGACAGTTGTGTATATATTAAGATGAAGGATGGTTTAGTTGTGGCTTACCTACTCCAGTATGTAGATGATATGCTCATAGCAGGAGCTAGCATACAAATGGTAAAGCGGGATCTTCAAGACAAGTTTAATATGAAGGATTTAGGGTGATGCTAAGAGAATTCTTGGTATGGATATACTAAGAGATAGGAAGAAGAATGAATTATGACTTACTCAACATGGCTATATCTTGAAAGTTGTCAAGAAGTTCAGAATGACAGAAACTAGAGAAGTATCAGTTCTTATAGCTCAACACTTTAAGATATCTACATATCAGAGGCTTAAAACTGAAGCTGAAAGGAAAGAGATGAGTTATATTCCATATGCAAACATTGTGGGTAGCATAATGTATACCATGATTTGTACAAGGCCTAATGTGGCTCATGCAATTAGTGTAGCAAGCAGGTATATGTCAGATCATGGAAAGACTCACTGGCAGGCTTTAAAATGGATCTTAAGTTACATGAAGAGCACTGAAGGATATGGAATAGTTTTAAAGATAAATGATAGTCATCAAGGGGATGCCCTCATAGGATTTTGCGATTCAGATTATGCTGCAAATGTTGACACAAGGAAATCTCAGTCAGGTTATGTCTTCAACTCATATGGCTCTGCTATAAGTTGGAAATCTTCACTGCAATTAGAAGTACATTTGTCAACAACTGAAGCAGAATACATTGCTTTTATTGAGTCTGTCAAGAAAAGTATTTGGTTGAAAGGTATCATTAAAGTTTTGGGAATTGAGCAGAGTTCAGTGGTGATTAATTGTGACAGCCAAAGTACTTTGCACTTACCCAAACATTAAGTGTTCCATGAAAGATCTAAACATATTGATGTGAGGTTGCATCTCATTAGATATGAAATTGAAAAGGGAGTTGTTAAAGTAAAGAAAGTTGCTACAGAGCACAATGCTGCTGATATGCTCACTAAATCACTTCCAGCCACCAAATTCAGATATTGTTTGGAGTTGGTAAGAGTTCAATCTCAATAAATTTTTTGAGGGATGCCCTATGATGGGGATTATTTGGCAAGGAAGCTCTGATTGTTTTTATTGGATTGTTCCATACATGTACAAAGGTGAAGATATGTTAAGTATTTTGTGCATGCATGGATTTACCGAGGCATTTTCTAGCAAATATGAAGTGTTGAAGGGAGCTAACTGTAAATATACATGGAGTCTGTTATCTTTGCAGCTGGATATCTTGGATCTCAATCCATCTTTTTCAACGGTTTAGATTAGGTTTCTTTAGCTCCATCTATAGTCTTTATATTTGTATTGTTTCCCTGTTATTTGCGGTTGTTGATCATTTAACAAGAAAAGAGAAAAGTAGGCTATGTGAGTAAGATTGAGTGAGAGCTTTTACTGTGTTTTGAGAGCTCCTTTCATCTTCAAGATTGCAACAATCGTAGTGTGTGTTTCTTCTCGTTCGTTTAATCAATAAAGTACATCGTGTTGACATGCCCGTGGATGTAGATCTCTGATCGAACCACGTAAAATTAAGTGTGTTTTTGTTCTTGAATTTATTTTACATTTTGCTGTTTTCTTTTCAATTTGTGGGAGCTTTCTTCGATTCGCAAAAAAAAGATAATATTTTATAATTTTTTTAAGTTAAAATATATTTTCTTCGTCTACAAAAAAATACTCCCTCCGTCCCAGTCAAAATGATACATTTCTTTTTGGCGGGGAATTTAAGGAGTTGTAGATTAGTGTTTTAAATGTGAAGTATAAAAGTGATAAAGTAGGAGAGAGAATGTGATAAAGTAGGAGAGATAAAGTAATGAGGGAGTGATTAATTAGTTGTAATTCTGTAATTAAAATTTCTTATTTTTCTATATTTAGAAATATAGCATCTTTGTTGGGTCTGGGGAGTAATTAATTTTTGTTATTTTTATTTTAGAAAATTTTCATTATATTTGAATAATTTTTTTCACTTATGATTATTACCACTACTTTTAAGTTAGATTTTTCTTCACCTTTTATTGAAACTTGTGATTGTTTTTTGTGGGCAAAGAGATTATATTTTATTTCATAATAATTTTCGAGTGAAGACAGCTAGGGGTGAGCATTCGGTTATATGGTTCGGTTTTTGCTAAAACCAAACCAAACCATATTTTAGTTCGGTTTAAAAAAAAAACCGAACCGAACCGAATTAACCGAACAAACCGAACCGAATTAACCGAAGTTTTTATAATTAAAACCGAACCGAACCGAAAAACCGAATTAATCCGAAGAAAACCGAAATTTTCGAAAAAAAACCGAAAAAACCGAAATTTTCGAAAAAAAACCGAAAATTCCAAAAAAAAAAACTATAAAATTAAAAAACATTAGAAGTTAGATATTATAAAATTATAATTAAAATATTATAACATATATTTATATATATATTATAAATATATTATAAATATAATTCGGTTTTTCGGTTTTGTTCGGTTTTAAAAAATCCGAACCGAACCGAACCGAAAAACCGAAATTTTATGAAAAAAAAAACCGAACCGAACCGAAAAACCGAAAAAACCGAACCATATTTTAAAATTTCGGTTTGGATCGGTTCGGTTATTCGGTTTCGGATTTTTTGCTCCCCTAAAGACAGCTGAGTGGCAAAGTAGTGGTCCGAGCCGAGGTGCCATATGAAGTGGCTGGCGTTTACCCAATTGTTCTTCCCGCTGCCAAAATCCGCCTTGAGATCGACACCCAGTTTTCCTCCCTGCCGGCGATCTTATCCCCTTAATTTCGACGCAGTGAGAGTCGATTTCATCAAGAAGCCATCGGTATATTCCTCCTCGTGCCGTCGGCAGATGGCGGCCGGCGAGAGCGCGGCGTCTTCTTCTCCGGCGGTGATTAGGCTGGAACCCATTGAAGCAACGCCGGAGAGCTTCCGAGAATTCGGGCAAGTCATCGAGGTGTCACCCGACGGCGATGAGTTTGGGCCCCGCGACGCGCAGCTCGACCTTTCCCGAGGCATTCCCAGGTCTCTCTGTCTCTCTCTCATGGAATTTACTTGGAAGTTATGAATTAGCGTTATTTCAATTGCCTGCAGAAATTTTTGATGCTATAATTTTATCTAAATTTATTAGCAAGGAAGGGAGATCTTGTTATAAATGAAAATTTTGTTTGACGCCAAAAATGCTAATGAAATTTTGGGAGACATTATCAACTTTAAATTTGAGTAAATATGTCGATTTTCGTCTCCATGGTGACTCGATCCTCCAAAGTAATGGTTGGTAACCTCGATTTTAACTTTTGTTCGTGTATATGCTTTCAAGTATTTCAGTTGAACTCTTTTGTTTAATTTTTTCATTTTATATATGCTTCATAAACTCATGTTCATCCAAGACAAAGCTTCTAATAATTCCAAAAAAAAAAAAAAAAAGCTTCAGTAATTAAGAAGCCTTGTTTTGAAAGGGTAAATAATAGAGTCTATTAGCTGAGGCATAAAGTAATATGATAGGCGTGGCTATAGAAAATCAATCCGTGTATGGTTTAATAATCAATATGCACAGAGGGCATTGATGATAGTGAAATACGAGATGTAGTAGAAAATCTCGTAACGTTACTAATTGGTGATTCATACTAAACCATATCATCTAGAAATGAAACAAACTATAACTAATTTGATTATTTCAAAACTGTGTGTTCCGTCTTCATTATCTATCATCTACAAATGAAGGTGTAATAAGTTATAATCCAAGTCTCTGGGCATGGGATTCTGGTTGATCAGGTTCTACATCATGCATCTCGAGGACAGGCCTCTCAAGTTCTCCACGATCACACACCATGCCAGCGTGACCCAGTGCCTCGGCTCCATTGGCGGCCACGTCTGGTACCTTGGAGTGGCGAGGCCGTCTCTTGTTGATCCAGGCGAAAACAGAGCAGAGAACGCAGTGCAATCACGCTGTGGCCACTCTTACGTCCCTCCGGCTGTTGATGGCGTGCGTGTTTTCAAGGTTTCTGGCCCCAAGTTCCTGAAGCTTAACCGCGGCACGTGGCACGCCGGGCCGTTGTTTCTTGACAAGGCCATGGACTTCTATAACTTGGAGCTGAGCAACACCAACGTGACCACCTAGTCTTTTTCTTTTTGCCTTGGCTTTATTAATGCGTTTTTGATTGATTTGGAGAATGATTGTTGATGTGCAGGTGGTTGATCATACGACGCATGATTTTGTAAAGAAGAATAACGTAGTGTTGGTGTTTGATGAGTAGCTGTGTTTGATTTCCTCAATCAAATCAAACGATTTCTCAACCTGCTCGGAGAGATTATGTTAATTTGGCGAGTTTTATACCTGCCACTGACATATAAATGTCACCTGGGTTTATATGTTGTTGATCTCTCTCTTTAAAACTTGAAATGTTGAGCTAATATCTTCACTTTTAAAGATGGTTTGATAATTCATATATATATATATATATATATATATATATATATATATATATATATAAGGTTGTGTATATTGGGAGAGGTTCAAATAAGAACCACTAATAAAATAAGAACAGAGAACCATTTTAAGTCATTCGATCGTCAAGATCTACGGTGGATGCATCATCTTGGTGGATGGATGCAGATGCTGGGTTTGAATCCTGAAGGGTATTTTTTTTGGATGCATTAAATTTAATAGCGGATGCATTAATTTGAATCCTGAAGGGAGCAAAAAAATTATTTTTTTTGGATGCATTAAATTTAATAGCGGATGCATTAATTTGTATATCAGATGCAGTAATTTTATTGGTTCTTATGTTCTCACGATAATTGTGGTTCTCCCTGTGTATATTTATTTACCTTGACATAAGATAAAAATCATTTTCTATCTTATTCTTTCTTTGAAAATTGTGATAATTTATTCATCATTAATAAATTCATAACATGTAGTACATTTTTTACTCCCTTCATCTCAATTCAATACATCACAGGGTTTGAAGACAAATGTTAGAAATCGACTAGTTTATAATAATATAAAAGATATTGTAATTTTTTTGAATGTATATTTGTCAAAAGACTCAAAATTAGAAAGAGAGAAAGGCGAGTATTTCTTTTAAGTGAAAAAGAAATAATTATTTGAGTATCACAATATTTGACGTAAATAATAAGTTATGTAAAAATGTTTGTTATGTATAATTTTCAGGTGACCTATTGAAATATAACATTCAATTAATGAAATGTGGCCTATTAAATTAGGACGGAGGGAGTAACATTTAACTAGTTCATTCGGGATATTGAATGAAAGACTTATCAAACATCGAGCTAAAAGGATTAGTAATGAAAACAAATCAAACAATTCGAGTTCTAGCACTCCGCCGCTCACTGCCGTTTGCTTGCTCTGCGGATTCGGTTGCTGAAAAACGATTTAGAATTATTAGTATTGAAGAATCAATTGTAAGTTTACACATATAAAATAATGAACTTACGCATAGAAATCTAAGTCAAAATCTAAATCACATTAGAAAGCAGCATGCATATTGCTTCCTTCAACATGTTTTCAAAAACTAAGGATTCCAAAATCAAGTAAATAATTTTATTGAGTAAAAAGCACCCTTTCTTTTCAACCTAAGCAATTGCTTACTTTATTGAAGCTCAAGCAGACAAGAATTCTAAAGGAAACGGGAAGACGAAGCGAGCACGGGAAGTATGTTAACAGCACCTTAACATACTCGAAAACCTGCTCCCAAATCTACACAACACAAGTACGACTTAAACTAACACGTACTTTCATCTGACCACGTGAGAGAAACCTGCAACTGGACACTACATATGTGCAATCTCGATATATGCTGGTTGGCAGATAAATGCTTAAAGTGTTATATTTGTACGTAGACGAGAAGCATGATTAACTAAATGCTGTCATGATGGCCAGCTACAACTTAGAAGCTAAGTTTCTTTTTTTTTTTTTTATGTAGCTATATTCAACTTGTGAAAGATTATTCACACAAATTTATAATAGACTGTTTGAGATTATATATGTCAGAATAGAGTAACATCTTGAAACTCGAAACTCTGCGGTAAATTTCTACAAGATTGCAACAGGGAGAAGCACTCTTACCATCTATTAAGCCTGATAAACTTCGGGCAGCTGGAGACCTACACTTGCAGCAGATTTTCCTAGTACTTTTTTCATCTCAGCAGACCTATCCACTGCGATATTGTACGAGAAGAGCAATTCCTGTACATCACCCATGATATTTTAAACTAAAAGTTTCAGATACTATAATAAGTTGCACTATTCCAAAGTACAACGGTAAGAAGAATTTCAACATAACTCAATAATCATCATAGGTAGTATTCAAGGTCAAGCCAAACCAAATCCATCTAATGCTGCTAAAACTAAGTTGAGTCTTCCTATTATTAGACCAATCATTTTAAAAGCCAATGCATCAACAATAAAGAGTGCATTTTTTAAAAAGAAACATAACCGAAAGGATCAAAACCACTTCCTACGATACTCGCCACTTATACATATTCTTGCACGTAGAATACATGTTAGAACATGCATCTGAATGAACATTTCGAACGAAGACAAAATGGCAGATATATAGATTCTGCTTAGAACAATGAGAACCCCAGCCAACACACAAAAAACTTAAATCAGAATTCGAGCTAACCATATAAATTCCATGGGAGGCGCTTGGTTGAGTGATAAGACATGATTGATAAAATAATCCAACATACTCAAGTGTTTGGTTTACATGATTAAGCCCATGATGGATAACTCAACCTGCACTCTAATCATCCAATTGGATGATTATATATCACCCCAAAGTTGGTGGATTATTCAGTCATCCTGCAATCCTATCACTCTTATCTATTACATCCACCAAACCAAATGCCCCCATACAGTTACAATATTTTTGCACTATTACTTGGATCATGCCCCAAAAACAAGGATGTAAAATGAGCCAAGTAATTCCTGAGTTACTCAAATCTCCATTCTTACAAGTTTGTTCGAGCTCAATTGATAAGGTAATTAAAATAATCAAGTCATGCTCGAGTTTCACAATATTTGGCTCACTAGCTTGTGAACAAACTTGTTATAGTCTCGTGAGCTAACTCGTGAATATTAAAACTATAAGTTTCACATTAACCTTATAATTTTACATTTAGGGTGCGTTCACTTTGATGGATGGGAAAAGGAGGGATAACAAAAATTTATACCTTTAAATGTCTCATTTCTTTTCCCACATTTTACACAAAAGAGAAGTTCACCATTTTTCCTTTTCCCATCCATCAAAGTGAACGCACCCTTATACTAATAATGAAGTACATGATTTCAAATTAAACTAAATCTACTATAAGAAAAACATAGATTTTTTAGCATATATATTAACAAGAAATGAAGAATGTATAGATTTGCAAAGCTCACTTATGCTCGCTCAAGCTTTTAGTAAGCTTGTGAATCTTCAATATTTTCTGTAAATTAAGCTCGAGCTCCACACAATAAATAATAGAGCTAAACTCAAAATTTTCAATATTAAGCTCGACTTGATTCGATTATACCCCTATCCAAGCAAATTATTTTAGTCCAGTCAACTATTTTGCGAATACCTAATCTTAAAATTGCTCAAATCCTAACCGAGAACGGGTAGTATCATTACCAAAGCCTAATCTAAGCACTCACTCCTTTAAAGCAGAAAACTAGCATCCATAACAATGAAAAATCAAACAGGAAAAAAAATCCCAAATTAGAATTCACGATCACAATATTGATAATGGAGCAAATGAAAAATAAAGCAGTACCTTCTGATGGTGTACGCTGTTGAGATAGACAGTGTAATCCTGCGCGAGCTTCAGATTTTGTGGGTCTTGGGAGCTAAGATTTCTTCTGAATTCGTGTTTGATGAAATCCGTGAAATGGGATTTGTGGTTTTCTTTCCCGACATGTTTCCTCACCGCTCGAAGAAGACTTCTGTACGCCGCTTTTGCTGCTGTATTCGCGACTTCCATTGATGAACTCATTTTGTTTGCTCACTCTTCTTCTTCTTTCTCTCTCGCCAAAATTTCTAAGTTGCAGAAATTCAGAAATGGATTTGTTTATTCTTACTTGCAGTTAGACGGGTGTACATCCGGTCCGGGTTGGATATCCAACCTGATTTTGTCGGATCTCGACCCGATATTTAGCTAATTGTACTAACCTACCCGACACCGATCTTTAATTTCGAAATTTCTAATATTCAACAAATTTTATTCTACCATTTTCGTAAATATCATGAACCAACAAGGATGCCAAATATTGCAACTTGCAAGCTATGGGGAGGAAGAGATTGGCACCAATTTTCTTATTTTTAACAGAAGAAACAATGATTTTCGACAAGCCTATGGAAAATACTTTCAACAATCAATATGTATCATGTCCCAACTGGAACTGGAAGTCTAGAAGAAAGGGCTAATATTAAAGCTTACTGTGGATTGGCGAGGCCGCAACCCGCGAGGGTGGAGACTGGAGAATCTGGACAGGGCGAGGTTGGCGCTGCGCGGCTACGCCGACTGGCCTAGGCGTCGGAATGGGGCAACGAGGCTGGGCGACCGACGACTGGTCAGCTGATCCGATGGCACCGTGGCGGCCGGTGCGTTGGATTATTGGATGCCCGAATGGCATGGGAAATTGGGAATAATAATCAATTTTCATATTTTAATATATATAATACTTATTAAATTAATAAATTATTAAAAAAACATGTATTCGAATATACTCGCATAACCCGACGGGTATACCCGATACCCGATATTTTCATAAATTAAATATCCGACCCCAATTTTATCGGATAACGGGTACCCACTACCCTCTCGGATGTCGAGTCGGGTCGGATATATCCATTACCCACTTCCCGAATTGGCACTCCTAATTAGATTGAAGAGGTCTATTTATGTAAATACCTGAATTGAAGCCCAAAACTAACTGCACTGATTATTTGAGGATGATTATATTCACAATTTTTATTTATTGTTGTTTGTGACTCCATATTTCATTAAGATAAAGGAAAAAAAATACAACCTCTTTTACTATTCCAAATTACAATTCCCAATCCCTATGACTTCTTTATAGTCCCTAATTATGATTTAACTATTACGCTCTCTCACGATATATATATATATATATATATATATATATATATATATATATATTAAATGATATATTTAAAGAAATAAATATAAATATTAAATAAAAGTAAATATAAAATATAATTTAAAAATAAAATATAATAAAATAATACACATTAATTACTTAAATAAAAACTCAAAATTGAAAACGTAAATTTTCAACTTTATATAAAGTGTAATGATAAGTATAGTTATTAAATAATTTTAAATTAATTGATACTAAAAATTAACATTACACATTATTATTATAGAGTATTACATGTCATAACAAATAAATAAATATTTTCATACACAAACCCAAATAAAAAAAAATCATATTTAAAATTATATTTTTAATATATACTCCATAACGAATTATTCATCTACAAAGTGATATTAAAATTAATACAAAACATTTATTTTTAGAAAAGAGTTATAAAATGAATATTATATTTTCCTTCACCTCTATTACATTTTCTAAAAAAAAACATGTTTATTAGAAAACATGATATCTACTTAATAAAATTAATATAGTAAGAAAAAAAAAGGTAAAGTGCGTGTCATTAAGGAGAAAAGTTAAACATTAAAGTGAGTAGGGATGAAAGAGAAAAAAAATGTTTTAAAACTATAAATTACCTTACTTATTCATTAGAAATTTATTTTTTATGTTTTTTAAAATTAAATAGTTATAAAATGGATCAATAATTTATTTTCTCCTTAATTTCACTAAAAACTAATTTATTTCTAATGGACACGAGTTTTAATAAAATAGTTGAAGGTGTTGTGAGTGAAGTAAGAGTCCCACTTTATTGTGAGTTTGTAAAATTTATTAAAAATTTACTAGATATATTTTATGAGGATAGATGAAAATAATAAATTGAATATATTTTATGAGAACGCAAGAAGTATTATATAGACGTGCTTTGTGTTATTTTAATCAAATGCCAAGGTAAATTCTTGGAACTAAAATGAAAAATGAGGTGGAAGTTTCAAAGTTTTGGACTAATTCTTATTTATTGGTCTTAGCTTCGAACTAAGTTGGGCCAAATGGGCCAATAGACCCCGTTGTAATATTAAGTTCCTTGATCGGCCGATTACATTTTTTTTTTTTAATTTACAATATTGAATAAAGAAATTAAAAGAGATTCGAACCCAAGACCTTTGACCTTAGGCATTAACCCTTTATCACTTGGCCAACACACGCACACATGCTGATTACTTCTTTTATCTATATTACTTTGTTTAAGATCAAAATATAGAAATTCATCTAATGAAAACTAAAAAATAAAATGTTCTATACTTCAGATTTTGATAAGCCTGAAAAAAAAAAAAAAAAAAAAAAAGACCAAACAAACAAATTATTTTTAGGGCCATAAATCACAAGGGCAAGGCCTATGTAGATTTTTATTTTGTAAAAACATGAATGTGTAGAGTTAAGAGGGTTAGTTGCTCGAAATAACGTCATGTTTACTCGAATTCTTAAATTTAACATGATTTTGAAAACGTTTCAACTACACCCTTTTTAATCTACTGCAGATTTGCAGTTACAAGATAGCTATTTTTTCTATCAACATTTGTTTCATATGTGCCACTAAAACGTCATCTCACCCTTAAAACGATCCAATTACATTATCAGAATAATTGGAGTTGTTGTAATTATTATAGATTAAAAAGTAAGATTGTAACTACAAATTTGCGTGATAATTGTTAATTCGATAGGGCATTATCTCTTTTTCTGAACGATTAACCCAAATTTAAATGGTTAAAAAGCTAGTACTCATCGCTTTCTTTCACCTATTCACACGAGTTAAATGGTAAAAGTTTATATTACACGCTTATTCTTTCATCTGAAATTAGATATTTTTTATAGGGAAAATGAGATTATTATTAATTTAAAAGATCATTAAATGAGGGCACATTAAGGAACTCTAATGGAATAGAAATTATACCTATATTATAATTTCCTGACGGGAGGAAAAATAAATACACTACATCTTAGAAGAAGATTATATAGTGCTTTGGGTATTCATCGGTGGCTATGAAATTATATCTAAGATAAAATGTTATTTTAAAAAATTACAAATATTAATATGAAGTTAATGTTTCGAAATAAATATTTACGAATTTCTAACGTGTTGATTAGATCATGTTGTCCACGTCTTAGTTGTACTACTAGTATTCATTATTTAATTATGTACTCATTTTATTTATTAATGTGATGTTGAGAGATCTTTAATGATTTAAAAGTACCAACAACGTCGTTATTTAGTACAAGGTAATATAGATGTCCCTTGTGCATAGGTTGCCGATTAATCATTACTAATTCCTCTGAATTAATGACCTAAATCATGTGTGAGAATGAATTTCAGTTATTATTGTCATCATGACTAAGACTCACATGATCATGTGGTGTATAATCATTAATAAAAATGTTGTTAGCCAATTCTAATGTATTTATTTATTTATTTTATTTTTGCAGTCTCTCTTTTCCTCTCAAATTTCCCTTCCATTGATAATCTGTCGTGGCCTCATTTGTTCGATCTGAGAGTTTCGTGATTGAGATCGATGTACCTTTTCTACATTATGGACGTAGATTTGTTTCATCTCCTCAAATAAAAATTTTGTGGACAAACACATAAAACGAGTATGAGAAAATTATATTTTGTAATTGGAACCCTATTTTATGTTGTGATTGGAAGTGTACAATTTTATTCACTAGACATAATAAATGATGGAAATATACGGTAAATTTATTTGTTGTTTTTGTCCTTTTTATTTGATTTGTCATAATCTCATACTTCACTATCACATAGACGCCTCATGCTACGTATACCATTTCATGGCGATAACAAATATATACTCCCCCCGTCTTCAAAAAATTTGCCCCAATTTCATTTTTGGAATATCACCAAAAAATTTGCTTCAATCTCATTCCTTTCTATTTTTATACATGACATCATCATCAATTTTACAATTACAACACGTTAAACACTATTTTTAAACATGACCCTACCATCAAATAACTTTTTACCAACTTTTACTTAAATCTGTGTCGTTTTCCTTGGGGCAAACTTTTGAGGAACGGAGGGAGTATCTGATATGTGTTGCAACTGTTAGATACCTATCAGATTTTAGTTAGTCTTACTACCGTTGCTTACTCTCTTAATGACCTTCTTCTACTCTAACATCGATATTAAGCTAGAGGTGTGAGGGAATATAAAGGATTTTTCCAACAAATAAGCACATTGTTAAAATAAGCATAATGAGTATGAAGTGTGCTCGATTCTAGGCTTGGGATACACGATTTGATGCCTAGAACTAAGGGAATGTATATACTCTTGGTCTGGAGAAACTAAGCTTGTTATTTCAGACAAGAGTTTGTTTACACTGTAGGCTCCCGCCTTATTCGAAAATACGTTGCAATCTTGTGAATGAAAGTTTAAAGGCTTGATCACTTAAAGAATCAAATTGACAGCGTTTTCAGTAGTCACTTCGTTGAATGCCTCAGGGTATTTATAGACAAGGGCTTGAATATTTCTGTTGGAGAGAATATCTTCATATCCTTGGGTGTTGGCTTCGAAAAATCTTCCTGTTTGACATAACACAAGATTGTGTCAGGATTCTGCGAATCCGTACGCTGACGATGTAAACGTCTCTGTAAAATCCTTGTACTAGGATGTGCTTTCTTATGGATAAAGCAAGATACTCATTTAATGTCAAATTTGTAGCATTAAATGTCTTATTCGCTTTGTCACGCCTTGTAGGTTGACTTTGCTTTTCCTTTTCTTGACTTTACGACTTACGTAACACTTCTGGGTTAGTGAGACCACGGCTTGAGTTGGATTTGGTTAGCTGATCCCCTATCAGCTGATCTCCTAGTACTTGAATAACTTATTCGGTTCTTCAACTAACCTTGAAGACTATCTGGTTGATATATCATCTGACTCACCAAACTGATATCCCGTAAACATAAAAATCACGTTACGTAACATATGAGCTGCAATCTACAAGATAGAGCTTTGACTTATTATCATCAGTTTCAGGGATTTTGAGATCATATCAATTTATCAAGACATCATAATTTTTCAATAACACCACAAGCTACGACACCACTGATTTTCAGGCTACGACACCGGTTAAAAACCAGTGTATATTAACATTTTTTTAGTGAATTTCTCATTTTTTTATTATGCATGCCAAAACCATTAACACTACAAAAAAATTACTCAGTCTAAATATTGTATCATAGTGAAAGATAAATCATCTTTATAGTTTTAAGCATAGATACAATATTAATTAGAGCAATAGTGTATATTAAGAGCAGACCTAGACTCTCTAAGATATCATAGCAATGTCTAAACATTAAAACATGTATACTTCGAATTCATAAACATGTTGATGCAAAGAGCATAATCAGATAAAGTAAAGAAAAACAAGAGTCTAAAACTTCTCAATTTAATTCTAAAAAAAAAAAAAAAACTTATCAGTTTAGGTTAAGTCTGGGTGTCTGGTGAGCTGACAGTTGTACCTTGAATCAGTCTGTGCTGAAATTGCTTGGTCAGCACAGTCAATCAACATTTAAGCTCGTTGTTGTTCTGCATCTAGAGCATCCAAGCGGAATTTGATATCAGAACAAAGTCTATCTTGTTGGCCTAAAATCAATCTTCCCTCTTCTTGGTTGGATTGATGTTCTCATACTGAACTGACATCAGTGCTTTTATTCTTACTTATTACTTCCCTCTCAGCTGATTATATCCTAATTTTTTTTATCTATTTAAGAGTAATTTTAGCAGGAGTTAGTCAATACAAGTACGAATATTAGACACGTTTTGGATAATAAGAAATAAGAAATTGTCATTAGAATAATTGAAAAACTGATATAATCAGGGGCGTAGCCAAGGGGGGGCTAGGGGGGGCTGAAGCCCCCTCCCAAATTTTGAGTTTTTTTTAGTATATATATATAGAGAGAGATATGTTTATATTATAAAAGAAATTTGTTTTACAAAAGTTGATTAGCTTGTTATATTCTTCCATTTATAATTAATTTAAGGATAATTGTGTTATTTAAAACTATATAATCTATAAAAATATTATACATTATTATCACTATTATGCTTGTCTTTTAATAGAAAATGCATAAAATGGATGGAATGCCCAAAAGAAATTTGTTTGCTATTATTACTATGCTTGTCTTTTGTTATTATTGATTCTAGCTTGTAATTTATTGAATATATAATTTATGAAAATGTTGTTCGTTATTATTGTTATTATGCTTGTCTATTAATAAAAAAATACCTAAAATGTACGAAATGACAAAAAAAAAAAATTGTAATGTATTGAAATTAATTTGTAATATATTAAAACTATATAGTACATGAAAATGTTGTTCTTTATAATTACTATTATGCTCGTCTTTTAATAAAATATGCTTTAAAAATACAGAATGTCCCAAAAAAAAATTGTAATGTATTGAAACTAATTTGTTATATATATATAAATTATATAATCTATGAAAATGTTGTTATTTATTATTAGTATTATGTTTGTCTTTTAATAAAATAATGCCTTAAATATACGGAATGTCCAAAAAAAAATTCTCGGGGGCTACCGCCCCCGAACCCCCGTGTAAGTTCAGCCCCCTCCCAAATTAATTCCTGGCTCCGCCACTGGATATAATTCGATAGGATGTTTCATTAGAGAACAAATGTAGAGTGTTAATTTGATCTCCTCTTCAACCACGTTCATTTCATACAATGGTGGATCTCTTTCCTCATTATATAAATTCACCAAATATTATATTAAAACTTGTACCGAATTAAATCTATAGTTTACATGACGAAGATAGTACTCCATAATTTATGAAGTTTGGATGAATAAATATTCGGAAACCACATAGCTGCATGATTAATTGCAAAGGTAAAAACATGGTATATATGGTAAGTGCATGTACTCTTTTCTTCCTAAAAAAAAAAAGGTACTCTTTTCCAATATATCATGCAAACGTATCAATAAATAGTTGTAGAACCATTTATCTTGGGTTAAATAGTAACATTTCTAAAGCTTCTAAATTCAGGCATTCTGTTGTTTATTTCATGCGACACTCCATTTTTTTTTTATATTATATATATATTCTCCTCATCGTTATTCAAAGAAGAGAATTTTTTTTTTACCGAATATATATGGATCCAATAAAGACCTTAGACAAAAAAAACTTCTCAATCAATATTCCCCCTTGTCGTAATATTGATTAACAAGAAGACCCGCATTAAGCAAGAGGCCAGCTCTTATATCACTGTTCCACTGGAAAATTTAATATCTTCTCCCCTGATATTATTTATCTAGGTTTTATTTATCTAAGTTTTATTTATCACCCTTTATCTCAATTTATATATCAAAACACACCCTTACTCGAAAATATAAAGCATGTTTAAGCTCGATTAATACATGAGAATAATCATCTCATAAAAACATGAGAAGAATCATTACATGTTCATAAAGGTTACATTGTTTTCTCTAGTTGAGATGCATCATGCAGGTTAGAGAACCAGATAATTGTAATAATAACAATAATGAATGAATTAGATTCCTAAAATTACAAAACAAAAAATAAAAATAAAAAAAATAAATGGGTAAAGCTGTGCCACTGCAGATGATATAATAAACTTTGTTCTGAGCAGCACCACTCTCCCATATTTTGTTATTTTATTTTTCTTCATGTTTCTTTGCATCCCCTGCCTATCTGCCATTTCTTCAATGTTTTTGGCCAATTGTTGTACCTATTTATTCCACAGCCAGGCAAACTGTGACATATAATATCAGTTCACAATTGTATGATCAAAAAATATAACCCCAAGTTGTAGATCAATAATTTTCAAAGAAAAGTTGAACATAAATTACTATTTCATCTAATGATTCCATGAGTTACCTCACATGCTCACACTTGGGAGTTGGGACCATGTGATTCAAAGATTCTTCTCTCTGATCTGATTCCTTCTTTATTTTATTAATTAACTAACTATATAATAAATAAAAGGTAACAAGCATGCCGATTCGACCAAATTTTTTCATGCAACTTCATCCTCCAAAATAAATTAAACAAATAAATAAATGAATATTTATATATTGATTATCGTAAAAATCTCGAACATGCGATAGTGCAATTTTAATACCAAGTCCCCATAGATTTTTACTTCTGTAATAACAACACTAATCTGTTTTTTGACGACTTAAACACGTTAAGTCACTGGAAAATTGGTTGATGCTGCGATTTAATGAAAAATGTAAAGGCGATAACGACTTCAAGGAATAGTGTAAATAACTTCGATTTTTTTGTTAATTTCCCAAATAAAATAGGGTGTGTAAAACATAATTTTTTTATAAATTCTAGAAAAACAATTTGGCTAATTTCAAGTAATAATTACCTGCATTTGGAGGGGCAATAGACGTGGGCTTTGAAATAAGAGCAGGCACAGTTGGAATTGGGCCTGCTGCAGTTGGACAGTATAAGTGGGCTGGAAGGCCCATTGACTGTGATTGGTGGAAATGGTAGTAAGGGTACATCGGCATCAGTGCACCTGCACCCACCATAGTCTGCCCCGCCGGGTACACTTGACCAAAATGCCCATTCATGTAGGACCCACCAGTAAATCCCACCTTCTGCATAAATAAAATATAAATATAAATACATGTTTTTTTAGATCAATATAAATGTACATGTTTATTCAAAGAGAAAAACGAGATAATTGAAATGGTTCTTGACTATATACACCCTCCAACTCTAAACTTAGTTAATTTTTAGCATTTTAATAGGTTCTTACTCCGTATTATCTATTTATAAATATTATTTCATAATATATTATTTTAAGTATTTTAATTTATTTATATATTTACGCTGTGATCCTCTTTTCTTCACTCACAATACAATTAATTAAAATTATTAGCATTATCATTTAGACATGATAAATTATTATTTTACTAATTTTATTAAAACTCATATTGCACTATTTTTAAGAACAAAAAAAGTATTACTAATAAATTATTATTTTAGTATACAATATTGATACTAAGAAAATCAACAGTCTCAAAAAACAGTAAGAAAATAAGCCATTATGATTTTATTGCATCCCGTGTGAATAACTACGGCTGATAATTTGTCTAAAAAATAAGGAACTACGGCTGATAATAGGAATGTGTTATAGTCATTTCGTCCCCTAAATAATATTCTAAGAGTAAAGAGGACAAGTTTTACCTCTGTTTCTCAAATACTAACTTCTTAAGAGAAAGGGACACCAGTCCGTTTTCCAAATAATTTTAAGAGTGATGGACACGAGTTTTAAGACGAAAATGTGAAAGAAAAAAAAAAGATAAATGAGGTATTAGAAGTATTAATCCAAAAATAAAGATGGAAGTTTCGGAATTGACCAAAGAAGAAAGTTAGGAATTTATTTGGAAAAGAATGGAGTATTATTTTTTCACAAAATTTGTGAGAGAATGTTTCTTCAGAACTCCCCCTTTCCTCTAGAGTAGGTCTTTTCTTTATTCTTCATTTTAGCTTTATATGCATTTTTTTTGGAAGGATATATGCATCATATATTATCCATAAAAAACCACTCCATCTAAAATTAGATAAATTGCAAACGCGCATGCTAAAGTATTACTGCAAAATTACAATAAGTAAAGCCTGTATCCATATGCTGATCAAGTTATTGGGTATGTATGACAGACGCGCAGAAAGTTTATTTTATTTTCTATTAAAAGATACACTTAATCAAAATCAAGTTCGTACATTTCTCGAATTAATACTCTCGAGATTTAACCTAAATATTTAGATATTATCGTTTTAATGAAATTAATCAACGATGTCAACATTAATCTCGAATATTATCTAGTCTCCTACATACTATTTTAATAGTATATTTTTCAATACTAGTGTCATTTAACTCAGCCATACGAAGAATATGAAAAAAAGAAAAAAGAAAAAAAAGAGATAAATATAATCGAATAACCAAAAAAAAAAAAAGCATCTAATGCTACAATTTGTCAAAAAGCAATCTGCAACTGAAAATTTTAACGACTCGATTTAATACATATTATAAGTAGCAACTGCGGATATCTTAAAAATTATTTAAAAAATAAATAATGAATACTTACATGATTGTAATTCATGTCAGCTGCTGTAATGTAGGTTGGTGAGTATCCATAGATGGGAACAGCTTGATGGTGGTGGTGATTGTTGTGGTGGTGGAAAGGTGCAGCGGCAGCCGCCGTGGCCGGCGCCGCAGCCGGATAGTACCATTGCACATGATTCGACGGCGGCGGCGGCGGCGGCGGTGGAGTTGATGCCGCAGCCCTCGGTCCAACATTCACTCCTAACAATAATAAATCGAAATTCACAAGATCAAAATATGAATTCGGAAAAGTTGTATAAAAGGAAAGACTTAATTGAAAAGTTAGTTACCTTGTTGGGGAGGGGGATTGGTGGAGGAGGATCTAGGGCGGCGGGCGCCGAGGACGGCGAGGTTGCAGTTGGCGCGGCGGCCGTTGATGATCGGAGTGGGGTCCTCGCAGGCTTTCTTGGCCGCATCGGCGTCCTTGAAAGTGACCTAGAAAAAAAGGAAAGATTGAAATTGCGAATTGCGATACGTGATGGAGGAAGCAATTGAGGAATAGGGAGACGTAGTTACGAAGCCGTAGCCCTTGGATCGGCCGGTGAGCTTGTCGGAGATGATGACGGCTTCGAGAATGTCGCCGTATTTCTGGAAGTGGTCTTTCATGGCTTCCTTGGGGGTCTCCCAAGCGAGGCCGCCCACGAAGACTTTGGTGAGAGAGGTGTCGCCCAAGGTGATCATTGTCATTGTAGGAGGAGGAGAGTTGATGGGAATGGAGAAATATAAGTAATGTGGAGGATGTATGTATACATTGGAATATAATAAAGGAAAGTGACAGAGGGGCAGACAGATGGATTTTGGGTTGAGGCCAACATGAACACTTGAATGCTCTCTCTCTCTCTCTCATGTATTAACATGATTACTGTTTTTGATTGATTTTGTAATTACAGCGATTGTAATAATTTCTTTGTTTAAAATACAATTTCACAAATGTTTTTGATGCGGACCACTCACAAAATTTTAAGTAGAATGAATCTAAGGTTATAGTCACACACACACGTCGGATTCATTTACTAGAAATTTGACAAAGTGTTTTACTTACGCACGATAGATTCATTGTAGGATTCGAAAATCGTGTAATTAACATGTATTTGCATTATAGCAGCTCAAATTAAAAAGAATATCGATAAGAGTTGTATTGTAGCCAACCCGTTATATTGTTAGTTAGTCCCACATATATATTGTTAATATGTAGAATGTTGCTTAATAAACGAGTGATCGAGTGCACATAAACTGGATATATATATCTTATAAGGTTCATCGTTAGCACATATAATAAGTTGTGTTGCTTGCTTGTTACATAGATATATATACTTGGCCACAGGAGAAATAAGAACCATGAACCATCCATATTTATATACATAGAAAATAGTCTAAGGCATCTTAAAGCACAACTTGTGAATTGTCTATTTTATCCATATTAAATATTTTATTTTAAGGTTATTTTACATATTATATATTTATAAGAATATATTAATTCATTAGATATTACACTTAATCTATATGATATATATCTATAGTTATTGATAAGGCTTATAGATAAATAATTAAATATATCCATTCAATAAATTACTATCTAATAAAAATAATAAAATAATAGATTGTCTAAAATGATAAATTATCAAATAAAATAACATTAATTACATGTACAAAGTACGTTCTTTCTGCTAGTTATATAAAAAAGAACGGATAACTATATATTTACAACTTATGGATCATCAAGTTCTATGATGCATGCATCATCTTGTTAAATGAATGCATCGCCTGTTTTTTTTTTTTAGTACATTAATTTTAACAGTTGATACATTAATTTTTATTGTCAATCCATTGTTTTCAGTGGGTTCATACCTATATATATATATATATATATATATATATATATATATATATATATATATTATGTAGAATTCGTTGTATAAAGGTGTGAATTGCTAAAAATAAATTTTTGCTACCTTTGAGATTCGAACTCAGGATCATGAATTCATCTAACAGGATGATGAATCAACCGTAGATCTTGATGATCTAAGGGCTCAAAATGATTCTTATTTTATATCTTAAGAAGTGTATTTATTTTAGCTCTCCCCTGTATAAATATATATATATATATATATATATATATATAGGGGATAAAATAAAAACAACTCTTTAAATATATATGAACTATTTTCAGTCCTTAGATCATCAAGATTTATTGTTGATTTATCGCTTTCTTGAATAAATTCATGGTCTTGAGATTGAATCCCATAAGTCATATGTCATATCCACGATCAAAATAAAATACATTACTCCCCCCGTCTAACTCTAATATACTCATTTTTTTGGCACGGAGATTAAAAAATTTATTTTTTAGGAGGAAAGTGGTGTGTGGTCCACACCAATTAATTATATTTTTTTTTACTCAAAATAAAAAACGAGTCTGTTCTAGTGGAACGTTCAAAAAAGAAAAACGGATCTATTAGAGTGGAACAGAAAGAGTAAAATTTTATTGAAATACATCAAAGTTAATAAAATAATTAAGATAAATAACAAAGAATTAAAGTAAGATTGGATCGGCCTTAGTCCTAAACCCTGAGGCCAATTAGGGTTGAGTTGCAAACCCTTTTCTATATATAGGAGTCCATATGCCTACAATTATTTATAATTTTAAATTTATGCTTTCACAAAACAAATATCTTAATCTACATGTATATATGTAGATGTAGATTATTAAGTATTTTATTTTTCTCAACTCCATCCAAAAAGTACCGTTTATTTATTTATTAGTTTGTTTTGTACAAGTAGTTGAACGAGGGGAGCACACACACCTGCAACATCGTGTGCACTCTTATTTTCATATGGCTATATATGCAGGGGCGGATCCAGGATTTGAGGTTAGGGGGGGCTGAATTTATTGATCTACGACGTATGTAGACATTTACACGGGGGTTCGGGGGCTCCCGCCCCCGAAGCAAATTTTTTTGAACATTCCGTACACTTTATTTTCATGCATTTTTTTAACAATCACTTAATATAATAGATATATGTTTGCAATTCAATTAATTCAACATCAAGTAGATTGAAAGTATACAAAACAATACTTTTATGCATTCTTTAAAAAAAGTATATTTCATTTTCTAAACAAATAAACTAACTTTCATTGTTAATAATTAGTAATTTTACTTTTAACTTTAGAATGGACTCAAATTCAACATTAAAAATTAATTAAGAAAAAAAAATAGGATAAAAATAACATAAATGTAACAAATCAATGTACAAGAAAAAAGAATTAATATGGATAGTTGGATATACTAGAAATAATGTATTATATTTTTTCTTCTATTTCTTATTTATATACACATATACATATATATTGATATATTAAGTGAAATAAATTTCTATATTAAAAAAAAAAAAAAAAAAAAAAAAAAAAAAAAAAAAAACTCAAAAATTGGGAGGGGGCTTCAGCCCCCCCTAGCCCCCCCTGAATCCGCCACTGTATATATGTGTATATATTATTACCTTAATTAACTTTTTTTAAGGAACTACCTTGGCTTAATTGGCTTAATCATCTAATATATATATATAGAGGAGGAAGTTTAATAGGAAAATAAATATTTGTAAAGAAATGAGAAATAATCTTAATCATTGATCATTATTCATCGAATGGTAAATAATTAAGATTAAATTTCGCATCCAGATTTTTGATGAACGTATCGGTAATTGTGTTGAACGTATCTAGGTTTCGAACCCCAAAAACCTCAAACGTTCAATAAAATTATTGGTATTTTCAATCGCATTACTGACATGTTCAATGCATGTTCAATATATATTTAGAAATATATCTGGCAATATGCGAATTAATATAAGATTTATCTTTTATTTCAAAAATAAATAAATATTATATATGTGTGTGTGTGCGCGCACGTGTGTGTGTGTGAAAAAATACATCTGTGTGGTCATTTTGAAGAAGGAAACACATATTTTGGCCACTGATTTGGAAAACAGAAAATCTGGCCATTTTTTTGCATTTTAGGACTGTTTTTCCCTTAATTAGGGCGGACCAGATTCGGGTTTGCGCGCGGGTTAGGTACACTTGGCACTATTAGTGCCAAAAGTACCAACATAATAAAATAAAATAAAAATTAAAGTAAATTGGTACACTTGGCACTATTAGTGCCAATAGTGCATGCACGAATGATAATAGTGACTATATTAGTGCCAATAGTGTCATATACTTGTGTTGATACAATGTCTTGTCTTATATAAATGAGTGCAAATATATGGCTATTTTGAACACTTCTCTGTAAGGTTTAGATTTCTCTATTTAAGGTTTAGATTTCTCATTCAGGGTTTATATTTCTTATTTAGGGTTTAAGCATCAAATATTGATACTTTTGGTACCATTTGTGTCAAAAGTACCAATTTATTTGGATTTAAAAAAAAATTATTGGTATTTTTTGGCACTAATATTGTCATTTTTGTGCCAAAAATATCATTTTACTTAATTTTTTTTTTCCTATTGGTACTTTTGAGTGTCAAGTGTACCTAATCCGAGCGCAAATTCGAATTCGATCCACCCTAATTAAGGATAAAACAGTCTTAAAACGTAAAAAAAATGGTAATTTTTTTTTTATTTTTTAAATGAGTGGCCAAATATTATGTTATACTGTTCAAAATGGTTATCTTAAAATTGGACTCTATATATATTCGAACAAATGCGTTGTAAAAATCAGCTTCATTGTTGCTAACAACTTACCATAATTCTTCGAATACTACATACAATGAAAATTCGGTCAAATATTACTCAAAATCCTTGTAATCCCATCTCGGATTTATCTCAAATATTAATGGCCATTATCATCCTATATATGTAGTTGGTACACGATATTCAATAAAATTGAATTCTCAATGCACAATAAGAAAGAAAAAAATAAACGCACGATAAAAAGCCAGTAATTGTTTAGCTCAATGATATTCCTTATTATTTGTAGTTTTCGTAAATTTCATTACACATGTATGATATGGTAAAGGAGTTTTACGGTTCATCTTCGAAATGAAGACCCATAGTCAATTTGACGTATTCAAAAAAGAAAAAGAGAACAAATTATAAAAAGTTGAATGAATAAATTAAAGTTTGGGAATTTATAGTAAGAATTAATGAAATCGATGCCGGCGGAGAATCTATATAGGCATGGGTTTGTAAGGCGTTCACGTTGTGGTGCTGGGTACGATCCGGTGTCGTTTCATGGTACGGCGGAGTTTAGCTGTCTCCTATTGGCTGTGACGTACGTTTTCGTTGTCTACTAGTATTACTGCACGTGCTACCCTATTCACTATCAATAATTTCTGCCCTTTTTTATACTAGTATATTGTATTTTTGTTTTTATCAATTAAAGTCTAAACTATATGTTTAGTCTAAAAAATATTCTCAGTTATTAATAATATTAATTAAAAACTCATGTTATTTAAGTTGTAATAAATAAACTATTAATAACATCAATAAAACGCTCAAACTATTAAAATTGTAAAAAAAATATCATGATTAACGATGTATGTTGACATAACGCTAATGTTGTATCTTAAACAAAGAAGAATTTAATAAAAACAAGTCCAAAAAAATTAGAAAGAGCTAATAAATAACAATTGCAATCTATAAATAGGTGGAGAACCCTAAGCGAGACCGAATGAATTTCATATAAAAAATGACAAAATCACAATAAATCTGGAAGAACTTCTAGTCGTTCACTATCTTGCACGAATCAACAAAAACTTATTCGACCAAATCGGTAGGAAATAAGACAGCAAAATTTGTAAAATCAAAATAAATGAGCAATGAGATTTGTAAAATTATGGAATTAACATTTTTCTTACAAAAATTGTGACAAACATCATAATCCCAATGTGCACAAAAACTCTCGATGAAGTGGACATAGATTTTAAGGAAAGTTAGTTGTATATTTGTTGAGTGGAGAAAGAACTCCACAAATTAGAAAAAGTTGTGATAGTTAATGAGTTTATGTTGGTCCATTAGTGACAGTATGTGTAAATATGTGAAAATTTTAAGAGTGATAATTAGTGAGATTATTCAAAAAAGAGTAGGAAGAGTTCTTGAGACAAATGAAAAAAGAAAATTAGGAGAAGAGTTTTTGTGGACAGAGAAAATGTAAAATATTAAAGCTGATAGTCACTTTTATTACAAGCTCAGTAGTTTGGGCGTTTGCTTGATATTGTCGGTAATTCGGGATATTTTTGTTACAACTTTAATAGCTTGAGCATGTTTTTTAATATTATCAATGGTTTAGAACATTTTTGAAACTCGACATATAGTTTGAGTATTTGATTAATATTTATCCTTTTGTTTACCTTTTTATAATTATTATTTTTTATTTCTTCTAATTCGGTGTCTCGTCCGGAATAAATGTGGCATTTCTATTAGCCCAATATTATTATCTTGGTTAACATCATTTTATAGACAAATTAATGTCATCGTATTTTATAAAAAAAACCACACTTTAGATATTCACATAATGACACCTCATAAATTAATTTCATTTTCAAATCTAGATGGGATATACTTTTCAGTACATGATAGTGGCGCTGAGAAACGAAAAATATGTATGCGATTTTATTTTTATTTTAAAAAAGAAATCAGGATGTGATTTTATTTTTAAATTACACATCAAATAAAATGACGTTGTTTGAAATTGGACCCAAACTATATTTGAAATTAATTTCAATTTTACATTTGGTTGCCAACATTACTACCTATTATCGAAAAAATTGGCTCAATCTAGATTTGAAAAAACAATTTAAAAATCAGCTCAATCTAGATTTGAAAAAAAATGCTGAAAAGCGTGGGCAATTTCTGAAAAAATGGACAAACTTTGGTATATATAGAAAATAAATTCTAACTGTTTCTTTTAATATCTTTCAAATTATAATATGAATTAAATAGATTTTCTTTTTTTAAACAACACGAATACACATACATAGAGACACCACATATCATTTGACATTGACGAATTATAACTGTAATAAAACATTATTTAACGATACAAAATCCGCTATCACCTTATACAAACACCTCTAAACCAACACTAGATTATCACATTATGTTAAATTGTAATGTAACACGCACCATGAAAAGACATTGCATATAATAAAAACTAACATATATATATAATGGTAGTTTAGATGAAAAATATTGTCTCTTATATTTAGAATATATCCTCTTTGCGTTTGCGTCAAATATGAGCTCTTTAATAGTCTGACAATTATGTTAGCATTATGGCATTTTTCACGGTGAATATAAATATAGGTTTTAGTTTATTTTAATTTAGGTATACTGAACTTGGGCTCTTGCCTGAAACAAGTGAGCAGCCCACTAACTAATATCATCTTTTAAACGATGGGCTAAACTCCTTCAAATGGCCCTTCAATCAATAATTTTCCTTCTTGTTTTTTTTTTTAATTTATTTTTTTGAGAAACGATCAATAAAATAATTTTCAATTTAGTAATAATTCTTGCTGTTGTTGTTGTTGTTTTTTTTTTTTTTTTTTTTTCTGTTTGATTCAAGAATCCAAATTTTACACGGAATTATGGAGTAACTAAAAGAATACAAGATTCTACCTAAAAAATTAATACTACAAAATTTCTTTACTGGCGACTATAGAACTCTAACTTGATCCAAATTATAGCTCCTCGATATTGGATGATAATCTACTGGAGATGTTGTTCAAGATTCGCATAGCTAGCTTCCTCATAGGATATTTTCAATGTATAGATTGACTAATGCAGTAACTCCCAAATTTTTTAAATAATACAAAATTACTTGAATATTCAATTCTAAAATTAAATTAAGCACATACTGAGGCTACACATACGTTTTTAAGCATGTTTCGCTCGTCTAATATTGAGTAAAACTCTTATAAAAAAAATATATTGAGTAAAACTCAATTGTAACTCTCAAATAATATACATTACAAAAAAAATTCTCAAATAATATATTCAAGACTCGAAAACTTAATCCAACTCAAACTAAATATGTAAATGGGCGTTTATTTTGAAGGATCAGCCTTAATAGATAAAAATAGTAAGATTAATCCCTTTATTTACTTTGATGGTTTGAAACTTTGGATATCTCAAGGCCCTTAATTATTTTTATCATTCAAGCTAGTTTTGCTTGATTCTTATCCCATGGAAATTGTGAGATGGAAGAAATCTTACTCTTGAGGATAAAAATATTCAATCATGCATATAATCAATCATGCAAAGTAAATGTTCCCTAAAGGTCAAGATTCGGTAATACTATTCTCTTAGGTAATATCATAGTATTTATGTATTTTTGTATATAAAATAATATAGTGTTGTGTGCATAATCATGCATCTTTTGAATATTAAGCATTATACGCATATATATATGTTACTATGTAGTAGTAATGTTAATGAATATATACAATTTTTGAATTCATATAATCATATATGTAAAAACATGTTGAATCTATGCACTTTTAAATTGTCCAAACGGGATAATATATCGTTGTTAGATAGGATGATTCATTATACAATGGATATATAATTCACATTATTACTCCAATCAATTATCTGAGATGGGATAATACATGATTATTTGACGAGATAATGCATTATTGTTCGACTGAATAATTCAATTCTCTAACGTTGGCTATTAACAAAAACTAAGTAAATTCAACACACATCAAAATGCGTATTTTTAACATATTATTTATTAAAAGTGGATATTTTAAATTTTTAACCAAATAAATACAAGTAATATCTATGTAAGAATTAGGTCGCAAGTATATTAACCATTTCAATATCGTCACCTTTTTGTACGAACATTTACTATCTGAAAATATCAAACTCTCTTAAGTATTCATTAAACAACTCTGGATCATTTTCCAGCCAAGAAGCTGGTTGGATATGCTAATCCAAAATTATACTCTGTTTATTTCATTTGAAACGTTCTACTTTTAAATTTAAGTCTCCCATTTAAAATATCTTATTTTATTTTGGGACATTTAACACATAACAAACACACAAATATAACTTGTAAAATACACAATATATCATAAAAAAATTACTCTATATATTATATCTCTTATTTGAGTTGATAGAAATATTTTGAAAAGGTTATTCTCTTACTAATTTTATTATAAATAATTCACGTTATAATTAAATCACTTGTACCTTAACATTTATGATAACAAAAACATAACATTTCGAACAGAACAAGAGGAGTAGGATATATTAATCAAGATTATTTGAGATAAAAGTAATGATCTCTCTTATTTCACTATTTTTCTTTGAAGACAATCTTACCTCACCCTTGAAATAATAATAATAATAATAATAATAATAATAATAATAATAATAATAATAATAATAATAATAATAATAATAATAATAATAATAAAAGAGATAAATTAATCTTAATGTCTTACTTTTATTAATGAAGACATTTTCTTATTTTTCTATTCTTTTAAAGAAACAACATTATCTTACACCTGAAATAAATTAATATAAATAACTATTTATCATTATTTATCTGATTTTATTAATTAACTAATTTTAAACATGAATATCAAATAAGTATAATAACAAAATAAAAGTACGGTCTCATACAAATGAAAATCAATCTAGTGTATATAAAATAAAAATAAAAAAATGATGTGTTGTTATGGAAATGGGCACGTGAGAATAATGAGGGGTTGCACAGAACAATATGCTCCATGCTTTGTCTCCTCGAAAACGTAACGTGGCCAGCTGTATGCCAACCAAGGGCTTTTTCGGAAATTCCAAAAATTATGTTTGACTGTTGACCGAGACTTCAAAAGATAAATAAATATACAAAAATTTAATTTAGTGTATATTCGAAAAAAGAATAAAGAAATGAAAGAAAAATCTGGGTGGGGATGGATAATGGTGTTGCTAGCTGGAAATCCTCATGCTTTGAGCTGGCAAAGTGGGAAGGGTAGATTTGTAATTTACTCCTTCTACATTTGTGAAATAGATTTGAAATCACAGTCTTTCAAATTTAATAATTTATGTTTTAATATCGGTTTACACACCAAAGTTTGTTCATGTTTTCATAAATAGACCACAATTTTCATATTACAAGATAGCCTCCAATATTTTAATTAATTTCCTATTCAAACTTAGACAAAATCCACTTTTTGAATAACGAGTAGTTGTTTTCTCAACTAGGTTGAATATAACTAAACAAGATAATTTTATTTGACGTGAAAATTAGAAAGAAAAAAAATATATAATTTGTCAACCAAAATCTGTGCGAAATTAAGCTAAACGAGATTATTGGAAAAATTTTAAAATCTCATAATCATTTCAGTTTGATTATTTAAAGTACTTTCGATTGCTAACATGCTTATTTATACCAGAAAATGGGATCACTCCAATTAATTTATAAAGAGATAGGCAATATTAGTTTATAAAGTGACATTTTTTAATATAAAGTGATATTAATACATCTATATATCCTTAGGGTGCATTCACTTTGATGGATAGAAAAATTAGGGATAACAAAAATTTATGCATTTAAATGTCTTCTTTCTTATCCTACATTTTACACAAAAGAAAAAATGGAGGGATAATAATATTATCCCTCCTTGAAGTGAAAATAAGGAAGGAAAAATTGTGAACTTCTCTTTTGTGTAAAATGTGGGATAAGAAAGAAGACGTTTAAAGGCATAAATTTTTGTTATCCTTCCATTTAGAGGGATAAAAAGCAAACACATCTTTAGAATAAAAATTTATTTTAATGCCTTATTTTATTAACTATTGTATACCGGGTGTGTTTACTAGAGATCGAATAGAAATAAAAGAGAGAGATCACCATCGTGTAGAAAAAAGGTATTTGAACCCATATCTTTTAGGATTTATCAGAAGATATATCCAGTGCATTTTTTAAGATTCTTTGGAATTAAAGTAATTAAGCAAGATAAAAAAAATAAAATTATGAATGATTATATATATAAAAAAAATTATGAATGATAACAAATTGCAAAGAGATTGAAAATAAACACGAAAACTCATTAAAAAGGTGTGATGAGTCAAATTGCGAGACCGTAGTGGAGATCTAAAAAGTCTATTTTATGATACCAATAATATGTTTATGAAAAGTAGTACTCAAATCAGTTCACAAAAAATAGGACATAATTATTATTTTTAACGTCCATAAAAAATAGATTACTTTTTCTTTGAAGTACATGAGCCAACATCTTTTTCTTATATTTTATTTTTATAATTACCTCTTATTTATATTAAAAAAATCACATTTAATTCAATCTCAACCTTCATTTCATACAATAGTGTGATATTTTCTCTACTCACCATCAATTTTATAGAATTTGTGCCCAAAAAATGTGCCCCATTTTTATGGATGGAGGAAGTAATTTTTAGTATAAGAGGTAATACATTTACGATATTACTTTATGTGCGTAAAGAGTATTTAATGTTGTAATGTAAATAATATTACTTTGATTTATTATTTCACAGAAGATATATTGAAAGTGAAAAGAACAAAGTGTAGTGGCAACTGCAGTTGTTAAAATCTTGCTATGATTCTATATGAGGAATATTTAAGCAACAGTGTATTAATATTTTACATTATCTAGTCAAGATATTGCTTATTATATGATTTATCAAATTTGTTTAAGACCAGCGAGCTTATTCAAAACATTTCGCTGGACAAACCTAAACAGCCGTTAAAAATTAGGAAAAAAACAAATAGTCGTCATTTGATAAATCATAAATTATAATCAAGAATATGAAACTTACGAATAAAATATTAAGGAACTAACTTTGCATATTGTGAAGCTCGTGAATTGATTTAATAAATTTAATTACGGACCGAAGGTAGTCAGACTTTTTAAAATGAATTTCAGCATGGTTGTATTCCGTATGATTAAAAAAAGGTGTACATATATTTTTGTCATTTTCCACTCTTTTCACATATTAAGTAAGCTGGATAGTTTTCTTTGAGCAATATAAAATAAAGATAGTCTTATCTATTTTTAACTCTAATTCATGGTAATATTATCATAAAGTATTAGCGTGATATGCAAAATCAAAATCTGATAAGCATTCACTAATTTATAAGCAATTAACCTTATGTATAACTACGAAGATTTTGATTTATGTCATGTTGTAATGTGTGGTGGTTAGAATATAGATTATTTATATAAGACATGCGCACTCTAATATATTCAATTTACACAAACTATAATCACATTTAAATGGCTCTAACCACAATTCCTCTCTCTCTCTCTCTCTCTCTCTCTCTATATATATATATATATATATATATATATATATATAAAGAGCTGGCAGGTCGTGTGGGCTAAAAATGATGGCTGCGACGTGAGGGAAGGTGTGTGCCTCAAGTAACTTTCTAGCTTAAAAGAATCTCAATCGCAACTGTTAATCTTGAAATATTTTTCTTGTCATCTCGAAATCTTCTCTCACTCTCAACATTATTCTAACAATTTGGTCACCACAAATTATATTACCCTTAGCCAATCAATCACGTGACTCTCACATGCTCACTTCACAATGGCACGTGCAGATCACGTGTCCCAGAAAGAAAAAAGAAAAACTTATTCCATTATTGACTAATCATTTACATCACAATAAAGATGTAAGCACACACTTGTTCATAAAAACACAAATACACACCCAATAAACACATAAAACCGTCATAGAATGAAACAGCAACATGCTACATCCAGTGCTTGTAAAATAAACAAATATTATACACGATAATATATTACCAAATGCAGAATAACAATCAAACGGTCTATAAATGTTAACCACTCGGATGGGAACAGAAGGAGCCGAGGATCGATATTTTTGGTGGAAAAACTAAGTTAAATAATTCCTTATGCAAACAGTGCTGTATGTTTTACTGGCTCACTCTCCCTACCAGTGTCAGATACTCAAAGCAACAAATGAGCCAAAATTTAGTGATTTTAACAGAGAACATTAGGATTTACAAATAGAAATCACATAAATAAGCTTCACCGACATTATCAAGCGCCTAAAATATTTCACGTACATCAACCAATTTGAACTGACCGCTATAGCCTGAGATGAACAATTCATCCCTGCTCTTAGCTTCATGAGAAAGCCAACCAAATTGTGTTCTCGACTGCAAAGTTTCCAAAAAAACAACAACAACAAAGCTTAGATATAATTATAATTTTGCTACAACAGTTTGTTTTCCAGAAATGGATAACTTTATTTGTTCATTCACCAAATCTCAATTTAAGAATTTTTGCTGGGATAAAATTCCAGAGGTTCAATGATTCTAAACGATCACAGCAGCATAGAACAAGCTCTTTTTAATCACACTGCTAGTAATAATTTCAATATGACCTAGTAGCAATATAGAAGTGTTTTTGTAAATTTTATTTAATTCTTTCTCCTTAAAATATTTCAATTTGGGTAATACTAAGTCATCACAAAGATTAAATTTACAAGCTAGAATTACTACTAGATAAAGCAATATGCAATATCATCATCAGTGAATTTTCAGCATAGACATCATATATTCTTGAATAAGGAAAGACTTTAATTCAACGAAAAAAATCAAAACAGTGGTGGTTTATCATTGAATTTTGGGAGTCACCCCCCAAATAATAATAATAATAATAAAAACTTGCATGGTTTACTATTTAAATATTTACTATTTCATTATTTCAGCATTGATTTCCATGACTAATTGGCTCCCCAATTGAATGTTTCCGGACTCCAGCATAAAGCTAAAAGTATAGATACACAATAATATTGTAAGCCTAGATAGACTATTGTCTATCCATACAAGGTATATTAGCAAAGAAACAAAACTTTTTCTCTTGTTTGCGGAGGAGTGAGAGGGGAAACTTACTTAATATTCAATATGAGAGTTTGAGTAGCTGAAACCTTGTGAAAAAGAACCTTGATGAGCAAACTGCCAAAGTGGACCACAAAGAGAAAAGGATAAAAAATATTATTTCTGAGTGATATTTCTAGGTTATTAGTGATGAGCCCCTCAACGGCGGCAAGTAATTTAAACTCTACCTGCGCATCAGAACCGAGTTGAGGTCCAGTCATTTCTTTCTTTGCAGACAACCCATCAGCACCCCTGGCAGGTCCCTTGGCGTCACCCTGTGGATAGCTCACGATTCATCACACTACAATACAACTGAAACTTGCGACGATGAAATTATACAGCATGTAAATTTCCATACCTCTAACTGAAATATTGAAGCCGTTCCACAAATTCGACACAGATTGGACAAGAAAGGAGATGAGGGTTAGATTCGGCACCTATTTTCAATTTAAAGTTAGAAGGAAAGGCCAAAGCAGGACTAAGAGAGTGTGTAATTTTTTCTGAATGCATCTTACACAGAAAACTGAGATGGAAAATATAATTATTGAAATGGCTTCCTAAGAAGAGAAGTTAAAGACAAGAATGAGAATATAATTGGATTTGAATATAGATCTTCTCATACCTCTCTGTACCTAGCCAAATAGACCTTTAGTGGGGCGATATACTCCTCGAAACCTAAAGTTGCCATTGCCCACAACAAATCGTCACCATTGACGGTCTTCCTTTTCTCCTTTTGACACTTATCGCTTGCTCTAATCAACAAACACATCATAAAATGGAAAGTCCCATAGTACAAAACATATTACAAAACAAATCTCAGAATAACCCGCAAATATTTTTCCTCTAACCAATTATGATTTATGAGTGTCACGCAAACTTTTCTGAAGCTATAAATGCAGATAAACATTTTGAAATGCTTGAAACGTAATTCGTATACACAGAAATACAAAACAGAAAACCTAGAGTTGTGAATATAGTACCTCTACTTGAGAGATTACAAATTCATATTACCCTTTTCTAAGACAAAGCACCAGCAAAAGCATCAAAGTAAAATAAAGATTTTAAAAAGCTTGTTGAATCAGATCCTAGTGCACATAGAAAACTGTTATATTGTATAATCCTAGAACCATCTCAAACAAAAACAGTTGATAAGGGAGTAAATTAATCTGTCAATTAAATAGCAAGATTATTGAATCAAATAGTAATATATTATACATACATATAATTCAAATAAAATTTTCTAAGCCAATTTTACTATAAAGACACTCAATGTAAATGGAGATGGACCCAGCACAAAGCAACAGATGCAAGCTTTTCCTTTTTCATATATCTAACATGACAACCATTTGTACACTAAGGGGGCGTTTACATTTGAGGATTAGCCTAGATAGATAAAATTAGTAAGGTTAATCCCTTTTTTACTAAGATGGTTTGGAACTTTGAAATGTCCCAAAGCCCTTAATAATTTCTATCATTTGAGCTAGTTTTGCTTGATTCATATCCCATTGAAAAGGTGGGATTGGAGATATCTAGTCCAGAAGACAAAAATACTCAATCGTGTATTGTATTAGCCTAGATAGAAAATAGTGTATGCTAATTCATTGTTTACTAAGATGGATTGGAACTTTGGGATATCCCAAGGCCCTTGATAATTTCTACTTAACTAATTTTGTTTGATTCATATCCCATTGAAAGGGTAGGAATTGGAGAAATCCTAGTTATGAGGATGAAAATACTCAATCATATATCTTATCAATCATGAAAAGTAAATGCTCCCTAAATCTAGTTGCTTAGTATTGTACCTCTGACCCAACATTTAGGTAGGAACTCAATCTCATACAGAATATTAACCTCTTAGTCCCTTAAAATTGAAAATGCAATATAAGGGAGGTGCAAGAGTGGTCTCCAACTTGAGGTACAAATACTTACTATATTGAACTGGAAGACACATAATCTCTTTAAACTTTTGATGCCATAAGTAATTTCCATTCATATATAGATGATAAAAGGTAAAAAAATTCAAGGGACTGGATAAAAAGAAAAGGATTTCTGCAGTTTCCATGAGCAATGAATTGGTTTAATTACATTTCATTGTCTGCCCAATCCTAGAGTTGCAAGTTAGTGGAAGGCTTATGAGACGTTGGCCCCTGAAGACTTGGATGGAGGTTGCAAAGACTTTTAAAGATATCAGACTAAGTGATACATGGAAAAGATGTGTAATTTGGCCAATTTGTATTCTTGTAGGCTTGTAGCAACCTTCTACTCAGTAGAATGGGTCGGATGAAGATGATGAGATATTGAACAGCCAATTTATACTCAACTACCAAGGCATGTTTATTGTAAGTAGATTATTGTTCAAGACATTTCCAGGAACCTCAAGCATGGATACAACCTGTATATGCATGTACCTCTATAAATGCACCATGACATATTTACTAAGCACAGAAATCACAATAATGGGTGTATCATCGATTCATCATAAATAAGAAGAAAAGCCAACTACATCTCAACCTAATCAAAGCACAGACAGCAGAAGAGCAGAAGTATGTATATCGCATGCATTAAAGCTCAATAATGTAGTCTCTAAGATACCTTAAGATACTAATTGCTCGTCATAGGTAGAGATATCAAGAAGTTATTTCCATAACTGATGCATGCAGAACATGCTTGAATTAATAAAATATGTAACTTGTCCATGTAATGTTTTTATATACACACAAATGTTTAGGACTTCTCCAGTTTACCAATTTCAGTTTCTTGTGTAAGAAAATGAATTAACAACTTATATACACGACACGTAGAATAATTTTAATTTCAGTATGGATCCACACCCTCAAGAATGCATAATTTATCTTTGGTAAAAGATAGAGATTAACATAATGGTTTTATAGTAAACAACATAAAACTAATTACTATTGTGATCATTGCCCTCCAAAAAGTGGAAAAATACTTATTTGAGGTCAAGGAGTCCCTTCACCCACTCCTGCATCTTCAACTTTAGTACAAAGGGATTAACATTGAGTTCTTCCTCACCAGCCCCAACAAGGCAGTAAACACAGAAGTACCAGCACTAAACTAAAGCAGAAGTTTCACATATACTTAAACTTCAAAGATAGAACTTCAAGCAAATTGATTATTTCACAGACTGGACACCAAATCAAACAACCAGTAGCACATTCTATCACGATGTACTTAGAACAGGTTTGAAACACAATATGAATTCAAATATGACCTCTCCAGTTCCATAAAGCAGTGTCGGTTATCTGGGATAATAGTAATATAAAAAGAAAAGCTTGGTATCTATGAACAACGAATTATTCGGGCTATGCTAAGGAATGACATTCCTTCTAAAACTCAAAAGTTCAAATTTATAAGAAAATTTAAACATATTCAAGCAACCGGCTCAAGCAGATCCAAGTCAGCTCAATAACACAAAAACACAACACCCATTCTAACAAATGACAGAGAGTTTCAGAGCGTACTCGCTGGTGATGAAGCTGATGAACTCGGAAACACATTCCTGTACGGTGTCCTTCGCATCCTTGGCGATCTTCCCATTGGCGGGCAGCGCCTTCTTCATGATTCGGCCGATATTTGCAATCGGAAGAAAGCGATCGTGCTCGCGCACGTTCGACGGCGGGCTCTGGTCCCCGCCGCCGTCGGCTCCGCCGTGGCCGCCTGGACTGTCCGCCATCCTTTCACCAAGTAGAGAAACCCTAGCTCCACAAAAAAAAAAATTACATCAGCAGTAACAACGACAACAATCCTTCATTTCCGAAGGCAAATTCGCAGCAAAACACTACAAAATCAAACGATAAAGAACAAAAAGAATCCATCCAGCTAATCAGCTCGTCAAACACCATAACACGGTGGGAAACGCGTGAAATTTGAAGACGCAGCGAGCGTGTATGTGCGTGTTTTGAGGCGAGGGTGTACCTTGGTCTGGGAGTAGGGGCGGTTGGAACGGTGGATTTGTATTTGGCGCGCTAGAGAGAGAGAGGGGAGAGAGAGAGAATGGGATTGGAGAAATCTTAGAGGGAAGATCGGACGACGGAGAGATGAGAAAGGAGACTTCTTTATTACTACTACGGTACTACTCCACTCCAACCTCTGCAAAAATAATACTCCCCTCGTTTTATACTTATATTTACACACATATAAACTTTATATCTCTATGAGTGATTAGGAATTTTTTTTGAATGACCTGAACAGTGATTACGAAAAATTCCTGACTTGAAGAGTGATTAGGAATTGAACAATACCATACCAGAATTTACAGTATATACTTAAGAATATAGTACTAATTATTTTTAATAAAATTTATATTATCCATTTTTAAAGTTATTTTTTATGAACGGATGAAATATTTAGTACTAAGAGCATCCAGAGTGGTTGAGTAAGGAGCTTACTTGATAGAAGGGGGACCATAATGAGTAATGAGGCCACAATGAGATGACTCATTCTCTTACTTATCTTTTTAGTTTTGCTTTTTGTATTTTTCATTTAACTTTAATTGCGCAAATTTAAATTACTAAAATTTAAATATAAATTTAAAATTTTAAAAATTGAAAAAAATTACAATAAAACATACGAACCCAAACATTTTCAATTTTTCTTTACTACTCATTTAAAATAGAAGCTCAAATATATTTAGCCCAATTATAATTTTAAATTAAAACTATTTAAAATAGAAGCCCAAATATTTTAGCCCAATATAATTTTAAAACCCTAAACTACTCATTTAACCTATCTCCTCCTGCGCAGCTCCTTCATCTTCACTTCTTCCTCTTCTTCAATGGCGCCGCAACAGGTAATGTTCAAATTTTTCTTTTTTCTTTTTGTTTTCTGCGCGTGTACCACACGCATAGAGGAAAAAAACGAACGAGCCTTACTCGTTTTTTCGAGTAATACTCGAGTAAGTAGAGTGCCACAGTGGGCTTACTCGATTTCTCCCTTACTCGAGTAAGGGAGAACGAGTACCACTGTGGATGCTCTAATTAGATAGGGCATTTCATATTTATGCTCTTTCACTCTGGATATTAGAAATTGAAAAGTTCCTCTTTTACACCCAAAGTTTTCGATTTAGACAAACCCTTCGATTTATATATATAGATATATATATATATAGGCATATATAGGGCAAAGTTCTATAGAAATGCAAATATAGGCAAAGAAATAAGACATAATCTCAACCGTTGATCTTATCTAATCTAACGGTCAGCGTTCGTTCGTTCAACGTTCAATGCAGAATTTTGTTGAATATAAACAGCCATCGAACCCCCAGCCTCTAAAAGTTCAACAAATTATTTGTACGTTCAACATCATTAATTGTCATGTTCAATGTTTCTGATTTTCCTATATAAGTTTTGTTTCTGTAGAACGCGGCCTTATATATATATATATATAGGGTAGGGTTAACATAGAAACCTCCCTTAAGATGAAAACTAGGAACCAATTTAAAGCCATTGGTTTAAATAAAATAGAGGCCTGAGATTAAACTACAAATGACCAATTTCGATTGCATAGATGCACAGTTTCAATTGCATAGATGCACAATTTCGATTTGCTTGAGTATTTTGCATTGTTAGTTTCAATTGCATAAATTGCATACTTTTTAAGTGCACAGTAAAATATAATAGATGCACAATTTCTTTTGTTGACTAAATCTTAACCATTAGATCTAATATTTAAAAGGTCAAGATTAGGTTCCTAGTTCTCATTTTAACAGAGGTTTTTATTAGAACCTCTTCATATATATATATATATATATAGGGAGATGTTCAAATAAGAACCACTAATAAAATAAGAACGGAGAACCATTTTAAGCCATTCGATCATCAAGATCTACGGTGGATGCATCATCTTGGTGGATGGATGCAGATGCTGGGTTCGAATCCTGAAGGGAGCAAAAAATTATTTTTTTCGGATGCATTAAATTTAATAGCGGATGCATTAATTTGTATAGCAGATGCAGTAATTTTATTGGTTCTTATGTTCTCACGATAATTGTGGTTCTCACTATAACCGCACCATATATATATATATATATATATATATATATATATATATATATATATAATATCGTATAGTATCATGTCTTTAGTTAGTACGCAATACCCAATTTTGACCACACATTTTAGACATATGGCACACTAAGATTGTAACATGTGGCAAAGAGCTTCCAAGGTATTCCAAAGCAAAATCTGCCGAGGGGTAAAATCAAAATATATTTTTCGTATATTAAAAAAAATTGAAAATATTTTCTTTTTATATATATATTTTGTTGATTTTTTTAGATTTTTTGGAAAAATATGTTTTTCATGCATAAAGTTTCACACAAAAATGCATAACAGAACCCACACAAATGCATTAAATTGTACAAAAAATGTATTGCACTCTTCTAGAAATCTGAAATTTTCATCACTGACCCACCCCACCCCACACCACCCCCCCAATCACCTCCACCCCCAAAAACAGACATGGTTCACATGCATATAATGTCAAACAAAAATGCATAAAATTTCAAACAAAAATATATTAAATTGTACAAAAAATGCATTTCACTTTTTACAATTCACGTATTTTCGTCACCCCATCCCACACTACCCCCCACCCCTCCACCCTCCACCAAAGACAAAATGAAATGCATTTTTATGTGAAATATTATTCATTTTTGTATCAAAATTTTTTTTTTAAAAAAAATTGTCTTGGGAGGGGGATGGGGAGTGGGGTGGTGAAAATATCAGATTTGTAAAACTGAAATACATTTTTATGTTATAAGTTATGCATTTTTGTGTGAAATTATATGCATAAAATTTTAGATTTCTAGAAAAGTGCAATACATTTTTTGTACAATTTAATGCATTTGTGTGTGTTCTGTTATGCATTTTTGTATGAAACTTTATGCATGAAAACATGTTTTCCTAGAAAATCTAAAAAAAAATCGATTTTTTTTAAATATCCAAAAATGATTTTTCGATTTTACCCCTGTGCAAATTTTGTCTTGGAAGCTCTTTGCCACGTGTCACAATCTTGATGCACCACGTGTCCAAGATGTGTGGTCAAGATTTGACCCTACGGCACTACCTAAGGACATGGTACTACGGGAACCCAACCCTATATATATATATATATATATATATATATATATATATATATATATAGTTAGGATCTTGTGAGAACGCATCTTTTTGTGAGAACGGAGAACCATGAACAAACACATAAAATATAGTTATGTATTTTTTCATGATTCTCCGTTCTCACAAAATGATGCGATTCTCACAGGATCCTCCCTCTATATATATGGATAGACTAAAATAAAAACACCTTTTAAAATGTAAAATAAGAACCATTTCAGCCCTTAGATCATCAAGATCTACGGTTGACTCATCACCTTGTTGAATGAATTCATGGTTTCGAGTTCGAATCACATAAGTAGCAAAAAATTTATTTTTCGCAATTATACAGTTACACAACGAATTCATACGTATTCTACACAAAATTCATATATTTTAGCTAGTTCGTATTTTATATGTTAAGAAATATTTATACCCTAGCCCTCACCTATATATACTTGAATTATAATTATAAAAGGTAGTATTTAAATATAATCAAATAAGTACTCGCACGTAGGTGGGATCTCTACACCACATAAAGATGGGTGGGACTACTACATCACATAAAGGTGGAAACATTATCCGCATGCAAATGTGATTGATCCCAAGACTTTTCACAAATAAGAGTCTTTGGGTGCCTCAGATTTCGACATATTATTACCTACTTAACTATATGCAATTCTCAATTTAGAAATGGTTGATCATTTTGGTACTGAAAAATTAAATTGACGGCTTAAATTTAAGGTGAATTTGCAATGTCATTATCAAAGAAAGTACACATAACTATAAATTGGGTGAAATTTTAAAATACTCATTTTGAAAATTTATTTATAAAAAATACATATTCTTGTAACAAACATGATAAGAATGATCAAGATCCTTGGGATATCCCAAAGTTTAAATTCATCAATATAAACAAATGATTAACCTTACTATTTTTATATATCAAGGCTAATCCTTCAAAATAAATCCCCCTTAATGGTTTAATCATGTTTGTTAATTTTCAACATGTTTCTTACACTTCTTACACATGTAAGACAAAAAAATGTATTTTGTGTCATATCATAACACAAATTGATGAATATTCTCTTACCTTTTGAATTTAATTTATGTTCAAAAAGTATCTTTGACTAACTGACACATGTATTTTTTTTTTCCACCAACACACTAGCCACATTCCAATTAGTGTATGTTTAGTCATGTTTGTGTCGTTGTTTATTATTAGTTTAGTCATATTTGATTGCAAAAGTTGTGTAGAGTAGTGCCGATTTTGTGTTAATTTAAGCTTAATGGTTAATTGTGATGCTTTAGGTGTTAAATGAAGAATGTCGATGTTAAAGCATTTGAAGATTGTGAAGTAAGCTCACAACGATGCAAAAGAGAGTGTTTAAGCCTTGCTAACCATGACTCACAATGAATCGGAGGGTGATTAGAAGAAGATTGGGAAGAGAAGGCAGTGAGCCGCGGCGCACTAGTCAACCGGGTTAACTGCTTGAAGGAAAATGGGCAGAATATTCAGTGAGCCGCGACGCACTAGTCAACAGGGCTGACCCTGACAGTTTTCTGACGAAAATTTTCATATGAAAGACGGTTTTTAGATATTCAAACATATCTTTTTCACTTAGAACTTCCATCATTCCTCTCTTTTGAAGCAAGAACAATAGGAGAACTTTAGATTATCATTTAATTTCACTTTCTTTACGCTTTGGAACGGATTGCACTTTAATTTAGTAAGAATTTCATTTCCTTTCTTCTTTGATTTAATTCAATGGTTTACTTTTTCTCCTACTTTGATTTCTACAGCATTATGAACTAAATTTCTATTCTAGGGTTTGAGATATTCAAATTGATGAGTTTTAATTGTTTGTGATTGATTTGTGCTAGTTGATTAAATTGTTCTTGTTATGATTATCAATTGGCCATTGATTTATCTTTGTAAACAATGAATGAGATCGAGAGATGAATTTGTTGTTGGATCATGGTTTAATCAACGTTAGATTTGATCGGAAACGTGTAATCTAATGGATTTGTTAATTCTAATTAATTAATTTTCTTAGTCTCATAGCATGAATACGAAAGTTATTGCTTGAGCTCCTACATGAATGCATTATTAGAGTTGATAGATTGTGCTTATCTTTTGCTAACGTTTTAAACTCTTGAGGTGAATATCCCTGAACCCTAGACTCGTTTTTCCCTTGCTATTCGATTTAAAGTCATTTTTATCTTTTGCTTTGAATTTACTTTTAATTCTCTAGAAGAAATACTGAACTACCTGGTTAGACTGTTTAGAATGTATTTATTTGTTTTCCGTGTGTGACATATAGATTACTAGCCCTGTTAAGCCTTCTACGTGGATATGACTTGGGCAACTTACTACTCTACGATTGACCTCATTCTCTTGCGAGCAATCTAGAGGTACACTTTAGGTTGAACAAAATTTTGGTGCCGTTGCCGGGGAAGGCTTTAGGCTTTGTGGTTTTTGTGTTGCATTATTTTTCGTGTTTCTTTTTATTTTTCTTTTTGGTTCTTTTTTCTCCCCAAGGTGCGTTTGATCGGTTTTTGTATTTTTGTTGTGCAGTGATTAAGGAGTCCGGGGAGGAAAATATGAGTGATATATGCCAAGTTGATATAGATCTGGAGCTCAATGTAAAGAATGGCATAGTATCAATGAAATATGTGGGGTTACGCTTATCCACCAAGCGAGGATCCTTCAAGTTGTGAGATCACGAAGCAGATAGTTGAGCTAACACATGAAATCCATCGATTGCGCAGAGTAAAAGAGGAACAAGAATGGGCTATGCTCGGTGGCACATACAATCAAGGCTGGAATTGTTACTCAAATTCAACTTGGGAGATGTGTGACACTACTGAAGAGTAGTCATATAATCATGGATGGATGGAGAACCTGATTTTCACATGGAATCCAGACCTCGATCAATTCAGTTAAAGCATTCAGAACCACCATCCACAATCGGTTCCATCTTATGAGCCAACGTTGGAAGACACTCTTCAAGCATTCACAAGTAATTTTGAGTCTGTAGAAGCAGTAGCAGAATGCCAACAGAGAGTTGAGGCTGCAGACCGTCTTGATGCTCAAATTGCACAAATTACTGTTGCTGTGAAAAAGATGGTGCGTCAGAAAAATGATGAGGAACCAATGTATTCCAAGGAACAATTGCAGACACAGCCAGTGCAAGCATTTATTGCCACTGTTCTCGAAAGGGATACGGTGAGTGATGACGAGAATGAGGAGCTAACATGGCGTGAGAATGAAGATGAAGTTGAGTCCTTGTCGACTCCACTTTCGACATATTGCCCATATTTTGAAGTGTTTGATCCATTGGTTGAGGAGGAGATTGAGCGGGAGTTCTTGGAAGATTTGGAGAAAGAACACATAAAGTCATTGGGAGAGTCTTTTATGACCACAATCGAGTAATGATGATAGCAATTCTAAACCTCCCACGACTATTGTTGAGCATTTCTTTTATATAATTGCTTCTGATGCTTTCTTTTACAATGACTTATTACTAGGAGTCAATTCGAACGAAGGAGAGAAAAATTCAAACTATCAAATATATCCCGCATCTATTTTTCGATTACCAAAAACGTGATCTGACTCGCTAGATGTCACAATGTAATTTATATTCTATTTTTTAAAAAAGTAATGGCAAAAGCGACGTCGTTTCGTACCATTTCATTAAAAAAAATTCACTATGAAGTTTTAAATTCACGCTAATAACTTAGAATTAGGGATAAATACGATAGAATATGGTACGAAACGAAGTCGTTTTTTTCATGTCATTTAAAAAAATAGAATATAAATTACATTGTGGCATCCGGAGAATCAAATTACGTTTTTGGTAACTGAAAAATAGATGTGTGATATATTTGATAAAAAAACTAATAGTTTGAGAGTTTAGAGAACATTTCAAAAATTTCAGGATATTTTTGATAAAGTGAGTATAGTTCAGGGGTTTTCATGATATTTATCCAAAAATTTAATAATATATGTATTGTGGTAGAAAAAAAACAAGAGAAACCTAAAAATGGCATTAGCCATCGAAAAATATGGATTTTATGCAATTACTCGTCGACAATGATTCGTTGACGACTAATGGCGTAAAATGCATAATTTCCGATGGCTAATACCATTTTTTGTCTTCCCCTACTATTTAAATGATAGGTGTATTGATATGCTAATCTGTTGCTACATATTTAATATTTTTATATATGTTTTGTGACTTTATGAAATTGATTATTTCATTTAAAGGTATTAGCTGCATATAAAATTTAGGAATATATGTATTTTGATAGGAAATAGCGAGAGAAGCCGAAAAACATAACTGGCCGTCGAAAATTAGGCTTTTTACATCATTAGTCAGCGTGATTCCATCGTCGCCGACTAATAATGTAAAAAGCCTAATTTTCCACGACAAATGCATTTTTCTGGCTTACCTCACTATTTAAATACTTAGTGTATTGATATGTTAATTAATTGTTAGTTATTTTATATTTTATTTGTGTTTTATGAATTTATAAAATTGATTCATTGTCTTAAAGTTATTAGTTGTGTATAAAATTTAGGGGTGTGTGCGATTAGCTAGAAAATAACAAGAGAAGTCGAAAAAATGAATTATCCGTCGCATATTGTGCTTTTTACGGCATTAGGCAAACACAAAAACTTAGGTACAATTGATTGTACCGTACAATCGAGTTGCACTCTGACCTGCATCTTAACCCGCATCTTGATCCGAATCCGTATCCTGACCTAAACCGTGTAAATGACATTATTCGGTTATACAAATGACATTGCATATAATCGACACTATTCAGTTATACACATGACACTGCGTATAAATAACACTATAACTTTGTAAATGACACTATTCGGTTATACAAATAACAGTGTCATTTGTATAACCGAATAGTATCATTTGTATAATCGAATAATGTAAATTATACACAGTGTCACAGTGTGTCATTTATAGTGTCATTTATATTACCGAATAATGTCAATTACAGGCAATATCATTTGTATAACCGAATATTGTCATTTACACGATTCGAATCAGGATGCATGTTCAGGTTAGGGTGCAACCCAATTGTACCCAAGACCAGCTCTTAGGCTAATGCTGTGAAAAGCACAATATGAGACGGCTAATCCATTTTTCCTGACTTCCCCCATTATTTAAATGCTACGTATAATGATATGTTATTCAATTGTTAAATACTTGATACTTTATTTATGAATTTATGAAATTGATTAATATGTTTCCAAGTTTGTCCATTTTTTTTTTATCAAGGTTTACATATTTATCGCTAGACTTGTCTTGAATTCTCAAACGTATTTTCACTCTGGGAAAGCCGGAATAGGATTAGTCGAGCTATATAAGATTAGCAGTGATTTAATCCGACATACATCGTATCCTCGAATGAATCCATTTACCCACTCTCTATTTAGAGGATTCGAATGAAACACTGACTAAATAAATCCTAGTCTAACCATATTCAAAAATCATACAACACCCAACACCATGCGTCTCAACTCTTGCCACCAATTTTAGTCTTGTTTTTTGAGTTCCTGCAATCCTCAGATTCCCTCTTTTTTTCAAGGCAAAAGACAGAATTCGAAACACACCTTCTTCAAAGCGTTCTACATCAGATCACAAGGAACCAAACTCGTATTAATTAGATGAAGCCAAGGTTAAAGTGAGAATTCCCCGAAAATGTGAAGTTGCTGAATGTGTTTTGTCTATAAATTCACATAGCGAGTTCCTTCAGTCATAGAAGAGAGCTTTAAACAAATGTACACAACTTTTATTTTTGTTTTCAACTTAATCAGTAAAGAGAGTATGATGAAGAACCTGTCTGTAACTGTAAATGTGGTGTTCTGGGACGAATACGTCCTCGTCTTGAACGTGGATGATGCGTTCCACCAATGGGCTTGATGGAGGTCACACGACAGGCCATCCTTACTCAAATGAAGCAACTGGATATGACTCAATACTGGCTTTCTCCAAAATCTCCTTCTGCCACAGAAGAAAACTCAAAATTGCTTCCTCTCGTTGGAAGTAGCGATGCTATTAGGCTAAGATTATTTTAGAGAGCTTATAAGATCCAATAACTTATAAGATGCTTGAAGAGCTTATAAGATGTAATGTAACAAGAGCTTATAAATTATCAAAGTGTTTGGATAATTGAGCTTATAAGTTAGAGAGATAATTGTGAGTTAGAGAAAAAAAATTGAAGAGAAATGAAATGGGAAGGTTATATGATGAAAAGAACAAACTATGGTGGAGTTACTTTTGTAAAATGATTGTTGCTTATAAGATTATGAAATAATAAGTTGGTATTAAGGAACTTATTTTTCGGGGAGCTTACTTTTATAGCTTATAAGTTGTTTGAGAGCTTATTTTGCCAAACAACTTATAAGCTCCTAAACACCTTATAACCTTAACCAAACACCCCCTAAGTACACTGCCCGAAGTAAGGAGTTTCTTATGTCCGATGTATACCACTAAAATGACGTCGTTTTACCACTAAATAAATTCTAATGGTGAAAGGGTAAAATGTGGTAGCATGATTGCAAAGTTCTAAAAGTCATGTGAAAATTGCCAAGTCCGGTAAATGTGGTGTTATTTGCAGCAATCACCCCTTGCATAGAACTAGAGAGATGATGGCCGGACAAAACTATAGAATACCTGCAACAGTGATGTGATCATCCCTGGGCTGTCCTGTTTCGACGACAGAAAGCAGAAAAAATAGTTATCTAGATGGCCTCAAATCCCGACTCATTCCCTGCCATTACGTATTCACTCACCTGAAATCGTTTCTCCACCCATGGTATCTCCTCCCAACTACTTGATTCGACAGATTCCCAAGCACTTGGAGCTTGGATTGTTTCCACATGCTGTAAAACCCTAAGACTGCCTGCCAATGAAGACAAGCCAGAGCGGATTTCTAATTAGTAGCAGCAGAAATACCTAACGAAAGCCCACAAGCTCAAACTCTTCTTGTACTAAGGCCAGTTTCACAAGTAAAGACCAACAATATAGACATGATCAACAGCTTACTTGTGACAAAAGCTTCCAACCACAATTCGCGCTTTGACCATGATGGTGCAACTTCTCGGAAAGGAATTCCATTTTTCAAGCATATGCTGCAAATGTCGAGTTCTTAATAACAGGAACTTGTTGGTTCATAATCACAAGTGAACAGAACAACCTTCAAGATTGTTTTATAACAATGTTAAAAGGATTAATTACCGGATAAAAAACATAGCGTATACTCAAATTAGCAATTTTCACATGACTTTTAAAATGTTGAAATTATAACACCAGTTTTTTTTTTCAATTACAACTTCCCAAATTTTAATAATGACATGTACCCTAAAACGACACGGTTTTATTACAGGAAATATTGGGAATGTTGTAATTGCAAAAAATAAAATGTGGTGTTGAAATTGCAAAGTTTCTAATCTCGTGCAAAAATTACAAATTCGAGTAAAAATGTAAAAGTGTAGTTATATTTCCGGTAATTAATCCTTAGAAATTTGATCCGCTACAGCAGCACCAAATAAAAATGTACTTACTCTGTAATCACTTGTCGTATAACTCCAGGAAGAACACCGTCACTCAAGGGAGCAGTCTGAACTTCTATGCCACTAGAACTTTGTAATTCGTTCTGCTCAACAGTGCTAGCATCCCCATCTTTCTCCTGCAAATGACAAATGAACTTCATATTGAATGAGAAAACACAACTTAAATGAACTGGATCCAAGATATCGATAAGCGCTGGAAGATGCCTACACAAGCCAACATCAGACAGGAAGGAATCTGGAACACATTTAAACCACAATCAAGTTACTTTACACGTAGAATGAGCAAACAAATGACTATAACTGTAACTCAAGCCAAAATCGGAATGACAATATCCTCCCGATGGGATATAGTTGCCGAAGATTCATGTGTCTACAAGCCAATATTTACACACGCATCCGAAAGTTCTGGAAATTTTGCAGTCTATACATTTTTGCTTCTTTTCTCATCACATCATTTATGCCCCAGTAACTTAAACATGTTACCATTGCCACCTCAATTGTACAAAATATTACACAAATTGACCAAGCTCATCAGTTTACAGCTAAAGGAAGTCCCCCAATTGATAATACGGATGATCAAAGTAATTGTACAACTACAAAGATTCTACTCACTCCGTGTAAAAACATGAACTTTGCTAACAAATCATATGAAGTGTCACTTAGTAACTGAAGCCAAATCGCAAAGTAAATAGTGAAATGGACTACTCACCTTGAGACTAACAACAAAAAAGTTCGTCACACAACCTTCCAGTATTCGTTCACCATCATTTGATAATAAAAGTTCAGTAATGGAAGGCGGCCTCAGCCTCTCCAAGTGCTTCCTCAGCCTACTTGGAGAAGCTATATCAGGAAACCGATAGTACCATAAAGATAAAGCAAAATGCATTAGATGATCTACCCCTTCTCACAACCACCAAATGAACACATATTGCTAAAATTCTAAATCTAAAACACCAAGAAATTCTTTCTATGAACAATGCACACAACATATCACATTAAATTACAATTTCACAGAACCAATAACACCAGGATAAACAATCACCACGCCAATGTACCTGACCCAATCTGTATACTTTGCATTCGCAAAATCCCTTCCACGACCTACGACTGCCAAACTAGCTGCACTCTCTCTAGAACCAAAAGCAGCCGGAATGTATCCACCTACGTGTAAATACACATCCAACACCTCAGAAATCCTTCCCTCATCAAACCCACCTCGCCTAAAATCCAAATTCTCCCAATTTCCACTCAGAAGCACGGTAAACGCCATTTCCTCCACCGAATTCCTGTCTCTTACAACTAAAGGCATCACCTTTCTCATGGAATCATGAACTAGACACCTAATCACCGAGTCCCACATCGCTGAACGGGTCGACAATTCCCAAAATATAGCACTATCGTTTCTGGGGTTTTGGAGTAATAAGTTTGGATTTTCTCTCAACAACAATTTGAAGGAATTTGATAGCCTACTTAGATGTCTTTCCCAGAATAAGAGTTCCGAGACATTGTTGTGGGTGCGAGTGGTTGTATATACACCTGAATTCGAATGATAATCAATCCAAAAAATATTTTTTATTTTTACGTTGAAGTTTCTGCTAAAATTCAAGAAACAAAACCATTTCTTTATTATGGTATAGAAATGCACCTGGTTGAGCTTCAAGGAAAGCTGCAACTGGAGGAGTGTCAGCTGCAGGTGTTACGACACCGTTCCTGCAGAGAAATCGGTTGGCGAGAGACATTACCTGGTTTAGGGAAATTGGGTACGGCCGAAAGAGATTGTTTGGTCGACGGCCGACGGGAAGAGGCGGGTGGAAGAGGGGGACGACAGCCGCAGCTACTGCTTTTATAGCTTATGGCCGGGAGAGGCAGGCGGAGGTGAGGCGAGGAAGGCGAGCGGCGACGCCAAGTCGCGGATGAGCCAGGTAGGGTGGCCGCCGGCAGAGGGGACGGGTTATGGAGAGTTGGGGAATTGGTGAGAGGAAGCGCAGAGAGAAGGAGAGAATCAGAAGAGTAAGCGTGTTTACGAAGATGAAAATCGTAAAAAGGTTTGTAATAATTTAGGATAAGACTTGGGTTGGGCACAGCCTATTAAAATGGACTTCCGCATTTTCTTAATAAACTTGTTAATTAAGCTCATCGAAATTTAACAATATATTTAAATAAATAAATAAAATTAAAATATAAATAAATGTAAAATAATTTATCAGTAATTACTCAATAAAATCTTAAATGTGAAAATATAAATTTTCAACTTTGTATAAAGTTTAATAACAATTATATATGTTAAATAAATCTAAAAGTTAATCGATAATGAAAAATGAAAATTAGCATTGTGTATATTATTATAGAGTATTACATGTCATAATAAATCAATAAAATATTTTCATAAACAAACATAAATAAAAAATTGTAAATGAATAAAAGAAAATAAAATATTTAAAATTTTAATTTTTTTTCATAATTTATTTATTTTAAATTATTTTTGATGATTTGTATGCTATATTAAATTTAAGATGCATATTAGATATTTTTTTATGAATCAAATTTAATTATGTTTAGAAAAGAATTAAAAAAAAAGATAATAGAAAATTGGTGGAAGAAGAGAGAGAAAATAAAAGGGAAAAAATGGAGGGAAATCATAATTAATTAGTTTGATTTAAATAAATATTAGTATCATGTACATATATTAATTATTAAGTAGTGAAAATTTAAAATGCATATTTGTATTGAGCTACACGTAGGTATACGTCCTTTGTTTAAAATTTCAAATTTCCCGAACTTAAGAGGGAAAGAAAATAAATAAAACGGTAGTCTTCCTCTCTGAAACGACGCAAATGAAGAAATTGCAGAATCCGACACACCATTTCCCACCCCAACCGTCGCCTCTCCGCCGCCAGCCACCTATATATCCACCCACGATGATGCCTGCAACCACTCATCAAATCAAATCACTTGATGGAAGACGCCGGCATGAGAAACCACTCCCTCTTCCCGCTGGAAACCTGCCCCCACGTCCCCGACGAGGCGTTCCGGCAATTCCACACCATCGACAGGGAGCTCTACGCCGCCCTGACCCGCCCCCTCCGCCGCGACCCGGCCGAGTCGGTCCAGGTCCTCGCCTTCCTCATGTGGCTTGAGAAGGAGTGCGCCGACTCCACCCTCATCAAGCGCGTCTCCTCCCTCCCGCCACTCCTCATCAACGCCGTCGCCGACGAGGCTGCCGCCTGCGTCAGGTGCGTCGAGAGTGACGCCTTTCTCGCCGGAGGCGGGGTCAAGCTCCTGTCCGAGCTCCTCAGCTTCCCGGCCGGCGTCAGCCTCCGCTTCCTCCACGACAACCGCATCGCTGTGCTCCGCGGCGTCGCCAAGATCATGAACACCGTCTGCTGGCGCGCCTTCGGCGACCTCTTCCATCGCGATGTAAACCCGGACATGACTGTGACAGTGCCGCCGAATTTCATGTATAATACGTATGTTGACGTGCCGTCGCCGCCGCATGTAGCCCACCCCCACCACCCGCCTATGGTGGCGCAGCGGCAAATGCTAAGCCAGGATTTGGGAAATTTGAAAGAGAATAAAGAGCAAGAGAAACAAGTGTCGCCAGATGATCGTACGATTTTCTTGACATTTTCCAAGGGCTACCCTACGAGTGAAGATGAAGTTCGAGATTATTTCACTAGGTATATAGTATTTTTTTATCTGATTGTGTTAATTATTAATGAAAGGAATGTGGGTGACAAATTGTATGGTAATAACAGGAAATTTGGAGACTTTATAGAAGATTTGATGATGCAAGAAGTGGAGGGGGACGAGCAGCCGCTGTACGCAAAAATGGTGGCGCGCACGCCGGCGGTGATTGACGGCATAGTGGAGGGAAATAAGGCTAAGTATTCCATAAATGGGAAGCACGTGTGGGCAAGGAAATACGTCAAGAAATCGCCGCAGCAGCGCTCACCGCCCACAGGGGAGGCTTCTACTTCTGCTTCTTCTCCGGCCAAGAAGGCTTGAATATTTGTTGCAAGACATATTTATTTTTAATTTTTTTGAGTGTTTGTAACTTGAGAAAACTTATATTGCATAATGTTTGTAATAGTTTAATAGCAAATATACGTACATTTTTATTTTTATTAGTTTCTCATATTAAACAAACTGAAAAAATTCTCAAATTACAAGTCGAGTCAAACTCAATGCATGCAACTTTACAAAGACACATTCACTGTTTTATTTTTATTCCAGGGGTACTTTTGTCTTTCTATATTCGTATATAGGGATTCAGGGAAGCTCCAATTCGTGAATTTCTTATCAATACTCCCTCCCTTCTTTTCCTTCTTCGGATGTCCCTTGTTTTCACTTATTATTATTGTACAATAAGTTATGGGAAGAGTGGAAGCGGCCGCCGACGACGTGGAGAGCACCGCAAAGGCTGTTGCAGGCCTCATATCCCCAAAATCATCAGCCGATACAGATGCAGCCTCAGTTTGTTGGGAGGCCGTGGACCACTGGCCTATTTGACTGCCATCTTGACCAAACTAATGGTAATTAATCTCATTCATCAAATGTTTATCTTATTATTCACATCGAAGTTTGTTTGTAAACAAGTTTTATGTGTAAATTTCACATAAATCCAACTTTTATATGCTCCCATGTGTTGAATGACCGCTTGAGATCCAATATATCATAACTGGTGTCTAAAAAAAAAACACACCTTGTGAGATAGTCCATATTGAGCAATGAAACTCAATGTTTGGCCACTCATCTAAAAAACACAAATTTTGACCATTTACTCATCTAAAAAACACAAATTTTTTGACAATTTACTCATCTACAAATTTTGGACATTTTTTTCATTTTAGAACTATTTTGCTCTTAATTAGAAAGACAGGGTTAGGGTTATGCGCGTGGATTGAGCTTTGGGTCGGATTGGGCTCGCGTTATGATGGTACATATGCCTCTTAGTGCCAATTGTGTCATTCATTAGGTACACTTAGCACAATTAGTGTCAATTGTGTCAAGAAAAAATAGCGCGGCCGCGAAGAGATGGCGCGACTGCTGTCTTTCCCACGGCCGCTGGCAGTTGGTACAAATGACTATTAGTTCCAATTGTATCATTCATTAGGTACACTTGACAAAATTAGTGTCAATTGTGCTAAGAGAAAGGGCGCGACCGCTGACTTTCCGACGACCGATGGCAGATGGTACAAATGGCACTATTAGTGCCAATTGTGTCATTCATTAGATACACTTGGCACAATTAATGCCAATTGTGCCAGCAGTCGCCCAACGGGGCAGTGAATGAGGGAGAAAAGGGGTGCGCGAACAAGAGTATTTTGGATCGAAATTGAAAAAAATGGCCATAATTTGTATTTTTTAGATGGGTGGCCGAAAATTGAGTTTCATTGCTTAATATGACTATATGAATGCATATTCTCAATATTATATATATATATATATATAATATTTAATAAATATAAATAAAATTATCAAATTATTAATGTATATAAGATTTATGATCATATATATGGACTTTTAACTTTTATTTTCAATTACGTTTCATATATAGTTTCTAAAAATGATATGTATAAATGGCATATCATATTTATGTATTGATAATTTTGAATCAACAATTAATAAATATTGTTATAATGACATAACTCATGACAATAAATTAATTTTAATATTTTAATTGAATGTTAATTCTATCGTGGCATGTAAATGATATATTATGTTATATAAATGATATATTCCATATAATATATGTGTATATATATTTATCGATTTTAATCTATAATATATAAAATATTATAGTGAATGTTCATTAATTTAATCTAATATATATCTATATAATAATATGTGTCAATATATGAAACTAGCCTATTTCATATAGCAAAATTAAAATTTAGCCTATAGGATAAAAACATAAAATTTTATCCAGTTTTTGCGTGAAAAGACTAAAATGCCCCTCCTTAAATATTTGCAATTTCTCGCTTTCTCTCTGTAACACTCTCTCTCTCTCCCCTATCGCTCTCTCTCCCCCTCTCTCTTTCCCACACCAAATTCAACTCAAACACGGTTGATCTGAGGGAGCTGGCGGCGGCGAGGTACGGACGGCGCGATCTGAAGAATTCAGGCGGCAGCGCTACTTCAGGAGCTAGGGCACGACGGCGGCACGATTTCAGGCACTAGAGCACGACGACTTCAAGCTCTAGGGCAAAACGACTTCAGGTGGCAGCGCAACTTTATGAGCAAGGTAATGTAGGCGGCGCGACTTCAGGTGCGCCGGGCATGGTAATTCTGGTTCTATTTTTCTCCCTAATTTTGCCTTCTAATTTTTTTTCCCTAATTTTGCCTTCTGTTTTTCGCCCTAATTTGAGGAGTCATGGTGTGTTGATGGGTTGGAAAGAATAATTCTCTGCCTATTGTGTTATATGTGTTATGTTATGCATGATGTTTGTGTTCTTTCTTGATCCAAGATGGATTAACGAGTTAAGAAAAGGGGAAGGTTTTAGTGCTGCCTATTGTGTTAAGCATCACTGTGTTAATAGCCCTGCTTAGTTTTATTATTTACGGTGGAAGTCGAAGTTTGTGTTGGATTATGCATCTTATATCGCTTTTGTTTGGGACTTTGGAGAATTTGGAGTTGTTAAAGTGGAATAACTTGTTTTGATTCAATGGTTAAAGTTAGTGTTGGCTTACAATTTGAGGAAGCAAGCTTTAATTACAGACATCAAACATGTTTGCAGAAGTTGTTGGTTTAGGCTGCATTTGTTTTCCCCCGCTCCTGAACACCACTCTTTCCATATTCCTTATCTAATATTGAAATGTATTAACTCCTTAAACAGTTAGAAGCTGAAAGGAATAGAGTTTTTCGTCGTGCATCATCCTCATGGGAAGAGGATGCTGACATGAAAACACTCGAGTACGTGTGTCCTCATTAAATTACTTGTTGGCAATATTGTATAGTATTACTTAGAACCTAGATTTAAAATTCTTATTCCCTCCCTTAGTCTAATCTCGTATACTAAATTCAGACCTCTGCCCTTGCATCATCGCCAAATGACTGGAGCAAGCTTACAGGTATGTGTTTTTTTACCTCCTAAGTGTTCCCTTGTTCATCCAGATTATCATGTGATACTCTGAAACCGTGCAGTTGCAGTTACAGAGGGCAGCAAAACTATTAGACACTGGGGCTGCTAGGGCAACAAGATTCTTGTGGCGGTATCCGACAGACCGCATCATCCTGCTGTTCTATCTGGTGAGAAGATTTAATCAAATCTTCAATTTATTGATCTTATCTCTAGTTAAATTAGTTGTATGTTTCATCTTCTTGTTTTTCGTCTTTTATGTGAATCATATGCATTAACTCAAGTTCATTTATCACAGTCCGGCAAAGCAAATATTCATTTCTAATAATACTTTGTGGTGATGTTGGCAGGTTTTTGTGCATCTCTTTTTGATGTACCTCTTACATCGCCTTCAGGTATGTACATCTGGTTACTTGCTCGATCATTACACCAAAAACACATTGATCAGCTTATATTATTACTTTACACTAAACAATAAGCAGTGATATGTTGTGTGTTCATAGTTTCGGTATGATGTGCAGGAACAAGCTGATAATAATACACCTAATGAAGTCGAAGAATCTATGAGATTATTTAACAGGACATCACGTTGAGCTGCCGCCTTGCTGGGATGTCGATGCCAAGAATTCACCGTCGTCTAGATATCTAATGGTGATTATTCTGACACTAAACGAGCTTTTGTCACTAACAGGAATTGCTCAACATGGAAGTTTCGACTTTGGGCTAATTCTCCACTAATAAGATGTATATGAATTTGTGTGATTTCTGATAGTTATGATGTATTCTTTGAACGCTTGACTATATATCCATCCTTATATATGAATTGGAAATTTAACCCATTGCATTTCTTGGGGGTTTTCCAATTTATGTTGAAGAAGCACGACATGTATATGTATATATATACAGCCTCAAATGTATTAGTGAAAGTAAAAACATTTAGTTGTGGACAAATGAAGAGATTTGGTTTCTTGCATTTTTGTTTGTGGAGAAATATTATAGCATAAACCGCCATTACCCCAAGTCATATGGTTCAAATGAGAACCCATTGGTTATTGTGAGAATACATAAGTTGTTCGTGAATATCTTTAGTTAATGTATCACCTGAGTTATTTGATTGTGAATAATTATTTTTTATGTAAAATTTCATATTTTAATTAATATAATATTCAAATTTAATTAATGTTTTTTTAAAAAAATTGTGTGATTTTATATGTTTCTTAATTTTCTATTTTTTTATTGATATAATTTGCGGGTTTTTATATGTGAATTCACAACTAGGGTTTAGGTTTAGGTTTAGGGTTTAGTGTTTCAGTTCAGTTGTGAATTCACAATCGTAACAATTCACAACTAGGGTTTAGGTTTAGGGTTTAGATTGGGTTTAGGGTTTAGATTGAGGTTAGGGTTCAGTTGTTTCAGTTTCAGTTAAGTTGTGAATTCACAACTAGGGTTTAGGTTTAGGGTTTAGTGTTTAGGGTTTCAGTTCAGTTGTGAATTTAATGTTTTAGTTCAATTCAGTTCAGTTTCAGTTAAGTTTCAGTTTAGTTCAGTTCAGTTGTGAATTTAGTGTTTCAATTCAGTTGTGAATTCACAATCGTAACAATTCACAACTAGGGTTTAGGTTTAGGGTTTCAGTTTAGTTGTGAATTTAATGTTTCAGTTCAGTTTAGTTTCAGTTCAGCTCAGTTCAGTTGTGAATTTAGTGTTTCAGTTCAGTTGTGAATTCCCAATCGTAACAATTCATAACTAGGGTTTAGGTTTAGGGTTTAGGGTTTAGGGTTTAGGGTTTAGGGTTTCAGTTTACTTGTGAATTTAATGTTTCAGTTTAGTTTCAGTTCAGTTTAGTTTCAGTTCAGTTGTGAATTTAGTGTTTCAGTTCAGTTGTGAATTCACAATCGTAATAATTCACAACTAGATTTAAGAATTCACAACTTAATGTTCTTGAATTCACAACTTAATATTCTTGAATTTACAACCAAATCTATAAATTCACAATCAAAATAAATTACAGTTTTAATTGTGAATTCAAACTTTAAAAACTCAAATTCACAACTACTTGAATTCACAACCAAAATAAATTCTAATTGTGAATTAAATTCAGGTTGTGAATTCGACTGATTGTGAATTCACAACCAACATAAATCTGGTTGTGAATTCGTTTGCTGTGAATTCACAACCAAAAAATTCTAGTTGTGAATTAAATTTTGGTTGTGAATTCGACTGGTTGTGAATTAAATTTTGGCTGTGAATTCGACTAGTTGTGAATTCACAAATAAAAAATTCTGGTTGTGAATTCGACTGGTTGTGAATTCTCAATTCACAACCAGTGTGAATTCACAACCAAAATTTTTGGTTGTGAATTCACACTGGTTGTGAATTGCGGGATTTTTTAAAGGAGTGATGGAAAGTGGCCATTTTTTTAATTTTTAATGTGGAAGGGTATTTTGGTAACAGTGACCATTTTTTAATATTTTTATCTTAGTGGACAATTTTTAATTTTACAATATGAAAGTGGCCATTTTAAAAATCCACTCATATAATATTATAGAAGGAGCAAAAACATCCAAGTATTCTAAAGAGTGGATTTTGAAAATAACCACTTTGGAATAGTAAAATTAAAAAAATACCCATTAAGATAAAAAAAATTAAAAATACCCACATTTACCATTTTACCCTTGCATATAATTTTTTTACAAATACCCACGAATTCACAACCAGAATTTATTTTGGTTGTGGATTCAAGCTTTAAAACTCGAATTCACAACTGAATAACAAGTATTGGTTGTGAATTCAAGTTTTAAAAGTTTGAATTCACAATTAATAAAACTTGAATTCACAACAAACACTATTTCTGGTTGTGAATTCACAACCAGCGCTGGTAATTCAATTGTGAATTCATAATTTAGTTGTGAATTCAAGAACATCAAATTATGAATTTATGGATTTGATTGTGAATTCAAGAACATTAATCAATTTTTCATTTTTTATTTCTCAAGTGTTGAAAATGAACTTCTAGTCCTGAAAAAAATCTCCAGTTGAGAGAGATTTTAAAGCTCATACAAATACTTCAGTTAATAATAATGTGTGGAGAACCATTGAAGTTTAAACTTCTTATTTTAGCAACAAAAAGCATAAAAGTAGAAAAATGAGTGGTAGCCTTGTGCAAATCCGAACTTGGTTTAAAAATCTTGATTCTACTGGTTTATGTAAAAACACTTCTAATTCGCACCCAAGCAGAGAAATTATCTTCACTCTCAAGAGGCAATTTGACCTCAAACACCTGTTGGAAATATGGTTTTTAGACCATTTCTGAAATTAATTATTTAATTAAATATTTATTATTTAATTGAAATAATTATTGGATGTTAATCTACGTCTCAAGTAGATGAACGTGGTATACTTAAAGTCTCAAAACCGATTTTCGGTGAGTGAGATATTGTATATCAAAGTTTGGATGTTGAGAAGGGAAATAACACTTGTGAAGTGCTATTGTCCCACATTGGAAAACAAGGGAAGAATATTCTTGTATAAGAATAGCAATGCTCATGGAGCTAATAACTTGTGGGCTTGCTAGTGGGCTTGGATGAAGGCCTTGGCCTCGCACACACGCGCGCCGCTGCCGACGATCGATCGGACGCCGTTGCCGCCGGACGGGCGGGTCGGATATGGGCCGCGGCCAAGGACTTGGATCTTGGCAATTGGTGCTTTGGGCGGTGTTTGGGTCCAAACTATATAATTTTTTGGACAAAATACTTATGGCCTCTTTTGGATTGATAATTCTCGGCCCAATTGTATTTGTTTTCAGCCCAACTGAAGCCCATCCGTTCAGCCCACCCAAGCCTTGAAGATCTGTAGCAGTTTTCGAAACTACTCATCTTTTGAATTCTGGAATTGATGCAGAATGGATTCTATAACTTCAGAATTCAAATAGTGTAACATCCCAGCAGTTTTATGTGGATTAATTCCCATAATGTAGTCTTGATTTCCCCCCTTGATGAGTAGCCTATAAATAGGTCTAGAGCATGGTATTGTTGGTCACACGAAAATCTGCACTTCCTCACTCACTCTCACTGCATATTGCTCAGTTCTTGATCCTATTCCGTTCGCCGGAGCTCGCCGGATTGTGGTGCTACATCCGACGAGACGTCGTCGTTTTACCTTTGGGGAAGATTTGCCAACACCGTGAGCACTACCGGGGCGATAATCTTCTTGCGGGAAGAGTTTCACCTCGACTCGACGCCTTTTATCACGTTTGTTTTATTTCATTGTAATTTTGTTCTAGCTTCCTTGTTACTTCTAATTTGTTTATTTTCTTAGTTCAGTTTTCTAGCTTCGATTGTTTAGTTTGAGTTGTAAAAGTTCACTCTATCGTGTACTCCGTTGTAACAACACCAAATTCAAATCGTAAATGGAAGAGAGAGAGAGAGAGATTAAAGATTCTTCCTTCTAATTCATTACAAATTCATAAAATTTGAAGGGGATGGGGAAGTGAGATACGCCGACGAGTACTTCGTCACTCGTCGAGATCATCTCCATCACGATGCAGATCGAAATCGGTAACATCGTCTCCGAAAGCAAATTAGCCAATCGCGATGCAGATCGAAATCGGTAACATCGTCGAGATCGTCAAGCACCTGTTGATGTCGACAGCCCCAAAGTAGCCAACTCCACTAAGAATCAATACATGAGAGAGACCGAGATGAGAGAGAGAGCGAGAGAGAGAGAGGAGAGAGACAGAGCGTGAGAAAGAGAAGAAATATAGAGGGGGAGAGAGAGAGAGAGAGAGCAGGTGGGGGAGGAAGAAGAAAGAGAGAGAGGCCGAGAGAGTGTAGAGAGATTAGGGGTGAGTAATTTTTTAATTTTAATCTTAGGGGTAGTTTAGTCATTTAACACAAAAAGTGGGTATTTTTTAAAGTTTTTGTGACAGTCAAATCTAATTAAAATTTCAATGTACATTTGTGAAGAAAAATCATGAATATAAATAAATATTTAATGAGAAAATCACGGAATAAATTTTTATTTAAAATACTTTACATAAAATATCATTTTTAGGCAAAGCTAAATTCAAAATATTTGATCTGCCATTTGACTTTCCATGCACCTCCGACCTTTAGAACCTGAAAATGATAAGTATGGGATGAGCATACTGAGTACACTCAGTGTGGGAACATGCAATCATTGTCCACGTTAATAAAATGGAAAACACATACGGCCATTTCATACGTATCCTCAATATTCGCACTGTGGCAATCCAAGGACTTTAAAGTCCTAGACCCTATTTACGAGCCTCTGGCGACATCCTCAATATAATGGCTGCAACCCTGTAACATGACATCGCATTGTGGCATACCAAGGACGGTGAAGTCCTGGACCCATTGAGCGGGCCCATAGCAATATAATTTAATTTACAACACATATGGCAAACACATAATATTAAAATGGACAAAGATTAACCACAACATGTACTGAAATAAATCTCACACCTGAAACTTGAGCTTTGAAAATTAACTTGAGTAATTTCAAATCAAAATCGACGTCTTAGTTGCGCCGCAACTAATTACAATTAATGGGATAATAATTAATATAGGACTATATAATACATAATTATAGATATTATAATATATATATATATATATATATATATATATATAGGGTTGCATTCTACAGAAACACAATATTAGATGGAGAATGAAGTCGCAATCTGGTTCGTCAGATCAATCTTGATCAAAGGCTGAGATTAGAAGTTAATATAATTAAAATTGGTAAGATTCATAATATCCCTTAATTTACTCTCTTCTCTCTCCTCTCTCCTCTCTCCTCTCTCTCTAGTCCCCTCTCTCCTTCTCGTCCCCTCTCTCCTCTCTCTCTCTCTCTCTTTCTTAAAATCAAAATACATAATTAAGTTCATGACAAGTTCAACACAAGTTCAGAAGTTCAGAAGTTCAATAAATTCAGAAGTTCAGAAGTTCAATACAAGTTCAACACAAGTTCAACAGAATTATATGTATAAGTTCAATAAAATTATTTACAAAATCTGCCGCCCCCTTCCTCTTCTCCGGAAAATCAAAAGTTCATAGAAATATATGTACATGTTCAATAAAATATATGTACATATTCAATAAAATCAAAAGTTCATAGAAATATATGTACAGGTTCAATAAAATTATATGAACATGGGGGCTGAACTTGGGCGGCGGTGGCTGAACTTGAGGGCATTCGAAGGCGGCGGTGGCTCTGAACTTGAGGGCGGCGGTGGTGGTGTTGTGGAGAACAGAGAGATGACGGAGGGAGGCGGCGGCGGTGGTGGGGACGAATCGAGGTTGGATAACAGAGAGAGCACGGAGGCTGCTGGAAAAAGGGAGAAGGTTCAGTGTGAAACTGCCGGTCAGGAGGGAGACGGGTGAAGGGGAGGCGGCGGCTGCTGCTGTGCTGCGGTCGACGCGGCGCCGGCGGTGGTTTCCACTGCCGTCGACGGAGAAGAGGGAGAGATGAGAAGAGAAGCGAGAGGGCTGGGGGAAGAGAGAGAAATGAGAAGAGAGAGAAGTCGGAGCAGAGAGAGAGGGGAGCGGCTGCCGGCCTCCGTCGGGCGGCGCCGCCGTCAGCCGGCGGCGGCAGTAGCGTGAGAGGGAGAGAGGGAGGGGGTGCGTGTGTGTGTGCGTGCGTGCGTCTGGGTTGTGTGTGTGTGCGTGTGTTTGTGGGTGTGTGTGTGTGTGTTCTGTGTGAGAGACGAGAGAGAGAGAGGGAAAAAGGGAAGGGAGAGAGAGAGAAATGAGAGAGGAGAGAGGAGAGAGGAGAGAGGAGAGAGTGAAAAAGTGACGGAAGAGAGAGAGAGGAGAGAGGGATGTGAGTAATTTAAGGGATACTAATATTAGTTTTTAATCTCAGCCCTTGATTAAAATCGATCTAACGAACGAGATTATGACTCTAGACTTTGCAATTATTTATGTTCTTGTAGAACTCTTCATATATATATATATATATATATATATATATATATATATATATATATATTGGTGTGTGTGTGTGAGAAACATAATATATATGTTATAGTAAATGTATGAAAATATTATACCTTCAATAGACTTGAAGCCTCTCGCTATTCTTGCTGTGAATGTATTAAAATTTTTGCTGTGAATGTATTAAAATTTTGAAGCCTCTCGCTATTTATAAGAATTCCTAAAGTCGATGAGTCATAAACCTAGGTGATGAGGAGTAATATATGCGGAACAGATGAATGACTTTACCAGGGGAATCACGGGGAGCAGCGAGATAGCTTTCGCCAGAGGAATCACACTCGTCAGAGGAATCATACTTAATCAGAGGAAAGGTCCTTGCCAGAGGGAAGGCTTGCGCCAGAGGAATCGTCCACCTCACCAGTGAATCTACCTTTTTGCCCCTGACCACGCGGAGTGCATGTTCTTAGATAGGAGTTTACTATTTTGCCCCCGTCCATGCGAGGAGCGTGTTCGGGGAGCGAAATTACTTTCTTATCCTTAGCTTGTATTCCTCTATAAATACTCGTGCGTGCACACGTTGTGAGGGGGGATCTCATTATTCATCCATCTCTTGTAAAATGTAATTCTCTCGAAGTGTAGTGGAAAAACCCCCCAACACCCCGTGGACGTAGGTCGTCTCGACCGAACCACGTAAATCCGGTGTCGTTTACTGTTTTCTAGTTTAGGTGTTGGTTTCATGTTTCACCAGTTGACGCCGTCTGTGGGAAAAATGGGCTAAGACGTGAGAATTCGACCCCCTGCGCATGCAGATCTGGAATCGCTGCCGGATTTGCATGCGCAGGTCCCGATTGCGCCGTTGTTCGGAGTGCCCAAGCCATTCTAGCTCGATACTCATGTTTTTACGCCGATCTACTTGCAAGTTCGGGAGATCTGCGTTTAATTGTATTTTTTGTGCATGGGGGAAAGGTGGTGGAAGTCGCGAATTGGGAGATCTGTGATTATTTTTGATTATCTTACGTTTTATTTCGATAATTGTGTGTGGCTATGCTGTTTTTTCGCTTAATGCTTGTTTTCATTACGGATCTAACATGTTTCGCTAACAATCTGCTGGTTGGTGCTCTGTTTTTGTGTTTTTTGGGTTTTCATGATTAATTCACCGGGTAATATGTTCTCTCGCCTGAGCTTAACGTCGATCCTATGGGGAAATCTCCATTGTTTTCGCTATTCGTGTTCAACTCCGTGTACTGGGTTTATTTCCCAGTACATGGGAGCGTTTTCTAAGGGATTCTATAATGGTTCTCAGACCAGTATTCGGGATGTCTAATATTGGGGTTCTTCAGGCCAGGGGATGGTCCGATCCGCTTTACTTAAACATTTCTCACATTTTTTCGTGTGTAGGTACTATGGGTTCCTTTGAAGCTCGCCGTGTTCTGGAGAAGGAGTTCGACAACGCGAGGCTTGGCTCTGCTGCCCACACTACTGAGGTGCCCACCTCGCTGTTCAATGGGCTACCCGCCAGCACCGTCTTCACTTCGCCACCGGGCTTTCACAACATCTCAGCCACCCCGCTGACTGCTCAGAATGCCGCTACCCAGAGGTCTGCTCTGGTGACACCGGGTTCAGACATGCCAGGCTTGGCCCCCACGTCTGGTGCTGGACAGCTCAACTTTGGGTTGGCAGAGCAGATGATGGCCCTGCTCCACTATTCTGACGTGCGTCAGGCACTGGGGACTCCTCTGCTGTCCACCATCCCCGCTGCAGCTCCCCTGGTAGGAGCGATCAATCCACAGGGCACTGAGGCCCCAGGGAGAGATGCCACCCCGACAACAGCGTACGGTGAATGAAGTCACACGATTCACTGAGTATACGCCCCTGAACAAGCCACATGAGGAGATTTTCCACTTGATAAAGAACCAACCATTCTTCCGGGCACCAGGAACTTACCGGGATGGGCCGCCACAGAAGGGGCCCAACAACAAATTGTGTGATTATCACAACGCCTACGGGCATTATACCAGATTTTGTGGACATCTTAAACACCAGTTGGAACTACTGGTGCGCCAGGGAAACCTCGATCAATTCATCGACAGAGGGAACGAGGGCCAGAGGCGGAACCAGGGAAATGATCAGAGGGATCACAAGGATCAGAGGGGTCATCGGGATCAGAGGGATCCAAGAAATAATCGGGACCAGAGGGGTCAGGGGTTTTAACGAGGTTCGGGGCCATGATATCAATAAAATCGGATACGTGGTTCTAGGGAATTCTCTGGTGTCGACTCATTTACTTTATGCTATTTCTTAACAAATATATACTTCACTTAATATGTTCATGCAGAGCATTGCACATGCGACCAGAGGGGGGAGTAGGGTGTACACCCGTAACTCACAAATTAAAAGGGGAAAACAAATTAAAAAATTGCTTCTTAGCAAGTCAAGGAAAAAATAAACAGCCAGGGACAACGCTCGAACAAGGGGAAGAGCAGAGAGATCATGCTGCCACCAGAGCAGAGGGATCATGCGGCCAGTAGAGCAGAGGGTTACACTTAATCGTAAGTCGCGAAAGTTGGTTGCACCCCCCGGGTCCTCCATGCTCCGCGCAGAGGTCACTACTTAATCGTAAGCCGCGAAAGTTGGTTGCACCCCCCCGGGTCCTCCATGCTCCGCGCAGAGGTCACTATTTAATCGTAAGCCGCGAAAGTTGGTTGCACCCCCCGGGTCCTCCATGCTCCGCGCAGAGGTCACTATTTAATCGTAAGCCGCGAAAGTTGGTTGCACCCCCCGGGTCCTCCATGCTCCGCGCAGAGGTCACTACTTAATCGTAAGCCGCGAAAGTTGGTTGCGCCCCCCGGGTCCTCCATGCTCCGCGCAGAGGTCACTACTTAATCGTAAGCCGCGAAAGTTGGTTGCGCCCCCCGGGTCCTCCATGCTCCGCGCATAGGTCACTACTCAATCGTAAGCCGCGAAAGTTGGTTGCGCCCCCCGGGTCCTCCATGCTCCGCGCAGAGGTCACTATTCAATCGTAAGCCGCGAAAGTTGGTTGCGCCCCCCGGGTCCTCCATGCTCCGCGCAGAGGTCACTATTCAATCGTAAGCCACGAAAGTTGGTTGCACCCCTCGGGTCCTCCATGCTCCGCGCAGAGGTCACTACTTAATCGTAAGCCGCGAAAATTGGTTGCACCCCCCAGGTCCTCCATGCTCCGCGCAGAGTGTTCAAGCTTGGATGGGAAGCAGCAAAGGAATGCTTGGATGGAAAGCAGCAGCGAAATCCTCGCCAGAGGAATCAGCGAAATCCTCGCCAGAGGAATCAGCAAGTCCTCGCCAGAGGAGTCAGCGAAATCCTCGCCAGAGGAATCAGCGAAGTTCTCGCCAGAGGAGTCAGCGAAGTCCTCGCCAGAGGAGTCAGCGAAGTCCTCGCCAGAGGAGTCAGCGAAATCCTCGCCAGAGGAGTCAGCGAAATCCTCAAAAAGCGGAGTCAGAGAAATCCCCAAAAGGCGGGACCAGAGAAATCCCAAGAAAGGCAAACACATGGGGTTCGCCAAAGGAAGAGTCAGAGAAATTACGGCAACACCAGTCAACGAATGCAAAGATTTCATAAGGAAACCATCAACCATACCAAAATCAGAGAAATCCAATCAGAGGAGTCAGCGAAATCATCAGAGGAGGAGTCAGCAAAAATTCTAAAGAAAAATTTCCGCACTTTGATTAAAAGGATAAACACGCCATTTCACAAGAAGGAAATCTAACTTGGAATTACAATTCCAAAGTCAAGGGGAAAATGTTTATCTTTGCTTTCTTACAATATTAGAACTCTTATGTCTTCATGATTTGCAGGGATTAAGGAAAACAGCACAACACTGGCTTTCACAATACTTCGCTGGTTGAACACGAAGGATACCCGGTTCAACCAGACTAGGGGGGAGTAGCTGATGAGGAGTAATATATGCGGAACAGAGGAATGACTTTACCAGGGAAATCACGGGGAGCAGCGAGATAGCTTTCGCCAGAGGAATCACACTCGTAAGAGGAATCATACTTAATCAGAGGAAAGGTCCTTGCCAGAGGGAAGGCTTGCGCCAGAGGAATCGTCCACCTCACCAGTGAATCTACCTTTTTGCCCCTGACCACGCGGAGTGCATGTTCTTAGATAGGAGTTTACTATTTTGCCCCCGTCCATGCGAGGAGCGTGTTCGGGGAGCGAAATTACTTTCTTATCCTTAGCTTGTATTCCTCTATAAATACTCGTGCGTGCACACGTTGTGAGGGGGGATCTCATTATTCATCCATCTCTTGTAAAATGTAATTCTCTCGAAGTGTAGTGGAAAAACCCCCCACACCCCGTGGATGTAGGTCGTCTCGACCGAACCACGTAAATCCGGTGTCGTTTACTACTTTCTAGTTTAGGTGTTGGTTTCATGTTTCACCACTAGGCATTTAGACTTGTGAATAATTCGATAGGTTTGATTACTAGCTATTAGAATTAATACACGTGTCTTACTATATATTGATGTATATCTTAGAAAGGTTATAGTATATAATATCATACGTGTATTATATATACTATTATTCTTACTTAATACTGAAGCTATTCATTTATTTCTTATAATAAATAATTATATATATCTATATAACTTATTAATATAAATTATATTCTAAAGCTTAACTGTTCTTTTAAAAACATTCTTTTAATTAAGGGCGCGACTAGACTCGGAAATTCAATAAATAAAATATTTTTCAAATACTTTATAATTAAAAGTTCAATAATTTTTAAATAAAATTTGTAAAGAAAATAAATGGTTTTGGGCTGTGACAGGTTTTATTTGACTGGGTAAATTTCAAGTTTACTAAAACAAAGTGGCTACTTTCATGTGTTAACTCTATTCTAAATTATAATTATTTAAACAAAATAACTCATAATATCAATGTTATATGTAATAAAAGTAGTTCATTAAAAGTAATTTGTCACTCACACAAACATAAAATGATTAAATTTTCACCTTTAAAAATTTGAGGACATTATGGAGTAGTGTCAAGACAATTTTCATGAAGAGTCTATTTCTATATAAAAAGAAAGGAAGAATGTGAAAATGTGAATTCAAAATAATTTCACTTCATTGAATTTTAAAAAAATAAATCATTTACTTTCTTAAAAAAAATCTTAAACTTTTATATTATCTTATGTCATTTTTCTCATTCAATTTATTCCATTAAAACATTCAATCTATTCCATTAAAAAATTAATTCCTTTTAGTTTCAAATTCATCTAAAAAAATCATAAATTCACACCGATAAAAGAGTATAAATTTTAGTGTACTCAAAACAATCATCCAACTTAATCTCATCTTTATTGTCTTGATCCGCGTTGATAAAATATACTATATTCATCTCAATTAAATAGACTTATTTTTCTTTTTCAGATATCCCAAAAATATAGGTCAATTTTCATAAAAGGTAATGCGTTTTAAAATTATTTACAAATATATCTCTATTTAATTCTTTGATTAACTCTAGCATTAATGTATTGTCAAATAATAAATATGGGCATATTAGGAAGTTACTTTAATAGTTTTTTTTACAATGTTTTTTCTAATCATTGTGCAAAATTCAATCAGTCTATATAAATGGGACGAATGACGTCTCTTGAAAAAAATTCTGATATGCATGAAAAAAAATTAGAATTTTTTCCTTGCTTAGTAGAAACCTAAAATAAAAAATAGATGGATATTTTAACTAGCTAATAATGATCATTGATAAAATATGTTGTTAATTGATATATTGGTCATTGATTTGACTCACATACAACTATAAAAAGTCACATTTATTTGAACAATTATAGTATTAATGAGATCTATCTTATACTCCCTCCGTCCCATAAAAATATGTATAACTTTCCTTTTTCGTCTGTCCCTTAAAAACATCCATAGTCCATATATAGTATTAATTATCCCACTAAACATCACAATCAATGTGGAACCTTTTCTCCACTCACACTACACTTTACAAGATTTCTTAAAACTCGTGTCGTCCCATACAATGCATATTTTTATGGGATAGAGGGAGTATAAGTTAAAAATTTGATAATTTGATATAGTTCAAGCACCTCATAGTGATGAGGCAAAACACAAAGACTAATTAAATTTATGCGTTAAGATTCAACCACTTGAATTCGTCTAAAGTATATATATTTATACTTTTTCTAATCCAATTAGTTATCCAACCTCTTATAAATTTATAAATATAACTATATAATAGCAATAATTGGTTATTTGTCTTAAAAATTGAAACACTATAAAGTAAACATTAATAATAAATAAACTTACCTGGACGGGCTCAATGGGTGATCCAAAAGGCCCATGAGCTAGGTTGGTAATCTCCATTGCACTTTGGAGAGGTGCTCGCTTAAGGTCGGCTCAAGTAGTCGAGCCTATTGAAATTATATGTGTGTTATTATCCCTTAACAATTTGAAGAGAGTGTCTTTTTTCGACGGTATGACAAATAAAAAACAAAAGATGCAAAATTTGATAATTGAATTATATATAGTGTAGTGTTGTGCTATTAACACCCCTTAACAATTTGTGGGCTTTTGTCTTGACTTTATTTCATTATTGTTCAGAGGCATAGGGTTATTAATATAGTTCATGATACCTTAGAAAGATATTCTTGGTGGTCTATCTTCAACTATTTGTGCGGCTGATAGTTTTGTACTTTTTGTTGTAGTAATACTAATAGGCTCTATAGAGTTGTTCGAGATTCCTAAAAGCACTGATGGTGTTTATTCATTTGACTATTATCAGAAAAAGTGTCATCGTTCTTTAGTAGCAGGGGCTTCAGAATTTAGCTTAGCAACAAACTTGAAACCAAATCTCCACTTGAGGACGGTCCATCACATTGTGATGAAAGCAAGTACTTGCAACCAACTTATAAGTTTCCAAGTATAAATATGTATATGTATTATGCATTTTAAAACTATTTTATGATCAATTAGATACTAAAATCAAATTCCCTTGAAACAATATATATCAAACACATGAGCGTGAATATACCCATTATCAACCCGTTTTATTCTTAATCAATCCATTGTTTTTTTTTTTTGTGTTGCTTTTTGGGCTCAGAAAGCTTTTTCTTTGGCAAACTTCGTTTATTAGCTTATATTATGATAATTAGACTTTTGGAACATCAAAGTGATCTTTTTGGGCACCAGCTCGACCCTTCAAAAACTGGGGTTTGGATCAATCATCTAAAGGAGATTTGTGGCATGAGCAAATAAGGAAAAAAAAATGCATAAGTAAAGGACTATACTTGTTAATCTAATCTAGCTACTTGGTTTTTCTGATAATTGAAAATAGGTCTTACATGTTTTCTTAGCCTCTACAGATGCTTAAGAGCTGTCGTTTCCTGCTAATATGTGAGTTATTTGTGCAACTCCTTTATTTGCTGCTCAATAAACACGGGTGTCATATGCAGATGAGATTTTAATGTGATTAACAAACTTGTAAACCTTTTAGTTGTACCTAGATGTGTAACTTCTTTTACTTTCACAAATAATGAGATGAGTTTCAAAGTGTACCTTCAATTATGTCAAAATAAATGGTGTGCCGCCATGTATAAAGATATATATATTTTTTAAAAATCAATATGGATGCCATGTCATTAAAAGATTAAAAAAAAAAATCAATTTCGAGAAGAATCTAGATGGTCTATGAGGAATCTGCTGCTTCTAACTCTAAAACATGATGTTGGTTTAGGCCTCAACCGCGATGTCTTTCTGAAGTGTGGCTTGCATATTTGGTTGAACTCTACATCATTTAACACAAAAGACAACTAAGTTGAACAAGAAACTTGAGATGAAGAGGTGGAAGAAGGGAAATTAGAAGCAAACCTTTTACATCTTCACTTTCAAGAAGCTTAATAATAAGGTGGCCTCCTGGTTTTAGCAGATGGCCGGTATCCGGGGCCAGAACTGTCTAATTGAACTTCCTGTGGAGCGTTGTGTAATGTGGCCACTCCAACTGCCAAATCAAGCGCGCGCATCCCCAGTTCTGCATATAGAGCTGCGGCCCTAGTTCATCATTAAATAATAAATACTCCATCCGTCCATGAAAGAACTTCCTAGGAGGGAGTGACACGGGTTTTAAGAAAAAATATTATTAAGTGTATTGAGAATGGATTAAAAGGTAGTTGAGTATATTGAGAGTGATGAAAAGATGTTATAATTAATATTGAGAGTTATGAAAAGTGAAAAATAAGAGGATTATAAGTGGTGGGGTATAGTCCAAAAATAGGTAGGAAGTTCTTTTGTGGACGTCCCAAAAAGGAAAGATAGAGAGTTATTTTGTGAACGGAGGGAATACTAAATATGGACATATTAGAAAATTTACTTATATATTTTGATTTCCAATAATGTTTCTTAATACTTGTGAAAATTTCAATCAGCCTATATATACTTCCTCCATCTACAAAAAATAGTTCATTTTAGTCATTTTTAAATGTCCACATAAATTAGTTCATTTTCATTTTTAAAAACTATCTATAAAATGGTGGGCCCTATTCTCCACTCAAAATACAGTTAATTATCATTATAAACACTACTCCCTTTCTTCATTAACAACACAATAACTATTTTTATTAAAATTCGTGCCGTCCCTTACTATGACTATTTTTTGTGGACGAAGGGAATATTATACACGCTCCCTCCCATTTACAAGCTTGTTTTCCATTTTTCGAATGTCTCAAATATATATATGTTGTTTTCATAATTGTTTTTACTATTATATCTATATTTATTTTTTTAATGTAACTTCAACTTTAATTCATCATTAAATAATAAATATGGACATGTTTGTATATTTTTTATTTTTAATGATTTTTCTTAATTTTTCTATAAATTTCAATCAACTTATATAAATGGAACGAAAGGCGAGTTAGGTAGAGATTCATATAGTAATGAGTGTAGATAAATTTCTTATATGAAATTTTACTGCATATGAAAATAGTCGTATTTAAAATTTTACACAAGGTTAGTATATTTAATATATAGTAATTCTATAGTTACAGTTTGTATAAAATTTAAATTGATATGAATTGTCGTTAATTTTTTACCTCCATTACATTGGACTTGTCAATAAAATTCAAATTTATATTTTTTAAAGGGTTAAGTACCAAATACCCCCTTATCGATGACGTCCCTATCGCGTACAGGACCCTATAGTCAGGGTAAGCGTTGTTTACTACCTCAACATGGCAAAATCGAACCAATTCCCCCCCCCCCCCCCCGCATTTTAACGGTACTTAACACCGTTAATTTTTAAATTTTTTATTTTATTTTTAATTAAGGTGGTCCCCTATCTTGTGTTTTTCGGCGACAACGAAAGAGGCCGTTGAGCCGTCGAGCCAGAATCTCACCATCGCCGGTCTTCTTCCATCACCATTCCAGGCAACCAAATTCCATCACCATTTCATCGCCGGAATCTCACCAAATTCCTCCATCACCATCAGCAAACAACAACAAAAAAAAACCTCAAATCTTTAGTGAAAAAGCAGATCTATTGAATAAAAATGAAAAACCCCCTCTTCCCCCCCCTCCTCCCAAAATTCCAGGCCACCTTCGAAATCTCCTCCAAAATTTGGGGCACCGCCGCTGTCAATGGCGTCGCCGCCTACCGCTTGGCTCCTATGTGCAGATAGATTGCTAGAGACCCAACCCATAGCATAGATCCACCGGGGAGAAAATGATAGAGCGAGAGAGAGAGAGAATATATACATTGGGGAAAAATTGAAAAAATGAATAGATGTCGGCTATGGTGTTGGGCCGGCAGCGACATCGCTAGAAGTTGAAGGAGCAGGCGGCGATGTCACAGAAGTTGAAGGAGGAGCAGTGGCTATGGCTTCGATGAGTTGTAGAGAGAGAGCAGCGACGATGTCACAGTTTTGGGGATTCTTTTTTGTTTCAGTCGATGGAGCATTTGAAGGAGAAGAAGAGGGGGCGAGACAAGTTGGAAGAGGCGGAGGCTTCCAATGATGAGCTCGCCGACGACATCTTCCTCATTTTCTTGTGGGGAATTGGAGGGTGAGGCGTGACTGAATTGGTCCGAGTTGAGTCCTACTCGTTAGAACTCGAGAGTGAGTTCTAACTCGGGGGGAGAAAGTTGGGGCCCACCTTAATTAAAAATAAAAATATATATATTTATTCTAACGGTGTTAAGCACCGTTAAAACGCAGCGGGAAAATTGGTTCGATTTTGACACGTTGAGCTAGTAAACAGCGCTTACCCTGACTATAGGGTCCTGTACGCGATAGGGACGCCATCGATAGGTATTTGGTACTTAACCTTAAATATTTATTATGTTATATTTTAGGATTTTGATATTAGGATGAGCTAAAATAAAAACACCCTTTAACATATAAAATGAGAATCATTTTCATCTCTTAGATCATTAAGATCTACGGTTAATTATCACCTTGTTGGATGAATTCATGGTCCCGAGTTCGAATTTCATAGGTAGCAAAAAATTTATTTTCGCAATTCATATAGTTACACAACGAATTCATGCGTGTTCTACATAGAATTCATACATTTTAGCTAGTTCGTATTTTATATGTTAAGAAGTGTTTATACCGCCCCCAAGGGGACACCAAGCGGTGCGACCTCCTGTGTGTGAACAGTGAGGTCCCGTGTTCGAACCCCACTGCTCCCCCTCCCCAACTCCCCCAAATAAAAAAAAAGTGTTTATACCGTAGTCTTCTCCTTACAGGGATGAGCTATATATATATATATATATATTAGTTGGGAGAAAGTAGCGATGAAGATTAAACCTATATTCACCTTTTAGATGTCCTCTAGGATTTTTGTTTTAAAATTTAGGGTTAATTGCCAATAAAATACTGAATTTTCGTCCAATTATAATTTTGTACACAAACTTTGAACTGTAGCGTGAAAATTACTAAACTTTAGATTTTATCTGATTTTGCTACTAATTCAAATTTCGGTCAAATATCAGGCTAATATGACGTGTCAATATTTGACGAGACGTATTTATTGTTAATTTCTTATTAAAAAAAAGGAACACTAATATATCAAATCAAATAATAATATTTTTTAATTCTCAAGTTTAAATCATTTTTTTCTAGTTCACTATTACACAACGGATTACTTCAATATATAAAATATAAGTCATTCAAATAGTATAAATATATATAGTTTATATAAAAAAAATCCTTAGATAATGAAAATTTAATAAACTTTATTACTTAGCTAAATAAATTTTTTTATATATTAAGTTATTGATAATTAAAATATTCTTTGGCTGACACACCTAAATTCAAAGAATCCCCTTACTATTATTGAATTTATTCAATTAATTAATTCAACTAAAAAAAATACTACTCCAATCCCCTTACTATATATTATTTGATTTGATATATTAAATTATTGACAATTTCAATTATTTGCTTTGTGTTCTTTTTTTTTATTGATAAGAAATTAAATAAAAAATATTATTTTGCCAACTAATTGTCACGCAAGAATAAATATGCCACGTTAAAATTGGCACACCAATCCATATTATATATTAGCTTGGTAGCTGGAATTTGGATTAGTAGCTAAATCAGATAAAATCAAAAGTTTAGTGATTATCACGCCACAATTCAAAGTTTGTGTGCAAAACCATAAATGGATGAAAGTTCCGTATTTTATGGGCAATTAACCCTAAAATTTATATTTAAATAAAATATACGGATAAATATATGCTGAATATGAATTCAAAAAATCATACTATTAAACTATATGCAAATAGGTAGTTTTGTATATCTTAGGATATCTATGTAATTCATAATTGATACTCATTATCATTTATATTCAATTTTTTTATTGGGATAATGGCTTGTAAATTTCCAAATTTTATTTACTTTCTTATTTTGCACTCATACTTCAAATTCTGTGTATAAATACCTAAATTTTGTTGAATAATCTGATTTTGCACCAGACGATGAATTATTCTCAAACCACATTTGGCAATATAATTTTGAATGTGGCACACATATGTTTTGAAATAGATAAACAACGTCGCTCTCAAATCTCTTTTAACATGAAAATCATCTAAATGTGCTCATTCGTACAATTATCGCTAATCGACGACAACAATAGTATTGTCGCCCTGGATTCTTCTCGATGTGGGACGTTTTCACATTTGCAAAGATTTTATGCTTGCACAATCCGAGAAAAAAGTATAATTTCTATGTTATGAGATTTGAGAGCGATATCAGTTAACTATTTCAAGACACGTATGTGTCATGTCAAAAATTATATTGTCATGTCAAATGTGGTTTAGGGGTGATTTTTCGTCAGATGCAAAATCATATAATCAACAAAGTTTAGTATTACAGTTTGCGGGGCAGGAAGCATAGCAATAGACCTCGACACTGGAAGAAAATTAGGAGCCGTTCTCGACAGCACGCGGCTCCCTGTACTGCTAAGCTGGATAATCAGGAGGAGTCTTCACCCAGCCGTGACGTTACTGTTGGGAAGAATTCTGTGGAAAACAGAAATCGGTTTGAGGTGCTGGAGGGTATGGAGTTAGAGAATGAAGAAAATATGGAGTCCTCAATGAAACCGGTTCAGAATCGACCTCTGGATGATGTCACTCAAGCATGCAAGGAGGACACGGTTGTTTTGGAGGATTCTGACAGATCCATGGATGAGGAGATCATTGCTGACGATCGCGAGGCCGCAAGCTTGGCAAATCGACAACAGATGGAGGACACGGTCGGGGGTATACAGTCGGCCATCGTTCCGTCCATGGACATGGTAGATGTTTCAGCATCTCAGTCTGTCATTGAGCCTACACATCCTATTCAGGAGGAGCTGGCTAGTCGTATTAGCAAATTAGAGGAGCAGGTCAGTCAGGGGATGCAAATGCTCGTTGACAACCCTAAGCGTCGACCGGGTCGACCTAAAAAGGGTATGGAACGTACGCAAGATCCGCCGAATCCGATTGACAGTATCAAAAATCGGCTCAGGAACAAGGGCGCCGTTCTTGACACTCCGTTGCCAGTGGAGTTCTTGAATAAAGTGCCAAATGCTCAGTCTGGAGGAGCGCTTGTGGTTTGTTCTTCTTCTTCAGACGCTGCTCGAGCTATGTCAGCTGTAGTTTCTAAGAGATGGGGAGATATGCTGGATGACGACGACTCGTTCTACGAGGACGGTCAATTCTTCTCTTAGTGTTGTTTTGGTTTTTTCGTTGCTTTGTCGTTTTCTTTCGTTTGAGCTCTCTTTTTGGAGGCTCGGCCCTTAGTCTGCGCTTGTGCTTTTAAGGGTTTTGATTTTTTCTTTTTCAATAAAATTTCTAATTCAGCAGCAAAAGTAGGACTATAATTTCCATTATACGTAAAATAGGAGTGTAAATGTAAAAAATGTAAGGTATAGTCCTCATTTTTTAATTTTTTAATACATAGTCCTTATTTTTTAATTTTGTAACATATATATTTAAAAAAAGAACATTAAAAGTTACAGTATGTTGTTCTAACGATTAACGTCAATTTCCGGCCGTTGCGGCCATTTCCGTCGAGCTTTGAGAAGCTCACGGAAGAACGTCGAGACTGCTACATCAATTACGATTAGGGGATATTTGAAGGGAACCGCTTCTGCTGCCGCAAGCATTGTTCAAGCGCCCGCTATGTGTTTGATTTTATTGCTAAGCCATAATTGGGGAAGAATTGTGGAAGAATCATGGAACACATTGTAGAATTTTGTTTCTGTTTCATGTCTGTTTGCTCTGAGAATTTTGTTTTTACTGTTTAATTTCGGTTATACTTGTATTTGGTGCTACAGTTTAATCATGTTTGTTTGTTTTTCCCCTCTTTGTAAAGAGTATAATTGCTTAGTGTTGGAGTTAATTTTTAACTCCATAAAACTTTCCTAAAGTTTTGGTTTGTTTTGCCTTCTTCACGTGTGTTTTGTAGGGTTCGAATGACTGAGTCAAAGAGAAGTTGAAGACTCCTACAAATGAGGAAGATGAGAAGAGAGAAAAGAAAGAGAAAGGGAGTGGTTGAAGGCTCAAACGTAGCTGTTGGAAGTTAAGGGAAGAAAGTTGGTGGAGTTTGTTCCTACAAACAAGAAAAACCTAACCACTTCAACAACCACTCCATCCATCACTTGCAGCATGTTTTTCAAGGCTTGGGGAGCAAGTTGGAGATGCCTATATAAGCTGTGGAAGAGTTTTCATTCAAAGGGCAGCTTGAGAGGGTGATAGGCTATTCTTGTACGAGTGTTATGTTGTGTGTTACGATAACATCTTTTACAGCACTCGTTGTTCCTTAAGTCTGCCAAGAGCTTACAGAGAGAAATCAAGCCATGTAGGGCAATTGTGTACGAGTGTGATTCTGTATGTTGGGATGACATCAGAGTCAACACTCGTTGTTTAATTTTGTAAGGTTTCGGAGTATTACTCTTGAACCGAGTTTTGTTTTTTAGTGAGAGTGTCGTATGTTCAATACCTATGTCGTTGTAAAGGTATTGAACGTGAGTTGTTCATTCTCGATTTAGTCATTTTGCCATGAGGCGTCTTCAAGTTATATAATTTATAACTTGAAGAATTTTTGTATCTCCTTGTGTCTTCTCCCATTTTTATTTATTTCCGCTGCAATTTATACTCTGTATTTTTGTGCGTGCTGTTCCAACACTGTGCACAACATTTTGATCCAGAAGAAGCAACACCATCACTTAGTATTTTCTACTGAAACTAGGGCATTAAGTAGCTCAATGCATAATATATATTGCTTGTAATCGTTTCAAAATAAAAGATAACGTTATTTTTAATGGAAGCTTGATGTACTAACTAGTAGTCGATACAATTCATTGTGCATCATCTTTTAAGATCAAATGTATATTCTTGAATTTGCAGCTATCAGGATGACTCTTTTCTCGCTTGTCTTTGGCTCAAGACAAGATTCAGATTAAGTTGACTATCTGCCTCGTCTTCTGATCTTTCTTTTGAGTTGCAAACGGCGTCTATGATATTGAAAATCTGGAATAAATGCATACCCGAGTGCAAGTCCAGCAACTAATCCACCTGCATAACCTGATCCTGCGAATCTCCAGTCGAATAAGCTCTCTTTTCCAGAACTATCACCCTGTGAAGGAGGTGTCTGTGTGGAGCCTCCATTAGGCTCTGAACAACTTCTTGACAGTGGCTCTCCACACAATCCAGTGTTCCCAAGATAGGAGTCATTTGTGAAGGTATCAAACTGGTATCCTTTCGGTATAAGCCCTGTCAAATTGTTGTTTGATACATTAAGAACGGACAGGAAAGTCAGGCCGGTAAGCTGCTGAGGAATTATTCCGGTGAGTCTGTTATTTGAGAGGTCTAAGGATTCGAGCTCAACCAAGTCACCAAGTGATGAAGGGATTCTTCCATCAAAACCATTTCTTGACAAGTTGAGGACAACCAGTGATTTTAGGCTCCCAATCTCACTGGGAATCTTCCCATGGAACCTGTTGTTGGACAAATCAAGAGATACGAAAATGGTCAGTATCCGCACAAGCACCATTTCATTACCTTTACTCATAATTGTCACTGAATCTTGATAGTACTCATATTGCCCTATTGTTTTCAGGTTTGCAGACTTGATTTCTCTGTTCATCAACATCTCGTCCAGACTGCCAAGCAATTCTCCTGGCAAATCTCCAGTGAACTGGTTGGATGATAGGTCTATTATCCCCAATTTTGGGAGAGAGAAGTTTCTCCTTGGAAGTCGTATTTGACCGTTGAGATTGTTGTTCCTCAAGACCAGAACTCTCAAGTTGGGAAGTTTCTCTAGCCATAAGGGAAACACATCTGTGATCATGTTGTTTCCAAGATCCAACACCTCGAGCATTTTACAGTTTTGTAATGACCTTGGCAGCTTGCCTTCCAAGAGATTGTTGTTGATATTCAGAGACCTCAGGCTGCTGGCTAATGCAAACTCTGGAGGGATATGCCGGTATTTGTTCCTGCGCAAGTTTAAGACAGTGAGATTGGACATCAAGCCTAGACATTCGGGGATTGATCCACTTAGGTGATTCTGAGAAGCGTCAAGAATGGACAGGCTGCTCGAGCTGCAGATCCCAGCTGGAAGTGATCCCTGAAGCAGATTGCCCCGAAGATCAAGAGTCTCCAATGAAGTCAAGGAGACATTGGGGAGGAATTCTTCCATAGAATCGAGACTGTTGTGTGAAATGTTGACGTATTGAAGGGTGCTCTTCCAAATCCAGTTGGGTACTTGGCCCTTTATTTTGTTGTCTGAAAGGTCAAGGTACCATAGGGTGTCTAACCGTTGCAGAAAATCTGGAAACTTGAAAACGGAGCAGGAGCGCATCACCAGTTTACCCAAAAATAGAGAAAATGTGCTGTTTCCTCGGCCACCCCGACTAGATTCTTTTGGAAAGTGTACACCATTGTCTGAAAGATCCAGCTCATTAAGAGAGCTAGTCCACAACCAGTCAGGAACATACCCTTGGATTCGATTGTTTGAAAGATTCAGAGTCCTCAGCAGTTGTTGTTTCTTGAGGAAAGTTGGGAATTCTGTCAAGTTGCATCTGCTCAACTTTAGGTCCTCCAGGCTTGGAAACATCAAATCTGGATCATCACTTCTGATGTTTAAGCTATTGAAAGAAAGGTCGAGGCTTGTTAAGTTGCTGAGATGCTGGAACGCCTCCAGCTTCATGGAGCCTGCGAATTTGTTACTAGCAAGTGAAAGAAAAATGAGATTTGGGATTGCACTCATTGATGTTGGTATCTCCCCACTCAGGTTGTTCCTGTCTAGATACAGCTGCTCCAGTACTGAAGAGGAGGCTGAAAATTCCCCAAGTTCTCCACTCAAACGGTTGTCGTTTAAGTACAGAATTTTTAGGGATGGAAGTGTGAAAATAAGAGGATCTATTGGGCCTGTTAGGCGATTGAAAGATAAACGAAGGTCTTGAAGGTTTGGAACAGTGCTACCCCTGAAACCCGGGATTGAACCCTCGATGTTATTATAGCTAATGTCTACTTCAGTTGCACTAGTGAGGTTTGCAAATGATGGTGGGATCAGACCCGAAAAGTTGCAGGTGTAGAGAAGCAAACTTGTCACCAACTTCAAATTACCAATTGAATCTGGCAATTTTCCACGGAAGGTCGTCTCATATAGAGCAACCCATTTCAATGAACTCTTCAAAGGAAATTCAGGCAATTCGCCTGTCAGGAGTGGATTTTTGCTCAAATCAATGGTTTCTAGTTTTGGTAATAGGAAAACATTTGGAGAAAAGTTCCCATAAAGTTGGGTGGAAGCGAGGTTCAAAACCCGCAAATCCCTGAAAGTGACTAGAAAATGGGGTACCTCAGAGGAGAGATTGTTGTACTGAAGCTTGAGAGAGTTTAAAGACTTGAGATTTTGAAACGAAGTGTGGATAGGACCTGAGAGCTTGCAGTTTGACAAACTCAAGAATTTAAGATTAGGAAGTACTGACAGCGCTTGAGACCAGCTCGAGCCTTGAGCTGAAAGATCAACATAATCAAGATTGAGTTCTGTTAGTGCTCTCAGATTTCTAACAAAGGACTCAAGGTTTGGTCTCTCAAGCCTCAGCCTATGGCGCTCCTCGAAAGCAAATGGGCGGTTGAAGTCCGGATCATTGAAGGTCGGGGGCAGCTCACAGAAAAATATTGTGGAGAGATCAAGAGATTCCAGCCTCACTAAACTCGAAATCCCTGCTGGTATTTGATCAGAGAAACAGGAAAAAGAAAGATTCAGGTGAGTTAAGTTGGAGAGCCTCTCGAAACCTGAAGGGATTGGGGTCAGCTGGAAATTGTTTCCAGCCAGGTTGAGACGCTGAAGGTGGCGTAGATTGATTATGGCATCGATATGGCCTGAGAGGCTGCTATAGCTGAGGTTCAGGCCAACGACGTTGCCAGAATGGTCGCATGTCACACCATCCCACGAGCAGCAATCCGTTTTGTTGTCCCATTTTGCCACCACCATTGAAGAGTTATCATCGAACGTGACAGTGGATGAGTTGTGGCTGAGGACATCCTTCTGCAGCTGCAGCAATGTTGCTTTCTGGTTGTCGAGGCACCGGTGTGGCAGCTGTGCTGAATGTGAGTATTGTGAGGCAAAGGCTAAAAAGATGAGAAAGAGCAAAGAATTCTTCTTACAGCCCAGACTCATTGTTTCCCGCTATTTTGTGCATGCTTTGTGGTTGGAACCTTAGCTACATATTTATAGAATGCAGATCACTAAATTGCAAAGACTTAAGTTAGTTATTGTTCCTTTTCTTTTCTTACCGACATTTATTTTCTTTAGTTATATAAATTTATCATGCGAAAAAAAGGAGAAAGAATAAATTTCAAAATTTTATCACATTAATTTAATAGTCACCACTATTTTCCCTAATGATGTTTTTTTTTTCAAATCGTATGCCACACTTCATCCCATACACTGTTCTCTTTTCCATTGTTAGAAATGCATAGATAATACTACTAGGGCTCGGTACAATATACCTTATTAAATTTGTCATATCTTATACTTTACTTATATCTTCGGTGTAGAAAAATCACATACATTTATCTACCTTTAGTTACGGCATACTTTAATTACGGTATGAAAAAATCTCATACTTTTGTTTCGGTATACCTTACCGAGTATTGGTGTACCTCATTTTTACGGAATACCGTACTTTCATAAAGTAACTGATATACCAAAATTGATAAAATTTAGTACGGTAGTGTCGATAATTTATTTTAAAAAAAATATTTACGTAAATAAACAATATTTGACAAATATAATAACGTCATAATAATTAAAATATATCACAAGTTAACAAAAAAATAAGGGGTATTGGCCTGTAAATACTCGAACTTTTCTCATTTTCTGATTTTGCACCCCAACTTAAAAATCTACCTATAAATACTCGAACTTTGTATTTTTTCTGATATTGCATCCATCGAATTTTTATCCTCAAATCGTTGTTGACATCCCAAACCCTACAATTACATGTTCTAGATCCATATTGACAACGAACTTATCTTTTTCATTATGCACTTCGAACTTTCCTCTCAATCCGATTGCCATGCCAGCAACGATTTGAGGGTAAAAATTCGCTTGGTGCAAAATTAGAAAGAATACAAAATTTAGGTATTTATAGACTGATTTTAAAGTTGGGGTGCAAAATCAGAAAATGAGAAAAATTCGAGTATTTATAGGCCATTACCCCAAAAAATAAACATTCTTCACATCTCAAGTCTCAAACATAATAAAATAAATCATGTAGTTTGTTCATGTCTCAACAATTTCAAACTACAAGCTAGTTTACAACACAACAAAATTAATAGTATCTACAAGCTATTTTTTTTTTGTACAATTTATTTTGAAAGAGGGGCAATTTTGAACATTCTAGTCAAATTCACTGGATTTTTCTAAGTTTGTGTTAAAAATGAATTTTCGCCAAAATTAATGTATTTACGTGCAATTATTCCTTATATTTACATTTCTATTTACAAGTATATAATAATTTAGAAGACGGTGGTGAAATTTAAACTCATAATTTTTTTAACAACGAAATCAATCCACCAGCTAAGAATACTTGCATAGTCCTACTAGAGAGTGAATTAGGAGCGTTGTTTACTCGTTTTGGAGAAAAGTCTCTTTCGTGCTTCAATGGGAGTATTTATGGGGAGAGGAATTGGAAATCAAAATTTGAAATTTCTTTGAAATGAGTTAATGTGTATATATGTATTGCTAGTCAATTGGGTAATGTTGTGAAGTATGTGAAGTGAGTGGAATTTACGTGTGGGCTATGTACATGCATTTGTCAAATCTTGGCAATTACCATCACCAAAAACCTCCAAATTTGAATAATAAAATGGGGGACATAGAATTAGTCTTCTCATCTTAGTCAAGGTGGAGTCTTCACTTCTATCACATCACAAAGGTTATCTCTTCACATCCAATTGGACCAATTCAAACAATATAACACTTCGGATCTTGCAAATGGTATATTCAATATAAAAAATTAAAATGAAATTTCTATATGATTTATGGTTGGTCAAATGGTTTTCCATTGTGATATTATTGTTTGTGTTCGGAAATCTTTTTATCAAAAAATAATAAATAATTTGTGTTCACCTATGTTGCAATGAAATCGTTGTCTCAGAATATCAGTAAATGAAGTGTTACGCATTAATCTATATCTATATATATATATGAAACATCAATTTCTAACGGCTCTTTTTTGGCGTCAATTGTTCTCTCTCATCTATCACCTATTTTATAACACTCTCTCTCTCCTATCTCCCTCATCTACACGTTCTCTCACCCATTTTAACATCCATATTAGTATTTGATTAAATATGATTTCCATGAATTTTTCTCTCACTTCTCCTTTTTTTGTTCTTTTCTAAAATCATCAAATTCGATTAATAAAAAATATTCAATATGGATCTTAAACTAAAGATCATGACAAGATCTTTAATTTGATGTAAAATTTATATATATAAAAAATTAACTCGAAAAAGTTAAATCGTTTGAAATCATAAAAATCATTTTTTTTTTCTCTCATCTCTCCTCTCTCCACTCTTCTTTTTTCTTTCTTTCAATATAATGTTACGACTTTTTATCTTTATTCTTTTTCTGTAGTAATTTTGTTTTATTTTTATTATATTAGCTCAATTTAAAGTTCTTTAATTTAAGTAATTAATTGGCAATTGTTATTTATGAAAATAAATCCTATCTCTTTTTGAAAAATCATTTTTTTGGAAACTTTATTTATAAAATTTGTATTTAAACGGATAAATTTACATATTTGTACTCATTATTAATTAAAATTAAATATTTCAAATATTGAAAATTAAAAATTCATATGCTTTCATATTCATATTTTTTATTAAGTAATTGATGTGAATTATTTCACTTATAAACAAATGATTTACATTTACTTATATTTTAATTATATTTATTTATTTTAAATATCATTTAATTTTAATGTTAACCGTGTATCGCACGGGCGCGCGTACTAGTATAAGTATATGACACAGTCAAATCTTATGTAATGAATCATGCAAGTTGATAGTAACAATAAATAGTGAGGCCAAATGCCCCCTCAAAAAAAAAATAAAAAAATAGTGAGGCCAAATGTGTGTTATGCGATGGGTGAAAACAAAATCAATCCAGGGTGTGTGCGTGTGTTGGATTCGAGTCCCCTGTGGCGGTAAGGGGTTAATGTATAAGGCCAAAGGTTTTGGATTCGAGTCCCCTGTGGCGCAGCCATTTAATTTCTTTATCTGTAAATTTATCAAAAAAAAAATCAATCCAGGGCAACCTCGAAACTTTTTCTAGCAAGGCTACGATTTATGCACCCTTTGACATAGAGTATGATTTTATAAAATATATATGTTGTCTCTGTAAATATGTATATAGCTGTAATTAGTCTAAGGTTGTATATGAATCGAGCCAAGTCGAGCCGAGCCGAATACCTCCAAGCTTAGGCTTAGCTCATTAAATTTATACAGGACTTGAACTCGGCTCGAGTTCAAATTCGAGCCTTAAATTTAGCTCAAGCTCGGCTTGACAAATAAATATTGAGCTCGAGCTTGTTCGAATTCAGTTAAATAATTATTCGAATGGAGCAAGCTCATGATTAAGCTTGACTCGATGATTTTTCATGAATTGTTACTCAAACTCGAATTCGAGCTCGGCTAGTGAATAAAGTATAGAACCTATTATTCGAGCTCGGGCTCGATTGATAATTATTTTTTAGTTCATTGATCTACAAATTTCAATCCACAAACTACAATTCATCTAATCTACGAGTTCATTTCCACAAAGCAAAATCATAAAACAAATTCACATAACATATCCCAAAACAACACAAACTAACAATATTACTTCTTTACAATATTACTCATAGAAAGCTAATGCATTTCAGGCAGTGTACAACAAGGAAATATATAAATGGCAGAATGCAAGAAGACTTAACTGCTAGTGTAATGAAATGCTTAAAACATTACTATCTTCAATTAAGGGTTTTTTTTCTTGGTCACAATGAGAGAGATAATGTTAATCATGAACGAGCATAAAAATGATAAAACTAAACTTAGTAATAGACTGAGCTGGAGAAAGCTCTTTGTTTGGTTATTTAATGAAGTCCATGAAATTTAACTGTGTCTACGGAATAGTATGGTATTTGATATTCAAACAGAGTCATTTTCATGAAGATGCAATACGAAAAATACAAATAGCAGCAAGGATTTAAGTTGAACTCGAAGTTCAGCATCTTAAATCATTGGACGTTGAATTCAATGTATAAACATAACAATGTTAATTAGTTCCGTACATATAAATCAACAAAACCAATTTATCAAAAGGAACAAGCTACCAAGATCAGATGCACAATACGATTCTTCCATCAACTTCTTCTTTTTCATCTCATAAGAAGTAATGCAATACTTCTTTGCCATGGCATAACTAATCTTCTGGAAAACAAGGAGTGGCAGTTTGCATCACCAAGTTGAACAAATCATTTCCCGAAAAGCTAAATGGCAACTCATTATAACCATGTGCGAGATAACCGCTCTAAAGCTAAGAATGGTCATAATATTAAAGACAGTTTCTTCCATAGATAACTTTGTAATGGTAAGATTCTGCTGACCTTTTGATTTTTGAATCTTGTTAGCAATGCAGTGATTGATGCCTCAAGAAGTGTGATGTAGCACAGTCTTGTTTACTGTAAGCCTCATCTTACAATGAATGCACTCAACTTTATTGGTAGCATTTGGAAGAGTAACCTCTTTAAAGTTCTCCCATACTTTTGATGTTTTCTTGCTTTTTTTTATGTTGGAATGGATCTCTCGCATCATATTCAGTTTGAGTCTGAGTCTCTACTTGAGGTGTATCTTCCTCATAACATCAACATTTAAAGATACAAAAGCTGGACTAGTAGTTGACTCTTGAACCGATTCAGTGTTTGGAGGAGTCGTCATTTGTAATATTCTAAAAAAATGAAATGAAATTGCAACTAGTAAACTGCACGAAAATCATTTGTGAAATGACAAATGTTGTATGGAAAAATTGCGAGAAATTTACTATGATAGAAACAATCTCATCTTATCAGGTTGGATTCATATCCAATTATTAGTCCAAATTATATAAGTCGCAGCAACAAAAAAACCAGAAACTCTTGCGCAATATCACATTATATCAGCATAAAGCCACAGAAATATAACTAACTGCAAAACCTAAACTCTAAATAAATTCAAAAACTCTTAATTAATATCCTAATATGGAACTGATATTTCCAACTACACGATATCACATTATATCAGTTGCAACAACAAAAAATTAAAACTACGCAATATCACATTTCATTTACACTTACCTGATTCAATGGTGGAGACAACAGGAGGTGGCGCGGCGAGTCAGAAGCCACGGCGAGTATATGTAGCAGTGGCGCAGCGAACTGGAAGCAACAGCACGGTAAGTTGGAAGCAGCGGCGCGGTGGTGAGCAAGTTAACAATTTTAGGGATTTTGTTGAGAAGAGGGTTCCCGCTGCATTTTAGTCTTTTTCTTAGAGAAAACGTCACTTTAGTGTTTAGCTTATCATTTGACCTTTTCATCTATTATTATATTCTATAGTTCAGGTCGATAAAAGCTCGTTTGAACTTGTGAGCAAGCTACTCACGAGCAATTCATAGTTCAATACGATAAAAGATCATTCGAACTCGTTAAGTGAAACTTGTTAGGCAAACGATCAAAGTTGGAGCTTGATAGTATTAGATTCATTAGCTGATGAACAAACTCGTTAAGTGATTAACTTAAAATTATAAAATCATTACTAGGTTAAACTTATATTAAATATCTAATTAACCTATGTTTTTATAAAAAAAATAATTAATATATATTATATTATGTTGGTCACAGAAAAGTAAATACTAGTGTGTGTGTGTGTTGGGGGGGGGGGGGGGTTAGGGAGACATGTTACGAATCTTTGTGTTGCTTTGCTTACTGATAACAAGACTGATCAACTAACTAAAGTTGTTAGCTTTCAAGTGACTACAACAGACTGAGTGAGCTAAATTTGTCTAAGTAGGAAGTCTTGTGTTAGAGTGATATCAGTTAGCCAATATACTGACAGCTGAAGAGCTTATAAATTAGTCAAGTTCTTTGGTTGGTTTAAGCCTGATTTCGTTCGGATTGGCTCTTAGAAACTTTTTTTCAATTGCCAAATTATAATTTATATAGTTGATATATATGCATTTGGTGAGGATGAGGTTTAAGTACTAAACTGAACTTACATTACCTGCAGCATTTTTATACTAGTTTTTCTGATTTATGATCTTGATCTAACTTAAGCTAATGAAGAATTTCGGTTATGGAACATCCTGCATTCTTATCAGTGAAAGATGAACCATTCTAGCTACACAAAAGAGAATGAAATCTAAGTCAACGCCAAACAATCTGATTTCTACAAATCAATGCCAATGAATAGAGCAAAGTTGTAATTTGACATCATTGCTTTTCTTCCTTCTCTTAGAGATCTTATGTCACAATCAGATATGAATGGAGAAGCTTTACCGGGAATGTTCAACAGCTTGTTCAAAAGAGAGTGTGAAATATCTGTGGAGAGCAAATACCTTGTATCCAAAACAAAGAATTGGCCTTCTTGTGTATTATCCCTCGAACAATTCTAGTGTAAACTAATCAGATTTTCGAATAATCACAATTTATTAAAACAATATATAACAAATCTTTCACAATTAAACAAATCTTACATGTTGTCACCATGAAGGATTAGAAGAATTGAGTCAGAAGCTGATATCCATGTCCCTAGTGTTGATTGTTGAGTACAGGAGCTACAGATGATCATGTAGAAACATCCAATGTGAACCATTGGCTCTGGATGTTTATATCTGAAATGGTAGACAGTGATTATAGAGGCATCAGCTTCAGCGCTTGTAAATGTAATGAGCATTGATAATCTGAGTCATGAAGATGAGAGTGATGCAGCGAATTCGGGGGGAATAGCATGTAGCATTTCAGGTGATTCATCTGCAATCCATTGTAAGTGCTTGCAGGCCAAGGAATGCTGTCCAGCATCAACCAAGTATCTCAGAAAAGTCAAATGGGATTCCACGCATCCTATACCCCGTGTGAGTTCACGCAGTAATTTAGAAACCGGAAGGAGAAAACCTGCCAACAAAAGTAGCTCATCATCATCATGTATAATTTACACACACGCAAAATATACAAGCTCAAATTACCTTGTTTGCAGAGGCAAAGAATAAATGTATTGAGTAAGGCCTTGGCAAGTTGTTCGTCCTGTTCAACGGCCTTGTTGAATATTTCAAGAGCTAATTCAACATTTTTTGCCCGACAGAGGCCTTGAAGGAGGGATCTGTATGTCGACTCATCGGGTTCCAATCCTTTCAATAGCATCTGGTGAAACAGGTGGCAAGCGTCTTCAGCCTCATCTACTTCACATACTTTTTTGATAAGGATATTGTAACTCTCGGAATTACCACAACAACCATTTGCAAACATCTCATCCCACAGGCGTTTTGCAGGGCGCACAAGATCCTCCCTGCAGCAAGCTTCAAGAAGAGAATTGTAAGATGACACGTCCGGTCCCAAACCTTTCTTCTTCATCTCCTGAAGCACCTGATAAGCTTCTTTAACTCTTCCCGCCTTACAAAGGTAGGAAACCATCACATTGTAACTCTCCAAGTCCCTGAAGTACTCCATCGTGGATAAGAGCTGGAAAACTTGAACCAACTCTTCTCCATTTCCATGCTTACAAAGATTTTCACTCAAGTTGATCACTGTGAGCAGAGTCGGTAATCTCTCTTTCTCGAGCATGAACCTCAAAAATGAGATTGCACGCGCAGGATCAGAAGACGAAACAGATCCTATCAACACGTTCAGAACATCATCCTCAATCGGAAAATCCCCACTCACAATCACCTCGCCCAATTCTTTTGCTTCACAAAAGTGTCTCTCCCTAACAAACTCAAGAATAAGCTCTCTATAATCATTAGCCCTCGGCGCCACTCCTAACTTTCGTTTCCTCTTCAAAACCATCTGCACATCAACCACGCATCCCATCTGGCGCAACGTCTCAGCCACAACTCTATACGCCATAAAGTCGGGCTTACACTCTCTGATCCTCAACTCCTCCAATGCGAACATCGCATCATTCACCCGACGATCCGTGCACAAACCATGAACCACCAACAGCGCAACAACTGACCCATTAATCCCCGAAAAATCAACCCTTTTCACACCATCAATGAGACCCCGAATCTCACTCAGTTCCATCTGTCTGCAAGCCCTCCACACAAAAACCCCAAAACCAAGAGTACTGAACCGAACACCTCTGTTAAGCATTTCATCGAACAAATTGCGGGCACTCTTCATACTCCCATCAGACGCCAAGGCGGCTAGAAGCGAATTACAAGCTTCAGGCCCTATCTCCCGTGCGATGGAGGCAACGTCATGAAAGAGAGAGAAGGCCGAGTGAGTTCTCCTCCCAGCGACAAGGGAAGCAATGAGGGAGCGATAAACGTGGGGCTGCAGGAAAACCTTGTGCGCTCTGACCTGCTTCAAGAGCTTATCGATAGAGTTGAATTGGCGGGAAAGGGAGAGGGATTTAAGGAGGGATTGATAGGTGGCGGAGGTGTGGGAGAAGCCGGGCTGCTGGGATGCCCAGTTGAAGAATCCCAAGGCAAGAGAGTGGTGGTTGAGGAGGAAGGGGTCGATGACTCGGGCGACAAGGGTCGGGCTCAATGACTTGCGGCAACCGAGGTGGTGGAGTGTTTGTTCGAGCGACGGCGTCCATGCGCGGCTGGATGCTGCCACCATCAGCCTCGCCAGCTCGGCGGCCGAGCATTGCATGCTATCTCCGATCTGCCTTCCAAATCACCTCCTTAAACCAACGAATACACCTCAACTACTGTTCCGATCAGCAGCTCAAGTTAGTAGCTCAAGTTCAAACTAGTGAATTTTAGAGGTGTCATTTAACTCAACTTTTATGGCTCTTCACTCAATTTTGGAGTAAATCAAAGCAGGATTTAGAGGGCACGCGGTAGAAGCTCTTTAAAATAATTTATAAGCAATTTAGGAGTTTATAAAATTTTTCCAAAGCGTTTTGGTAAAACAAATTCGTAAATACTTATAAGCAATATAAATAAATTTCAAAAGTTTATGAGTTTTCAAAAAATAAGTTTTTGTATCCCTAACTTATTTTTTATTATCTTATACCCCCTTCATCCATGAAAGAACTTTTTAGGAGGGAGTGTCACGAATTTTAAAAAAAAATAATAGTATTAAATATATTGAGAGTGAATAAAAGATAGTTGAATTTAGGGAGAGTTGTGAAAAGTAATAAGATTATAAGTGATGGGGTATAGTCCAAAAATAAGTAGGAAAGTCCTTTTGTGGACGTCCCAAAAAAAAAATATAAGAAGTTCTTTCTTGGATGAAGGAAGTATTAAGTAAAGCTCACTTTATAAAAATAATTTAATTATATATATATTTTTTCATCATATACTATTCTCTACCAAAAACTTTTTAATTTAATTTATAAATTCAATTATTCCAACAGTTTGACATCTTATACGTGATAAAAATTCAAGACAATGTGTTTGATAGCCAAGATTATAACTTGGATCATGTGTTATATTTACAAATTTTGCGTAAAGGCAGACCCTGGTTTGATTAAATGAGCAAGAATGAAATAGGGAGTTACGCCTCCGCAGAAAAGGCAAAACCACAGAATCGCGAGGCGCGGTGGTTCTCCTCTACTGGCGATTCACTTCGATTGTAGCCCACCCTTGAAAGATGAGTTCTACGCAACAAGGTTAGTGATTTCTTTCTGGGCTTTAGAAAACTATCGACGACTGATATTTTGATTCCATGTTTGTAAATAGGGTTAAAGGTTGATAGGGTGTAGAAACATGTAATTCGTGTGAAACCTTAGGAAAATCTCAGTTTCTCTAGACTTCGTCAGGTTTCCTTTAATTTCATTGTGCACATTATTGGAAATGATGGCAAAGTTTGGGGTCGCCGTGGAGTGCGGCGCCACCGCCTTTGCCTTTCAAATCATTTGGACTGAAGCAAAAATCCATAGGAAGGGCTTCGGGACACTAGTCTATTTCAGATTATGCGTTCATACAAGTATATGTATATGTGCTACCAATGTGTGTTTCTTCTCTGTTAACTAGCAATTTGAAGCCAAACATATCGAGTCCTATTGTGACTTTGCCTTTGATATCAATTGTTGTTAACTATCAAATTGAAGCAAATATGTGCCTTTGCCTTTCATATCGAGCCAGACATGACTTCTGAATCAAAAAGTATTTCGTGACTTATTGGCCTATTTTTTGAAGCAGGTAGCAATGATATCGGACGTGGTAGAGTTAACAAAAGTGACAAGACACGCCGTTGTTGGTCGTTGAAGGAGGAAGAAATCCTCCTTGCATCTCTCAAAGAAATTGTTGCACAAGGGTGGAGATACGGCAATGGTTTTAAGCCTGGCTACTTGAAGAGGTTAGAAGAAGCCATGAAAAAGAAATTTCCAACTACAGATCTTAAGGACGTTCCCCATATCAACTCGAAGCTTACTACGTGGAAGAAGAATTACCACTCTCTCATGAGGATGCTCAGGCGAGATGGTGTAAGCTTCAATTTGAAAGGGACTCACATGATTGATTGTGACAACGATCAATGGGAGCAAATCGTCAAGGTAATGCAATTGTTGATCAATGCGAGCAATGGTTGTTTTCTTTTCATTTTTTCTATGCAAATCTCCATAGAAGTTTGCATTTATATTATTTATGACCTTTGTGATTTTGAGAGAATTGAAGAATCATAATCTGGTTGCTTCTGCCAGCTTGATAGCAATGCTAGGCTCATGCGCTATAAATCATGGCCATTGTTGGATGATTGGAAAGAAATCTTCGGCAAGGAACGAGCAACTGGGCCATTTTTGGATGATTGGAAAGAATTCTTCGGCAAGGATCAAGCAACCGGACAGAAGGCCGAGGATGTTAAAGAAGCTGTTAATGAGATATTACCCGAGGAGAACTTAGCAGATGCAGGTGTAGCTGATGCATATCATGTCAACATAGAAGACATGGTCGAAAACAGCCCACCAGTAGATAGTGTTTGTCAAAGTGAGCAAGGTGATCAGCAAGCCAACAAGAAAGATGCAGGTGTAGCTGATGCCTATCATGTCAACATAGAAGACGAAAACAGCCCACCAGTAGATAGTGTTTGCCAAAGTGAGCAAGGTGATCAGCAAGCCAACAAGAAACGCAAGATTATTGATGGTATGCAGGCTGTGTGTGAGCTACTCGGTGATATGCATCGGAATATAAATGCTAGACATGAAACTTTGGCAAGTCGAATTGGGCACGAGTTTGAGTTAGGGAAGGCAAGGAAGGAGTTGTTCAATCTCTTAAGCAATATACCCGGCCTATCCCTAGATGACAAATTCGATGTGTGTGAAATTCTTGCTGACAAGGTGGAACGTCTTGAGGTTTTCATGGGATTGCCGGATTCTGTTAAACCACAATACGTGATGCGTCTCATCAAATCTAAGGGGAAGTAACGAAGTGGTGTTTGTCTATTTTTTGACCATTTTGACCAAGCATGTAGCTCCCTTGTGTAGTAAGGACCTTTTAAGGGCATTTGGTTTAGTGTATTTTGGTGAAGGGGAAGTAGAATAGGATGTAAAAAGCTTTCTAATTTACTACATGGAGCCGTAACAGCAGTTAAGATTCTGATATGATGTGTGCTATTGAAACCGTTTCTTTGGAATTGAAGCAGTTTTTGAGGTTGTAATTTAATTAAGACACTTTTATGGAGCTAATTGAAGCCTTTTTTATGGATGTTTTATTATTTGTAAGTTGAGTAAGTGAAGGTTTTTGTTCCTTTACTGCAGCAGTAACAGAAGTGTTGGTTCGAATATAAATAATCTTTCATGATATACATTGTCAAGGTTTGGTGTACGAACACAAACATCTCACATAGAAGTGGACATATGTTTAATGGCTCACACGTTGACTTTTTATTATTTTATTTTCATGGCTCACAAAATCGGAATAATATCAATGGCATATTAATGGCACTATATGCTCTACTGTATTGTAATATAGGAGTATTCCATATGGCAAGCATTCACTAAACATTCGAATTTCATCGATTAATGAGAGCAAGCACATTTGAAAAATAAACCTAAGAAAACCTAAGAACGATAGCTAGTTAAATCTTACCGTCTAGGAGGGTAAAATAATCGTAGTCTTTCAATTAACCTTATCCTCCATTCATATTAACTATATGAATGGGTTCTTCCAGCATTTACTTGGGCTTGATGAGAATGTATTTCGCAAGAGAATTTATTGCTGTATAGAGCCCCTTTATTCTGAATTCGTTAATTCAGAATGAATCAAATCTCCCCAATAGGATTCGAACCTACGACCAATCGGTTAACAGCCGACCGCTCTACCACTGAGCTACTGAGGAACAACGGGAGATTAGATCTCATAGAGTTCAATTCCCGTTCTCAACACATGACCAATATGAGCTCGAACCCTCCTTCGTAACTCCCGGAACTTCTTCGTAGTGGCTCCCTTCCATGCCTCATTTCAGAGGGAACCTCAAAGTGGCTCTATTTGACGACTCAAGATCTGCGGCTTGCGGATTCTCCGAATCAATGAGACCTTAATAGGCATCGCTTCTTCGTCGGGATTGATTGTGTCGTGTCAGATATAATTATCAACAGTATCCACTTTGATTTCATCGTGACCACACAAAATAGCTAGCTTCTCAATCTCGGGCTCACCATGCTTTTGCAAATTGGTTCTTCTGAAGGAAACAAAAAACCCACGTTGCATTTACATAAAAACAAAAGAAGCAAAATTAAATTTGAAGAACTAAACGTGACTATTCGGAGAAATGTGATTTGCAATATAAACATGTGTATTACCATTCGACGACATCTTAAAAATTCCAACAATAAAGTTTCTGCACTAGTTAATATGGCAATGCATTTCAAGGCGGCAAAATCACAGTAACAAGACACTCCAAGATAGAATTAAATCACTACGTGGCAGCAGGGCTCCTCAGTGGTCTTCTATGTATTTGTTCAATTTTATGTCATTCTTATGGTCCAACCACTTGAGTTCATCATAAACATTCTCAACCACTTGTTAACAAACCTAAAACCATAATCACAGATACATAACCCTGTCTCAACCAACCAGCTTGTCCAATGCAAATTAGAAATTGAAAAACTTTCAACATCAATGTTTCTTCTTAATCAAACAAACAAAAGTGTGAATCTTAAAAATAATTATTTTACATTGATTTCTCAATCTCAATATTCTACAGAAAGTTGTAAAGTAATCTCAATGTAAACCATTCCTCTAAAAACAAAGATATCAACAAAAGTCAACAACAGATTAAGATTAGTTCACGATCATGATTACACACAACATTAGGACTCAGCAGAAGCAGAGGAACATGACTTAGAAGGTAGCGACAAAATTCATAATCATGGTATAATGTGGGGCAATAAAAGCTGAAATTAACAAGATATTACTTAGATAAGTAGGATAAGCACAAGGTTCATTCAAATTCAAAATCTAACAAATTAATTTACCTAAGCATTAGAACTTCATGCAACTTTCTTGAGCATTCAGTTAAAGCTTCATCTCCCCTTTGCGCTTGACTATATTTTTGCGATACAATCTTGGCCAATCTCCTCATAGAAAGGCCTAACAAAGCTGTCAAAAAAATGATCATCTGTAGATTTAGAAACACTTGAAAGACTAGGCCACTTTTCTGAAGAACTCCAGCATACCACTTCTTATAGATTCATCTCTTTCTGCCATCCGACACATATCTTTGTGATGTTTTCTTCACCAATCTTATCATAATAAGGCCTAACAAATCTGTCAAAGAATCCATCATCTGTAAGTGTAGCAACTCTTGAAAGAGCAGGCCACTTTTCAATCAGATTCCTACTTTCCAGAAGTCTTAGAATCTGCAGCCGCGGCTCGAGCCTCTTCTCAATACTGCACCCAAGTGCTGATGGAGCAGTGGCAATACTGGATATATTGTACTTCCCGGTAGCAAGCAGAAGCTCTATCACATTCTTCACTTTCTTTCCAGGTGCTGTAAAAACTAACGGTGTCTTCCTAAACATTGTGAATATATTGTCATCGGAAAATCCCAAATCACGGAGAGTTTTCAACTTGACTTCCCACAGCCCTTCACTCATACATGAGAAAACTCCAATAGCTTGGATGAACACAATCGAAGTCTGAGGGACCCCAAATTTGATGGCCCTGTCTACAGATTTCCTCACAATATCCGGCTTGGAAAAGAAACATCTCGGCTGAGTATAGAGGAAGTGAAGGATACGCTCCATTGGTATACCACAGCTCTTCAAGATTTCCACATTTGGCATTAAGATTTTCTCCAAATCGGACCGCACAAACCATGAACATCTTTTCAAAAGTCTGGCCACCTCCTCATTGGATCCCAGCAAGACCTTTAGAATCGATAACGAGGAAATTATATGGTTCACCTTCACCTTACTTGAAAGTAAAATTCTCTTATCACTGGACATCATCTTGGCAATCTCCTCGGAAGAAAGGCCCAAGTCTTGGAATACCTTGAATATGGATTTAAGTCTCTCAATAGGAAACCCTAGAATCTGAGGTTTATACATCACGATTTTCTCCAGCTGATTACTCGTAAAGCTATTCTCTTTGAGGAATGATAGCATTGAATCAGCTCTTTCGGGGCCTTGAAATTTAGGTAAACACGATGCAGCTAGTGAAGACGATTTAGGAGAAAGGTTGTGTTTATGGAACAACACATGGTAAATTTCAGGGCTAGGGATTGATCTTATGACACTCGCAGTCGAAAAAAAGTGGACTGAGAGAACATTGGGGTTACAGAGAAATGAATTAGGGCTAAAAAATAAACAAGAGAGATTCCTGCGTGCAATTGCAATCATAATGGCTAATACCCGAGAAGAATAAATTGTGGTGGGAGATGGAAATGACTTGCGAAATCCAAGGACTCAAAGTTTCTCGATTGAGGGATTCTTCCTCCACCAGTGTCGCCGCCGTCGCAGTAATATCCAAGGACTCAAAGTTTCTCGATTGAGGGATTCTTCCTCCACCAGTGTCGCCGCCGTCGCAGTAATGACTAATGAAGGAAGATAATTTGAATATTTACTTGATTTCGATTCATAAGTCCAAATAATAAGAAAATTGATGAGAAAATAATTTGAATTATTTAGTTTAGGATCCATAAGTTGAATTTGTGCACGCGATAAATGTTGAGCTCTATTTATTTGATATGTAATATTTTATTCTCTACGTCCACAAAATATTGTCTTAATTTTTCATTTTAATTCGCCCCCAAAAAATTATTCTAATTTATTTTTAGTAATAATTTATGGGTTATTTTTTCCACTCACTAATACGTGGACCCCATTCTACACTTACAAATTTAATTAACATTTTTCACTTTTATTTATTTATAGAAATCTTTCTTCACTCAATAAATAAACAATACTATAATTTTTCTTAAAATTCATATCTCTCTTCCTTATGACAACATTTCGTGGACGGAAACAGTACAAGATTAAAAAAATATGTGAATTTATTACTTAATTATAGACATTTATTTATAGCTAACACATAGTAATAAATATGTATAAAGTGTTGTGTGTGTGTTGGCTTAATCGTAGATGATTAATATGCAAGGCCTAAGGTTTTCGGTTCGAGTTCATCGGGGTACGATCTTTAGGTTTCTTTATTTATTTGTATATTTATAAACAAAAAAATGTATACAATAAAATTAAAAAGACTTGAGATATTTTGAAATGGTGAAATTTGGTGGTACACATGAACAAGTCCTATAATCCTTGAGGATGAGACTTTAGTTGCTTGTCTTTGGGTGACGACAAGATTGCGATTAAGTTGACGATCTTGTTATGTTTGTTTGATATTGGTTGAGACTAAGGGTGTATTCGTTGTGGATTTCCACAAACTTTAAAAAGTTCATGGAATTTAAATTCCATGGAATTCACATAGATTCCAGACGACTTTCAAAGAATTCGTGGTTGGATTTCACCTCGATTTTCACTGATTTTCGAAGACTTTACGGGATAATTTTGGAATTGAATTCCATGAAACCAGCGCCCGCGGAGAACCAGCGTCCGCTAGAAAAGACCCAGCGACCGCTGAGTTCCAGCGAGCGCTGGAAACCCACCCAGCATTTCCAGCGACCGCTGGAAATATTTCCTCCAATTTGATTTTGGGAATTTAAGTTCCCTTGTGGAGATCCAGATGCCAATGCATTTTCAACCACATGTTCCTTCCAATTTTCGAGTCTTGAAAATTCACTAGCACAACTTTCAAACAATAATGAAATGTTCCCTTGCAAGATATGCAATTTTGACTCTCTCTTTGTCAATTGATTGTAAACGCTCAGCATCTCTCTTCACCCAAAGTATTCAAAATACTGCTCCAGCTACCCTCTTTCTCCTGCAAATAGCGTTCGGTTTCTGCCAGGCGATCCCTGAGGAAACTATTTTCAGATTCCGCTACGTGTACCCTGTCACGTGCAGCAAACAAGTTCTTGATCTGTTCCTCATACTCATAAATAGTTTTTTCAGTGCGCTTGGTCTCAGAGTTGAGGCGCTCAACCTCAGCATTTAGTTCTTCGATTGATTGCTTCATGCCATCTCGCGGCAACCCAGCGGCCGCTCACACCCAGCGCGCGCTGGACACTCTCAACAGTTGGTGAGTTCCAACGCTCGCTGGCTTCTTGGCCGCGGGCGCTGGAACTCAGCGCTCGCTTAAAACTTCATGGATTTCAATTCTCGTGGTTCTTGGCCGGATTTCGTCGTGTGTATTTTTTGGATGAAATCCATGAAAGTCATTCCGAATTTTAAGTCAATGGAATAACGAATACACCTAGATTTGTATGGATTTTAAAAAGTCTTGAACGAATACACCCAGATTTATATGGACTTTTAAAAGTCTTGAACGAATACACCCAGATTTCTGCAGACTTTTAAAAGTCTTGAACGAATACACCCAGACTTTTAAAATCCATAGAAATCCATCAAATTCCACAACGAATACACCCCCTAAGAAGGGATACAAAAATGTGAGTGAATCTTGATACTACTCATTTTAGCCTATATTTTAATTATATTATTTTGTTAATTTTATAATTTATAATTAATGTTTACTTTTGTAGTGTTTGAACTTTACGTGTTTGGAAACAAAAATAATACAGGTAATAAAATCTCTTTTTTTAATGGGATATGGGATAGCAAGTCAAAAAAAAAAGGGATATGGGATAGGTGCGGGTAGAGATAGTGACTCGGGTTTGGAACACGAACGAATTTGATTGATTTAAATACAAAACGGATACAATCACTCGAGAAACGCTATTCCACCTTAATCTATTTTCTATTATAATTTTATAATTTGTTGTCGATTATTATCTGTTTCCTTGGAGAAATTTCGCATTTTACTGTGGAGTTTTGGTTAAACTTGTATTTTGCAGTTTAATCACGTTTGGCCAAATAAGAACAAGACGATGAATGATTTGGTATGTTCATTGCCACTCACCTAATACACTTGTTTAGATTTTTTCTAGTTTGCAAAATACTAAAGTTCAAATATGGGTGTGTTTGAATATATCTTCAGCAGATAAACACTAACTAACATTTGTCTGTGAAATGTTGCTTTCCTTCAACTAAATTAGATTATTTCCGCAGCCGGCACATATTAATTTTTTATAAGAATTGTTGGATTAAACAATTGAGCAGGTATTGTTTTACTCTAATTTTCCTCCACCACTTTCACCATTACCAACTCCTTCCGCTGCCACCACCACCACCAACTCTCAGATCAGAGGAATGACAACTTATGGTGCAATCATTTCTCTTAAGAATACGATTCAGTATATTCTCCATTCTTCTCATATTATTAGCCTTCTTGATCCCTCCCTACATATCACACAGCTTGCGTACAAGGAGTTGCAGCCCTTCCAAGAAATTCTGGAAAAATTGGATAACACTAGCAAAAGCAGTAGCAGGAAGAAGGTGAATGCTTTGGATGGACGAATCAAAGAGGCACTATGGAAATTTGAAGACTTATTGGAATCAATTCACTCAGATCTTCAAAGCCCTCTAGACCGCCTAAGAGATGATGTTGATTCCTTCATTCACACTCTCAAAGATATGGAGAGGGAATACCTTTATGAATTACAGAATATGCTTGAAGACGACGACGAACCTATTTCCTCAATAATTGGTTTTGGTGGAAGAAAGTCAAAGATGATTGGATTATCTTATCAAATTGAACAAGTCAAAAGCGATGTTATGCAGGAATACAATTGGAAGCATGTGTATGCTCTTGTTGGAATGGCAGGCGTTGGAAAGACCACTCTCGCTAAGGAAATTTTCGAAGATCCACAAATCTCGAGCCATTTTGAGTGTCGTGCATGGGTCACAGTGGGCAGAAAACCTCAACTCACTCAACTTTTACAAGGCATTCTAGCTCAACTGTGTGGAATTACGCAAGGGGATGATATAATAGGTGACTACTTGAAGGGTAAGAAATGCCTCATTGTGGTGGATGATGTATGGGAGACACATGTATTGAATTCCTTGATAAGTTCCTTGCCAGACATTGAAAATGGAGTAATTCTAATCTTAGTTACTGCTCGAGAGCGAAATGTGATTGCAAATATTGTATGTAGTGGTTTTTATGATGTGGTGCGGTTTTTGAATGACGAAGAGAGTAAGGATCTACTGTGCAAGAAGGTGTTTGGTGAAGAGATTTGCCCTCCTCAACTTGACAAAGCCGCGACCAAAATTGCCAAAAATTGTGAAGGTCTTCCTCTTTTGATAGTCACAGTTGCTCACCACCTATCAAAATCCCATAACAGAGACCCGAAATATTGGAATGATGTAGCAGAAAAGCGAAATTCAGTCTTCACGGATGCATATGATGAAATATCAAAGGTACTTTTCCCAAGTTACGACTACTTACCTCAATATCTAAAAATGCAATTTCTCTATATGGGAGTTTTCCCTCCAAATTATCAGACTTTCCCATCTAAGATCATCAATATGTTGACCGCTGAAGGCTGGTTTCTTGACACAAACAAAACACATTCTTTGGAAGAGTTTGTTTGGCAATGTTTGGACGAGCTTTGTATGTATAAAAATCTTGTTTTATTCAATGAAAAAAGCATTTTTTGGAATGAAATGATTCGTCATCATCACACGTTGAAAACTTGTTGGCTTCATTCTTCGTAGCGGCACTTGTGTAGAAGAGAGGCTAGGAAGAACAAGTTTTATCATGCCTTCGAAAAGCTTGTTGATGGCTCAGACGAAGGTGTAAAAGGTCAACGCGGCTTGTGTCTCCAAAATAACATTTTATTTGGCATCAAAGAATTTCGCAACTCGGTGAGATTAAATTGTGCATCATTTGCACGTTCTCTCCTTTTTTTTGGTCCTTACCACCAATATCCAATCTCAATAGATGTTGGGTTTAGGTTTCTTAAGGAACTAGATGCTCTTAGACAACGCTTCTACAGTTTCCCGACAAAAATTCTGACACTAGTTCAACTAAAATACCTTGCTCTAACTTGCAATGGACAACTCCCTACAACCATGTCCAAACTTTTCAACCTTCGAGTCTTGATCGTCCATCCCCATATGAGCATTAGATGTTGTGATGACACATCATTTGTACCAATACAAATATGGGATATGAAAGAACTAGAGCATATTGAGATATTGGGAAAGAATCTCATATCTCCAAATCCTTTTGCTACTTTGGCAAGGCTCTCAACACTTGTAGGTGTGAATGCTAATATTGGCACTATCTTAGAATTGCCCAAAAGATTTCCTAATATAAGGAAATTAGGAGTTCAGATCGAGCTGATGCCTTATGACAAACATAATAATCTTTTGAGTTGCTTTCGTTGCATTTCAACACTTGGTAGGTTGGAAACACTTAAATGTAGTATTATTAATCCAGTGGTTAAGTATGGTTATGTTGTCCCTACAACTCCTAGTTTATTGATGTTACCACGTCGATTGAAAAAGTTTCATTTGAGTGGCATGGGTTTTCCCTGGAAATACATGGATGTCATTGGCTCTTTGCCATTTCTTCAAGTTCTAAAATTGAGATCGTACGCCTTTCGGGGTCCAAAGTGGGAAGCACAAGAGGGAAGTTTTTCGAGGCTTGAGTTTCTTCTAATTGAAGACACTGACTTGGTGCAATGGAAGCCAAGATATGGAAGCTTCCCTAATCTTAGCTACCTAAGCATCAAGCATTGCTATAAACTAGAAGAGATGCATTGTCCGTCGTCTGATTCTATTGATAGAAAAATTGAATTAGTTGACTGCAATCCTTTAGCTTTAACTTGGGCGAAACATCTGCAACCGATTCCAAGTACTCTCCTTGAAGTCACTGCCTCGTCTTCTTTTAAAGAACAACCGATGACTATCACGTACCAAAGGTTAGTTTTGCAACTGCAAATCAATCCATGTCTTAGTCTTAATATATATTTCAAGAAAACTATAGGATTTCAAATTCTAATTAAACTCTCGATAGACTTAATTGATATTTTGATGTTATATGATTAAATATTCTGTTATAGTCAAAGTGTTATACACTGTTGCATTTGTTTTTCTTATTAGTTAGTCTATAAATGAGAATTCCACAAGTAAATCGGGGGAGGTGTTCTCCAATATGTATTAGTGCTTTTGTAGGTTTATTATCTTTCAAATATTTATGTATGCTCGCGCCCTATATTCATTTATGAATTTTCAGGTTTGGTTAGATAGAAGAATTGGAGAGGTGAGATACCACGTTGTCCATCCCGGTATTTATAATTTCAAAGGTTGTATTATTGAGTTGTCACATGAATCAAAGATTTCTGACTTACATATTTTGGATTATTGATGATAGTAAATTGAGTGGATTATGTATGAAATGAAAAATTGATTGGGTTTTGTTGAAAACATTAGTGCATGAAAGTGTTTGTTGATCAGTGAAATTATATGCTTTGTTTCTGTGCTCTGTTGCAATACAGGGTTCCCTATTTGGCTGAAATATGTGGTCGGTCTGCACATGACACACACACACATTGAATTCATGTGGAATTATTTAGCTGATGGTTTTGGTATTTACTTGTTAACTGTGATGTAGTCACGTTGTTTGAGTCTATAATCACGTCCCAGACACACACACACGGTAAATTATTTTTTAGTGTGTGTGAACCGATCATCTTTGAGCACTGAAAACATGTATATTTATGATTTGTTTCATAGTTTTGACTTTGTATAACCATCCGCTTACAAATTATTATTGCAGAATCTATACTGGTGATGAGGATACTAACAAGGAAGATGATGCTTTGGTTGATTAGAGAGAAGATGATGAAGCTAATATCTAATATATGATGTGGGGGAAGAGAATATAACTTCAACTTTTGATTTTGGCCTTCCATTTGGTAACTACTTGTTTAAGCATATTTCTTATATAGGGTTCCTCCTTGACCTAGATTCGATAAATGTGGAACAAAGTGTGTTTATATATGTTTTATTCCATGATTAGATTCAATCTCAACTGCGAATCATAAAATCAAATTAAAAGGGCTTCCGTAATTAAACTGAAATTGAACCTTATTTTAGTGTTTATGATATGAAACTATGGCATCTCAATTTCACACGACACTTCATATAATCCCATGAAAATCTGTAATTTTCGGTGCCCATTTCATTTGTGTGGTGTATTAATCCCAATAGTGATTCAGACATACAGTATTATAATTTAAGAAATTATTCGAGAATACAACGTTGGAATAGACATCTATCTATATAATATATAAAAGATGAGTTTTTTCCCTCCATGTTTTCCTTCTCTTTTTCTCTCTCTTCTTCCACCAAAATTTTTACTATTTTTTCTTTTTATTTTTTTTATAATTTAATTATTTTTCTAAACATCATCAAATTTGATTCATGAAAAAAAATCAATATGTATCTTAAATTTAATATAGTATAAAAATTATCAAAAATGAATTTAAAATGAATAAGTTATGAAAAATTTAAAATATTTTATTTTCTATCTCATTAAAAATTTACTACAACTTTTTATTTATGTTTATATGTGAAAAATAATTATTATGATTAATAATACTATATAATAATATGCATAATGCAAATTTTCATTATCGAATCATTTTTAAATTTATTTAATAACTATAATATCATTACACTTTGTATAAATTGAAAATTTATATTTTTAAATTCAGAATTTATTGAATAATTGATGTGAATTATTATAATTTATTTTAAAACATATTTTGTATTTTTTATATTATTTTATTTATTTATTTATTATTTAAATTTATCATTTAATTTCGATGTCTGTCGTGCATCGCACGAATGGGCATATACTAGTATTTAATACAATAAGGGTTTGCTTGCTTTTTATCCCTTTAAATTGCCGCAGGCACAACTACTTATACAGTGGGCACACCTACCAGTTGAGGAGGCCACATGGGAAGATTATCATGATATCACAACACGATTCCCACATCTGGTGGCTTGAGGTCAAGCCGTTGTTAAGGGGGAGGGTAATTGTTAGGATACAAGAAACAAGAGAATAGATTGAAAGTGTCACTTCACTTGTAAAAGCGCATAGCGCATTGTTCAAGCCACGTCAGCAGCGGGGCTAGAGTAGTTAGGCAGTTAGAGTTTGAGCTAAAATGAGCTCATCGTATAAAGAGGGGAAAAAACTCATTTTTTAAGGCATCCAAAATCTGAATCAAATATAGTTACCATTGTTCTTCTACAATCTCCCTCAACACGATAGCACACGCGCACTATTTTGCAGGTAGATTCTTGTGAAATTGTTGTGGAATTGCTAAGCTTTAGAGTGAGAATGTTAAAGGTTGTTGAATTCTACGTTTCTGGCTAACAATTGGTATCCAGAGCAAGGCTTTCCTATCCACGATCTGCGCATGCTGTCGAAATACGCCGCAAAAAATTTTCTGCAAACGGAAGGGAGAATCAAGAGCCTGGAGGCACAGATTGGTCAAATCAGACAGCAACAGACAAAATTGGGCCAATCATTAATGGCAGTCTTCAAGAAGCAGTTTGAAGAATTGAGAAAAGAATTGAGGACAGAGGAAAAACGAGCAGAAGCAAAAGGGAGGGAAGATGATTCATCATCTTCTCAATCCAGAGGGGAACACAATCAAGGTAACCCTACTCATTCTCGTTCTAGAATACCTAAGTTTGATTTCCCCAAATTCTTAGGTGATCAACCTAGACAGTGGATTAGGAAGTGTGAAAAGTACTTCATGTTTAATCCTATGGGTGATAATGATAAGATCCTTACTGCTGCGATGCATATGGAAGGGCAAGCTGATGTATGGTACTTAGAATATGTGGAGGGGAAAAATGATTTAACATGGGAAGGGTTTAAGGAGTTGATATTGGACAGATTTTCGAACATAGAAGAAAAAAATCTGGTTGCACAATTTAACAAATTGAAACAAGAGACTGATGTGCTAAGCTACACATTGAAATTTGAGGAGTTAAAAGCATTCATGGTGAGTAATAATAGGGGTTTATCTGAGGAATACTTTGTGCAAAGTTATATTAGTTGATTGAAGGGCGAGATAGCTAGGATGATTGAAATGTTTAATCCTACAACCTACAAATCTGCAGTACAACTAGCAAAGAAACAAGAACTTTTGATAGGGTCATTGGGTAGAGGCCCGAAACAGTTCAGTAAAACAGGGGGAAATAGTTTTGATAGTGGATGGAAGAAAAACCATGAAGAAGTAGGAAGTAAAGGAGGAGTTCAGAGTAACCATAATTCTACCAAAACATCTAATTTCAAAAAGTTAACCCCAGAAGAGATTGAGGCCAGAAGAAAAAAGAATTTATGCTTCAACTGTGATGAGGCTTACTTTGTGGGGCACAAATGTAAAAAGTTGTTCACCATAATATGTGAATCAGGGGAGGAGGAAAATACTGAGTTGATATTGGAAGAAGTGGGGTCGGAATCGGAGGAATACCATATTTCAGTCAATGCATTAGTAGGACAAACAGCCACCGACGCCATCATGGTGGAAGGAAGGGTGGGGAAACAAAAACTAATAGTGTTGATTGATACGGGAAGTACACATAGCTTCCTGGATATGGTGACAGCAAAGAGAATAGGGTGTAAGATGGAGCACACCAATCCACTTTGTGTAACAGTGGCTGATGGAGGAAAATTGGAGTGTAAAACCAAGTGTCCACAATTGGAATGGGAGATGGGCGATTGTAAGTTTCAGTCCGCTATTCGAATTCTGAAGTTAGGAGGTTGTGACATGGTGATTGGGGTGGATCTACTTAAACAGTTGGGGCCTATCACATTTGACTTTGAGGAGCAAAATGTGAAATTTAAAAGAGGAGATCGGGATGTGACGTTACAAAGTGCGCAACCAAGGATATCACTCTCCATGATAACTGGGAAGCAATTCAAAAAGGCTTAAAAGAAAGGGAAGAGAGTAATGTTTGGGTGTCTATGCATGATCACGGCAGAAAAGGTGATCGAGGAGACACAACCACCGCCTGAAATCCATCCGCTAATAGCTAAATACACACAGATTTTTGACACACCCACAGACCTACCCCCAAATAGGTCACATGATCACCACATCAAGCTGAAACCAGACGCTGCACCCTTTAAGCAGAATCCTTACAAATATCCGTACATACAGAGATTGGAGATTGAGAAATTGGTGCAAGAAATGCTTCAGACAGGAGTCATTCAACCCAGCAGCAGTTCATTTTCCTCTCCGGTGCTACTAGTCAAGAAAAAAGATGGGACGTGGCGCTTTTGCATTGACTATAGAAAGTTGAACTCTATCACAATTAAGGATAACTTCCCTATTCCCTTGATCGATGATCTATTGGATGAATTATGGGGCGCAACTATATTTTCCAAGGTAGATCTGAGGGCTGGTTACCATCAAATAAGAATGGCTACTAATGATATACACAAAACGGCCTTTGTAACTACTAGTGGCTTGTATGAATTCAAGGTGATGCCATTTGGACTTACCAATGCCCCAGCTACTTTTCAAGCGCTTATGATATCGGTGTTCAAGCCTTTCTTAAGTCGATTTGTACTGGTATTTTTTGACGACATACTAATTTACAGCCCAGACATGACTACTCATATTGAGCAGTTGGAGATAGTTTTTCAAACAATAGCTAAGCAGCAATTATATGCTAAAGCATCCAAATGTTTGTTTGGACAGAAGCAAGTGGAATATCTCGGACACATTATCAGTGCACAAGGGGTAGCAGCAGACCAAGGGAAGATCCAGGCAATGAAAGAGTGGCCTAAACCAAAAAATGTTAAGGCGTTGAGGGGCTTCTTGGGACTCACAGGTTACTACAGAAAATTTATCAGGCACTATGGAATGATTGCAAAGCCTTTAACTGACATGACTAGATTGGGTCAGTTTGTATGGAGCTCAACAGCAGAGGAAGCCTTTGAGAAACTCAAGCAAGCTATGGTTAGTGCTCCTGTACTCAAACTCCCAAATTTCAACCTTCCTTTTGTATTGGAAACAGATGCATGCTATAATGGAATAGGAGCAGTGTTGATGCAAAATTCTCACCTTCTAGCCTTTATTAGTAAGGCTTTAGCACCAAAGAATTTGGGCTTATCTATATATGAAAAAGAGTTCTTAGCTATTATCCATGCTGTAGAGAAATGGAGATCCTACCTCCTCCATAGCCAATTCGTTATCAAAACAGATCACCAAAGCTTAAAGTTTTTGTTGGAGCAAAAAATTTCTACTCCGGTGCAACATAAGTATCTCACCAAACTTTTGAGATTTGGCTACAAGATTGAGTATAAAAAAGACGTGGAGAATAGAGTAGCTGATGCTCTATCAAGAAGAGTGCAGGAGGAAAGTCATTTTTGTACTTTAACAATGGTGAAACCTGCTTGGATGATAGAAATACAAGCAAGTTATGAAGGGGATGAGGAAACACAACATTCCATGATTGAGTGTAGTACCACTCCTTATAATATGTCCTTGTTCTCTTACACAGAAGGGTTGAAGTATAAGGGCAAATTGTATGTAGGGCGATATGGAGACATCAAGAAGAATATCTTGAACTTTATGCACTCTTCAGGTTATGGAGGACAATTCAGGTATCAATGCTACATATCAAAGAGTAAAGTCTATATTCCGGTGGCCGGAGTTGAGGAGGGAAATCCAAGAACTTGTAGCAGCCTGTCACCTTTGTCAGTTAAGTAAGCATGAGACAGCCAGAACACCAGGACTTCTACAACCTTTACCAATTCCTACTCAAGCGTGGCAACATCTAACAATGGATTTCATTGAGGGCCTACCTATGTCCAATGGTAAAGATTCAGTTTGGGTAGTAGTAGATAGGTTCAGTAAATATGTTCATTTCACACCACTGCACCACCCTTATACTGCTTCTCAAATTGCGCAATTATTCATCGATATCATTTATAAATTGCATGGTTTACTTGTTAGTATAATTTCAGATCGTGACAAAATATTCACCAGTCTATTTTGGAAGGAAATGCTGTCTATTCTAGGTGTGCAGCATCATCTCAATACCGCTTACCATCCACAGACCGACGGCCAAACGGAGCGTGTTAATCAATGTCATGAAACTTATTTGCGATGCATGTGTAGCCAAAATCCAAGGAAATGGGCGCGGTGGATTCCTTTAGCAGAATTTTGGTACAATACTTCATTCCACTCATCCATTGCACTGACACCTTTTCAAGCTCTATATGGCTATGTTCCTACTCCATTAGCTTTGTCTACATACACTCAACCACAAGTGATCGGCGTGGAAGCATCAGTTCAAGAGAAGAGGGAGATCCAGATCCAACTCAAGAAGTTTCTACAAAAAGCTCAGGATCGCATGAGATACTTTACTGACAAGAAGAGAAGTCCAAGAGAATTTGCAGTCGATGATTGGGTATATTTGAAGCTGAAACCGTATCAGCAGCTCTCATTACAGACCCACAAAAACTGGAAACTCAGCCCACGTTATGCAGGGCCTTTCCAAATACTGACACGAGTAGGGGCGGCAGCTTATCATTTGAAACTACCAGCAACCGCAAAAATTCATCCAGTGTTCCATGTTAGTCAACTCAAGAAGAGTGTTCAGTCAGCTGATCATGTTGTACCTACTCTTCCGGAATTTAATGAAGAAGGGACCACGATGTTACAGCCAGTTGCAGTTCTTGATCGCCGGATTATCAAACGTCATAACAGCCGCAGGCACAACTACTGATACAGTGGGCACACCTACCAGCTGAGGAGGCCACATGGGAAGATTATCATGATATCACAACACGATTCCCACATCTGGTGGCTTGAGGTCAAGCCGTTGTTAAGGGGGAGGGTAATTGTTAGGATACAAGAAACAAGATAATAGATTGAAAGTGTTACTTCACTTGTAAAAGCGCATAGCGCATTGTTCAAGCCACGTCAGCAGCGGGGCTAGGGTAGTTAGGCAGTTAGAGTTTGAGCTAAAATGAGCTCATCGTATAAAGAGGGGAAAAAACCCATTTTGTAAGGCATCCAAAATCTGAATCAAATATAGTTACCATTGTTCTTCTACAATCTCCCTCAACACAATAGCACACGCGCACTATTTTGCAGGTAGATTCTTGTGAAATTGTTGTAGAATTGCTAAGCTTTAGAGTGAGAATGTTAAAGGTTGTTGAATTCTGCGTTTCTGGCTAACAATAGAGGGATAATATATTGAGGTATGAATTTATCATTTAAAGTGGGGATCACATTTATTATATTTTATTTGATTTGAAGGATAATATATTAATCTACTCCTTATAAGGTGGTAAAAAATTATATCACCCTCTCTTAGGTATAAAATTATCCATTTTTCAAATAATAAGAGGCTGTTTGAAAAATTATACAATATGTCTGAACTTTTGTATATATCAAAGCAAACAAAATATAAGATGATAAATGTAGCTTATCTCTCTCTTATTAGGTTTCCAAAAGATTTACTTGAACCAAAAGAAGAGGCCCAAGCACCACTGGGCTCGTGCACGGCTTATCGAAGAGCCGGGCCCATGGTAACTCTTTAAACAAGTCAAAGGGGCATAAATAAGTTGAGGAAAGAAAGAAAGAAACAAGCCAAAATAATATACACACACAACACAAGCAATCATATTTATAATTTTTCATATTTTTGTGTGAGACTGAAGATCAAATACAAGGCACAGAGCGTCGCCTCATGTATATTTTAATTTTATCGAAAAAAATCTTAATCGTGTTTCACCACTAAATATACTATATTCTTGCATTTTCCGGTTAGTTTAGTATATTTCATTGTGATGGACCAACCGGTAAGTACTTGATACATCAACTACTTTTTTTTTTCTTCTTATTATTCTTTAATTTTAAGCATTTGTTCAGTGACGACTTTTAAAACATACTGTATCTGTTAATTTAAGCATTATATAAGAAACTTGATGGAAGATCACCAACATTAAGACTCACGATAATCCGAAGGAATCGATCATGGGTAGATAATAAAAGAAGTCAATGAGCAGCATGTGGCCTATGCATATGCCATGTCTCGTTTACTATTTTATAAATAATCATTTAACTATTACTTACACAAGTATGACCTCCCCAACCCCAAGGATATTTAATAAATAGCATTGCCAGCTCACCTAATTAGATACACTTTTTTTTATTAGAAGTTAATTTGAATCCTAGGGCGTATGGTTTAGTAAATGTAGTTCTAGTATTAATTATTCTCCAATTTATCTGATGAGAACTAGTGTGTTATAGTTTTTGGTGTCTCACCCTATTTCACTATTATATATATTTGTTTAATAATATTTTTGTATAAAAACAAAATTTATTATAATACTACTATTTAACTTTTATTTAAAAAATTAAAGTTAAAATATATATATATATATATATCCTATTTTTTTATCAATTACAATAATAAATCATTAACTAATGCAACTAAAATTAAATAATAAAAAAATAACTATCTATCTTAATTGGGTGGAAAAATTAAAGTGAAAAAATGAGACACCAAATTTAGTACACTAAATTTAAAGTGCATTTTTGTAGCCAAGTGAAATTCGTGGACAACCAAGATATATAATGCCAATGACTTAATTTATTTGAACAACTAAGCAATGACTTAATTTAAGATGGTAAATCATTGCATCCTGAAGTGAAATCAACTCTTGATTATCAACTCCTCCGATTTCCCACAACCGGCAGATCCTCCGTCGCCAACTCTCACATTCACTGCACTTTCTATTCTAATTTTTGTAGCCAACCCATATTAATTAAAACACATTTTCTTTCCACCATTACCACCAACTCTGAGATCAGAGGAATGACGGCTTATGGTGCACTGCTTTCTCTCAAGAATACGATTCACTATATTCTCAATTCTCAACCTTCTCTACATATCATACAACTCGCCTACAACGAGTTGCAGCCATTGCAAGAAATTCTGCAAAGATTGGATGGCACAAGCCCAAGCAAGACCAGGAAGAAGGTGAATGCTTTGGATGGACAAATCAAAGATACACTATGGGCAATGGAAGACAAATTGGAGTCCCATATTCTCTCACAGATTCTTCCAGACCAAGTAGATGGAGGAGTGAATCAATCTAGAAGCAGTGCCATTGATCTGCAAGAAGATGTTGATTCCTTCATCCACACCCTCGATGATCTGAAGAGGAAATACATTTATGAGGTAGAGAATATGGGTGACGAATGTGTTTCCTCAAGAATTGGTTTTGGTGGAACCAAGTCAAAGATGATTGGATTATCCGACGAATTCGAAATATTCAAAACCCGTCTGATGGGAAGCCATCGCAGGAAGAATGTGTGGGCGCTTGTTGGAATGGCAGGCATTGGGAAGACAACTCTTGCTAAGGAAATCTTCGAAGATCCACAAATCTCCAGCCATTATGAGTATCAAGCTGGGGTCACAGTAGGCAGAAATCCTCAACTCACTCAACTTTCACGAGCCATTCTAGCTCAACTCACTCAAGGAGATGAAGATATAAGTGAAGGAAAGAGTTGCCTGATTGTGCTCGATGATGTCTGGGAGAAACAGGTGCTGGATCTCTTGATAAGTTCCTTACCAAACATCAATAATGGAGTTATTCAAATCTTGGTTACTACTCGAGATGGAAGCGTAATTGGATACCATGATGGATTTCTCACTTGCACCAGTGAGGTGCGGTTTTTAGATGACCAAGAAAGTAAGGATCTGCTGTGCCACAAGGTGTTTGGCGAAGAGACATGCCCTCCTCAACTCGACAAAGCCGCAACCAAGATCGCCAAGAATTGTGAAGGTCTTCCTCTCACCATACTCACAGTTGCTCACTACCTATCTCAGAATAGAGACCCAGAATACTGGAACGATGTAGCAGAAAAGAGAAATTCAGTCTTCACGAATGCATACGATCAAATATCAAAGGTACTTTTCCCAAGTTACGACTACTTGCCTCAATGTCTCAAAATGCCTTTTTTGTATATGGGAGTTTTCCCTTCAGATTATGATTTCCCACCATCTAAGATCATCAGTATGTTGACCGCCGAGGGCTGGTTTCTTGACACAAGCAAAACCCTATCTTTGGAAGCCTCTGTTTGGCAATGTCTGCACGAGCTTTGTATCTCCAAGATTCTTGTTTTATTCAACAGGAAGAGCATTTTTTGGGATGGGGGGATTTATGATCACATTTATAAAACATGTCGGCTTCATTCTTCGTGGCGGCACGTGTGCAGAGGAGAAGCTCAGAAGAACAAGTTTTATCATGTCTTAAATAGGCTTGCTGATGGCTTAGAAGAAGGTGTAAAAGGTCAGCGCGGATTATGTCTCGAAAATAACATGTTATTTGGCATCAAAGAATTCTGCAACTTGGTGAGATTGAACTGTGCATCCTCTACACGTTCTCTTCTTTTTTATGGTCCATACCACCCATATCCAGTCCCAATAGATGTCGGTTTCAAGTTGCTTAGGGAACTAGATGCTCTACAACTGCGTTTCTACACTTTTCCTACACAAATTCTAACACTAGTCCAACTAAAGTACCTTGCTCTAACTTGCAACAAACAAGTCCCTGCAACCATATCCAAACTTTTCAACCTTCGGACCTTGATTATCCATCCACATGTTAACGTTAGATGTTGTAGAGCTCCGTCATATGTGCCAGTACAAATATGGGATATGCAAGAGTTAGAGCATATTGAGATATTGGGAAAGAGTCTTGTAGCTCCAGATCATGTTGTTTCTTTGGAAAAGCTTTCAACACTTGTAGGCATGAATACTAGCATTTGTACTATCTTGAGACTCTCCAAAAGAATTCCTAATATAAAGAAATTAGGAATTCAGCTCGAGCTGACGCCTTGTGATGACCATAATGACATCTTGAGTTGCTTTGGTTGCATTTCAACACTTGGAAGTTTACGAACACTAAAATGTAGTATCATAAATCCTATGCTTAAGTCTGGTCATGGTCATGCTATCTCTGCAACTCCTAGTTCATTGATGTTGGCACTTGGATTGAAAAAGTTACATTTGAGTGGCATGGGTTTTCCGTGGGAATACATGGATGTTATTGGCTCTTTGGAAAATCTTCAAGTGCTTAAATTGCGATCCTACGCCTTTCGAGGTCCAACGTGGGAAGCACAAGAGCTAAGTTTTTTGAGGCTTAAGTTTCTTCTAATTGAAGACAGTGATTTGGTGCAATGGAAACCAAGATTTAGAAGCTTCTTTTCGCTTAGCTACCTAAGCTTGAAACATTGCTACCAACTGAAAGAGCTCCACTGGACATCCCATTCTGTTTTCGGAAAAATTGAATTAGTGGACTGCAATCCTTTAGCTGTGACTTGTGCCAATCAATTGCAGCCTCGTCCACGTTGTCACCTTGACGTTATTGCCTCTTCTCATTTTGACGAGAAACCGATAACTACCAACCTTCAAAGGTTAGTCTTGCAACTGCAAACCAGATCATGTGTCTTAGTCTTAATATATTTTTCAAGATAATTATATTTTTATGTATAAACCAAATCATCGTCAACTAAAGTGTTTTACATTGCTCTCCAATGTTGTCATTATTTGCTTCGGTACGTAACTTTATTGTATTGTGCAAGATTTTGGCTTTTGTTTCAGTATATCATGTGTCATCATTAGGTTTATGCTGCTGAGAGCACACATATGTGAGCCTCTTAATTTCAAATTCATTACTGCAGATATGGCACTGCTGATGAAGATACAAACGACGAGTATGAGAAAAATGAAGAAGAGGATGATGAAGATTTGAGCGATTGGGAAGAGGATGATGATGAAGATTTGAGCAATAGGGAAGATGATGATGATGAAGATTTGACCGATAAGGAAGAGGATGATGATGAAGATTTGAGCGATTGGGAAGAGGATGATGAAGGTATAGTATGTATGTTGTGTAATTGAATTGCAGTATACAGATTTTGTTGAAAGATGCAGAGTAGTATATTATGTGGATACTTTTTTATGTTGGTTTAATGTAGAGAAATGTGGTTTGGTATTTGATGTTGTATTTGATTGTTTGGGCAGAGGAATGATGAAGAAGATGACCGATGTTGAAGAGCGTGACTCCATTGGGCCATTAATTCCTAGCTTTTTTCTTTTTCCAGTATATATCACTTCAGCTACTTAAATGCATGCAATGTTTCTTTCTGTTGGGCTTCATGGTTTTTCTGCAGCATTAATTTAAGCTAAAGACATTATTTTTACTATAGTTGAGTGTGACAAAACTGATTTGATAATCCACTTTTCAATGTGTGTACGATTGGTTAATTTTTTATGCATTTTGCAACGGTCAACTGTTGAAATAAATTATGTACGAGTATATGAAACCATCCTTATGATCGTGTTATATTTATGTAATGTTTTGGGAAGCATATGTGTATGCAAAATATGACCCCCACTTTCAAAATATACTGAAAACTTATTAACTATAATTGTACTAAACAAAACAAGTTAAGAAATCGAACAAATTAAATTTCAACTGATGACATTCATATATAATCAATATCTTATAGCTTTATCATACACAGATTGTTAAAAATAAGAATAACTTAGAAAAAGAATCGCAAGAGTATTTAAATTGCACGCGTAAAAGGACCATTATATTAAAATCTATCTTATAGTATAAAAATTTAGTACACGAAAAAATAAAGATGTCAAAGACGAAAGTTTTTTTATACAGCCCTATTAAAAATTTTCTTTCTAAAAAACAAAATCATCGGTTACTAAATGTGAAAAACAAAATTATTATTCATGTGCTAAACACTTTAATTACAATAAATACGTCAAACAACAGTTCAATCAATTACTAATGTGTAATTCGTTGAAATTCAACGGGAATTAATATTTTTTACAAAAATTTCCAAATTCAAAAAATAATCATGCTATAAACAAATTAGAGAAAGATACAAAGAAATGCAACCATATCAACAACTAAGCATATTGTGTCAGTTGAATTCAACAGTTCTGTAACTATGTCAACCGTGTAATGAAGAACTTGTATATGCTTCAAAATGTGATTAATTTTACAGAAAAGTTACCCACACTTACAAAATAATCATGCTATAAATTATTTACATAAATTACATACCTCAAACAATTTTCGTAGTGTGATTGATTTCGAGCTTTTGCTACATAGAATGTTAAAGAAATTCAACTTCTCTCCTATAGATAGTGATCTTCAAATTTTACTCATATATATCAATTTGTTGTCACATACTTCATCCGTCTCAGAACAAGTGTCCTACTTTCCTTTTTGAATTATTCCACAACAAGTGTTCTTGTCACGACCGCATTTACTAAGGATAGCAAATTCGGGGAAGCCGCGACTAAGGGAGGGGGTTTAGGAGCGGGGTTAGGAAAGGGGCATGTCTAGCTTCTTGATGGCTCGACTTTGTATAAGGGAAACATTTGAACTTAACTAGATATCAAAAAAGGCCACAAGGGGACCGTACATAATATTATCCAAAAGGGGTACTCAACGAGTTTGAATACATTGTTAATAATACGTAATGGTTTGACAAAAAGACATAATATTTTTAAGCGTGACCAGTGTTCGCAGCGGAATAATAACAATTTGAGTATATGTATGAAGACATATACTCTACTCTGAGGTTCTCATCATAGATTGACAAAAGCTCCGCTTGCACACTACACCCCCGATCACAGCTCAACATGCACATTTAAAAATACATACAGGGCTAAGTACGGGAGTACTTAGTGGACACTTGCCGAAATTTACATACATGCATAATATTTTATTGTCAAGCCTTTCAACAGTAGTAAGATACGAGGGTTTTCCTTTAAAGACTCGTATTTACCAAAAATAATATCATTTCTTTCATCAATAACCCGCGCAGGCATTTTATATCATTAATCACCATATCAGTAATTCGTGCCGAGATGGAGGCCTCCCTCTACGGACACTATGATCGGCCAACCCGCTAGATGACTCACGATGACAAGGGTGTACACTAATTCCGAAGGGATTTGCGGTCCCATCCAGAATCCGAATTCGATTAACATCAGATAGGCAATTAATAATAAAACAAGAAGCATTTAGGCATTGACAATATCATTCAAATTCATAAACATAAAGTCTTAGCAATTCTAATATATGGTTTTAGTTTATACGTAAGAAAGCCCACCTGGTAGTAAAGGCTCGTGGCTAAGCTTTAACTCTTGCGTTCGACCTTGATTCGAAAAAAGAATAACGTAAAGTTTTAATTTGAGGAAAGTCTCCAAGTAAAGGGATGCCTGAAGAAATTATGCTTAGAAAATAACTAGGGAAACTTCTATGATTAGTCCGGCTCTCAGATTTAAACCATAGGTTTCGTTCCAGACGGTCAAGTAATTAACTATAATGATTCGCTCTCATTAGGGTGTTCTAAACTGCCAATTTAAAATATAAATCCCCCTTCGTGTAGGCAAAGGGAAAAGAAATAATTAAACGATTCATTCACCCTATGTTCTTTTCTCTCTCGCGCGATCTGCTCTGCTACGCACTTTCTGCTCTGCTTCTTCGCTCTCTGCTCTGGAAAGTCAGCTCTGGCGAGTTAGCTCTAGAAAGTCAGCTCTGGCTGTTCACTCTGCTCTGTCATGTTCTCCGCTCTGCTCTGGCATTTCCAGCTCTGCTCTGGCATTTTCAGCTCTGCTCTGGCATTTGCAGCTCTGCTCTGGCATTTTCAGCTCTGCTCTGGCATTTTCATCTCTGCTCTGGACTGGTCTGGGAAGACGACGAGGACTCCAGTTTCCAAAACCAAAACTCTCCGTCCTTATCTCGCCTCGATTCTCACTCAGCGATACGGTGAAAAACCTACGGACCTCTTCGTGTAAAACACCGACCTTAATTCTCTACCTATGTGAGCATGCTATGGTTATTCACGTTCGTCTATGTTATGAGTTAAAGGTTCTCGTAGTTTATGAAGGTTACATGTTGTTGGTTCTACAAGGACGTGACTAACCATGCATTCATTCACTCGTACACAACATGTAAATCATGATTTCTGTGAGTGCGATTCACGTCGATAAGAGCAGCAACTGAGGTCGAAGGTTACTTTGGTATATAGCGTGCTTTGGTCGGGTAAAGAACGATGGTCTCTCTCTCGCTTCTTCGAGCGTCGAGGTGCAAACTGGAGAATGATATGGATGCTGTTCTTAAGTCGAAACAGGTGGAAAGAAACATGGCGAAGGGTGGGAATAAAACCGAGTCTTACCTTGTTCAAGTTGGCAGCAGAATCTCGTTCCACTCCATTCCGTGCAAGGCGTGTCGAGAGAGATGAATCTTGAAGAAAAATGGTGAGCGTAATGAAAGCAAGGCAATGGCAGTTTCATCTTCTCCTTGGTGGTTTTCTCGTTTCAAAAGGAAGAGAGAATGAAGTTCTTGCTTGATGAAATGAGGCTATCAAGGGAAGATTTGTTGGCTGCAACTTGAGTACACTCATGGGAAGGGTGTATCGGTAGGGTGGCTGAAATGACAGCCTAGCTGTACTTGGGCATGGCTGGGCTGCATGGGGCGTGGAAAGGGGTGCAGCAGGTGGGAGAGAGCTTGTGTTGCATGCCCTATTCTTCCTTTTCTCTCCCTTTGTTTAGGTGGCAGGTGGCAGGGGCGTAGGTGGTGTGATGTGATTAAAAAAAAATATGTGATCTAAGTAAAATCCTTCAATGTTGGTTGCTCTGTATTTGGAATGTCGTTCGTTCGTAGTCAAATACTGGTCGCTCTAATAATATGCTTTTCGATATCTAATCCGTATTGATATAACTATAGATTGCTAAATTAAATCCATAGATTTAATTCATTCATCGCTCTAATATTTAAATTAAATCCGTAGATTTAACTAGCTTCAAAGTCGGAAGTAATCCACGACTTAAGTAACGATGTGAATAAAATAGAAATAAACTCCATCTTGATTAATAAATAACACAACTTCGCTAAGTTGGTTATAACTTTGAATCAAAAATATTCATCGACTTAAAGATTCACGTCGCGGTCTTAAACACGCGAAGATAAATAAATGCATACTGCTAGTGTAGTGACTCTGTCTCCAAAATATGTAATTCAGAAACATAGTTGAATTCATAAAGTGCTTCATTTACTAAAAGATAGATTAATAAGCACGCCATACTGGAATTAAAAATGATAAAAGAGCGTGTTGTTACAGTTCTTTATCTAAAATAAGAAAGTGAGTTTCATTACTTTTTACTCCCTCCATCTGCCAAAAGTGGACCATTTTGGCTGGGCACGAAATTTAATAAAATTGGTGATAATTTTAATATAGTGGAGAAATAGTCCCACCACTTTATGAGATGTGTGGTTGAAATTGAATTTGGAGTGATTTTTTTGTAAATAAAGAGTGTTTGTAAGGATAAAAGATTAAAGTGGATGGTGGAACCATTTCTATAAAATGAAAGTGATATACTCTTTGCGGACGCCCGATATAGTAAAAGTGGTCCACTTTTGGCAGATGGAGGGAGTATTTTTTTTACTCTTTAATGATACCCACCTTAATTCTCGTGCCGAAACAAATTAGGACACTTGTTATAGGATGGGAGAATATATTTTACTTTTTTGTTTACTTTACATATTTATTGTGACCGTTACAAGTTACAATAGCAAATAAAAAAAAGTAAATATCATATTAAACCCTAAATTATAGTTCATTCATCCCTCTTTAAGTGTCTTGTTTATTTTCAGCACGGTTATTTATGAAAAGATTAATTAGATTATTAAGTGGTGTAGTGTAGAGTTAAAAACGTGATGTGAGCCCCAAATATTCACTTTTGGGACTACTTTTTTCCATAAAAGGAAATAAGACATTTGAAGTGGAACAATCCAAAAAGGGAAACAAGACACTTGAAGTGGGACGGAGAGAATACTTGTTTATAAAAATTGTCTTAAATTATAAAAAATATTTTTAAAATCCTTAAATATAAAAAATGTCCCGCGTGCATTTTTTGATCCCTGAAATCATGACGTGGCTCGCTGAATGTTACTGCATAATTTATACTCCTCCCGTCTCACTTATCTTAGCACATTTACTTTAGGCACGGAGATTAAGAATAAATGGTTAAGAGTGTAAATGTGCGTGTGTTGGCCAAATGGTAAGGGGTTAATGCCTATGGCCAAAGGTCTTGTGTTCGAGTACCATGTGACGCGGCCTTTAAATTTCTTTATTTAATAATGTTAAATTATATCAAAAAAAAGGGTAAGAGTGTAAAGTGGGTAGGGACCATTTATATTATATGTGTAGAGATGGTAGGGACAACATGTTATTTTTGAAAAATGTCATTATAAATTGGACAAACTAAAAAGGAAAGTGTGCCAAGATAAGTGGAACAAAGGGAGTATATTATTTTTTTTTAAAATGACATGGCACAAAACGATGTCATTTTATGCCATCATTTAAATAAATTAAGTCCACGCTCGATAAATTGACCTCCAACGCGATTTGAATCAATTAATGTGACACAAAACGACATTATTTTTTTTAAAATGATACTTGTTTTGTGTCATGTCATTTAAAACAATAAAATATAAATTATACGGTGACATCCGGTGAGCCACATTATAATTTTGGGATCAAAAAACGAACGCAAAATATTTTTAATACAAATCTAATAATATGAAAATTTTATAATTTAAGATATTTTTATTAAAATGTATATGATTTGAGATTTAATATGTGATGAGGAGTAAAATACGCATCAGTGCTGCCACTTTGGAATAGCGAGATCGAGTCAACCGGGGACGTCGTGGGGAGACAGCGCGATAAAGCTGATAGCGACCAGGCCGATTCTACAACAATATGAGAGAAGCGCTGCGAATAGGGAAGGGCTGAAGCCAAAATGGCAGGGTTGGAATCAACCTGGCAGGGCTGGAATCAATCTGACAGGACTGGAACCAAGATGACAGGGCTGGGATCAATCTGGCAGGGCTGGAACCAAGATGGCAGAGCTGGAATCAACCGAGCCAATGAACAATACCCACCACGAGGAATGAAGGGCGAGGAGCAGGGCTGGATTTAGACATACTTAGGGTCTTCTTTCACTTATTGTAGGGCAGGGCTGCGTCCCTAATTTTGCCGTTTTATTCCTGTTTATCTCTGTAAATAGAACCATTGTACGCCCATGTAAGACACGCGATATTGAATACTACAATGTTTGTTTTCCTTGCTAATTGCTCTCAGCTTACATTCAACGCACAATAGGTAAATCTCTCTAAAATCACCCACCAAATCCGGACTCATATTTGCCTCGAAAAAAAGTACTTACCCAACGATCGAAGCATTTAAAATTTTTATTTAAAGTAAAAATCATTTATTGCACAATGGGACTCATAATTAACTTGTAAAATATGACATTAAGATTGCCTATTGAAATAGTTGATGGGGCTTACTTGTATTTTATTCTATAACTAGTTCCCTCGTACGTGTGATGCACGACAAACATCAAAATTAAATAGTATATTTAAATAAATGAATATAAATATTAAATAAAATTAAAATAAAAAATATTTACAAAACATGTTTTAGAGATAAAATAAAATAAAATAAAATAATTCACGCCAATCACTCAATAAAATCATGAATTTGAAAATATAAATTTTCAAGTTTATATAAAGTGTAATGATAATTACAACTATTAAATAAATTTAATAATTATTCTATAATGAAAATTAGCATTAATTATGCATTATTATTATATAATATTACACATCATAATAAATAAATAAATATTTTCAGACACAAACATAAAAAAGTAGTAAATATTAATGAAGAGAGAAAATAAATATTTTAAATTTTACATTTTTCATAGCTTATTCGTTTTAAATTCATTTTTATTATTTTTATACTATATTAAATTTAGGATACATATTGAATATTTTTTAATGAATCAGATTTGACTATGTTTAGAAAAGAATTAAAATATATATAAAAAAGAAAAATAAAAAATAGTGAAAAAATTGGTGGGAGAAGAGAGGAAAAACATGGAGGGAAAAAACTCATCTTTTATGTATTACTACTAGTGTACGCCCATTCGTGCGATGAACGACGAACATCGAAATTAAACGATAAATTTAAATAAAAAAAATCAAAAATATAAATAAATAATAAACATGTTTTAAAAATAAAATATAATAATTCACGTCAATTACTCAATAAAATCCTGTATTTAAAAATGTAAATTTTAATTTATACGAAGTGTAATGATAATTATAGTTATTAAATAAATTTAAAATTTATTCGATAATGATAATTTGCATTATGCATAATATTATATAGTTCATCATAATAAATATTTTCATACACAAACATAAATAAAAAGTTGTAAATTTTTAATGAAGAAATAGAAAATAAAATATTTTAATTTTTCATAACTTATTCATTTTAAATTCATTTTCATGATTTTTATACTTTATTAAATTTAAGATACATATTGATTATTTTTTCATGAATCAAAAATTTCACTATAAAGCATATATACTTATGAAAGTGGATATAAAACATAGAAACAATAGGGCCGGATGGCCCTATTGGTGATTGAAACTTAAATTTTGTCCACAAAATTTAAAATATCAATATTTGGCCATCTTTTATGTGCTCTACCTAATTTACCCTTTAACCCAATAGATCCAACAACTTCATTTGACCCGGATCCAGATTTAGGGATTAACCCATGCCTTGTCTACCCCCAGACCCCGACCCCACCCACCCCCCCCACCCACCCACCCCCCCCACCACCCACCCCAAGCCAAAAAAAAAAAAAAATTACTTCCCCTGCTTGTCTACCCCCCAGACCCCCGACCCCACCCACCCCCCACCTACCCACCCATCCCCCCCCACACCACCCATCCCCAAGCCAAAAAAAAAAAATTTCTTTTTTTACTTCCCCTGCCTTGTCTACCCCCCAGACCCCCGACCCCACCCACCCCCCACCTACCCACCCACCCCCCCACCACCCACCCCCAAGCCAAAAAAAATTTTTTTTTTTTTACTTCCCCTGCCTTGTCTACCCCCAGACCCCCGACCCCACCCACCCCCCACCCACCCACCCCCAAGCCAAATTTTTTTTTTTTTTTACTTTCCCCGCCTTGTCTACCCCCCCAGACCCCCGACCCCACCCACCCACCCACCCCCCCCACCACCCACCCCCAAGCCAAATTTTTTTTTTTTTACTTCCCCTGCCTTGTCTACCTCCCCCGACCCCACCCACCCCCATAAGTGCTAAAAAGACCATTTTACTTTATTTTATTTTGGATTTTCGTTGGCACTTATGGCACTATTAGTGCCATAAGTGCCATAAAATAAAATAATAAAGTAAAATTTTTTGGCTTGGGGGTGGGTGGGGTCGGGGGTCTGGGGGGTAGACAGGGCAGGGGGAGTAAAAAAAAAATTTCGTTGGCACTTATGGCACTAATAGTGCCATAAGTGCCATAAAATAAAATAATAAAGTAAAATTTTTTGGCACTTATCCAAATTGATTACTTTTACCCATTATTACATAAAGAATTGGGTCAGCCCCATTTTTTTGGGCCAAATTGACCCCTCTCACCATCGGTTTAGACCAAAAATTATGAGCCTAGTAGCCAATTCGAATTTCTTTTGACAATTAACTCTTAAATATAAGCGAAAATATAAAACTATTATTAATATTTTAAACTTTTAAATATATACAAATATCTTTATTTGAAAATTTACTTATAAAAATCACACTTATAATATTTCAAGTATATTATCGTCATTGGCTAGGTCAAAATATAAAATTTTATACACTAACATATCATAAATAATTTGGATAAATACTTAAATGACAAAATTACCAAAAAATTATTTTCAAAGGTGGCCACAAATGACAAAAGCAATTTTGTCAGCATCTAAATTTGAATTTGAAGAATCTCTTTAATCTTTGTCCAATCAAAATCCCATTTCCTTCATTTCATTAAATGACATAAACTTAATATTTTTAAGTGACCACTAATTTTTGACAAGGAAAGGGGCAAAGGCTTACAAGATGTCGGCATTGGAATTATTGTTTAGTCGTTTTCACTAAATCGATGACAGCCAACGTGGGAATTTAGCAGCCAATTAAGAAAATAAATTTATTGTCTATGTCAGTTTTGCAACTACTGTCTGCCACGAAATACTACCTCTTTAGATACGTGTACAAATTTAAGATTAAGAATTCGAATGGTTTATGACTTACCAAAGTTGTAGCAAAAGAGTTACCTTTTTCAATGGAAAAGCATATTGTATTATGGTATCGCTAAACACCTATTAGTAGGGTGTAAAATATAATTTGAGAAAACACATTTTCAAAACAAATTAGAGAAACACACAATTATAAAATGAAATCAATCATTCTATTCTATTAAGTTCGATCAATTAATTATCTTGGTTTCACTTTGTTTGCTTCAATTTACAAAAATCAAACAAAATCAATCTCATTTAATAACAAGAAGTTTGATCTGATTCGAATTTAAAATATTTTCATCTAATTCAGTCAGTATCATGCATATCCATAAGCGATTCATTCAAGTGACTTAAATTATTTACTTGTTTTTTAGTTTGGTTAATGGATGATTTATCCTCAAATATTATATATTGTCGGTTTTCCTTCTAATAAACATATAATTCAAGAAAAAAAAAAGTAATTTTTTTGCTCTTATAAACATTTTTTATAAGGATAAAATCATTAAATATATCCAAAAAATATTATCATACGAATTAAAAAACGGTTGGGGTCATGCCAAACGTAACCACCAAAAATGCTTTAGTAACTTCCCGAAATGCGAGTAGCGCCACTCTATCAACTCTAGATTCCCACAATTCTTCTTCTGATTTTGTGTAAAGCTTTGATTTCTTTTTTTTTTTTTTTTTTGGAAAAGGGTAAAAAGATAAATGGAGAAAATTGCAGGAAAAGAGACGGCTTTGGAGCTGAAGAAAGAGCTGCAGAGAGTGACGGAAGCCCTGATGGTAGACGATGATGATGATTTGGAGATTACTGATTATGCAATTCAGACATTGTGTGCCCTAAAGGAATTGAAGCTGAAACAGAGTGATTTTGATCAGGGGTTTATGAAGTTGAAGAATCTCGAATTCCAAGAACCACCTCAAGAATTTCGGTGCCCAATTTCTGGGATTTTGATGAAAGACCCTGTTGTTGCTGCTTCTGGTCAGGTAAGACTCCCACCCATCTTTTCTTACTATTTTGGGGGTAGAGAGAGAAGAGTCTCTGTGTGTGTTTCAATTAATATACGAGTCTTGCATTTTAGGATTTGATTTTGATGGAACTTGTTTGCAATTGCAGTATAGGGAACTATAATAGTATATACATAAATAGAGAGAGAGAGAGAGAGAGAGAGAGAGAGAGAGAGAGAGAGAGAGAGAGAGAGAGAGTTTGTGCGTGTTTTTTCACGGAATTGTGTTAAGTTTTAGGATTTGATGTTGATGGAACTTATTTGTAATTGCTGTACATGGAACTAGATATATATTTAGAGAGAGAGAGAGATTGTTGTTTTGCGTCTTGTTTGAAATTGCAGTACTGGGAAATCTCTCTCTCTCTGGATATTCTTGTTTTGATTTTTATGAATGATTTTGATTGAACTTGTTTGAAATTGAATCAATAATGAATTGATTGCAAATTACAGCATTAGGAGTTATGTATGATGTATGATGTATGATGCTAGATTTGTATTCTCAACTTTGGAAAACTATGAATGAATTTGCATTTTTTTTTTGTCACTGGAATGTTGCAGACATTTGAGGAGCTATCAATTCGAAAATGGCTAAACGAGGGAAACACAAAATGCCCACAGACTCATCAATTACTGCCTCACACTCTCCTCATCCCTAATTACTCAATCAAGAACATGATCATCAACTGGTGTAAGGCAACTAGCAGAGGGGACGCCCCAAGAACTAGCCCTACACGTGCAGACGAACTTGGAGCAAATGTGTCCAGGGAGCATCAGATGGAGCTTCTCGAGAGGCTCTCATCCTCATCACTCCCGGATCAGATGGCCGCTGTGAAAGAGCTCCGTTTGCTCACAGCCCGTTTGCCCTCTGCCCGTTCCCTTTTTGGAGAGATCAATGGTGCTACATCCCTACTACTCAGTCCATTGTTAGTCGAGAGGTGCTATTCCGATGCTGCATTGTACGAGGATGTGGTGGCAACGATCTTGAACATCTCCACTGATCACTCATGTAAGATGAAAATTTTGGAAGGGAGGAGCACATCAGCTGTTTCTTTCCTCTCGGAGGCACTGAGGAGTAAGAAGAGTGAGACGAGAGGGCACGCTGCTGCTGCCCTTTCTGCACTGTCGACAGTAGATTCAAACAAAGGCGTGATTGGAGAATTGGGCGCTGTTAAGCCGTTGATCAAGCTGTTGGAAGAAGGGCATCCGCTGGCCTCAATAGATGCAGCCTCGGCTATTCTGAATCTGTGCACACTGATTGAGAATAGGGAAAGAGCTCTCTCTCAAGGAGTGGTGAGGGTGGTCATAGATAAGATCGAGGGAGGCGTGTTGATGAACGAAATGGTGGAGATTCTTGAGCGGATGTGCGGCCATGAGAGGGCCGTTGAGGAGATGGAAGAGCGCGATATGGTATCGCGCCTATTGAGCATAGTACGAGACGACGTTGGAGAGCGTAGTAAGGAAAAGTGTGTGGCCATTGTGTATAGTATGTGCTATAGTGATCCAAGGAAGCTAGAGCAAGTGCCATATGCACGCGAAGCTCTCTTTGGTCTAACCAAGACAGGAACTTCAAGAGCTAAGAGGAAGGCAACCGCCCTTTTGCAGAGGCTCAATAGGCTTACAAATTCCACACATGATTTCTGGGTTGGGCTTTCAAAATAAAGAGACATGGGCTTTGTATAGTAGGATTTGCTTAATTTGTGTGATGTTTCCATATACGAAGAAGATAAATTGTTGATTTTTGCAATTCAATTCCTTATATTATAACACGACATGAAAAATTATGATAAGATAATCAAATAAATTGTAAAATGATAACAATAACACATTATTTTCTGAACAATCTGATCATCCAATATGTTTAATTATATTCATAAATTAATTTTAATATTATCGAATTATTTTCTGAACAAACTAGTTATATCTTGATGACTAAAAAATGGGTCCTACAAATGGTGGCGATGGTTAGTGGAATTATTTAAAAATTTGAGAGTCCTCGTGACAATGTGTGTAAATATATGAGAATTGTGAATGTGACTTCTTTCATTTAATTATTTTGTGTGTTTAGGATAGCGCAGATTCATTAATTAGCTTAAGTTAACTGATAACTTTAGTTAAATAATAAATTATTCAATAATTTGAATTTCTCTAACATTATTATTGTACCTGTAGGTTGTAATTTATTTTAACCAATCGAATTTTGTAGTATAATAAACCTTATGAGCATCTCAAGGGATATCATCAACTCGATGCATCGAGACATGATTTTATATAATAGTATAACATCACTTCTCAATATTAAATTATCATTGCCCAAGATACCTTCACGGTCAGAATTATCAATAATCATCATCATGATAAATCAAAACAGTACATAATAAAATATTATGTGCATAATATTATTAATTATTACAAATTAAAAAATAATATTTTTTCGAGCATCAATCATTTAGAAATAAAATACAAGTGGATGGACTTTTAGACCCATAGAAGCGCTCGTAGAATCCAAATAGTGTTTTAAGCTTACGATTCACTAAATGAGTTCAAACATTTTTTTTATCGAATCCATACCACCATGTTAGTTGATATTTCTAGGTGAAACTTCTATCATTAATTAATCTTTCATTATTTATATATTTATTGTGTAATGTTTGAATTTTTGTTTAGATAAATAACCAATTAAAGTAACAAATTATATTTGATTATTAGATATTTTATAAATTTAAATGAGTTAGTGTAATTTACGGGTAATATTGTAAATTAGTTTGAAACATGAAGAGTAGTAAAATAATTTTTGGACAGATTCACATAGATAAGCATAATTAGCGAGTATTACTATATGAGCTTGCACTACAACAAAAATGCTAAAAAGACACCGGTTTTATGTGTCGTTTCAAAAATCGGCGTCGTAGCTAAAATTGGTGTCGTAGATTATAAAATAATGCTAAAAGACATCGGTTTTATGTTACCAGTATCTTTGTTGTGGTGTCATAGTGGTATTACGACACCGCTTCTAATTCAAGTCTATTAAACCAATTCAAGTCTATTAAACCAGTTTTTCAAGCCTATTATACCGGTTTAAAACCGGTGTTATAGATAAATTTTTTTTAAATGCTAATAGACACCGATATTTAAGAAATTAAATAATGAAATACATTATTTGAATGAACTAAATCCTAATTAATAATCATAAAATTAAATTAAAGTATATAAAAATATTATTGGAAAGAAAATACAAAAAATTCAAAATAAATCACAAAATGGAACACCGAACACCATAGACTGAATTTAAATTCCATTTTCCCTTAATAATACCGTCAACAAGCACAAGCGTTTTGTGTTAGTACGTACCCCAGTCCCACCGCCTTTCATTGATTTCTAGGTTATTACACCGGTTAAAAATCGGTGTCTATTAGCATTTTTCTTGTAGTATTGGGACAAGAGCGTATAATAAATTACTTTTTAATTGGATTTGAGACAAGTAAAAATATATTACTAATTCTTAATATGTGAAATTTTGTGATTTATTTTATATTTCTATCTATCTAAAATCTTCAGTCTTATTTCAAACTTTTAGTAGTTTTCACCGATTGGAGAACCTATTTAAAAGGATACGTATAATAGTCTCTCCGTCTCACTAAGTGTGTTTCCATACTTTTGGGTACGATTATTAAGAAGAAGAGTGATTAAATGATAAAAGTGATATAAAGTTGTGAGCCCACAACTTTTTTGTGATAGAAAGTGATTTTTTTTTAGAAATGAACCATTATTAATGAGGCACATGAAAAAGGAAAATATTTTTTAATATTATCTCAATTTCAATTTTTTTTTTTTCATCTTTGCCAATTTTAGAACTACTATAAAAGAAATTAGATACATGTATATTTTAATTTTTTATGTTGGTTAAGTAATTTTTATTGTATATTTTCTCAAACTATATAAATAGTTTTGGCCCATGCAATTAATATCCAAGTGAAATCTTGGTTGATTTTTCAATCTTATATACGGTGATCATATCTAGGGATGGCAATGGGCCGGATCTGGACCGGGTCTGGCCAATACCAGATCCAGATCCGTTTTCATATACTAGATCCAGATCCAGATCCGTGGATCTGAAAATTTTGGATCCAGATCCAATCCGTCAGATCCGCGGGTCCACGGGTCCAGATCCATGGATCTACTATTTTTAAATTAAATTAAAAAAAAAATCACAAAATCAACAACATCTAATTTCCATCATGAAAAATATAACATAAAATACTTTTATCTAATTACTTTTAGTTTTTATTCTTTTGAATATAATTTATTTATTATTTTTAATTTAGTTAACACAAAATATAAAATATATATATATATATATATAATAAAACGGATCCACGGGTCGGATCTGGGCCGGATCCGGATCTAAAATTTCAAGATCCAAATCCAGATCCGTTTTCAAAACTGAGATCCAGATCCGTCGGGTCCAAAAAATTGAGATCCAGATCCGTAAAAACGGATCTGGATCCACGGATCTGGACCGGGTCCAAGATCCACTGCCATCCCTAATCATATCAAAATTTAGAAGATTAATTTAAACTTTAATTTACATATATATTATTTAAAAATGACTGTATTGTATATAGTGAACAACCATGTTGCAAATTAAAAGTATTTTTAAGATGCATCTATAAATTTTATTAAGTAATTTATAATTTCTGTCGATGACCGGTTTTATCGATTCAAAATTTTAGTATCTTGACTCATTTACCGCGCTAAAAGTGACCCTTATGCATGATGATTATCTAAGCATGATTATCATGCACATAGCTCAAATCTTGAGCAAAATCCACAGTGTGTAATTTAATTTGTGTTTTTTTTTTTTTCCAATATATATTAATGGGATAATAACGAGTGTTTCTTGATTAATTCGAAACTTGTACAAAGCCCACATTTCAGTAAAGGGGTGGAGTTTTGAATGTCAAATGTTTCGATGATTTCAAGGAGAAGATTTCTTCAGGTGCGAATTACAAAGCAAGAAATTTAATAATCTCTATATATATATGCGCATGAATTTATAGTTTTCTTGAATTAGAAGGGAAAAGATTTAAACTAAAAATTAAAATACATAATCGTACGTGACACGATCAGAAAGATGAAAGAAAGATGCATAAAATTCAGTTTTCTTGGTTTTACTCTAATTTCTCTCTTTCAAGCTGCAGCTTCTTCTTTCCCATCACCAGGGGATTCAGGTTTTATACTCCATATCCATTCTTTCTTTTACATTTATTTTCAAATATAAATTTGCTTAATTTTTGAAGACCAAAGTGATATTATTTTGTAGAAATTTCCATCTTGTATTGTATGCAGTTTAATGGTGGTGATGATTTATTAAAGCAGATGCATTTGCAGCGTGCAGTTTAAACTTCACTTCATTCCCCTACAAACCTATGGGTGGATGCACCCACATTGACGAGGCGTTGGGCGACTGGAACGGCTACCCTAAGTCGAGTTGTTGTCAACACGCGCTGGCCTTTTTCGCTCACGCACTCGCCCTCCATGCAGCGGGTGGCGCCATCTTCATCCCCCGCTCGCAGTGGAACGACTGCAGCGGGCCTCTCCCGCTGCAGCCGGGCGTCTCAATCCGCACATGCGGGTTTGACGACTTCTACTACGGGAGCAGCAAATGCTCCACTCTACACGTGACACGTATCGATGGACACGTGGTGGAAAGGTGCTCCCTTTTTGGAAATTCCTCGTTTGACGATGCATGTGGGAGTTGTACCTCTGCGATTTCAGATGAAGTTGAGAATTTGTTGGCTGATCTGGAAGCTCAAGGGAGTCATGTTGAAGAAGCTGTGTGTCGTGTTGCTGTTGTTGTGGCACTCATGGCTCGGACGCCTGTGATTGGGAGTGCTGATCTCCACAACTGCTTGCCTGCTTTGACTGCTTCAGGTATACTAATCACTTCCATCTCCTATTTCATTTTTATAGGTTAATCGTAAGTTTTATCCATTTTTAAGGACAAAAACAAAAAAATACCCATACAAACTAATTAAAATATATAAATGACACACATTTTTTTTTGTTAAACATAACATTTGCATACTTAATGAAGTTATAATTTTAAAAAATTAGAAACTAAAAGAAAAGAAAAAAAAAAGGCCCTCACTCTCGATATTTGCCGCCTTCTCTTCTGCCTCGTCGCACTGCGCCTCCACCTCGCTGCCTCGCCTTCGCATCGCTTCAGAGATTTGAGTTAAGTTCAGTGCTCAATGTCCGATTGCTCGACACGTGATGTTTAATACGCGACATTCAAGTGTCGAATAATAATTCAAACTGAACTATTGTTCGATGCTCGATACACTTGACACGAGATGATCGAGTGTCGAGCATAGTTCAAATTTAACTATCGCTCGACATTGATGTTCGTCGTTCGACGCTTCAGTGTCAAGCAACCAAAGCGTCAAAACTGAACTTAACTCAAATCTAAAGAGATGCGGAGGCGAGGTGCAGCACTGGTCTTTGGCCGACAGTAGGGTGGAGGAATTTTTTTAGTATTTTTTTTATAAATTATAATTAAATTTAATGTTAAAGTGGTATAAGGGTAAAATTGTCTTAATCGGTAAAATTTATATATGTTAGAAAATGTGGGTATATTTTATGTTTTATCTTTTAAAAAGTGTATATATATCATTTTGCCCCTTATTTTATTTTATTAATATATGTTATTAATGTAAGAAAAAAAGATCGAATGTATAAATATAAATTGGAATAAATTAACTTAAAAATCTCTAAAATAATAATTTTCTTATGAGAAATAGAGAATTGCGAAATTATGCATTAATATGGCACATGGCCATGTGCCAAATGCTGCAGACCGAAGCAGCGTATTCACCATTTGTCCGAGAGTTATTAGACAACTCTAATCACAGAAGTGATATGAAACGCATATTCACACTAAACTAATATTTTATTAACACAAAAACATCTATGAAATCGGTTTCACAGGACCACCTGATTAATTAATAGGTTAGTTTTGAATAACCAATACATAAAGGAAATACAACTTCGCCGGAAAAAAATGGCGATGTTTGTGATTACAAAAATTAAAAAGACGTACGTACGTATTGAAATTTGAAATTGCGAAAATATTTACATAATCTAGATAAAAATTAGTATGTTATTAATTTGCGGTATTTAACTCTTTTAACGATCTAGCACTCATTTAATTTCCTTTTTCGTCTTGTGCAGAGCCAGCCGAGAACTATATAAAGCTAAATGGTAAGCAAAAAACCCTCATTCAAATCGAGATCAGTTTAAATCTCCTAAAACATTATTGTACACAATTCTTAATTTAGTGATAAATACACTATTCACCAGTGTGGAAAAGTGATTGGGTAATCTCATTCATACTAACTCATGATCAAATAAGTTGATCAGATGGCGTAGCGGGGGCCCTTTTCGCAGTGATTCTGGTGATTCTTGGCCTCGGCGTGGTGATCAAACACGTTGCCAAGAAATCAAACGAGGAGAAGAAGATGATGAAGAAGAAGAACAAAGTAGGGCTGAGCAAAGAACTGGCGACAAAATGCTCAGGCCTCTACCGATTCTCCATAGAAGAGATCGAGAAGGCGATGAGCGCAGAGGGGAAATTACTAGGCCGGGGCAGCGCCGGGCAGGTCTTCATGGGTCAGCTGCCCAGCGGGCAGCTCGTCGCTATCAAGAAGCTGTTTCAGAGCAACACATCAGACTCCTTCGCGACAGAGATCGACGGTTTGTCGAGGGTTCGGCATCCTAATCTCGTGTGTCTGTATGGCTGCTGCGTTGAGGATGGACAACACTACTTGGTCTATGAATACTGTCCCAATGGGAATCTTGCTGAGCATCTCTTGAGTAAAGAGTGCGTGCTAACGTGGGAATTGAGGGTGAGGATTTTGAGGGATTGTGCAGCGGCTCTCAAATATTTGCACTATCACTCGAGTGGATGCATCGTTCACAGAGATATCAAGTTGACCAACATTCTGATAAGCGATGAAATGGTGGCAAAGCTGTCTGATTTCGGGTTAGCGAAAATGCTGGGGATGGAAGAGAGCAAGGTGTTTACAGATGTTCGAGGAACCATAGGTTACATGGACCCAGAATACATAGTAAGTGCGAAGCTGACATGCTCGAGCGACATCTACAGCTTCGGCATCCTCACTCTGCAGCTCTTGTCTGGCCAGAGGGTCTTCCAACTTGACCTCAATGCCAGGGACCAGCTCACCACAAAGGTTCTTTTACTTAATTATATATACGCATTTCTGCATCTCTCATTAATTAACCCCATTTATATGCTTTGCAGGCAAAAGATGTGAGCGCCGGATTAAGGCCATTATGGGAGTTCCAAGATCCTCGAATGGAAGATGTCAACACTTTAGACATGGAATCCATCTTGCAAATTGCAGTCTTGTGTACGGCCACTTCCAGCAGGGGTCGTCCCACCATTGATTTGGTCTTCGATGAAATCGACAGAGCTTGGAGAAACACTCAATATTCAACTTAATTATACTATTATACTGCCCGGCCCTTTGATGGATAACATTTTTATCATGTATTTACTAAAGATAAAATATTGACAAATTAATATTTTCACATCACTACTTAAAGATAAGATTATCCAACATCGAAGAGAAATGAGTGAAAATGAGCAGTCCGAGAAAATATTTCACCTTGCCCGAAGAAAATTTTCTACAATAATAAACATACTAAAATGATGAAACATTGTGAAAATATATACATTCTCTCATTTTCCATCAATATAAACGGATCCTTAAACGTTTAGAGATTAATTCGGGAGCTCGTGCACTTTTATGTCTTTTTTTTCTTTTTCTTTTTTTGAAGAAAGGCACATTAGGGCATCCACTATATATGATATATATAGAAGTCTGAAAACAAACTGGCCATTCCTGATAACAACATAAAAACGGCTAGTGAATTATTTAAAAATAGGGTTAAGATGCAGATATGCCCCTGTAGTATATAGGCTCTTATAGCGTATTGCTCCCCATACTCAATGTGTGTGTAAATTAGCCCCTAAAGTCCGAAAAATCATACATTTAAACCCCTCTGACCAAACGCTGTCAGTCAACGTTAGTGATTTTTTTTAATTTGAATTGTGGGGCCCACCTGCAACTTTTTCTGCATTAGCGGTCGTCTTCCTTTGCAGATTTCAACCAAATTTTTCATGTTAAAGCTCCTCTCACCGACGACGACGACATCTGCAACTCCGTCGTCGTCACCTACAAGACCCACCCTGCTGACACCCTCGCCTCCATCTCCGTCGCTGTCTACGGCTACATCGTCTCCCCGAGATTAGTGATCCCAGTATTGAATCAAGTTTAGATGTAAGAAACATCGTCAATAGCAAAAATTTAAGTGTGGTATACCAGCAAAAAAATGTAGAACGCACCAGTGGGAATTAACATGTGTGTACTCAGACTTCTACAACAAAAGTATTTCGAGAACCTTGCCCAATTTCCGATTCACTTGGATAGTTGTTTTCAATCTGAGTTAAAGCCGCAACGACTGGAAGATCTCTCCCCTTTGATTGGGCAGTCGAGGGGAGCGAAGTCTCAACGGAGTGATTTTCTGATTGTTGATCCCCTAATCCTTTTCCAGCGGGATTTTCCACAGGTTGTCACCGATTTTACAATAATTTTTGTAATTAATTTTCCTTGGTGTATGATGTTAGGTGTTTACAAATGGAAATCCAAGTATGGGATGTATACGGTTGAAAGGTAGATTAGATTTTCGGCAAGAGTTTTTGAGAAAGAGAGAGTGAAGTCTAGAGAAGAAGAAGAAAGGAAGGTGGGCCCTACAATTTGAATTAAGAAAAAAATCACTAACGTTGACGGACGACGTTTGGTCAGAGGGTTTAAGTGTACGATTTTTTGAACTTTAGGGGCTAATTTGCACACACAGTGAGTATGTAGAGCAATACGCTATAGGGGCCAATACTACAGGGACCTATCTACACCTTAACGCTTAAAAATATATACATGATTGTAATTACAAAGTATCAAACAGTTGTGAACAAAAAAAATGCAAAAAGATAAAAGTACACCAAATTACAATCAAATTTTTCAAAAATAAATAAATTATAGCTTGAAAACCACGCAGTGGACATGCATAGCCGCACAACAAGCATCCATTGCACGCGCTCGTGCTGTGCGAGCTCAAACCATGTAGATCCACACGCGCGCGTTCATCAACTATTGTAGGGATCCATCATTGTTGGCTCTATTCAAGAAAACGAAATTGCTTTCTTTTGTTTGCTATCTCAACTTTACTTCCTGAAAATCAATTCCCCACTATAGAGGTAACCTTATTACTAACTTGGAACTTCCCATAATTGGAATTATATAAAACTACCCAAGTTTGTGAAGTTGTATCCCAAAAATATCCACTCTATCGGTTAACTACATAAATATCCATTTGTATTTTAAATGAGTTTTTCTTGGAAGCACACTTTGCTCTTGTACAAAAACTACAGTGATTATGTCAATTTTGATTGAAATCTAAAATAGGATAAAGATTCTTCATCAATAACTAAATGACTAATTGTTAAAGTGTTCCATATTGGTTGGAGATAGTGGCATGAGCCACTTTATATGGTGAGGCAATCCTCTCCCTTATAAGGCATTTTATGGGAGAGATGGACCCAATATCCATTTTTAATATGGTATCAGAGCCAACCCAATCCAATGATGGCCCTCCAAATATCGTTGTCAACAGATGACGTGTGGGATAGTCCACGCTGCGCGTGAGGGGGTGTGTTAAAGTGTCCCACATTGGTTGGAGATAGTGGCATGAGCCACTTTATATGGTGAGGCAACCCTCTCCCTTACAAGGCCTTTTAAGGGAGAAATGGGCCCAATATCCATTTCTAATAATGCATTGAATTTGTAACCCCAATTTCATCATCAGTTGTCAGCACATTAATTACTCTTCCTCTTTTTCCTTGTAATTTCTTCCTTGGGTGTAGAAAAGAATTATTCCTTGGGCGAATTATCCCTTCACCCGCAAAAAACCATTATTCCTTCTATTTTGTTGCTTCACCGCAGAAATTTCCTCCATCTTGGCTCACCTTCAGCGCATCAATGTATCTATCTCTTATCATTCTTACCTGGTAGCCTAACTGATTCCACCATCGGGGCAGCTATGTTGGACGCCGGAGCCAGTAGAGGAATGGGTGACAAAGAACAGCTGACATTTTTCCGATTAATTCTTTTATGCTCTCGTGCTATGGTTTATGTGCTCGGTATAATATTTTATGTGCTCGAAATTTATGGACACTATTGTTATAAGAGCATCTGCATTGGGGTTACATAATAGCCTACATGATAGCTTACTTGGTGAGAGGGGGACCACATTGAGTAAAGATGCCGCATTGGGGTTACATGATAACCTACATGATTTTTTTAGTTTTGATTTGTATGCTTTTCATTTAAATTTAATTGCTCAAATTTAAATGACACATTTTACTAATAATTAAATTTCCATTAAAATAAAAATCCTAAAAGTTACATAAAAAAATAAATAAAACTTAAAAACATAATTAAAATTACATAAAAACTCTAGATCAGTCCACGACGCTTGAGCATTTCTTGGACTATGTACTCGTGTCCCATCCTTTGTGCATCGCTCATATGCGTCATATCCAAGCTGAGGAGCTGCATATCGAGCTCGTTCTCCTTGAGCTCATTCTCCTTCTCCTTGAGCAGGAGATCTTTATCCTTGAGCTCGTTCTTCTTGGCGTACTCGGTGGTGATTTTTTTTCAAATTTTGGTCGGACCGCTCCAATGCCTCTTTGTATTTCGATGGTTGCTCGGAGCTTGCCGCCTTCCCCTTTCCCTTCGCCTTCGCCGCTCTCGCCGCCGCCTTATTTCCAATCGACCGGGAAGACGAGATCTCTTTGCCTGACGTCGAGGTGGTGAAGCCGCCCTCCTCTGTAGTCTTTGTCCTCTTGGAGGAATGCACGTCTCCCTCGAGGTACATCGACTTGAACTTGTGATTGACACGGAGAATTTTCCAGGTGTTCCAATAGTTGAAGGTGGCCTTATTTGGGCTCCAACTTTTGAAGAGGATTTGGGCCTTGTCCCAGAGCATATCGTCAGAATGGCCGGAAGGCCACCGGGTGCGCGTCTCCACCCAAATACTCTCCCAGAGCCGCACATCTCGGGCCACTCGGGCCTAGTGCCCTTGAATTTGGCGGTGCTTGAGGTTGGCGCCGATGAGGGGGTTGACACGATCGACAATCCGTGTCCAGTACACCTCCCCCTTTTGATCGGCCCCACGGATGGTGTCGTTGGTCTCCTCCGTCCAAATTTGGACGATGAAGTCCGTCTCCTCGAGGGTGTAGGTATGACGGATAGTCCTTTCTTCCTCCACCGACGCCGGCGCCTGCTTGTCATGCTTGATCTTGTAGGCGATTTCCTTCCTCCAGCTGCATTTCTTCGATTTGGCGGCACTATGGGCTGCCGGTGGCTCCTCCTCACCGGTTGGAGGATCATCCCCCAAGTTACATCCCTCCATATCGGGATGATAGTCACCGGAGAGATCGGGGCACCAATTTAGATCATAGTAGTTTGGGTTTTGTGGATCCATGGAAATTGTAGAGGGAGGAAAAAGATAGAAAGTTGAAGTTGAAGGAAGAAAGTGAGGAAGAAGAAGAAGGAAAATAATAGATAAAGATGAGAAAAAAGAAAAAAATATATATAAAACGGTCAAAAAAGGACCGAAAATCAAGGCAGTCAAAGCTGCCACATTTTTCGAATTTCGAATTTATTATTATTTTTTTAAATATGGCGCGTGTAAAACATGCGCCGAATTTTGAAGGCCATCAGGCATACACGATGGAACGTGTAGCCCTCTGGTGACTCAATGCTGCAACGCCCTAAACGATCTCACCCTTACTCGAGTAGGGTGGATTATGTAGGTGCGTTACCAATGCTCTAAATGGGGTTAATTGTATATAATATCACGAACTTTGCTCGAAATTCATTTTCCCCACGATCTTTAAAAATTCTATTTTTTATCAAATACTTTCAATTTTCCAACGATTTTTTTTCAGATGACCGGAGTCGACGAGGCGCTGATGTGGCTCGCCGGCACACACCATTTCGATAAATTAAATGATGCGTTTCAATTTAAACATTAAAACCCCCGTTTCAGCAATCAGCGCCACCAATGGGCGAAGCACCGGGGTTAACAATCGGTGCACTGATTTGAAAGATTGAAAACACGAAGCAATCGGCGCCAGCAATCAGTGGAACTAGTTTGGAAGACCTTGACACGAAGACTTCAACACTGGTCTGGAGAGGAACCCTTCGACAGAGGTGGTGGAAAGGAAAGCAATCGTTTTTTTCTAACGCCAAAAGCAATCTTTGATTTCCTTTTGCCCGATAAAAATGAGAAATTAAAAGAAATTAGGGCTTTTTATTATGATTTAATATTATATGTGTAATTTAAAATTCATATATATTCCACGACAGTGTTACGTGTAAAATTAAATCCACGTCACTGCTATGTCATTTTTTCGGTCATTGGAAAAAAAAATCGTGGGGAAATTGAACAAATTTCAAAATATTTGATGAAAAATGGAATTTTTAAAGATCGTGGGAAAATGAATTTCGGGCAAAGTTCGTGATATTATATACAAATAACCCTTATAAATGGAAGTTGAAATGATATTTTGAACGAATCAAAATAGCAAAAGTGAAAATGATATATTGGACGGATGAAATATACTTTTACTATAAAATAATTATAAATTATAATGTAAAATAGATTTTCCGTGACGGGCAACAGCTAGTATGTATATGGAGTATAAATTTTGTGAATTGCAATTGAAAGGGAGAGAGACGGAGAGAGTGTGTGTGTGTCAAAAAGGGAAAGTAGAGAGAGAAGAGAGTACGTTCCACAGAAACGTCCTCAAATTTCTCCGGTGCGAAATGAGCAAATTGTAAGGAAAAGTTTCCACCCAACGAAAATGTTGCTTCCCAATAAACTAGCAATTTCTCTTCTTCTCCAAATGATTTCCTTTCCTCCACCTTCCCACCTTTTCTTGCCATTGTCGCCTTTCTTCGGGGTCCTTCATTCTGCTCTGGTGTGGAGGACCCACACCCCACCCCCACCCTCGCCTCACCCCACCCCACACCGTACCTCTATCTCTCTATTGCTTCTCGTGTGAAAGAAAAATCAAATCTTTTACGCATTTCAACTGTAACCACCATTTGAGTTCAAGATAGAGGCAACAAGTTCGATTGGAGGAGGAAGATTTGGAGGGGAAATTTGACGGTTTCAAGACAGGATTTTGGTGCTCCTTTAATTGGTGCAAAGGAGCAACGATTTGTTTTGAGAGTCAAGTTGTGAGGATCTTGACGACATGAGTTGCTTCCCATGTTTTCAAAACAAGGAAGAAGACAGCGAGGAGGAGAACAATGATATTCTCGTAGCTCAGCCTAAAAATTTCACCCCACCAACTACCCCTCCTGGTATCAATTTCTCTGCATCTATATACATCATTTTTCAATCATTTAAAGGGCATTATGATAATGTTGTACGTTCAATGATAGCTTCGTATACAAGTACTGCTGGCATTCAAATTCTCGACGTTCATTCCACCAATTAGGCCATGCAAAAATGTGACATGCTTTGGTGCGAAAAATGCTTTGGTGCAAAAAATGTAATAGCGAAAAGGTTGAGCAGTTGTGCAATTTGACATGCTTTGGTGCGAAAAATGTAGTGTGTTTATGTGTACTGATTGGCAGATATATTCAATGTTGATGCTGTCACATTTTGGTGATGTTGTTCATGTTGTATGGTGTACCATTGGCGTTCCCTTTATGCAGTTGTGCAAATAATGCATTCGTTTGATTAGGATTCTACACATCATGGATTGCAAAAAACAAGTTTGAGCTATGTTTCCTTGTTTATGGAAGCTTAATACTTGAAGAATTTAGGCATGAAACCGTGTTTTTTCTTCATTTGCAGTAAATAATAGCCATCATCATTATCAAGATCCATTAGAAGATAGCAGAAATGCAGCAGAACTTGAAGATACCTCAGTTAAATCTTTCACCTTCCGCGAAATCGCCACTGCCACCAAGAACTTTCGTCAAGAATGTCTGTTGGGCGAAGGAGGGTTCGGAAAAGTATTCAGGGGGACGCTTCAATCGACCGGACAGGTAAGGCTGCATCTACAACCAGACGATCTTTTCTTTCTCCGCTTGTCGTTGCTCAGGATATGTTTGATGTATTGTTGTCTTTCCATGTGTCGATAGGTTGTTGCTGTTAGGCAACTGGAGAGGAATACCGGAGGCAAGGACTTTGTGTTTGAGATCTCAAATCTGAGTCTCCTTCGCCATCCAAATCTAGTCAAGATGGTCGGATATTGTGGCGAAGGAGAGCAGAGGCACTTGGTGTACGAGTACATGCCATCCGGTTCTTTGAAGAGCTTTCTATTTGGTAAAATTCACTTTGAATTGTTATATATATTCCTGCATTGTATGTTTATTTTGTGTGATAGATTAGATTGAAATGGTGCATTTTGTTGTGCTTGTGTTGTGCAGACCGTCATGATGGGCAAAAACCATTGGACTGGAGTGAGAGAATGAAGATTGCATATGGTATTGCATCGGGGCTTGAGTACCTACACGAGAAGGCAGACCCCACAGTCATATATCGCGATCTGAGATCCTCAAATGTGCTCCTTACCGAGACCAAAAATCCTAAGCTCTCGGATTATGGGCTTGCCAAGATCGTGCAGGGTGGCAACAAGATGCATATGTCTGTGATGACGGGTTTCAATGGATATTGCGCCCCTGAGTTTGAGAAGAACGGCGAGCTGACAGTGAAGTCGGATGTTTATAGCTTTGGCGTAGTGCTGCTAGAGCTCATCACAGGCCGTAAGGCCTTGGACACCTCTCTGCCACCGGACGAGCAAAGCTTAGTTAGCTGGGTAAGTCTGCTATTTCATTTTTCTTCTTCATCTAACTGCTATTCTGTCAAATTTGTTTCTACAACATGAAAATTTAATCACACTGGACCTAACCTTTGCATATGTTGAATAGGCACAACCGCTTTTCAAGGATCCGTCCAAGTTCCCGGATATGGCGGATCCTCTTCTCAGGAAAGGGTTCCCCGTGACGGGCTTGAACCAAGCAGTCGGAATCGCAGCCATGTGCCTGCAGGAGGAGCCGATAGCGCGCCCCTTCATCAGTGACATATCAGCTGCAATTAGCTTCCTGGCAATGGCACCTCCTCAGGCACCCGTTCCTGATCTTGCTCCTGTGTTGTCGAAGGCAGCATCCTCGCGCCAAGGTGGAGGTGGCAATGACGGTCATAAACATGACGATGATACTTCCTCAGATAGTGAAGAAGAAGAAGACGAAGAAGAAAAAGTAAAAAAACAAGACAAGCCTAACAAACAGGAGCAGTACTCTGATTATAGCTCCGAGGATGATGATCAGAGTTCTGATGGTACAGATGCTGAGGAGACGAGCAAGAACATGGAGAAGGCGCGGTGCAAATCAACAAAATCGGTGAAGATGCAAAGCCGCTCAGATTCAAGAAGCAATAACAAGAAATCCATGAAGACATCTGAGTCAAAAGGCAATAACAAGAAATCCATGAAGATGCAGAACCGCTCAGATAACAAGAAACCTTCCAAGGTCGAAACTCCCCCGGATTCAAGGAGTAACCGGAGCAGCTGCAGCTCATCAGACGACGAGCCTCTTCCTCCTCCCATTCAACAGCCTCATGATCACGAAGATGATTACGATCAATTTAGCTCGAGTAGTGATGATGAAAACTGGGATGGCAGAGAGCAACAACGTCCTAGTCGTGGCAGCAGCGTGAGTTCGGACGACGACGGGTACTGATCGAGGGCGACATGCACAAAAAAATGTGGAAAAGCTAAGCAACATTGAAATCTCGGAGGATGCATCTTAGCTTCTTCATAGATTATATTTTTTGAAGGCGAAGACGAATGGAGGAGATGAACATCAAGTAGGTGATGATTTCGAGTTCTCAATTTGATCAAAACACTTATATATTTCACCATCGGAAGATCAAGATCTCTTCAAGCTAAGGATATCCACACACACACACACACACACACTTATGTTATAGGGCATTGAGGTATACTGATGAACAGTCTACATTTTTACTCTTTTTTCCTTTTCTCCTTCACAGATTTTTTTTTGCTAGGTTTTTTCAAGTGAAACATGCAAGTAAATATTTTAAGTACTATTTTGATTCCATTATATAATGTGAATCATAATATGTGAATTACCTTAACAGTAGTATGTTCAGCAGCTTGAAAGCATGCTGAAACTTTTTTTTTTCTTTTTTTTTTCTCTTCATATATAATAGTTTGAAAACGACGTTGGATCGTTTCTTGCAAAATTTATGCTTCGTGTTTCATGTGCATATTTATGATCCACAAAACAAGCGAGGGTTGAAGTTTAATTCGTAATTTTTATTATTCCGTATGCAACAATTTGGCCAGCGTAGTGTAATAGAGGATCTCGATGTGTTCCGGATATAGGGAAACTTTGAATTATATTTTATTTTATTTATTATTTATTTATTTGAGGGTTCATATAAGATTATATATATGTAAGTAAAAATATTAATGTTTAATATTTGCACATTGGTTAGTTCATCTTGATGGTTGATCATGAACTAAATTATTTACCATTACTAAAAATTAATAAAGCATGCTTCCATATAAATCTAACTTCTTTAATTTGGACATTCCTTAATAATCAATCAAGCATTTGGTTCCAAATAAACTTTTGTTTTGACTAATATTCCCTCCATCCGCGATATCGTTTTCATATTGTGGACGGCGTGGGTTTTAAGAAAAATGGTGGATAGTAGTAGATAGTAGTGAATATTGTTATTGTTGTGAGTGAAAGTTTGTGGACCCTACTTCTATAAATGGAAGTGAAAACGATATCGCGGACGGACCGAAATGACAAATGTGGAAATGATATCACGGACGGAAGGAGTATTAATAATAATCGCCACTACTTACTTTTCAAGAGTTTTTATGGGAAATCCAAGAAATGTTACAATGAAAGCAATCGTACAAACCCACCGCATGCACACGTATATATGTATATATACACACACACACATAGGGAAAGACTACCGTGAGAGCACCTCTTAAAATAAGAAATAAGAACTAAAAAAATGTATGAATTTTATGTAGAATACGTATGAATTCGTTGCATAAATATATGAATTGCGAAAAATAAATTTTTGTTATCTTTGGGATTCGAACTCAAGACCATGAATTCATCCAACAAGATGATGAATCAACCGTAGATCTTGATGATCTAAGGGCTGGAAATAATTCTTATTTTATATCTTAAGAAGTGTACTTATTTTAGCCATCCCTATATATATCTTGAAAAAACTTAGTATCAATACTAGTAATTAATTTGAATCATACGTTAAATTAGGAACGAGCAAAATAAAATACAACAGCAATTTTGAATCTCCAAAACTTATATAAACATATTTAAGTTCATGAATGTTCAAACTCAAAAATCACTTCAAAAAGCAAATAAAATAGAATGTTCTACACAGAACTGTATATTTTCTTATATAAAAAAAGAAACTATCATATCCTAGATAGACTTCGATAATTTCATTCTTCATGTATCTGCACATGAAGAGAAACATTTTTCCTTAGAAAAATGCACTTCCTATGAGAATCCAGCATTGCCTGATAATCATAACAAAAAATGGGTCAAATATATATATATATATATATATGACTAGCATTTGCATCCCGTATCATGCACAATAAATTTTTTAATATTTTTTATTTATATAAAACTAATATCAATTCAATTAGTATATGATATATTAAAATAATTTATTTTAACTGATTATATTTTAGCTGAATATTAAAAAGAATAACAAAATAAAAAAGAATTCATGGTAATAAAAATTGATATTATGAAAAACCAAAAATAAAAATAAAAAAAATAAAAAAATAGATTTAATTAAAAAAATATGAGAGAGGAGAAAGATTTTTTTAAAATTTTATTATTTAAATAAATATAATTTTTACATTTTAAATCAAATATTACATCCAAATTAAAGCTCTTGTCGTGATCTTTAATTTGATATGCATATTAATTATTTTATGATTAGTTGAATTTTCCATTTTTAGAAAGAAATAAAATAAAATAAAACAATAAAAAGATAAAAGAAAAAATATAATTTACAAATAAATTAACCTTCAATTTGATTACAAAATTGTCACTCAATTTTGAAATCAATTTGAAATTGATTTCAAATTGAAATCTTGGTTTATATTACTACTAGTATTTTCACCTCGTGCAATGCACAAAAAATATTTTTATGTAATCTTATACTTATATAAATTTGATACCAGCTCAATTATCATATTTATAAATATAATAAATTAATTAATCAAGAAGAACTCACAATAATAAAAATTGATATTACGAAAAGGAAAAAAAGGTTAAAAATGAAAATCAAAATAAAAGTAAAATTTAAAAATTAGATTTTTATTAAAAAAAGATGAGAGAGGAGAGATTTTTTTTTAATTTTAATTTTTAGTTAAATATAACCTTTACATTATAAATCAAATATTTACATAAAATATACTTCATTCGTTCTACTATTATTGTCCCAAAATTTTTAGGCACGTAAATTAAGAAGAAGATGTAATTAGTTAAAAGTTGTTGGACTTAAACCTTTTTTGAAGAGTTACGTCTCAAAAAAAATGGACACACAAATTAAGGAAATGTAAATAAAATAAATGATGAGAGTGATAGTGAGTAGTGGAAAAATTAAATGAAGATAAAGTAAATAAAGAGAGAGATAGAGAATTGATAAAATAATTTGTTTTATTTTTGAGATTGAGATATTATAAATGGCAACCCAAAAAGGAAATTAAGATGTTATAAATAGGACTATGGGAACCTTTTATGGAAATGAGACAATCTAAAATGGTAATTATGACAATAATAGTGGAACGAAAGGAGTATCAAATTAAAGCTCTTACGTTATCTTTAATTCGATATGAATATTAAATATTTCATAATTAGTCAAATTTTACGATTTTAGAAATAAATAAAACAAGAAAATAAGAAGATGGAGAAAAATGAAATAAAAAGGAAAAATAAAATTTACAAATAAACTTTCAATTTTATTATCACTATAAAATTGTTCCTCAATTTTGAAATTGATTCAATTTGAAATCTTTACTTTTCAATATAGTATAATTTTACTGACTCGTAAAAACAATATTTTTGGAAAAATAAAATTACCTTTTCCATAGATTTCGTTAAACATACGCAAATGTGGATCAACAGGATGTCCAAGTGCTTGATACCTTTCATCGTACAATGAATACCTAAAATTTACAATTGTTTACATGAGTTCTTTTTTCTAATATCCGCAGCTGCAGCGGTTACATATATATGTAAATTTCAATATGATAATTATTTTAAATTTTACCTAACGCTTCCGTGATAGCTTGAATTATATTCTTGAGTAAAATTCCAAATATTAGGATTTGGAGTAATATCGTCTTCACAAACCGTTTTTCTCTGCACTTAAATTAATTAGTCAATAAATGAAATTAAATATTTATAGCATAATAATTCAAGCTATACGTGATATAGATGTGAGTACATGATATTATACAAAAGCGCACACACACATAAATACCTACCTTTAACGTTGACCCTTCGTAGATTTTGCCGCTAGACAAATAAGTTGAGTGTCGAATTTCTTGAATTGCCAACGATCTAAAAAATCACGTGAAAATTATATTAGTATTTATCAATTATGCTACCAAATAACATGACTACTTTTTACACTAAATTTATATATGTATACCAAATACATATAAAAACGCTACATATATTATTTATATTTTGCAAAATATCATTTACCTTTTTTTTTTTGATAAAATATCTTTTACCTTATTGGTGCAAGAGTTGTGTGCATCACATTAGGCGCCCAATAGGTTTGTTGTGCACAGGCACCGGGATCTTCGAACGGCTGCGTACTCATAGATAGATCCAATCATCATCATCATCATAATAATAATAATAATAATTGGCATCAGATTAAAAAATTACAAATATTTGAGCTCTTGGAAACGATGGGCCTATTTGTTGTGCTTTTGGGCTCTCTGCACCAGTCAATAATGCAAGATAGGATGTATGCTCTTCTGCTCCTACAATTCTACATAACATAAAAAATATATGAATATTATAATAAAATTGTTCAGGTAGAGTTTTTTTTTTTTGTTTAAAAAAAGAGAGAGAATTAATAATGATTTCTCATTTTACCTATGGTGACTCAACCCCCAATTTATTGGTTAGGGTGCGTTTACTTTGATGGATAAATTTATCATGAGAAAATGATAAATAACAAAAATTTATGCATTTAAATGCCTAATTTCATTTCCCACATTTTATATAAAAGAGGAGTTCACATCTTTCCTTCTTTATTTTTAGCTCAAGGATGGAAAAGAAATGAGATATTTAAAGACATAAATTTTTGTTATCCAGCATTTTCTTATGGTGCGTTTACTTTGATGGATAAATTTATCATTGGAAAATGAGGGATAACAAAAATTTATGTCTTTAAATGCCTCTTTTTTTTTCCAATATTTGACACAAAAGAGAAATTCACCACTTTTCCTTCATTATTTTCACTTCAAAGATGGATAATATTATTACACCAAAAATGGAGGGATAATATTATTCATCCTTGAAGTGAAAATAAGGAAGGAAAAGTAGTGAACTTCTCTTTTGTGTCCAATGTTGGAAAAGAAATGAGACATTTAAAGGCATAAATTTTTGTTATCCCTTATTTTCCAATGATAAATAAAAGACGTCTTACCAATTGAATTACGTTTGTGGTACATAATTTACGAGTAATTACACAAACAAGCGAGGTTTGTGAGCTATTTATGTGCAAAATATTATGCGATTATCGTAGAAATGCTATATTTACTTAGAAAGCAGATTGATTGATTTTGATTTTTGAATTTGTACCTTGGTCGTTTTTCCATTTGGCGCGGCGAGAGAAAATGAGGCATTATTGAACTAAGCTTGCTTTGTTCCAATGAAGATGATGTCGAATTTTGGGGTGATCCTCGCTCCATATATCTCTTCTCAGATTCAAAAATATCGCAAGAATAAATATATATAAATATCAATTATTTGAAGTTTTTTCTCATTTACCCCTAAAATTTAAATCTCAGTTCAAATTTTCTGTTAATTTTCACTTTACCAATATACATTATGTGCAGATTTGTGACGTCATTTAATACAAAGAAAACTGTTGTAATGAACAATATGAAATTACTTTATAATATTAAATGTGATGTGATGATACTTTTACCAAAACAATTTTTCTGTGTGATTTCAAACATCGTGTTCTTAGATTATTTTCTCCAGCTTAAATTAATATTTGTCATCAATTTTACCGTAAGAAAATTATTATCTGTACTATACGAAAATGAATGAAACTATTACAAGTAACAATAGCAGTAATAATTAGTGAAACTGAACATACCTTAATTTGTATCTTCTAATTGCTTCAAAAACTGTAAATGATAACCAAATATGTTTGATGTTATAATCACAAATCATCATAAACAATTTAAAACGAATGAGAAAAAAGTCAAGAATTTAATAGAAAAATGGATTGAAATCGATGTATTATATATATTTGTACCTTTGCAAAAGTGACTATATATGTAGGAGAAATATGAGTATTTGAGTGAAAACTTTTATGAAAGTGGAGTTCTCTTCTTCTATGATTTATATAAACACTGGCGATCGATCAAACATGGTAAATTAAAAATTAAATAATAGTAATTATTATTGTTATCTTTATTGGATTCTGAATTTATGTGATCCGTTCTGTATAATAGGTATTTGTGTTAAAGTATGTTAAATTAAATGTCAAGTTTCAAATTCAAATTACCAAATTACAAAATTGAAAGGTTAGTACTAATGCTGCTTGCCTTGTTTAATATGAAGGCAAACGGTCAACTAAAGATGCTTTATTAAACATGTCAAAAAAAAAATGATGATTGTTTTTTAAGTTATTTGACATATTGAGAAATTATAATTTATTATTATGAATTATTAATATAGGACAAAGCGAATTCAGAAACAAGTCGTTGAGTGGATACATATATTTATAATTGAGTGGACTTAAAAATGTCCAAACTAAAATAGCAAAAATAAAAATTATTCACTGAAATAAAAAGTTTAAAAATTAGCTACACTAATTATTTTATTCTTCACACACACACACACACACACATATATATATATAGGGTGTAGTTCTAGAGAGAACTACATTATTTGTGAGAACATGAGAACCATCAAATCTAATGCATTCACTGTAAAAATTAATGCATTCGCTGTTAAAATTAATGCACTCAAAAAAATAAAAAAAATTGCTCACTTCAGGATTCGAACCGAGAATCTGCATTCATCCAACAAGATGATACATCCACCGTAGATCTTGATAATCGAATGGCTGAAAATGGTTCTCCGTTCTTTTTTTATTTATGGTTCTTTCTTGAACCTCTCCCTATATATATATATATATATAGGGTGGGGTTAATATAGAAACCCCCCTTAAGATGAAAACTAGGAACCTAATCTAAACCATTCATTTAGAAAAAATAGATGGCTAAGATTAAATTACAGATGCACAATTTAATTAATAATTTAAATGTAATTAAAATTGAAAGGGTAAAAATGTAATACTAGAATTAACAATTACTCACCAATTTCTAATTACCAACAATTACTCACGAATTTCTAATTACCAATTCAGTTTCACTTTTTTCACTTTTCATCTAGGGTTTCAGACGCCGCTATGCACCTAGAATACACCAATCCAAACTGTTAGAAGACGGAGCTTTCGGCGGCGGCGAGTTTCTTCTCGTCGGTCTGTAGCACGCGGCGACTGAGAAGAGATTGTTGAAGGCGGCGGCGATCGAAACTATTGGTCGCCGAAACGGTGCAAGTCGAAGGAGTGCCGACCCATCTGTGCAAGGTGCGGCGGCTGAGGAGAGTCCGTTGAAGGCGCGGCGGCCGATCTGTGCAAGGTAACGAAGTTTTCCGGCGGCGGTGATATTCTCGTTGGTCTTTAGCAGGAGGCGGCAAAGACAAATCTGTTGAAGGCGGCGGCGGAGGCTAGCCGATTTGTACAAGGAGGCGACGGCACAGATTTTTGCTGAAGTCGATTTTTCTTCAGGCGATTCAAAATAGGTAATTGCTTAACCATTTCGAAGTTTAGTTTCATAGAGGTTGGATATTGTTCATAGATGTTCGATTTTTGTTCATTTTTGTTAAAATGCATAGAAGGTGGTAATGGAGTAATCATTGTGAATTTTAATTGCATAGATGATAGTTGGTGTTGCATAGATGTTGGATGGTGTTGCAAAGATATCGAATTGCATAGATTCTTGATATTTGTTAATTTTTTAGGATCAATTTTTGCGTGTTCTACTTCTGCATTTGATTGCATAGATTGTGGTAATGTATTGACAATTTCAGACTTCATCTGCATAGATGATTGGTGTTGTTGCATAGATGTGAAATTACATAGATGTTTAGGATTTTAAATATTTAGAGATTAAATATTGATTTGCTTATGCATTTGATTGCAAAGATTGTGGTAATGGAGCAACTATTTAGGATGTCATTTGCATAGACGATATTAATTGTTGTATAGATGTTGGATGGAGCTTAGATGTAAAATTGCATAGATGATATGAGTTGTTACATAGATGTTGGATGGAGTTGCATAGATGTGAAAATAACCAAGAAAGAACACACATTTTATTGTGGTGATATGCATAGATGCGCACATGGATGCAAATATTAATGGTTTATATGCACAGATTCATTAATGCACAATTGCACTTGTATGATTTATTAGTTTTTATTTGCAACTAATCATTGTTTTGTTTAATTGCATATATGATTTAGCGTGTGAAAGGTAAAATATTTATAATTTTAAATATTATCATTTAGATGTTATTTTTTAAAACTAAATATGCATTTAAATTTGGTTACATTACAGATGTGAGTAGCTCAAAACATAAAGAAAATGATGGCCCTAGTAATGAGCGATTTGAAACTGATGATGCCCAAGGTATAATACAAATATAAACTTATTTTTTTTATGTTTTTATTGTATTTGTGCATTTCATTTTTAATGGTTCATGTACAAATATGAACTTTTTTTTTTATTATTGTATTTGTGCAGTTAATGCGGCTACAATTATCGATGAGTGTGTGCAAGCTACTAGGATGAAAAATAAAGGAAAGGAACTCTACAAGACAAACGTTTTATCTTTTATTTCTTTGAACCTTGATCAACATCTTTCAATTTAACATCATCTTTCGAACTTTCATGGGTACACATCATATAACGTAAAATAACAGTACCACTACCATCTTTTGCTTCTTTTTTTTTTTGCATACTTTTACGTATAGTGAATCCGCATGCAGTTGCGTATGCATGGAAAAAATTGACACCATCCTCAAGAGTATCAAATGTTTGACCAATTTTAGGTTTCAATGAATCTACACATTCAAGCACGTAAAAATCTTAAACATCCGTAGTATCCAAATCAAGTTGCACAGATTCTATAAGCAATAACAAATATGATTAAACATAAATAATAATAAAATATGTGCAATAAGAAAATCATGTGCCAAAAAAACTATGATTGCATTAGTTTGCATCTGTGCAATATCGGCAGAAATCTATGCAAATGTGAAAAATAACTGTGCAATTATATGCATTACAATGCAACAAAATTTCAGATACAAATTTAAAACTAAATACAATGACTCATGCAATTTCATATTCAAATGTGCAACACACTAATTTAACTATGCAGCCAACAAATACACAAAAAAGCATTTTAAATCCAACTATGCAGTTAAAATATGCAATTATCCAACACACTAATTTAACTATGCACTTCATTTTAAATCCCAATTACGAAATTAAAATTAATACACATTTACAATTTCAATTCTAACCCTTTATTTCAACTATGCATTTAAAATATCCGTATGAACTAAAATCTTTCATAATGCAACAAATACATTGAACTATGCAGTTTACATATTCATCTGTGCAAAACACATTTTTTGTCATGCAATTAAGCAACTACATAATTTGATTATGCAATTCATATAAATTATGAACAACAATTGAAAGAATAATAATTAACACTGCAAATTAACAACTTCCTAAAAATCAAATCAACATTTAAATCATTTTTAAAAAAAATTTGAAAATAAATCAATGAAATTAATCAACTAAAACTGAGAATAAGACTAAATTAATAAATACCTTGAGTGCTCATCGTGAAAAATTACACTACAACTGTCTTCAATAATAATTGATATTAAGAGTATGAAAGAATAAAGAACACTTGGAGAAAGAATAAGAGAAAATTAATAACATAAAATAAAAGATTAAAAACGAAAAGTAGAAACATTTTAGGCAGATATTAAAAACACACGACTAACTATGCAATCTAGGTTTAATTAAATAATTACTAAAAGACAACTTTAACCTTAGCCTAATTAAAAAGTAAAAAAAGACGGAAATCTAATGCTAGTCAACCCATTTTAGGCGGATATTAATCCAACTTAATCCTAACCATTAGATCTTAAATTTTAAAGGCTAAAATGTGGTTCCTAGTTTTCATGTTAAAAGAGGTTTTTATTAGAACCTCTTCCTATATATATATATATTTAAAATTATCCATTAATTTTTTAGTTGTGAATTCTAATTTGTTAACTCGAATTCACAACCAAGATTATTTTTAGTTGTGAATTCTAATTTTAAAACTCGGATTCTGAATTATTGTTTTAAAACATGAATTCACAACCAAGATAACTAATTGCGAATTCTAGCTTTAAAACTTGAATTCACAACCAATCTACATTTGAATTGTGAATTTTAGTTTTATAACTCAAATTCACAACCAAGACAACTAGTTGTCAATTCGAGCTTTAAAACTCGAATTCGCAACCAACAATAGCGATTTAGTTTATCGAGCTGGTTATGAATTCAAGAACATTAACAAAACAAACTCACACAACAATTTGACAACATACAATAATTACATCTTCAAAAATTAAGGTCTCTCTTTTGTATTCTTTCACCAAAGGAAAAACTTTCATTTGCAATACCAAGAAGCCTGGAGTGATACTCAGTGATGTCTTCATTCTCATCCATTCTAAGCATCTCAAATTGAGTAGTGAGTTGTTGAATGTGCAAGTTCTTGACACGAGTGTTTCATTCGTACGTGTTTTGAGTAATATCTCAAGTCTCCTTAGCACTTCCACACATCCAGAGCAAATTGAAAACCTCCATGCAAATCGTCGTTTAAATGAAATTAAGAGATTTTTTATTAGCTCCTGAGGCGGTGAGTTCTCTAGCAATTCATTTACCTCTAGGTTTGATATTGCCCTCAGTATCTTTAGAAACTAAAGGACTCTAGCCAGAGGTGATAGAGGTCAACCCGTTCTCGTCCTAAGACCTTATGAAGGACATGATGCACATATTTCAATAAGCGAAGTTGTTTCCATCCAAAAGTGGAGGGCGAACAATAGAACCTCATTATTTCTGAGAGGCCATTGGGAGATAAATCTTTTTATAATCCCGGGATCAAACTTGAAAAATAGGCAACCTGCTCTGGTGCCAATTGAAAAAGATCAAACTTATACTGCAGTGTTATGTGAGAAACCAATGACTAAGAACTCGTAGTGATACCACACACACAATCGAATAATGTAGAAATCAACAAGTAAAATAATAAACCACACGCACAAGATTGATTACCCATTTCGGTGATAACACAACTACGTATGGGGGCCACGCCCAGAGGAAACTTTCCACTGCCTAAAGATGAGTTACAAAGGACTTACACAAGAACCGACTCATATGCCCAAGCAACTCTCCAAATCTATACCAACGGTGAAAGCTAGCAATGCTTGAAACAAGCACTTGCTTGGATGCGAGTATCGAAACTCAACAACACCCCAACAAAAAAATAGGGATAAACTCTAAGACGATTCCGGTAACAATACAGATTACAACTCAACTATTGTAAATAGAAGAGAGAACCAACCTATCTTCCACAAGCACAAAGAATGCAAGTGAGACAACTATGAAAATAAGACTCAGAAATCGCAGCGAAAACGTGAGTCTTCAATAACACATATATAGAGTGTACCGGTGGAACCCTAGATATGTTACCATGCATCGCTAGGTGAATATTTCCTTAAGAGAAATATTCTAAACGAACAGGTAATGAAAAAAGGCAAGAAGATCTTACTAAGCTGCTCCACACGCCAGATAATACATGAGGATCTTCACTATGTATCTTTACCAAAAACATCTGCTTCACATAAGGAAAGTTTCTAAATGTTGTAAAAGGAAATTACGAAGCCCTCACACTGTCACTCAAGGCAAAAATAATCTGCTTCGCATAAGAAAGTTTCCAAGCATTGCAAAAGAAAACTACAAAGCACTCGCGCTCTCACTCGGAGTAAACAGAGGCCTTCCCGAGATGTGTCTGACAAATTAGTAAAAATACATATACTTACACTACTAATTTTGATAAGTTTAAAGTTAAGGGCATAAGTGTCTCAATTTTTTTTTACTATTTAAATTAATTGTATATTATATTCAATGAGTTTTATTTTTTAATTAATCACCATGGAGCTAACCACAGTGTGGTTGAACAACAACACACAATTTGTAAACACGTGCAACACATGTCTTAAGGGGACATCTACTTTATATGATTGATAAGATGTATAATAAAATATTTTTATATCAAGATAAGAATTTTTTTAATCTCACACTTTCAATACTATAAAAATCTAACAAAATTGAGTTGGTCTTGGGTGAGGTTGACCTCATACCATGAGACGGGTCGGGGCGCGGGTCGGGTGGGTTTGGGCGCGGGTCTGGTGGGTAAGGGCGTGGAATGGGCGGGCCTGGGGTTGCATTTAGTATATAAAAAGTGTTTCCTTATAAATTCTAAAATCAAGTGTGGTGTAGTTGAGGAAAGTTCTAATTTTCTAACCCATCAAAGTTCAAAACTTACATATAGCATTTTTTATGTTTCATTTTTTTTTTTTTTTGCGTTTTTTTCCCTTTTGTTCTTTTTTTTTTTTTTTGCATATGCGTTTTTTGTGTTTCTTTTTGCATTTTTTTTCTGTTTGTGTTTTGTGTGTGTGTGTGTGTTTTTCCATTTTTTCTATTTTTCTTTTTGCATTAGCGTTTTTTGTGTTTCTTATTGCGTTTTTTTCCCTCTGCTTTTTTTTCCTGTTATTATGTTTATACTGTATTTTTTTTCCCATTTTTGTCATATCAATGATTACTTTTTATTACAATAATAATTACTTTAGTAAAGCATTTTATTTATTTTCTTTTATTTTTTTATTTAATTTTTTCTTTTCAACATTTTCTATATATTTTTTCTTTTTCCATTTATTTAATTTGTTTTAAAAGATTATCTTTATTCATATCAATGATTATTTTTTCTTACAACTATAATTACTTGACCAAGTCATTAAAATTACAAGTTTTCGTAAGTAAAAATAACATTTTTTGTGAAAAAGGTAATAATTTTGAAATATTACATTTCTTCATATGAATAATTACTTTTTCTTAAGACAATAGTTACTTTTAATGAGTATAAAATATACATTTGTTAGCACTTAGCACAAATGTATACTTATGTTAATGTAAATATTTATCTTCATTCAATATAAAGTATAATATTTTCTAAACCCTGAACAATAAATCCTAAACCCTAATAGAAATATTTACTTTTAATAAGTATAAAATATACATTTGTTAACACAAATGTATACTTATGTTTTTTTTTTTTAGTTAAACAGAGTAAGCAATATAATATTGAATAAACTACTTCCATAACTTTATCTCGACATAGTTATAGAAACAACTCGAAATGAGTATCACCAACAACATCCCCTAGCACGATAATTTTTCAATTATATTACACCCTCCACGATCAAACCCTAACAGGAACAGAAATTTTAAGTAGTCTTTTGAAAGAAAGCATCAATTGAACGAGTGGCGAAAGGAACGGGTTTCTTATCTGGCCGCGATTTAGCACGATCCCCCGGTGGATTCTTCTCGGTCGGCTGAGGAGGCATCGGGAGAGAATCGAGCAGAAAATCAGCAGTCGGACGGTGTCGTTTGGTAGCAACTCGAATGTGTTCGACTGTTACAGTTTTTCTCTTCTTCTCGACGGCGGCGTGCGCCGATTTCTCAGCGAGGAATTGAAGGAAGAACTGGGTGGAGGAGGCGACTAGGAACAGGGCTTCGGAGTTGACCTTGTTGATATCCTTGTCGAGTTTCATGATGTTCTTGACTCGGCGAGTCGGGATCTCGAGCTTGTGCAGCTCGTCGATGGAGGCAGGGTTTTCTCCTTCCTCTTGCTCTGCCATTGTAGGGATGCTTTGCCTGCTGTGACGATGATGGGAATTTGTGTTGATGGGGGCGGAATTTGGCGGGAAATAGCAGATTTGGTCGACGAAAAAAAAAAAAAAAAAAAAAAAAAAAATGTATACTTATGTTAATATAAGTATTTACCTTCATTTAATATACTATATTATATTTTTTACACCATAGACCCTGAAAACTAGACCTTAAACCCTAAACCTTGAATAGTTACTTTTTTATTATGGCAATAATTACTTGACCAAATAGTTAAGAATAAAAGTACTAACGAGTAAAAATAACATTATTTTTATTCATATCAATACTTAGTTTTACTTACAAAAATAATTACTTTAGCAAATAACTAAAATTAAAAGTACTTATCAATAAAAATAAACATTATTGTGAAGAAATGTAATATTTCAAAAGCATTACTTTCATTCATAATAATAATTATTTTTTATTACAACAATAAATACTTTGCATTACAACGACAATAACTACAACAAATGTAATAATTTTGAAACACTACATTTGTGCATATCAATAATTACTTTTTATTATGATAATATTTACTTGATAAAAGAAATAAAGTACAAATTCTCATTAATAAATGTAATAATTTAGAAACATTACATGTCATCATATCAATAGTTACTTTTCTTCAAGACAATGATTACTTGAATTATTATTTGATTATTTTTTTTATATATTCTATTTATTTTCTACGTCATTCAAAGTAATTATTATTATAATGAAAAGTAATTATTGACATGAAGAAATGTAATGTTTTTGAACATTACTTTTCATCACATCAATAGTTAATATAAGTATTTACATTTATTCAATATAAGCAAAAAATAAAAATTAAAAAAAAAGGGAAAAAACTCAAAAAAAAATGAAACACAAGAAATGCTACAAAGAAGTTTCGAACTCGGGTGGACTAAAAAGTAGAAAATTTCTCCAACCACTACACCACAACCTATTTTGTCATAATAGGGAAACAGTTTTATATATATTAACATTCGACTTCAGACCCGCCCATCCCACACCCTGACCCGCCAGACCCGCGTCCAGACCCACCCGACCCGTCTCATAGGGTGAGATCAACCTCACCCAAGAATTTGCGAACAAAATTATTTCAAATGATTGAAACAATCAATGACACTGGAAATATCTCAAATTTTTAATTTATTTATGTGCATAAAAAATTAATTTTATTATTTTCGTGTATTAAAACTAATCATGTAAAATAAGCGCATCCAAAGAGATAATTTTCGGATCATGAGATTCACAAATTTTAATAAAAATCAAATTGGATATATCAAATTTTAAATCTTGAAGCATCTCATATAAATTTCCGTGTTTATCGATTAGCATGGTCGGCCGTATTTTAATTTTCTTGAATTTCCTAATAGTTATGTGCCGGTCAAAATCAGCCACTTCCAATAAAATTGCAAAAGGGAAAGTTTGAAGATGACGGTGAGAACATGGCACCATTAATTCTCTCTCAAGCCATAATTTTTTCTATTAGTAAAACACAATTAAATTGGAAGGAGAGAGAGAAATAGAGCGCAAGAGTCGCGGAGAGCACGATCCATCCGTATATGAATGAGAAATCCGCCCACTCTTCTTTCACTCGCAATTGACTCAGCTGTCCTTAATTTCTCTCGAATTTCCGATCTTTCCTTCGTCCCCGAGCACATTCTTCTCGATCTCTTGGAGGTATGTCTGTATAATCTCTACGGATTTTGTACATCTGCGTTGCATTGGCGTGTGAAGAAATTTTTTGAATTGCTGAGAATTTTTATGTGTCCTTTTCGGGTTTTTGAGATGGGATTGTGCTGATCTTACGAATTAGTGTTTGTTTCCGATGTGAGTTTGTGGTGTTGAGTTCTGCTGACCATCTTTATTTTCTGTGTGTGTGAATTTGGGTCTAATTTTTGTGAGCATTGTTTTAAATATTTGTCATCTTTAGTGCAAATAAGATTGTTAGGGAGGAGTGGAAATGAGTCTGGTTTGGTTATGCTGATGAATTTAGCTTAAGTGAACTTTGAGGTAATTGTCATCATCATCATCATCATTGAAAATGTTAAGCATCGGATTGGTTAGCTGAGCTCCGTAGATTTTTTATGCTGCCTAAAAGCATTCCTGAAATTTTAGAAGCGATAATTGCCAAAATGGTTATTTATGATCTAAGGTTTTTTAAGTTGTGTTGAAACACTCACTGAAATAACATGTTGCGTGCGACTAGAAACGAGTGCATCTGCACTGCTGTCCTTTGCTTTGTTATTTATTGAAAATGTGATGAGCTCCTGCTAAGAAATCTGTATACTGTTGACAAACCAGAGTTTAGATTTACATTTCTCGTATCTTTTATTCAGTTTCCACTTAATTCTACTTGTTCTGATACATCCATCAGTCTAGTAGAAGTCAAAATTTAGTGGTGCATAACATGATACGAACTGACCTTAATACTCAAGCTCATCCACAACTGTGTTTGGAAAGTGACCACACAACAGTGCTTTTTCTTTTAATATATCTATTATGTTTTTTTTATCACTTGACTTCTCTAGTTTCTGATGGGTATAGTAAACTTTGATATGTTTGGATGCAGTTGTAATTGTAATACTCGGGAGTTTTTACTTTGAAAGGAGCAGCAGTGCTTTCCAATTTTCTCTACAGTTTCAAACACTTGGCAGAGTCCCTAAACAAAGCTACATGTTGCACCAAACAATTAAATTTTAAAAGAAATTATGTTATGTGACTGGATTCTTTATGATCGCTAACTTCTATGTGTTGAGAAACAACTCAGCGAACCTGAAGTTGGAACTTATGATGACTTCTTTTTTTTTGAGTCCATTATGATGATTTTATTCTTTGTTAAGTTTAGTGTATATAAGTTTTATTCATGAAAATACAGGAAATGTTGCTCTTGTCCTCCATGAGAGAGAGATTGTATTACATTTGATTTCTACCATCTTAGCTAAATTTGAACTTTCTTCCTAAAACTTATTTTTCATTCTTAGAGGATATTATTAGCTGGAAAACTGAATGAGAAGATTTTGAAGTTATTTATTGCAACGGGGAAAGAAGAAGTCCTTTCTTTCATTGAATCACTTAATATCCGACAACCTCTGATTCCTGTTCTTCCAACTAGTAAGTTATTATGTCAATAAACCATGTTACTTGATTTCAACTGGTGCATAAATTATCTCCCAATTCCTGGCAGGATGCTCTGAGAGATTTTGATGCTGTTTGACTTTGTGAGATTGTGAAGCTATAAATGAAAGCTGAAAACTAGCCTTTACCTGAGAAATTGCTCGTGATATTCGATTGTTGCTTTACTAGAATCCTGAAATAATGGCTGAGGTTACCATTAAAAATGATGAGGTGGACATTGTCATTGGTGCTATTCAGTCTGATCTTACATCATTCATGGAAGCATGGAGACCATTCTTTTCCCATTTTCACCTAATAATTGTCAAGGATCCCGACCTAAAAGAGGAACTTGTGATTCCTGGTGGATTCAACCTGCATGTCTATACAAAGTCTGACATAGATAAAGTTGTTGGCTCGTCAACGGGTGGCATTTCTTTTTCTGGCTATGCTTGCCGCTACTTTGGCTATCTTGTATCGCGTAAAAAATATATCATCTCAGTTGATGATGACTGTGTCCCTGCCAAAAACAGCAACGGGGAGTTGGTCGATCCTGTATCCCAGCATATCATCAATCTCTCGACCCCAGCTACTCCTTTTTTCTTCAACACTCTCTATGATCCTTACTGTGAGGGGGCTGATTTTGTCCGGGGCTATCCTTTCAGCTTACGTACTGGAGTAGAATGCGGTCTTTCGTGTGGGCTGTGGCTCAATCTTGCAGATTTTGATGCACCTACGCAGGCCCTGAAGCCATCGTTGAAGAATACTAGGTACGTTGATGCAGTTCTTACAGTACCAGCAAGGTCTATGCTGCCTGTGAGTGGGATCAACATCGCTTTCAACACTGAGTTGGTCGGACCTGCACTGACACCGGCGTTTAGGCTGGCGAAGGAAGGTAATCTGAGGTGGGAAACAGTCGAAGATATATGGACCGGGATGTGTGTGAAGGTTATCTGCGACCACCTGAGGCTTGGCGTGAAGAGTGGGCTCCCATATGTGTGGAGGCAGGAGCGAGGCAACGCCATAGAGAGCTTGAAGAAAGAGTGGGAAGGCGTAAAGCTTATGGAGGATGTTGTCCCATTCTTCCAATCATTGCGGCTATCTGAAACGTCTGTGACAGCAGAGGACTGTGTGGCTGAGATAGCTGCAGCCGTGAAGGAGCGCCTGGGGCCCGTAAATCCTAAATTTGGCAGCGCAGCTGCAACTATGGTGGAGTGGATGAAACTATGGAAGCGCGTACGAGCTCAGTAGATTCTATTTCGGTATCCTTAAAATCTGTGGTTCCACTGCTTAGAGTTCTGTTACTTGCTCTTTAACAAACTCAATATAGAGGTGTTGGGATAATGATGTTACCTTCTTCAACTGTTGTGCTCTTTGTGTGGTTCAAGTTTTTCAAATGGTAGTTTAATTGTTCACATCTCTCTCTCTCTCTCTCGTTGGTGATGACGAGGAATTTTCAGATCGCTACTTAATTGTTGACGATTCTAGTTTCTATAGTAGAATGTGGTGGATGTTGAAACAATTTACGTTCAGCAGCAACATTTTTATGCAGCCTATAAGTTCCTACTTTATTTTAATTTCCAAGAATTGATTTATAAATTTATACTAGTTTAATATGTATTTTCCGTCTTAATTCAATAGGCCACCGATCTTGTAATTTATAATAAACATAAAAGAAAAACAACATTTTGGGAGGGCATATTTGTTTGAGAACAAGAGAGAGAAATATAAATATTATTTTTTAAATAAAAAAAGATAATTATTTGTTAAAAATCAAAATAATCGTTGCATTTGATTGCTAAATTTCATAATTAAATTACAAGCTGCTCCAGATTTAGCATTTGGTTGAGAGCTTGATTATTTTTGTAGTTAATGAAAATAATTTTGAAGAAGCAATAGTTGATTCTCTAAATAACACTTAGAACTACACCATTCAGTAATCCGCATCTACAAAAACAAACACACTGAGTAGTACTATTTTAGAATCAGTAAAGCACTAGCTGATCCCTAGTTAACAAGGAGCAATAGAAGATCTGTTGTCTTGTATTCAGCCACCGGAACAACTGAAGCAACACCTAAAAGAGAGGGAGCGGGAACGACGGGGTTTCTCAGCTTTCGCCTCGAGACTCTCCCGTGGAAAATGCTTATAAAAAGCTTGCACTGCTCCCGTCACACCATCTTCGTGTTCCATCGCTCTTGCAAGTTCTTCAGCTTGTCCTTTTACCTGCAGCCAACCACAGTTTATACTTGTTACATAGGATGAGGGAAACTATCTCGACCTACAAGCTGTTCACTGATCCAAACCAATCATCTTTCAGTCTAAAGGCTGTCACTCTTTACCAACTAGGCTAATCATTTCCATCTTTTAGATAAAAGCAAATTCCTGTCGTCTTCAGACACAAAAGCCTACCATTTATCTAATCAATACGGTGCAAAATTAACAGATATACCTCAGGATCTAGCATGAACCGGATGGCGGAAACCAATTTGTCCAAGTTAAATTGGTCGACGGGGATTGGTTCCGGACCCACACCTCTGGCATGTACCTGCTCTCCCCAAAACGGTTGGTCTCCGAAGAATGGTATAATCGTCGTTGGGCACTATGAGGCAGTAAAGAAGCATATGAGAAAAAACTATTGCAAAAAATTCTTGAGTGATGTGAGAAAGAATGTGATTACTGCAGCTTTAAGACCAGCAGCCGTTGTTCCAGCGCCTCCATGATGAACCTTCAATATGCGCAACAAAAGCCAAATTAGATCGCCTGGTGTCGAGCCTTCAATATGTACCCAATGAGCTGAGCGAGCCACAACATGTACATTATCATTCAAAAAGTTGTTTGATATGGCACAAATCCAAATTTGTAAGATGAGAGTGCTGCAGAAACTTGGCTAAACAAACAAAAAGTTACTTACTACGGCTGCACATCGAGTAAACAACCAATCGTGGGGGCAATTATCCAGAGAGTAGACAAAGTCTTTAGTCTCTGCCACTGAGGGAAAAGAGAAATATTAAAGGAGATTTCTTAGTAAAAAAAAGAAGCAAATATAAATTGAAACATAGCGTATTAGTTTGTTTCTTTACACGGTGAATAGAAATTGGAACATAAAGAAAACATACAATTTCCCAAGCCGCCCCAGCCTTTATTAATGATGCCACGCTGTTCGGTAATTTCAAGAGCTCGAACAATTATCTGAGTCATTTTTTCAGGTTCTTCCACCGGCTGACAGACAGAACAACAGATGGAGTTTTCATATATTCTATAAAGATATTTTTTAAACATGACAATCACAGAACTAAGCAAAAAGATAGGACTTTTAACATTCTTGAAGAATTTTAGTTTCATTATTCTAAACGGCCTCGACCCTCAATTAGCTTAACCATGATCGAACTAAGACCATTACTTTTCTAGAAACCAAGCAATCGAACATTAGACTGATGAGAAAATGACAAAACTGACGTGCAATATTGGCAGTCAACTTTGCTTAGATTGCAAAAGACCAAAACAAAAAAATAAAATAGGAAGAACACCGGGTAGATACTTACAAGACTTCCAAATCCAATGTAGATAGGCTTTTTACCATCATTAAGCCAATTCACTAGTGAGTCTGGAGGTACATAATTTGAAGCGAGGTCCAGGAAACAAAAGCCCACCACATCGATCTTTGGCCCCCAATCTGCAGTCTCAGAAAGATAAGCACTACATAAACAGTATTCTTTATTGCCAAAAGCTAATAAAATATATAATTCAATAAACGATACATAAATAAATAAATAACCAACAGTTTTATAGCGTAGAGGAGAAATAAGGAATCCAAACACCATAAGTGAAGGGACAAAGCACCAAAGACTCGGGGCCAAAAGGAGAAGGAAAACTGTCGAGGGTAAAGCATGAGTTATCATCTTCCACAAGACAGAAAAAAATTCCTCACTAAAATATAAGTATCATAAAAAACAAGGTCGGCACTCTATATATATGCATAAGGAATAGGGAGAGATAGAACTTACCTTTTGGTTTAGGAACAAGGTGGGGACTCCAAATATATGCATAAGGTATGTCTGGAGGAGAACTATGTGAATTGCTTAGATATGTGACGGGCCTTAATTTCAGTTCTTTCTTCCTGAACTCATTTATCATATCACGTATTCCCAGCCAGATTAAACCATCGACAATTTGATACGATAGCTGCAAGAATAAAAGGCAATTAGTTTGTGGGAGTTTGTGTCGGATCAGCAGTAAGATATATGATCTACTCACTTTATACGCAACCGGTTGCTTTACACGAGAAAGAGGATGTGGAAATTCACTTGTGGGTCTGTGCACGAGCATGGGGGGAAATACAGTGGATCACATATCAATAAGATCAATTAAAACTAGAGCAATAAAAAAAGCATTAAGAGAACAAAGTATGATAAAAACACTTTCTACTGAACCAATATGCATCAAGAAACTAACTGAAATTTGTTCCCAGGGTCAATATGATAGAATTGATAGAATGAACGAGCATCGAGAAATTAATTGAGATCTCCTCCCACAGTCAATGCAACATAATTGCTAGAATGAAGGAGACTGAGGATATACAAATGCACAAAACACTTACGTCCATGGCATGGTGAAAATTATGTGCAGCGGTACATCCAATGCCTCGGAAACATGTGTATGTCCTGAGGAAGAAGTTCTGCACTTAATCAGATGAATATGCCTTGCAAAACGTTACATGAAAATCATTGTATCAAAAGCATCATTGACTGGGAAATTACAAAATAAAATAGACAGTAGCCAAGATGACTATAAATGTTGGAAAGGGATTATTAGACTTCTAATTAGTAATTCAAGTTAACAAGCATGACCAGCTTCTTTTGTATCCAAGAAAGAAGAAATAATGTGCGTGTGTTGGCCAAGCGATAAGGGGTTAATGCCTAAAGCCAAAGTTCTTGGGTTCGAGTCCCCTGTGGCCGGCCTTTAAATTTCTTTATTTAATACTATTAATTTATCAAAAAAAGAAAAGAAAGAAGAAATAAAACTAAACTGGATGGGATATGCGCTGTATCATACCATATGCAGGAGGGTTGGCAATTATTGCATCTGCCTCGAATGGAATTCCGGTATCAGGATCAGGAGCCTTACATGCTCGATGCAGGGAGAAAATAATATCTTTTATTTGGCTTCGCTGAATTTGTATTTCAGAAGGTCCCGATGGCAAGAAGCCTTTATTCTTGACCATGTCTGCAGAAAAGAATATAAGTGGACATTACTATTAGTATTAATAGTTGATACGAAAACCATCCACCATAAACAACTTGGAGATGAAAAATCAAGCGCAGAAGCAGGTCTCTTATATCTAACAACAAGAATATCTCTGATTTCATTAACAGAAGCTATTTCTAAATCTTGATTGCCTGATGCAAAGATGACGAGTTCTTGGATAAGTATGTGGTAAAACTAATCTTGTTTGCCTGCATACAATTCTGCAACAATAAATCGGATTTGTCCATTTCTTGTTTGTACATAAAAAATCAAGCTCTTTCCTTCTTTAACTCTTAAGTCATACCAAGTGAATTACTCCCTCCGTCCCATTACAAATGTCCCACTTTCCATAATGGGATGTCCCATTACAAATGTCCCATTCCTTTTTTGACAATATATTCTCTCTCTATACCTATTATTTAAATAATTTCCACCAACCTACTTTATCTACTTTTTATACATTTCTTAATCTCTGTGCCCAAAAGTAATGGGACATTTGTAATGGGACGGAGGGAGTATAAAATACGCAAAGCAGCACCTCATCTGAATTATGAGCTGAATCCAACGGAATTTGGACAGTAAAAATATCTTGAGATCCTGTAATTTTCAAACAAAAGTTCCACCTACATTTAGTATACCATTCTAGAGAAGTCAACTTTGATCAGAAGAAAAGCAGTCCTAACCAACAGCGCCGACAAGTAAAAAAGTGAGACAGAGTGGAAGAAATGAGAGGCAAATGAATATATTTTTAATCAAGAACTCACAAGCAGCAAGGACTTTTGGGTCTCCACCAAGAGGGTAAAATTCCAATCCAGATGTCAACACAAAATCCTTGAAATTTGAGTGAGTTGCAAGTCTAACCCTATGACCATCTGCCTGCCAATAAAATCCAGCATCAATTGTTCAAAGGCAACTTCTACAAGGAAAAAAAATACTGAGTAAAAAATAGATGAAATTAATAAAACACGGGGAACATAGGGGCTGTAGAAGCCCAAACAAGCTCAAATAAGCTGGATATGGTTCATCTCAAATGCAGAAACATCAATACATAATAGAAACAGCAACATATGATAATAATCAAAAAAATCAGCAGAGCAGGAGAGTCAATTTGTGGAGGACGTCACCTATGCTCAGAGAATAATTGGCCAAGAAAATTGTCAGAGATTATATGGATAATACTGTCGGGCTGAAAGAAAAAAAAGAATATAGGCGGACAAAGTTCTTAGGAAAATTCCAAATACCACAAGTAAAGAAAAGGCAAGCGAAAGATAAGCGTTTCAAAGATAGTGACAGAATCAAGAATTCAAACAAGAAAAATAAAATTGTCTACATGGAAAGGAGACTCAAAGTAGTAAAGTTACAGAAAATAATTATTCAAAAGTAAAGGGAAGAATGAATATGTTGTTCCTGATTCTGGAAGAAAGAGTAATTGCATTCGAAAATAAACTAGAAGCTTGAAGAATGGTCAAAGTAAGAGCTTGCATGAAGGCATCCATATTAAGAGAATTTTTCCAGCACCTGTAAACGTTTTCCAATGGCAACAAATGGTTGCACATCACCCCTTGTTCCAACAATTAGCATTACAATTTGAAGCGGAGGCAGCGATATCGCATCTTCAGTGTCTCCAGGTTCTTTATCTCCATCTCCACGATGTGTTTCTCCAGTACCCAATTCAAGAGGTTGATTGCTAACACTTATATCTCCAGGAATGTCGAGTTTTACAGTTCCATCATTTTGAACGGTGGCTAATCGATTCAACATTTTGAGCTGTCAAAAGTCCAGGACCAATATGTGATAGTTATCTTACTTTTGTGCAATAAAATATTTCTAAATTTGCTCACAGAAATAAAAGAAGGTATAGACATCACAAAAAATCTCATATTGCAATCAACCTTCTTTTTCGAGGGCACGTTTATATCGAAAAACTGTTTCGCCAGGACTATAGAGTGGTTCTGTTTATTTTCCCCAATCCCATTAAGATGACTGGATGTAGGATCCGAATGCTGTTTTGCTGACTTCTCCATGCATCCAGATTTCTGTCTGCAAAGATTCCTGTCAACCGATCCTAAGCAATGCAGATCAGACATAACAGGAAATGGATGCACAAATACTCTTTCAAACACAATGCACGAAAAAACGACTAGGAAAACAAAAAAGGATATTTTGCAGTGATTTATAACTCAAAAAATAGAGGGATGCAATAAAAATTCAGAATATACAGAGTAATATTATAATTTATACGCCGTAATATAAAGTGTCAGCTCCAATCCTTAAGTCTGTCCATCGTTGAGAACAGCCATTACCTCAATATCTTGAGACAGCGTGGTCCTTTAATTATACTCTCATCACACTTATCGTTCAAGGCCTAAAACCGGCCTACGGTGATGGCAACGCAGTTACCTACCTTCATATTTCTGGTATTGCAATTACTAATAATAGGATAGACGAAGTACAATAGCCTGCACGGGCCATATGGATTCTTTAAAAAGAGAAAACCTTTTTAGAAGTTTTTCATGATGTTAGTCCCCATCTAATTTAATGACATTTATAACTTGCAGATGAGACCTATATCACTAGCAGCCAATAGGTTTACAAAATCACCAAATGTACAAATTCATGAAACTTTTCTGAGTCATAGAAAAAGGTCAATAATTCGACATAGTCCAAGTTTTACAAGTCACCAGAAAGCTAAGTGACAACGAGCATAGGGCACTAATACCTTCTTCTTTTAGCCTACCCGCAGTTGCTACTCATGAGTGTGTAAGTTGAGTTATTGAACCTGAAAGTACTGAACATCTAGCCCACGCATTCGGTTTGGTCCAGGTTTTTGTTAGTAAGTGTGTTTTAGTCAGTTTCAGCAGAGCTATTTCCCATTATAAAATGCCGCCTTATTCCCTGTAATTGTATACGAAAATACTGTAATAGTGAAAAGTCTTTGGCTTGGCAGCGCATCCAGACGATGTCAGGTTTCACCTATAACCAACTAAACGATTCGGTTTCAACTTTCAACGTCTTAATTAGTGAGGCTATACCTCTAAACGCTTTATCACCCCAAAAACTCAAAGCCTAGTCTCAATTCCTAAACAACAACTACTTAATATCAAACGATTAATTGAATTTTGTTTTATCATCCAAAAATTCAAGAAATCTCAACAGGCATTGTACCCTAAGCTTCGGCAACTTGTACATCCCAAAACACAAACAATCCCTAAACAAAATTTCAACTAAAATATTCTTCCCTGAAACAATGAGTATTACCTGAATAACTCAACCTGCGATGATCCCGCGAAACCCCATTGCTGCCCTCACTCTTCTTCAATCCATCAGCACCATTGCTGTCCCTCTCATCTCCATTTTCTCTCTCTATCTCCACCTCAAAATCGACAGGAACCTCCGCCATTACGACGGTCGGTGCCCAAAAACTCAATTTTTTGTGAAAAAGCAACACGGACGTCACTTCTTCTTTTCTCCCTTCATTCACTCGAAAAAGATGACGCCCTGGTTTTTTTCATGCATGCAATGCAAATGTGAGTAAAGTGGAAAAGGTGGGGTGGGGTGGGGCGGGTGCAGAAACTTGCTAATTCCTTGGCCCCTTGAAAACTTGTTCGATAATGCAAAAAAAAAAATGGTGTTGAAGAAAGCTTGATTCTGATTCGTGTGTTGTTTCAGGAAGGTGGTTTGATTCTGGTTGTTTGGATATGGAGAAAAGCGTCGTGGGTATATTTGTCGAGACACGTTACCGAGAAAGTCGGTGCCTTTGGATTTAGGCCACCTGCTGCTGCTATGCCGCCCTTACTGTTCCCACTATCATCAAACTAGTACATTGGGATTAATGTCTAAAACCGAAGGTCTTGGGTTCGAGCCCTTGTGGCGCGGCCTTTAAATTTCTTTATTTAATCATGTTAATTTATCAAAAATAAATAAATTAAATGATATATCAAATAAATAAAAAATAAATATTAAATATAGTTAGAATATAAGTAAATGTAAATTATTTTTTCTTAAAAATAAAATAATCTACATCAATTACTCAGTAAAGATCATTAATTTTATTTTATAATTTTGAAAAGTATCATTTTTAATTTCCCATCTATTTGATGGAAAATTTTATTTTCTTCCTTAAAATTATAGAATAAACACATCATTCAAATTAAAAGAAACGAATAAACAATAAAAAAAGAGTTTTCACATCACAATATATAGTTTTAAAACATAAGCTAATCATGCATAAAATTAATTTTTTCTAAGTTAGCTCATTACCTATGTCATCTTATTAGAAAAGCTTCAATTGATAAGTAGGAAAATAAATTATATTATTAGAATTTATTAGAATACTAATAAAAGAGCTGAATAATTATTTGATACCAAATCAAAGATCTTGCATTCATCTTTAATTTAAGATATATAGAATATTTTTTATAAATAAAATTTGATTTTTTAAAAAAATCATCAAAATATGAAAAAAGAGAGAGAAAGAGAATAGAAAATTGAAGAATGCGTATGATAAAATAGAGGAGAGAGGAGAGAGGAGAGAGAAAATATATGGGATATGAGATTTGTTGAGTTTTATTTTGAGGCGAAATTTAAAGTGCCCTTTCTCTTATGAATAATTTGAAAAATGTCCACCCTTATCATGCAAAGCACTACATGCCCTAAATAAGTGAAGAACCGAAAATGCCCTTTGAATGTGATGGATGTGCATTGTTTTCCGCAAAAGTTCTTACACATCTATGACAAAAGTTGTTAAAGTGTAAGAAAAACATCAATTCATCAATTTAAACATTGAAATCGGTCAAATATGTGTTGGAACATGTGAAATACTGACAGAGAAAATAATATTTATTTATTTTTGAATTAAAATCGAAGGTTTTACAAGTAAATCGTAGGCTAATTAATCAATGGAAAATAAATACTAAAAATTAACACAATCGATATTAGCACTCAAAACACACATTGGAAAAAAAAAAAAAACAAGCGTCCGACCGGGAAAAACAAGTGTCCGACCGGACACAAGGTTTCACCGGGCGGACACATATATGTTCCGGTCGGATAGATGTTTTTTTGGTTCCTATGTGTGTTTTGAGTGCTAATATGGATTGTGTTAATTTTTTGTATTTATATTCCATCGATTAATTAGCCTTCAATTAAGGGACATAATTTTTTTTTTTTAAATTGATGATAAACGACAAATATGATGTGAAATAGCTTTGTCAGTAAAGTATTCATGTCAAACACTCTAATTTCATTGAAATTCACGTGAAATGAAGGAATCTTTGTTTATATATGAGTGAATTCTCTCATTCTCTCATCCTCTCATCCGAACACTCAAAGTGAAAAAACACTCAAACTCATTAGAAATTCTAATATTTTCCAAGTGGTGAAGCTATTATTTGTGAATTCTCTCATCCGAACGTTTAAAGGTATGTCATTTTACGTTTGAAATGTAATTTAAGTTGGTTATTGTTTATTTTCAATGTTTTGTTTGATCCTATATGCTTATGTGAATTATTAGCATATTATAGCATACTATGATTTAAAGCCACGTTTGAAGGAAATACATGTGAATTAGAGCAAATTCTATCATGTTTTAAAGTATTAATTAGTAATTATTAGTTGCATTTTAGTTCTATACATATATATTGCTACATAACTCATGTTATTATGCTCGAAAATTATGTATCCGCCCGGACAAGTGTCCTTGAAAATGTGTCCGGCCGTGTGTAATTATATATCATGTAATACACGGCCGGACACATTTCCTCGGCTACTTCCCCGGGCGGATAGATGTTTTTCGAGTGTATTAACATGTTATATGTTGTATTTTAACATTGTATTCCATTTACATCATATATTTATTTATTTATTATTTTTTCTGTAGATGAATGAATATGGGAGATACTTTGTGGTTAATTATGGAGGTGCCTTCAATGGTTATGAGTACATCGGCGGCTCTTCTAAGAATTTGCATATTTTCGGAGACACAATGGCCAGTACGGTGTACATGATAAATTACCTGATGATGGAGAATTCATTGAGCACTAATTACAGCTTGTATTATTTGACGAAGAGATTAAATGGCAGGGTATACAGTAAAAATATTCTTGCCGATGACAATGATTTGCTTCAGTTGCTGGCGTCCCAGCCACATTTTCCTGAGATTTATGTTGTCGAAGACGATTACAGTGGAGGAGTGTATGTTCCTTCGTTCGATCTCCCTCAATCTTCCGGGTATGGAGGTGAATCCAGTGCACAATTCGAAGGTGGGGACGGATTGGAAGCAATCCAAAGATATGCTTATTTAGACCTATCAGCCGGAGATTCACCGGCGCAACAAAGTGTTGAACCGTCGGTCACTTGGGGTAATGATCAGTCAACGGGTTGGACTTCATGGGATGAGCCAAATCCGTACCAGTACGATCGCCCAACAACTGATCGTTGTTGGGGTCCAGCTGATGATCAATATACGTATGAGCCTCAGTTTGTGGAGGATGCTGGTAATGTAGATGAAGATTATGTTCCATCGTCTGAAGCCGAGACTGATACAAGCGCCTCTGAAGACTTGTCGGAGCCAGAGAACGTGAGAAGGGCGGGGATTGAATATGCAGATTGGCAGAATTTGCAGATCGACGAGGATGATGACGAACAGGTTCCTGGAGCAGATGAACTAACTAATTGGTTAGTTCCGGTTATCCCGTTGGACGCCGCAGCGGCACTTGTGGATATTGAAGATTATCAGCTATTGCCTCGGGAGTTGTCAAAGAATATGTATTTCAATAGCAAAGATGATCTGATCGTTGCAATCGGTCTGTGGAACATGAAGCAGGGCAAGGAGTTTTCTGTCAGCAAATCAGACAGCAGACGAGTCTACTTCAAATGCAAGCATTCAGATATGTGCCCCTTCAAGCTCCATGCATCGTCACAAGATGGAGTCATTTGGGGAGTGTATAAGTTCACCAATGAGCACTCATGCGACGGTGAGCTAGGGCGCGTAGCGCGAATAAAGGCCCCCGCAAAAGTCGTCGCAGCATATTTAGCACAGAAGATACACGACGATTGCGAGATCTTGAAGCCGAAGGCCATCCAGCTGGAGCTGCGACGTGAGTTTGGCGTACAGATCAAGTACGATGTTGCATTGCGAGCCCGTAATCGAGCCACTGAGATGGTTTATGGTCGACATGATCAGTCATTCGAGATGCTGCCCAAGTACTTATACATGTTGAGACAATCCAATCCCGGTTCGAGGGTGGAGTGGGAAGTTGACGATGATGGCCGATTCAAACACTTATTTGTTGCTCTTGCAGCTTCGGCTACCCCTTTCATGTTCAGCTTACGGCCAGTGATTGTCGTCGATGGCACACACTTGAAGGGCAAGAATAGGGGTATTTTGTTTGTTGCAGTGACGAAGGACGGCAACGAGAGTTTGTTCCCACTCGCGTATGGTGTTGGCCCGAAAGAAAACGATGAATCGTGGAGTTATTTCATGTCACGCATTCGACGTGTTTATGGCCAAGCCGATCCACTTTTGATTGTCTCTGATCAGCATATCTCCATTGCCAATGCTATCAGGAATGAGTTACCAAATGCAACCCACGACCTATGCTACTACCATTTGCAAAATAACCTGAAGCATTACGGTAAGGCAGTGGTCGAGGTGTATCGACAAGCTGCATTTGCGTACGAGAAGTCCGACTTCAATAGGGCTATGAACGCCCTGAAGGTTATGAAGAGAGCCGCGTACGATAAACTAATGGGGATTGGGCCGGAGAAGTGGGCTCGTTCGATGTGTCCTATGCCTGTGCGACGCTACAGTTTTATGACATCAAATGCTGCTGAAGCTTTTAATTCCAGATTGTTGTGGGCAAGAAGACTTCATATATGCTCGATGTTAGAGGCAATCAGAATTGTTATTGAGAAATGGTTCAGCGAGCGACTAAGGGCTGCACAACAAATCGAGCAAGGCTTGACTGTTGAGGCTGGTAAAAGGGTAGCTATTGAAGTCCAAAAAAGTCGTCGATACACTGCACAAAGGTTGAGTGGCATGAAGTATAAGGTGCAAACTGCTGACAGAAGCTTCAAGGTGGATCTAGAGAAGAAAAAATGCGAATGTCGAGTATTTCAGCTAGACCAACTGCCCTGTTCTCATTCAATCGCTGCAATAAGGTACGATCATGAAATGATTACTGTCGGGTTCATTGAAATGTAAATATGTTCTAATGTTCGTTATATTGATTACTATCGGAGTTTGTTTGTTTTTATAGTGAAGCCGGTGATACGATCGCAGAGTATGTAGACTCGTACTACACGAATGACTTTCTTATCGATACTTACTCTCGCGAAGTTAATAATCTCCCGCCGAGACGCCAGTGGTTGGTTCCCGAGCACATCGCTGAGCAGGTTGTATTACCTCTGATTGTAAAAGGTCAAGCGGGGCGCCCAAAAGAAGGTAGACATCGAGGTGGTGGTGAAGGCACCAGCACACAAGCCGATGAGTCTTCTAGTATCAGGCGTCGTAAACCAAAGAAGTGCAACATCTGCCATGAAGAAGGACACAGCAAGAGAACGTGCGCTGGCAGGGCGACTGAGCCCAGGGAGTAGTGGGATGTATTTGTGTGCTGTAACAGTTAATGATATTGATTGAATTATCTTATTATTCGATAAGGTGGAATGATTTACAGGAAATAATGCTCGTTGAATAACCAAATAGAAGCACACATTAATGTAACAATATACAAAACTATGCAAAACCAAGTCTAGTGATACGGGCTTTCCTAGTTTCACACAGCGAAAATATAGATCTAGCAATCTTGGCCCTGTATGCCGCCACGTTGTGGTTACCCCACTCAATGGATGGAGAGCCAGATATCAGTCGTTCTGCATACATGCAGACGAAAGGCCCGCAGCTGACAGACTCCTGCTGGTGAAACTGAACCTCCGCTGGAGCAAACACCGCCGTCATAAGTGGGTACTTCTCCTTTGCCACTGTCGAATCAATGGATGTGTCGTCTAGCCACCTCGCCAACTGAAGGACAATTGGCAACAATCTCAGTAAAGGCAGTAGTTCACCAACTCGACCATCCTGCTGTCGAGGTGATAGCTTGTGGAATACTGGGTCATAGACCTCGCAAACCAATTCTCCTAACCGGATCCGACATAGGACAAAATGGTGGCCAATTATGACTGGCATGAGAACCTATGACAAACCACAATAAATTGATAAGAAACAACATATAAAGCACAAATGACTAATGACAAATAATTGTTTAACTGATTACCTGTGTGGCATCCATCCATCCTATATGACCAGGAGGAAGTTCATGGCCCTTAACGGCTTTTCCACGTATTTGGCAGAGCCAGTCTATCCGGGGCTGCCAACCATCAGCTACTGCTCCATGCGTCAATATATGATACTCCTCTGGAGTAAACTCACTTCTTGCCCACTTCTCCAATAGAGCGTCCCACTCGCCCTGGAGGTATATCTACAGATCAATAGAAGTAATTAATAATTTATATTCACACCAATGAAAACATACAAATAATGAAAGTTTACTTACAAACCAATCCGTGTCTAATATGATTGTGTTATTCATATCTACGTCATCCAGTAAATCTGCTGAAGCTCGAAGTCTATTTCTCAAGCTTAAGAAATACAAGTCAATATCCTGCAACAAAGTTAAAATCAATAAGTTAGTAGAAAGTAATTTAACAATGTTAAAATCAATAGATTATTTACCCCAGTTGTGAATTCCTGGCTGACATTATCCACCCGCGCGAAGTCGTCGTACTCCCGCAAACCACCACTTGCCTTGACATAAATCTCACGACCCCTACCCTCTCGACACCTAGCCATCCACTTCTCATAATGGTCACTGCTGATAGTTAGACGGACGCCTCACCCTCTGACTGCGACGCGGGGGCTCTGCTGGCGGCTGCTCTGCTGGCGGCTGCTCTGCCGGCGGCTGCTCTAGGTGCTGCAGCAGCAGTACCTGTGGCTGCTCTGCCTGTGGCTCAGGCTCCTCCGTCTGAGCCTGTCCTGCCGAACTGGACTGTCCCCACTCATGTGGTGCAATAGAAGTGAGCGGTTCAGCAAAGAATATCGGGGTCTCTGTTCTATACTGCGGCTTCAGGAATGGGGAAGACCAATGAGGGTAGACCTGGGTCGACCAGTCAAAAGTCTGCTCCGCCGGTGTGTAGTCGCCCTGAACAGACTGATTCATGGCCCGTCACTGCTCGTTGTAATCCTGGGTCTCTGGATGGCGTGGTTCCTCACCGCGGGGGTCGTCGTCGCAGGAACGTGAAACGCTTGGCCCTGAAGCGTCGGGCCCTGAAGCACTGGGTGGAGGAGACCGTCGCTGTGGAGGAGACCGTGGCTGGTAATCATCAGGGGACCGTCGCTGGTCATCATCATCAGGGGAGTCGGGCACTCGGAAATGTTTGCTCTTCTTGCACCTATCCTTTTTACCCTTGCTCTTCAGTTTCTCCACGAATTTGCCGAAGGCCTTCTTAATCTCCTGACGGATCGTCTTCTTCACCCACTTACGATCCAGCTCACCCTCGCTGGGACTGGATACAGTCCGAGATCCGCTCGACGATGAAGAAGTTTGCGGCGCTGGGCGCTTGCCCGGATCTACTGAATGACGAGCCGGCTCGTGGGGTCGAGCATCCCTCACAGGGCGCTTGCCCGGATCTACTGAATGACGAGCCGGCTCGTGCTGTCGAGCATCCCTCACAGGGCCCCGGACACTGTGACTGCGAGTCGTACGAGGCTGTCTAGGTACATCCTCCTCGTCCCCGCGCTCCTCCACAACACGGGCTCCGGTGCCCTGTGGAAATTGGACACCCCGAGCTAATGGGTTGTCGGGGGGCCTGAAGCTCACCGAGAGTTCGCCCGGTGTCAGCGCTGATATGAAGTAGTGACTCGACAGATCGTCAGCATCGGGCTCCAGGGGCATGACACCACCCTAGAAAGCAACAAAGATAATATATTAGAACATAAGTAAAACCAGTAACGGTGTGGAGGATAATCTTAAATAACTGATTACCTGTCCCTCGAATAGATCGCGCAGACCGTGAAGCTTCGGCTTACCCCTGAAAGTCCATCTCAAACACCGAGGGTGCGCTGTCGGATCACCGCTAGATGCTGCGACCATGTGTCCGAAGCCCGGGACGCGCTCCAATGCCCAGACATATAAAGCCCACGAAGGACCGTAGAAGTGATATTTCTCGCCAGTTCCTACATCTGTCGTATAATGGCATAACATCTTATACGAATACGCGCCCCAGGGGAATCTATCAAACGCAGCCAGATCATCCACCAAAACCCAAAGCCACGGCTGTACCCGCGCATCCAACCCAAGAACAAGGGTGTGAGCCACACACACGAGGACAGCACGAAGGTACAGGCTCCCATCCTCATCATCCACTCGACGATCCAAATCGCACACGCGTTTGATGAGCGACTGTATGGTCATGCTTCGCGTACCGCAGAATCGTCGGTATGCCTCCACGCGACTGCAGTCGTGCTGTAATGTCGCATCGAACCTCGATCCCCCGAAATTGAGCCCAGTCACTAATGCGTAGTCCGCAGGGGAAAATCTGACTCGTGCTCCGCACAGAAAGAAGCACATCTCATTTTCTTCTGACACAATCTGCCTCGATACAATCTGGTGTAATGCTTTATTGCTCTTCGCGCCGGGCCTCCAATCAGTGAAATGCCCAAAACATGATGCTCTAAATCTTCCCAATAAATCTGAATTGCACTGTTCGCCGACCACATTTAAAGTTTCAACCAGCTCCGGAAAATGTGAATCCCTATAGTAGGTGCTGATAGCAACCTCCGTCTGGTCTATAGTGTCGCGACGAAGATATGGGACATTAAACTGCAATTTAATACTAAATTCAGTAAAATTCAGTAATATTAAACTGCAATTAAATTCCGCAAAATATTAAAATTCAATAATTCAGTAAAATACTAAAATTCGAGAAAAATAGTCAAATTCAGTAAAATATTAAAATAGTAATTCAGTAAATTCAGTAATATTAAACTGCAATTAAATTCAGTAAAATTCAGCAATTTAATATTAAATTCAGTAAAATTCGAGTAATTCAGCAATTTAATATTAAATTCAGTAAAAATTCAGTAAAATATTAAACTGCAATTAATACCAAGCAATTTAATTAAATTCAGTAAAATATTAAAAAACTGCAATTTAATTAATACCAAGAAATAACAGTTTCATTAATTAATAATTCAACAATTATAATTAAATTAAATTCAGTAAAATAGTAATAATTAACGTAAACATACAGATAGACTGAAAAAAGTATTTTATACCTAAATAACAACTATCCGGCCGGCGAAGTGTCCGGTAAAATGAATCCGGCCGGGTACATTTCAGATTGAAACTGTCCCGGCCGGACTCATTATTCCGGGCATAGTGCCGGCCGGGTAGTTGTTCTATCGGCATAAAATACTTTAATTTATTAAATCGCACAAAGCCCACATACACAATGCAATTATAATTACTTAAACAAATATTTCAGATTGAAACAAATTCAGTAATACCCAGCAAAACTCGCAATAATAATTACTTAACCAAATATAATTAAATTAAATTCAGTAAATTACTAACTGATTAATATAAACATACAAATAATTAAAATGGAATATTTTATGCTAAAAAACGATCGGTCCGGCCGGTGAAGTTCCCGGAAAAATCAATCCGGCCGTATATTTCATTTAAATAATGAATTCGGTCGGACCGATTTATCCGGCCACTTCACCGGCCGGACCGATCGGTTTTTAGCATAAATTATTCTATTCTATTCAATTTCATGAAAATTAAAAATAAAAACCTGTGAAGAAGATGCCATTGATGAGTACGACGTGCTTCAATATTTTGAACTCTCTCGGTGGGTAAAAAAAAGTGAAGAAGCCGATATGTGTGGTGAGTAAAAAACCCTAGTGAAGGAAGGTAAATATAGTGGTGTTAAAAGCTTCGAAAAAAATGTGATTGAAGCCGATTGTATCGGCTTTATGTCTATCAAAAGAGAATCAAATTTTTTAGAAAGATATTTTTGACCTTTATGTATCGGTTGTTGCAAAATTCACTTGGTAACATGCATGATTTTTTTGGGTAACACGCATGCATTTAATTGGGACGGATTTTGAGTATATATATATATATATATATATATATATATATATATATATATATATATATATATATAGGGAGAGGTTCAAATAAGAACCACTAAATAAAATTAGAACGGAGAACCATTTTAAGCCATTCGATCATCAAGATCTACGGTGGATGCATCATCTTGGTGGATGAATGCAGATCCTGGGTTCGAATCCTGAAGGGAGCAAAATTTTTATTATTTTCGGATGCATTAAATTTAATAGCGAATGCATTAATTTATATAGCAGATGCATTGATTTTAATGGTTCTTATGTTCTCACGATAAGTGTGGTTCTCATTATAACCACACCCTATATATATATATATTTTAAATTTAAAGATATGGATTAATTAACACGATATATATAGTGTTATATACTATATATCAACATTCAAGAATAACACAATATATACAAATAATTTCAAAGAATATATGTATTGAAATTAAGATATTAAAGGGAAAAAAAATAAAAAATTTAAGATAGATACGCATGGATATATATTATTAGCTTCTTGATTTTTATTTTTTTTATGAAATTGAATAAAATATAATATTTTATGCCTAAATAATATCTATCCGGCCGGTAATTTTCAAGGAAAAATGTATCCGGCCGGGTCATTGTTTTTCTGAAATGTACCCGGTCGGATACATTTCTCTGGCCATTTCACCGGCCGGATCGATGGTATATCAACATAAAAGTGTTTTTTCTATCTATTGCTATCTTTATATTAATTTTTACTATTTTGCTGAATTTAATTTAATATATTGTTTAAGTGTTAATTAGTGTCCGGTCGATAATATTTACACTTTAAATTATCCGGTCGATAATATATATACAGTTTAAAAAAATCATATCGGACACTCAGTGTGTAATCATTTCGGTCAACATCACAAATTATTGTACAAAAAAGCATTGGAACTTAAAAATGTGTAAGATTGTGTAAGAAGACCGAAATGATTACTTAAGATGTTGACCCACTCAAGGGTTAATTAGTAATTTAGGGCATGGATAGCTTTGTATGATAAGGGTGGGCATTTTTCAAAATATGAATAAGGAATGGGGCACTTTTGCCTATTAACACTTTTATAAATACCCTTTTTTCTTTAATTACAATTTTGCCACAAATTGTGTTTTCATATAATAAATAGATTATTATCCATTTGTATTTCTAATTACTACTACATCATTTTGAGTTTTTTGACATTGAGGGGTTGGGGAGGAGGAGTAGCGGGGTTTGAATTCGGGACCTCACTGTTCACATACAGGAGGTCACACCATTTGATGTTTCTTTAGAGTTGTAATTTATAGTTAGAAGCTATAAAACCAATTTGATACTTATATAGTGTTTAGTTATTTAGAATCATTTTGAGTTGTAATTTATATAGTTAGAAGCTATAAAATCAATTTTATACTTATATAGAGTTTAGTTATTTAGAATCATTTTGAGTGATAATTTATAGTTAGAAGCTATAAAACCAATTTCATACTTATATAGAGTTTAGCTTTTTTTTTTTTTTTTGTTTAGGTAAAGAGAGATATCTTTATTAAACACAAGAGCATGGTAAATGGAAATGACCCTCCATAGCCAATGAAGGTTCACTCCAAACATGATGTGTATGAAAATCTCTCGCAACCTTAGCTAGAAAATGAGCTATAGTATTGCGTTCTCTTCTAACATGATTGACGTGAATATCCGGCAGCAACGACAATTCCTCTCGGCAAAAGGTAGCCAATACGCCCATCTCAGAAATATTCCTCTCACCCGAACATATCGCCTCACAAGCACGCTTGCAATCGGACTCCACCCAACCACGAGAAAAACCAAGTTCCTTTAGCCAGGAAAGCACCTCCTTGATACCCATGAGCTCGCCTTCATCCACCCTACGAAGCCCCGAAACTCGCATAGATTTACCAGCAACAAAGTGACCCTCATGGTCACGAACGACGATCCCAATCCTCATAGAATTGATATCCGAGAAGAAGGCATGCGACATCTACTCCACACTTGACAGAACCCGGGGGCAGGGGGTGCCACCCAACACAGGTGACAGCAGGCGTCGAGGTGGAGCTCTGGGTAGATCGTTTTTTTCGAGCCAAAATCCATTCAGTCCGGCATTCAGATGCCAACATAGTCGAATGAGCCGGGAACAAAAATACACCCTTCCAAATAACACCATTCTTGTCTTTCCAAATTTGCCACAGCACCATATAATCGTTGCGGTTCGTGATGTTGATTATATGCTGATGTAAATCGCTGCAACTCTAGCATTCCTCCACGAAAGGGTAATAAAAGAACGAATGCCAAAGGTTCTCAAAGCTACCCTTGCAAGTCTCACATTCTCCCCCAACCAAGATACCTCGAGACAACAACTGTTCTTTGGAGGACAGATTATTGCGGGTAGCTCGCCAAAGGAAGTTACGCACTTTTGGAGGGACATGTTAGTCTTCCAAAGACTACCCCAAAGGCTATTCACGCTATACATAGTGTCGAGAGTGAGGGAGCTCGCCAATATATACGCCGACTTCACCATATATCTCCCTTTTCCCTCAAAATGCCAAACCAACTTATCCGGTCTTGAATTGGGGAGGAGAGGGATGCCAAGAATAGTTTGAACATCGGTTCCCCCAAGAGGAAGTGCAGCAAATCCACATTCCAACTACAAGAGCCTGGATTCATAAGATCACAAACCCGAAGCCTAGTAAATTCTGGGGGACAAGAAGAAGTGACCCAGCATAATTCATCATTTCGAAGCCACAGATCATCGAAAACCCTGACTTTCTTTCTATCGCCAATCCTCCACGAACTCTCCTCCTAACTAGCTCTTGCGCGGAGCATATACTTCACCAGGTGAAGCTCGGGCTATGTCCAACCGAAGCAGTAAGAAAATCACCGTTGGGGAAGTATTTCGCCTTAAGCACCCTACAGATAAGGGCACGTGGGTCCTCAAGCAAGCGTCACCCCATTTTTCCCAACAAAGCCAAGTGTAGAAGCTGCAAGCTCCTAAATCCCAGACCACCCAGCTTCTTATCCACACATAAACGATCCCATTTCATCCAATTTATCCCAGGACTCAAGCCCCTCTTATTGTTCCACCAAAAGCTATTAATGAGATGTTCCATCTCATTCGTCAAGCTTGTAGGTAAGGAGAAGATGCCCATACAATAAGAGGGTATAGCTTGAGCAACACCCTTAATCAAAATCTCATTCCCGACCTTTGAAAGCTTCTTTCCTTGCCACCCTTGGATCTTATTCTACATACAATCACAAAGATACTGAAAAATATCTTTCTTTTTTCGATCCACAAGAGAAGGAAGACCAAGGTAGCGTCCAGTATTCAAGAGAGTAAAAACACCCAACGCGGATAAGGTCTCGGCACGAGTCGCCTCATTTATGTTGGAGCTAAAAAATGTTCCTAATTTCTGGTAGTTGATTGCTTGATCCGAGGCAAGCTCATAAGCACTTAATACACGCTTGAGATTTTCGCACTCACTCGGAGTGGCGCGGCAAAAAAATACACAATCATGCGAGATCATTAAATGGGAGATAGCAGGACCGCCACGTCCTATTTGGATACCGTGCAGATTTCCGCTTTCCGTCTCATATCTAATCATGGCTGAGAGGCCCTCGACACATAAGATGAAGAGGTAAGGGGAAAGTGGATCCCCTTGTCGTAATCCTCTCCCTGGAATAATAGGTCCAACAGCTGTTTCATTGACAAGAACAACGTAAGTAACCGAGCGAACACACAAACGCATCCACGATCTCCACTTATCACAGAAGCCAAGACGACTAAGAATACAGCAAGGTAGTTCCAGTCGACTCTATCGTAAGCTTTGCTTATATCAATCTTGAGAGCAAGACTACCATATTTTTCCCTGGTTTTGCGTTTCATGGAATGATTGGCCTCAAAGGCAATGAGAATGTTATCCTGAATGAGTCGCCCCTCTACAAAGGCAGACTGAGCTCTGTCAATAAGGCCTGGAAGGACCGACTTCAACCTGTTGCAAAGCACCATGATTTTATACAAGACATTGCAAAGAGCAATAGGGCGTAGTTCCTTCATGTTAGATGGCGAATCAACTTTTGGGATGAGCGAGATCAAAGTATGATTGAGATTGGAAGGGAAATACTCGTTGTCAAGCCATGAAGTACAACACTTAACAACATCTTCACCAAGCACGGCCCAAAACTTCTAATAAAATTTGGGATTAAAGCCGTCCGGACCCAGAGCCTTGTCTGGATGCATCTGCGAAACGTCGATCTTAAACTCGACAGCCTGGAAAGGCCTAGCGAGAGTCTCGTTCATCGTCTTGTTAATACAAGGTTGGAGCCGGTCCAGAACCTGATGGAAGTTAATGTCGGCAGTGGAAGCATCAAAAAGACTCTTGAAATAAGTAGCAGCGGTAATTCTCACATCCGCTTCCCCCGAAGTCCAGCTTCCGTCTTCCTGTTGAAGCTTAGTAATTTTATTGGTTTTTCGACGAGCTGAGGCCATCGCGTGGAAGAACTTGGTGTTGGAGTCGCCATCCTTGCGCCAGTGTTGTTTGGCTCGTTGTTTTCAATTTTCTTCCTCTCGGAGCAGCAGTAAGGCAGGATCAGCCCTAGCTTTCTGCATATTGGATATGGAGGAGGAGTCACTCCTACCTTGCAAAGAAGAGATGCGTCGCTGCTATCTGACCTTAGAGATCCTCTCATGTTTCCTAAGATGCTTAGACCAAATAGCAAGGGACTCCGACACTGCATAAGACGATCGGTGATGCTAATACTACGTAAATTGGTCCAGCAATCTCTGACAACATTGGGCAAATCAGGCTCCAAACACCATTTGTTCTCAAAGCGAAACCTGCATAGAATAGTAGGCGAAACCAAACCTTTACACTTTTAAAGAATGGGAACATGATCAGACATAAGTGCCGTTAAGGGAGTAAGAGTGGCCTCCGAGAAAAGACTTTTCCAGCCACTATTAGCCATTGCCCTATCAAGACGCTCTTCCACAAAGTTTACGGTGCCCAAACCTCTCGACCACGTATACTGATAACCTATTAGTGGAATATCAGAGAGACCATTATCCAAGATAGCCGATCAAAACCCAGAGAATAACCAATTTGTATGCTCCACACGACCCCTCTTCTCTTCGGGGTCAATAAGATCATTAAAATCACTCATGATAATCCACGGAAGAGGGTTGATATCTTCCAAACGACGAATGAGATTCCATGAATCCCGTCTACGATGTCTCTCCGTGAAGCTATAGAAACCGGTGAGACGCCAATCACCGGTAGCGTCCATCACATGCATATCAATATGGTTCCAGGAATAGCCGAGCAACTTACAAGTAGAAAAAGATTTCTAAAGCAAACATAAGCCTCCACTACGCCCCACACAATCCACTGTGAGGCAACCTTCAAAGTTAAGTCGAAAGTTGATCACTAATTTCTTAGCAACAAGAATTACTGCAACTAACACAGGTAATTGTAGCAAGCAACAAGTAATCGAGTATCGTATCCACAGGGACTGAAAAACCGAAACAACTCTAGTTATCTCCTAAACAAACTAAAATAGTAGACAGGCAAACGAAAATAAGGAGGATTTAATTATAACTAGACTTAAAGAGCAGCAAATAAAATCACGTAGAAAAAAAATCAAATAAATAAAACAATTGATCCTAGGGTAGTAAATTCATTAACTAAATCCACATAATAAATCTATTAATCATATGTACCAGTTTAATCCAGTTATGATGAGAGATCACTTAATTAATCAATTACTCTCGCTAGAGCAGCAACGATCGTAGATTAGTAAATTCTCTATCTCCGTTAGGTCTCAAGAAAATCTACTAACTCTCAATAGCTCCCTATGATCCACCTATCTTCGCTAGGTCTCAAGGTTAGAATCATATCATACATTCCTGAATCCGTTAAACAGTTATCTCCGCTAGGTCTCAAACCGAATAGCTAAACATGCAAACTATTGATCAGATAATTCACAAGAATTCAAGCACCAGGAATTATGAATCATAAACTGGAAGGCACAAAGGTATTAACAAATAAATCACATAAATTCAATCAACTATTTACAAACCCTAGAATCAGCTAAAGAAAACTAGCCAGACATACTGAAATAAAACAGAAACATAATTAAAAAGAACGCAATTGAAAAAACTGAATTATATAAAAACTGAATAAAAAAGATTGTAGCAGCTTGAATCTTCAATCTTGATCCAAGCCTTGAAAACTGGGAAATAAATGTAAAAACTAAAGCTATAAAACTGAAAAATTAAGTCTAGGAACTGAAAAACTAAAGCTGGGACTGAAAAATAAAAATTGGGAACTAAAGAAGTAAAGTTGGGAACTGAAAAAGGAACCCAAAATAGGTCAAAAGAGGACCTATATATAGGCACATGGGATAAATACAGTACAGAGCTCGAAAATACTGATAAAATCCGAAAATCCCGCAAAATCCCGAAAATTCGGAAATTCCCGTCGGGTACTATTCACTGCTGCGCGCGACTTTCTTGTTTCGGCCATATCTTCCTCGTCTGAACTCGGATTTACAAACCGTTCGCGCCTACGAACTCGTATCGAGACGAACTACAACTTTCATTAAGACCAACAGTCCAAATTCGAACTCCATATTTCTGAAAAATCATCAAAGTAAAAGCAAGTAACATATTTCACAAGATAAAGCAATTTAAGCACAAAACAATCATCAAACACTCAATTTCCTATAAAATTAACATCATAAGAACATTAAAAACTATAGAAACATGAGTGTTATAACTCCATACACTGCCGATGCGAGATAGTTTCACACAAAAATAAAAAGTCAGGCCGGTGAACTCTAACGAGTTCGAGAAGCGTGGAAATCGTAAGCGGTTGGCCTAACTCCTTGCAATTCCAACTTAACAGATTCATTGGACCCGACTGACTCTGAAGCCGGAGTCCGTCGATATAAGTTGCTGATCATCGGAGCTATCCTCGGGGTACCCTGCAAGAAGATTCTCAGATGAGCTAGGTATGTCATAGTCCATATAGGTGATGCCACGTCGGCGCTTCCTCTCATCATTGTGGGCCAGAGATGACTCATCAATCACCATAGAGTCATTTGGGTGATATTCATGACTAATAACTTGTAACCCAAATCGAATTTGATTTTGATGGATCTCGTTCATAGAAATCAGGGCCTCATTAAAAGGCAATGATATTCCCCGATTTTCTTGGTCCTTCCTTTTCGGGGCAGTTTCTAACGTATCATTTAAAACCCTAGCAGCCGCCAACTCCTTGCTAGGGTTTGCGCTATCAACCTCAGTTCTCAACCACTTGTCGCCGGCAAGAGAAACAACTCGGCGGTCCGCCGCTTTCAGCCAAATACCTCACTCCCTCTTTACTTCATTAGTTGCGGGATTGAACTTGAGCTCGCAGAAGTTCTCAGAATGCCCAAGCCAACCACAGAGAAAACAAAAGGCATTTAGCCTTTCATACTTGAAGTTAACCACGAAAGATGACCCATCCTTCTGCTTAATTCTTTTGAAGAGTTTAAGAGGATCCATGACACGAACTCCGACCCTTACACGCATATACTGGCGCCAGACTCCGAAAAAAATGGAGCTGTCGTATTCCATAAAGTTTCCAATGAAATTTTCGAGAAGACGTCCTACTCGCTCAGTAAGATAACCTTCCGGGAGATCATGTATTTGAATCCAAAAGGGAAGGCAATCCAAAGGAACGCTAATCAGAAATTCTCTACGTTTGAGGCGATGAAGAAGTAAGGGAAAGTTCCCAAAAGCCCAAGGACCTCCAATATTATTTCTAGTTGTGAATTTAAGCTATAAAACTCAAATTCACGATTAGAAATATTATTGGTTGTGAATTGTAGCTCAAAAACTCGAATTCACAATTAAAAAACAATTGATAATTTTTAAAAAAATTATGTAAAGGGTAAAATGGTAACTGTGACTAACTTTTAATTTTTTTTATTTTAGTTGATAATTTATTATTATTATTATTATTCTAAAATGGTCATTTTTTAAGTTCATGCGTACATTTTAGATGAATTTAAATAGTTGAGCTAATTGAATTCACGACTAGCAATATTTTTAGTTGTGAATTCAAGCTTTAAAACTTGTATTCACAATCAACATTAGCTATTTAGTTGTGAATTCGAGTTTTAAATTTTGATTTCACAACTAGAAAATAGTGATGGTTCTGAATTCAAGCTTCAAAATTCGAATTCACAACTTAATAGCTAATGTTGATTGTGTCAAGGTCTAAAATTCGAATTCATAATTAGAAATAGTCGTGATTGTGAATGAAAGCACTCAATTTATTTTTGGGTTAAGTACCAAATACCCCCCCAACGTTGGGGCCCCTATCGCGTATAGGACCCTATAGTCAGGGTTCGCGCTGTTTACTACCTCAACGTGGCTAAACCTAAGCAAATCCCCCCCTAACGTTGGGCCCCTATCGCATATAGGACCTTATAGTCAGGTATTAAGTACCAAATACCCCCCCAACGATGACTTAATGCAGGGGGTATTTGGTATTTGAGGGGGAGATTTGCTTAGATTTAGCCACGTTGAGGTAGTAAACAGCGCGGACCCTGACTATAGGGTGCTATACGCGATAGGGGCCCCAACGTTGGGGGGGTATTTGGTACTTAACCCTTTATTTTTATATTTCACTACAAAAAAACATGTTTTCACCGAGAGATTTCCGAGGGATTTACAGAACTCGGTATTTACCAAGTATTTAGCGAGAGTTTTTCGAAGGTTAATGTTTTGTCAAGTATACCAACATTTTACCGAGAGATTACCGAGTACAAAATTTACCGAGAGAATATATCCCTCGGTACTTACTAGTTATAATTTATTTAGATTAAATTTAATTATTAATTGATAGTTTTAATGTTACCGAGGGATATATGGCCTCGGTAAGTCATTTTCAATTATACCGAGTACTCTATCTCTTGGTAAAATTAAAACTACTCCACAAATTAAAAGCCCTAGTCAAGTTTGTCGGTCTTCCTTTCGCCGCTGCCGTGCACCACCCCCACCTCCAGTAAGCACTCTCTCTCTCTCTCCGTCGTGCCCCCGCTGCTCCGGCTTCTCTGATCATTTTAATTGATCTTCACGTCCCATCCAGAACTGAGTTCCCATTTGTAGGGCTTGGGAAGACGCCGGCCGAAGCCTTTCTTCTTTCTCTCTTGTTAGTTCCTCTTTCCATTTCTTTTATTTATATATTTTTGATAAATTTCTCCCTTTCTACTTATGTCACCTCTCAAATTGTACAATATCATGCATGCTCTGCTTGCAATCAGTGCTCGTGATTTTGCACACTTTTTCTTTAATCGCATCAACAACAATGCTGGAAAGTAGATATGATTTTTATTTAATTTTGATTTTCTTATGTTTGACTCTGTGTTAGAGACGACTCACACGAGGATCACTGGCTGAGTGATTTTGCTGTTGGATATAGAAATTTGTTGAAGATATATAGTTGTGGTAATTATATTTGCAGTCTTCTATTTTGATCTAAATCTTTGTTTACTTTGGTTGGCCCTGTACTAGTTTATATTATTCTCTGAATTTGATGATTAGACATGACTCATCTTATCTTATTAGTTGGATATATGTTTTTGCCATATTTCAACTAATTGTTGACTCCAGGTTTCAACTATTGACCTTAAGTTCATCTCTTATTTTTAATCTAATTTTCATCTTCTCCCTCTTTGGTTTGATATTCATATTGCTTCCATCCCGGTTTCTCACAAACATCTTGAGATTTATTGCCATTATGATAAAAAGATGAAAAATAGTTAACTGCTGGTTGCCTAATTAATTGTTGATACATGAAACTTTTTTGTTTTTTTGCCTTTTTGATGAACTATTGATCACCATATGTTCAATTATGCAAAGTACTCTCAGAAGATCGTATAACTTCTATCATGGCGCGACATGGTTTGTAATAAGTGACTATATGGCTTGTATAAGTGACTATGGTTAGGATATTGTTCTTTCTTAAACCACAATGTATCCATAAATGCCAAGCATTTTTTTTATCATGTAACCATAGTTTGGAACTTAAGTAGTTAACAAAGATTCTACTTAACCACAGTAGACGAATATAGACATAGAACTTTCGATATTAAGTGCTACGCCGCCTCACGTCTCCCACGCCGCAGGGGTTCCAGCATACTAAAGCAGATCACATTGGACACAAGCTTGGGTTACTGTCATTCACAAAGATCATATTCCCCTACTCAAGCATTCTGGAATACTCAGCTGAAGCTATGTGAGGTAATTTTGCTATTAATAATTTGTAATTATTAATGAAATAAGTTATATGCATTGTCGACCATTTCTGATTGGTCATGTTTGATAGTTGCAAGAATTGACCGACTTCGTCTTTGGATAGACTTGAGTGAAATTGAGAGTTGAATATCTGGCATATGAGTTTGTGATTTCTAGTACAAACAAAATATTTATCATGATGAGTCTGGAGGAATAAGGGAAATAATAGCTAATGATTCTAGCTTCTGCAAGTCTCATTACTATGTGGTCAATTCGTTGAAATCTCGACCTAGAGAGTTTGATTGCATTTAACATTTGTTTGAACAGGAAAAGGTCATAAACTTGCCTAAGTTCTGCCTGTTGTACCATTGAAGTTCACTTCCACTTTCTCTCTTAATGTGCATGTGTTTTGTTTCTTACCCGACAAATAGAATAAGAAACTTTTTGTTGATTGTTATTTGATTACACAAGCTGATTTCCAATTTCTATTGGTAGGCAAATAGATGGGTACACTAGCAAAATTGGAGGTATCAAAGTTCAAATCAAAGTAGTAAGTAACATGCCAAAAGGAATGGAAAGATTGTGATTGTGGATATGATACCGCAAGTTATGTTGGTATGATAGCCCGTTACGATCTAGCTTGTTGTTTGCTTGAATATATAGGCACAGTTGCATACTGCAACCAAATGTGCTTACTTCTAGGGAGAAAATTACTCTACAGTGATGGTGTTGTGCTATACTGATGGACTTTAATCTTTTCGCCTTATAATGTGTATATGATAATCTATGAATAGATATGAGTAATAGATCCCATCGTGGCCGTCGTGGAGGTTCTAGTAGTGCAACATCATCCCGTGCATCATCGACTTTGCAAGCATCAGCTTCAGATGTAGAGTTAGAGCAAACAACATCTGATGCACTCTCAAACAATGACGGAAGGATACCTCTTTCGAGGACGCCTGAAGGGTTTGTCACTATTTATAATTTTTTCAATGTTAATATATATCTAAAGTTGAAAATAATTTGTTGTTTTATTTGTAATCTATATCTATATTCTATTAAAGAGCAATTCAACGGCTCTTTTCTCCCGCCACTATTCCCACCAAATTTTTAAAATCTTAAATTTTGTGATTGAACCAATTTCTAGAAACTTCTTGCGAAAGCTGGCATTCAAAAACAATTCTATCGTGCTTCATTTTACTAGGGTTTGAATTAACACATATTTTCTTTCGGCACCTACGATTTCCACTAAAGCATATTATATATTTTTTAAATTATGCAATAAACATATTAACTTCCACCACAATTCTAATTAAATTCCACAATCTAATAAAAAAATATTTAGTAAATTAAATATCAACTGCCATCCATAACCATGATCCATATCTCCATGATTGCATCAGTTACGAACACCATATATCTGCACGTATCTATAAATCTATAAATATAACATAAATCTCACTACACGAATTTCAGATCAGAAAATTTTCGTTCTTCTTTAAGATGACCCCTCTATTCGGTGTAATCAAAGAGCTGCAACCTGGGAAGAGCAAAATAGCACTGCAATTAAGATTGATAAGAAGCTATGATATTTTGAAGTTCAACAACAAAGATGAAGCATTTTCGCATGAGTGTATCTTTCATGACAAAGAGGTATTTAATATACTATTTTTATAGTTTTATAATTTTCGAAATTTTCACTTATTCTAATAACATGCCTTTTTTCTTTTATCTTTATAGGGCAGCCGAATTCATGCCACCGTCAATTGTTCATCAATGCAAATGATAAAGCCAATGCTCACAGAAGGAAATGTTTATGCAATCAAAGATTTTGTTGTCACTAACAACACATTGAAGTTCAATACTACAGAGTCCACATACAAGATCCTATTGTTCAAACAAACAAGAATAATAGAACTCGATGATGATACCTTTCCAGATCATACATTCAATCTCAAGAGTTTTGATGAAATTGCTACCATCAATGATGTCCAGAATGTTGTCATGTTTGGTAAAACGACACACCAAATTTTTTTTGGTGTAAAACGACACACCAAAATTTGAGACTTGGAACAACATGGTATGGATACATAATTGGGTATAAACTCATTTTGGGCAACATGGAGTCGAATTACAAACTGGATTGATAAGGTATGTTATTGCATTTCTTGTAAGGACACTTAATTTTATCTTCATCCATAAATCTTGGCTGACTGGTGCAAAATCAATAAAAGATTCTAATCCAGCCAAAAAATTTAAACTTAAGCTACAACCAACACGATATCGCTTATACATATATTCCCAGTTAAGACTCATCCTAAATATTGTTCAACGCGGACGCGGCCGTGAGAGTGGTTGTGGTCGTGGTGGTGAGAAAGATGGTTTCGAAGGAGATGATGATTCCGAAGGGGGTGGGGGTGGGACAAATGGTTTAGGTCACAGGCGAGGGGTAATGGGAAAAATTCTTTCAAAAGGGTTGAGGGTGGTGGGGAAGATCCTTTCGGTCATGGGCGTGGGCGTAAATTAAAATCAAACAATTGCACAATAAGTAATTGAACCTAAAAGAGAAGAAATCGCATCCATCTTCCACTTCCGCACAAAACAAAACAAAAAAATGGATGGAACATGTGGACGCGAACGCGAACGCGACCATGGGGTGATAAGGAAGATTCTTTCGAAGGTGGTGGGGTGGTGGGGAAGATCCCTTCGAAGGGGGTGGAGGTGGGGGTTGGGGGTGGTAGGGAAGATCCTTACAAAGGAGTTCAAGGGGCTAATATGATCAGGGCGATTGTTAAGAACATTTCTGCTATGTGTTGACATTGGATGCCACAGTCACACTTCTCAAGAAGCTACCAACCGTAGGTAGATATGTCAAAATTGGCTGAAAATGGCCCGACTCGAGGCCAGTCTGGGCTATGAATTCTAAGGCCCAAAACAATCAGGCTTATCTGGCCTGACCCATGCGGGCCACGGGCCAAATTGGCCCGTTAATTACCATGTATGAGTCTGATTGAATTCCCAATATTCCAAGATTAATTAGGATTTAATTCATTCAATTAATATTTCATTTTCAATTATTTTTTGCCTAATCAATAATCAATTCATTTCCAATTAATTCTATCTATCTATTTAATTAAAGCTTCAATGAGTAAAAGAAACAAAATCCTACCTCTCATTCCCAATAGCCAGCCGTCGCGACCACCTCTCTTCACCCCCGGCTAGAGGGCCACAACGTTTGTCTTATTATTTTTGTTATTTTAGGCGTATTTATATGTTATTAGTAGGTTTAATAAAGCTAAATATTTGTGATAAATTCTGTCCATGTTTGGCTCGACCTACCCGGTGGCCCGTGTAGGGCTGGGTTGGGCTTCAATTTCCGCGGCCCGTTGGTTTAGGCCCGACCCGTAGAATTTGACAGCCCTAACCGTAGGTGATAGACTAGAATCAAATGAATTAGCTCAAATTATTATTAAAATCTCTCGATGATAGATTGAGATTGAATGAGCCTAATTTTGATTTTGAAGTCGCTGTTGAAAATTCTTTTAAAAGAGTTCAATAACTGTTTGATGTAATTGGCAATTCCGGTTGCCACATTGGCATTTTCGGCTTCCGTATCAAATTTATTTGGGCTAATTTACAATTTGTGAACAATTGCGAACGAATTATAAATTGATATATGAAGACCAAGTGTATTTTCTGACTATTACCTACTTAAGTATTATATATATATATATATATATATATATATATATATTATTTTTTGTTACCAATTAATCTAACTCGTAAATATTGATAGTTTTATATTTGTACATAATTTAAACTAGTTCGCTCTCCCCGTGCGATGCACGGTAAACATTGAGATTGAACGATATTTTAAATAAATAAATATAAATATTAAATAAAATCTAAATATAAATAAATGCGAATTGTTTTCAAAAAATCAACACTAATTACTCAATCAAGATCCTAAATCTAAAATTCATTCAGCCTTCAGGACATCTAATGGATGAACCATATAATAATAAATCAAAATCCTAAAATATTACATAATATATAATATATATGTTAAAATTATGAGTTTGAATCTACAAACAAACCAATGTAATTAAGGTCAAATTAATGACTATTTAAACCAACTTAAATTTTATGAAAATTGTTGGGTCCCGGAAGGTCTAGAATAGGTGTATGGGGGAATACACCTAAAGGCAGTTTTTCAAAATCAAATACAATACAACCTTTAACAGTTAACTTATACTGAAAAGTATGACTGATGAACCAGTTAACGAAAGGATGAAGACTGATACTGAAAACACTTCAGTAAAGATATCAGTTAAAGTCAAGACTTTAACTGATACACTCGTAGAGCTTCAGTCTTAGATTGAACAGAGAAGTGTTATGAATCTTACTGACTATCCGAAGAATTATCAGTTGGACTAATAGCACACGCAGCGGAAAACATTGTCTTTTGAAAAAGTCTTTTAGAAACACGTTGTCAGGTTAATGTTTCACTTTGCGATTAGTCAGTTTCAGTTAAGAACATTTGTGCACGGATAAGAAAGTAAAACTGAAAGCGATAAACGACAAATGGATTTTTACGTGGTTCGGAATCCAATTCCTACATCCACAGTCAGTAGATCACACTGACAAACACTCTGGACTTGTGCTTGCGGGTGCACAACAAACCTGGAACTGAAAACACATGTTTCAGTACCAACACACTGGGTTGGATTTCTCAAACACACTTAGCGTGCACTGGGCACTAAGATTTCTCTAGAGTCAGAACACTGATCTGAACTCCACACAACTCAAACACTCTTTTCGCTCAGTTAAAAGGAGGTTCGGAAAACTACCAACTAGATCACAGAGAATAGGCTATCTATAATCAGTAACTTAGGCTTTGGATAAACAATATTTGCCTAAGGTTCTAAGAGAATATATGTAATCAGCAATGGACTAATTTTGGCTTTGTGATTCTTTTCTTCGATTCAAACTCTGGAAGGCTTTGATTGGCTGAGTTGCAATTTCGGCAGCGTTTCAGCTTGTGTATTTGAATCGGTGAAGATTGAAGTGATCATCGAGCTCTATTTATAGGAGATGTCTTGAATAGATCCGTTGGCGGAGATGGTCTTCAAGAATTCATCCGTTGGAGAGTAATTCGAATTTTGCTGAGGCTTCAATCTTCGAGGTTCCTTGTTTGGTGAGAAACGGCTACTCAGGTACAAGAGGTAAGGCGCCTCTGAAAAGGTAATCACCAAAAAGGAATGCTCTGTAGAGAAAGGATGATCATTTGTATCTTTGCATTTAATGCGGTTGTACTTTAATTGTGTGGCTTCCTTTTAACTTTGGAGTTTCAGTCCGAGGAAGAATGTTAACTGATACTTGACTTTAGTATCAGTCTGCTGATTCCACGTAGCCAACATTAGATGAATCAGTCATAACTGATTCTTCAGTTGAGAAACTCGTTCTAGTCAAATATAAGTATTTGACTCTGCCTTTAATTGCGAACATCAGTCGAGTTCTTCAGTCTTCAGTCTTCAGTCATTCGTTCTTCATTCTTCATTCCTTCGGTCTTCAGTTTTCAGTCTTCAGAACACTAGCTAAACTAGAAAAAGAACTCCAACACATGAGTTCAAAAAGTTCTAGTCTATTACAAAGAAAACTTAAGGATTTTGGTATCATCAAAACTAGGGTTAGGATATTTCATTAAGTTCCCAACAAAAACTATAATTTTATCATATATATATATATATATATATATTATAATAATCTTTTGTAAGTAATTAAATTCGACCATTTTTTATGCAGAAAAATATTATATAAGAAATTTAGTTACACTTATTATTTCTATGTAACTTCGCAAACAAGATACGATTTATTTATTTTTTAAATAAAAAATGCTCAATTTATTAAATTTAATTTTATAACATTGATTCGAAAAAAATTATAACACTGATTAATAATGTTATACTTATTTTAGTTGGATTTCGATTTTATTAGAAAGCTGATAATAATTGTGCTATCCGTGAATCGTGAGTGAATACATGCCAAATAACTTGAATAAACATGATAACAACTATTTTCGTATGTGTTTAAATTTTAATTTATACTATTTTACCGATAATTATTTTGTCAATGAAATCCTTTCTCCACTATTTTTAAACTTGTGTCCTCTCATCCACACCACACTTAACATGGACCGATGGAGTATTATATATCGAATTAAAGTTTTTTATCATAATTTTTAATTAGAGAAACATATTGATTATCTTATCATAAGTGAAACTACACAACTTTTTAATGAAAGGATAAAGAAGAAAAAGAAAAACAAAAAGTAAATAAATTAAAGGTTAAAAACCCGAATTTTTAAATTTTAGTGGTAAAATATTTCAATTAAAAATTGTGTGATATATAGATTTTTACACCAAATTAAGATACATATTGAATTTTTTTTTCATGAATAAATTTAACATTTTTTAGACAAAATAAAATAGAATAAAAATGAGGAAGACTGATAGAAATTTGTTGGAGAAAATATAATCTTGCAAGTTGCAACTCTACTTTTATATATTGTGTAAATATATATCTATATTGTATATATTATGTTATTACCGAAAATATATCCAATATACATCTCAAATTAAAAATCATGATATAATCTTTAAATTAATGGAGCATAAAAATATATTTAAAATAAATAAAATATAGTAATTCTTTAATTTTTCAAAAAATCATCATTTTTCTCTTTCCTCTCTCATCTTTTCTCTCTAATTTTTTTTTCTGTGAGGTGTCTTCTCTCTCTTCTCTCATATTTCTTCTTTTGCCGTAACTTCTCTCATATTTATTCTTTTCTCTCTCTCTCTCCTCTCTCTTTTAATTTTAAAAATATTATCTTCAATTAATATTATAATTGCAAAAATACCATCAAATTGATGGGAAAAAAACTGGTGTTTTATATTATATATAGATATAGATTTTTTAAAATAATAAAATCTATTATGATCCGTACATCGCACAACATAATATGTTAGTTATTATGCAACATTAAAAAAGATTATGAGTATATTAGTTTGGGATTATATTGGATTTTTTTGAACTTTAAAAAGTTCATGGATTTAGTAAATTCATAGATTCTATGCAGAGTTTGACTGACTTTTTCTTTTTCTTTTTTTCATGGATTTTCATCGACTTGATAGGATTAGGAAGGCAGCAACCCAGTGCCGTCTGGAACCCAACTACCACTAGAACCAGAGCAATCCAGCGCCGGCTAGTGCCCAGCTTAATTAATTAGTTCACCAACATTAAAACTCTAACAAAAATATTCTCAAGAGAAAAATCTAGTAAAAAAAGTCAAAAAAACCCCGTCAAAAATCCAAAAACAGGTACAAAAATTGGATTTTAACGACCATACCCATAGGTCGCCGAAATTACGTAGCAACCCTTAAGGATTTCGGCGATCCCTTAAGGATTTTGGCGATCACCAAAGTGATCGCCAATCGTGTGCGCGCATCCAACATTTTCAGCGATCGCCAATTTTTTTCACAACTTCTTCTCAAATAGTTAATTACGCTGCAACCCTTAACAATGAACAATTCATATAGTTAATTTTCCATTTGGTATTTTTTGAGTAATTCAAATCATTTATGTTTGTATTAAATTAACAAATCATGTACAATAAATTGGTAAACTAAGGCGTGACAAATTGAAATTCACGAACATTAAATTCATTACGTATTATTACACTACATTAATAAAATTTGAAGTTCATATTTAAAAAAGTCCTATTTGTAGTTAGGAGAGTAATCATAAAAGCCTGTAGGATTGTCACTTTGACATTATTTGACGAAAATTTGAACTTCCACTAATTTCAGTCACGCTTTACTACAAGAACAAGACATCAATATCAGAATATATCAATATATAGCAAGACTATTTTATGGCTGAATTTATCTTAATCGTATCATAGTACTTGTATTTTCTAGTGTGGAGTCTATGGAATTTTAGAAAATGTATAAATTCATTAATTAGTAAAATGAAATAAATTATTGTATGAGATACTCTTGTGATGAGAGATGAAATGAAATAAATTATCGTATCACAACTCGAGCGAGCATTGGAGAGAAGAGAGGTGTTCTCTGATTATTCATCAAAGTCACGTTTTTCATTCTAAAGGAGGAAACACGTTGCTGCGGGAGGATCTAAGTGCAAAGTCAGAAACACGGAGGGACTTTTCTGCAATACTTAATAGTTGCTGAAGTTTTGATCTCGTCCGTTGGATCTGAGGAACGGTTGTGATTAGATCTGACTGAAGTTAGTTAAAACTATCTTCATCGTCTTCGTCGAACATAGAGAAAGGAGTTGCAGTAGCTTTGATTTGCAGCAAAGAGTTTTTCTTTTCTTTGGGGTGTGTGATTTCTGTACGGGGTTGTAGTCTAGATCTCTGGGTTCTCTCTTCAAAGTTTGTGAGAGTTTGAGTGTTGATTACACTGCTGTATTGAAATTGTCTCAATTTTGATAGTGAATAAAATCGAGCTCGAGTTCTTGACCCGTGGATGTAGGGATTTATCCTGAACCACGTAAATTGCTGTGTTCTTGTTTTAATTCGTTTGAATTCTTAGTTGATTTCACAACAAGAGGTGTAATAATCTACAGAAATCTCGTGTGATGACTAATGAGGTGAAATTTCTCTCTTTGTATTTTTGAAGGAAAATCCATAGAGTTTTAAAATCTACAGATTTTTGGATACCTAAGATTTTTTTTTTTTTTTTTTTAAATCCGTATTGAATACTTCTAGATTTTTAAAGACTTTTAAGAGTCTAAATTGAATACCCTCAAACTTTCAAAGTCCAAAAATATCCTATAGACTCTACAATACCCCCTAAAACTTTTTTCTTTTGCACCATGAAAACAAGTAAACAATTTATTCTCCATAAATTATTTTTTTCTCGAACAAAAAAAAAACTCAAAAATTTTGAACAAACATTCACAAGTTATTTATTTATTTTTATTTTCTTTATTTAAATTGAGGGACGAGGGATTGAAAGTTCATACCACGGTCACTCACTTTTATAATAGGAGAAACACAATCTATATATTATATAAAAAACCAGTTTAACAGCATCTAACTTACCGTTAATTTTTTAACGGAATATTCCTCTATTTTAACGTCTGTTTATTCAGCCTTCACCCACTAACATTCACCCATTCGGACTTCACCCACTAAATCTATGGCAAATTAGCAATTATATTTATGAATTGAGAGCAATTTCACAAGGTAATCACGAACAGTAGAAGTTAACCCTATAACCCATGTTTGTCGTCTAATCTAGAAACTCCCACGTACTGTTTCTTGAACATTTCATTAGTAATTTTTTTCTTATTTAGATCCCCAACTAGCAAATTCCGACTGTTTTTGACTGGTTTGTAAAATTCTTCATCTCTCTCTCTCTCTCTCTCGCATTCTAATTATCCTCAGATCTGTTTCATACTGTAAAATTCTAATGTTTATGAATTGTTGTGTTTTTTTTTCAAAAATTATTTTCTAGGTCATGATTTTATTTCACAAGATTTGTTATCATGTTTGATGCTCACCTGTGTCTACCTTGGTAAGAAATCGAAGGGAAAATTAGAATCCATGGAATAATTGTTACGTTTGGATTGATTCCTTTTTTTTTTCTTTTTTTTTTTTTAAGTTTCATGGCAGATCCTTTGGGGATAAGTATCAGGATTGGTTTCTAATCTCCATTTGTTTTATAGTAAGTCCAACTCTTCGTATGTTTCCCTTGGTCATATTACTGATATATTTCACTTTTTTATGTGACATTTCCTGAATAATTTAATCAACGAGAATGGGAGGTGGATTCAGAGTGCTCCATCTGGTTCGACCTTTCCTTTCGTTTCTTCCAGAGGTTGAAAGTGCAGACAAGAAGGTTATATACGCTGTTAGATCTCTGTTCATTTTCCTTGTCTGCATCCAACTTTCTATTGTATGGCATACACTCTACAACTGGCGCAGATCCATTCTATTGAATGCGTGTGATTCTCGCCTCAAACAGAGGCACAATGATGGAGCTTGGAAATGCAGACCAAAGTCGAGGAAGAAATGGGAGCCGAGAGTTCCTTGAACCCGAAGCTGTTGAGCAGGCTCTTCTTCTAAATGAATCTGAACTTCATTATCACCAGTTGAAGGTATCAGCCAAGCATGAAGTAGTTATGCCCTCAACCTTCCAATCCCCAAATGGGCTATCGATCTAGGACGCCATTCGTGGCTGCTCCATATATATTTATTCTCCATACGGATATGGAAAAGTCTTGAGGTTTAGAGTGCCCATGAGATTTTTGTGTTATTAATGTTAACATTTTATATTATTGATATATATTTAATATTAATTCATATTTTTTTTCGTTCAAAGCCTTCAAAAGCGAAGTACCAGCATTTAAGTTAGTCGAAGACTTTCTACACGGCGATGATGAACCTCAAACCGAATCTTCTTCGGTCTCCACTATTGCTATTGCATGAAGGTTGTCACTTAGTCTAGTTATGTTTTGATTTGTTAAGCTCACTTGAATTATGTTGTAGTTATGTTAGGGATTGACGACTCTTGGTTGATGCATTGTTATTTTCATTTGAGCTTATTATATTTTGTTAAGCTTATTGGTTTAATGCTTTATATTGATTGGATTTTTAGTTTGGCATATGTTGAATTGTTGATTTATTGAATATGTTGATTGTTGAGCATATGTGATGAATTTTATATTTTTTTAATATTATTATTCATGTGAATGAATCAAATCAAATTTGTGTTGTTATCAGGTCGTAATCAGATCGTGTCGCTATCGTGTTGTGTCAACCCGATTCAAATCGGGTTGTTATCAGGTCGTAATCAGATCGTGTCGCTATCGGGTTGTTATCGGGTTCGTGTCGGGTTCGGGTTTAGGTGTATCAGGTTGGGTTCGGGTTGGGTTCTAGCATTCCCTTATCAGGTCGGGTTCGGGTTTGGCCTTATCAGGTCGGGTTGATATCAGGTCGACCCGATAGCGATCCGACCCGCACGATTTGCCAGCCCTACATACAGCCCTTATACTTCTGATCCTCAGGGTCTCAAGCCTTATGTTCGTGGAGTAATCAATAGTCTTTAAGTGCTTTTTTTTTTCTTTCTTTCTATCTAAGTGATGTTATTGGTGGAGGTGATATGTAAGAAAAGTGAAGCTTTTAGTGAAATCACTTTGCTCTTATGTTTTTGGGTATGAATTATAACGATTGATTCGTTTTTCCTTTTGTTTCTAAAACGTATGGGGGCACTAATTTTATAATGTACTATCATAAATTTTTGCTTTTTAATGTAGAAGAAGAATAAGAAGAAAGAAGGGACGTGGTGCCGTACAAAGATGAAGTTGATAATTGTGGTGATTTGAGAAAAATCATTGCATGATTGAAGGCTGTGTAGCGAATATATATTATTTTTCATCAAATAAATTTATACGATTTCAATTATTTAACATGTTAATTTTCTTGACTTTTATTTTTTTAGATACAAGATCGTTTTATGTAATTGGTGTGGACTTTTTTAAAAATTAATTCATATTTTTTTATATTTTGATTATGTTTAATATTTATATTTATATTTATCTAAAATATCGTTTAATTTTGATACTCGCCGTGCATCGCACGGGCGAGCGTACTAGTTGAATTATAATGCTAAAGTAAATTTTTTTTTCTTTGACTTGGGGGAGTTGGGGAGGGGGAGCAGTGAGGTTTGAACCCGGGACCTCACTGTTTACACACAGGAGGTCGCAACGCTTGATGTCCCATTGGGGATGAATATTTTTATTTATTTTTAAAAATAACGAATTATCCCAAGTCAAACATTATCAAAATTTATTTATATTTCAACAATTAATTGAAATCTGCCTTAGTATAATTTTTCGATGCCTAATTTAGAAACAAATCCGCTCCATGCTACACAATTTATAACTTCTACAAAACCTAACATTATTTACAATGACAATAGTAAATACTTAGTTTATTCAAGGGAAAAAAAATATATTAATTAGCCAAATAATTATAATCAATAGCTAATACAAAATTACAAATACTATATCTCAACATTTTGAAAACTAACGACTAGAAAAGCCAAAAACGCTTCCAGAAAAAGTTGAAACAACACGACTTTATATCGCAGCCGAATCTAAAACGAAAGGCGCATTATCGGTTAACAGAGATCTCCACTCTCTCTCTCTCTCTCTCTCTCTCTTAATTGTTCCATGGCAGATCTCTGATTTGCTGATACTAAAGATATTTACGCAATCTCCGGTTCGTGAGCAAAACGAGGTAAAATCGGTGCGCTGCCCGATGATTTCGTTTAATTTTCTACTTTCGAGCTTGCAATCTCAAATTGACTGGCGTGATTTAGTGTTGCCAATTCTCCGCTACTGATCCGGATCGATCCGGCGACAAATGATTGTGTTTTTCTGGCAGGGGATTGAGTTAAACTGAGTTGAACTGAGTTGAAGAAATGGCGGGGGCCGCGGCGGGTGGATTCGTGACGCGAGCATTTGAGTCGATGCTCAAGGAGTGTACTCTCAGGAAGTACACTGCTCTGCAGGCCGCCATTCAGGCTTATATAGGTGCGTTCACGTGAATAGCTTAGATCTTTCTGTAGTATTTTGGATTTTGATGTTGTTTTTTATCGAGTGTTCATTGTTTAGTTTGTTAATGTGTGGAGGGGGGACGGCTTCTAATAGTCGGTTGACTGAATGTAGTTCTGTTTGTTGCTTGAGTTCTCTTAATTATCGCATTATAGAATTTGTTAGGAGCTGGATTAAATGTGAAGTTTCGAGATGAATTACGTATGTAAGTGACTTCACTCGTGTGAAGCTCTTCAATATCTGTAACATCACGATTTTACTGATTTAATTACTTAAAAAGAAGAACCTATATAGGAGAATTCGATTGTAGTGTGATTTCTCATGGTTCTGCAGGAAGCTTATAGTAATTTATGAGCTGGGTTACTATGCTTATAAATTTAGTTGGCAGTATCTGTCAAATATAGGCAACACTGAGCAATAAATTAATATGATTGGAAGAGGCTAGATGGATGAGTTATCTGTGGGTTTTCAGGCCTAAATAACTGATGGCTGTTTATAGATGCTTACAATCATGTGAAATATAGTCCACAAGGATCAGACATATTATATGGCGATGATACTTTAGAGCTGGTTTAATATACGCTTATATGAAAGAAGATTAGTACTATTCAACAGGGTTTCCATGTTGTTCTGTTGGGCCTTCTAGTGCAAACCAAAACCTTTGAAGTAATGCCAGCAGGGTCTTGCGGCTATCAGAGAAAACCTAAAAGACGAATACATAGTATTTGATTAGTTGTAAAAAAGGATTTTGGGTCCTTTGGGGGTACGATAACGAAAATGTATGTGAGAGACGAATCTATGTCTTTGATAACGTAGGATACAAAGTTTTATCGGAGAATGATGGGATGGATTGGGCAATTTGAGATTTGGATGTTTTATCAAGTGTGGCAGTGTGGAAGGAGGAAAAAGTTAGTTGCAGGATGAACAATGAAGAACAAATGACCCTTCCCTTTCGGTGGGTTTCCTTTTTTGAGTTGGTGGGTGCATTACAATTTTACCTTTCCATTTCTTTTCTGCTATCCAATTTTTTGCATTGTCTTTGGAGCTTTGGTGTGCAAGTACTTTTTATTTTACTTTTTTGGTGGGAAATTAATGATGATATGCTAGTACAGAATAGATAAAATTATTAGCTTTCATTGCTGCTTTAATCAATATATATTTGTCTTCAATTGACAGTTACGTTTAAAGCAACTAGCTGCACGAGATAATGGTTTTCATGTCTTTACTCTTTTTAATGTATTACTGTCTTTAGAGACAAAAAGTTGTAGTTATTGTGTCATGTGCTTTAACTTTTCAGACAACGGGAAGGAGTCTGGTCAGCAATCGAACACTGGTGAGAGTAATGAAGCTCAACCAGCAACTTCTAAGAAAAGGTGTTTTAACTACTGTGGGAATAATCTGTATGCTCTTTATTATGTGAAATTTCAACCTTCTCTAAATTATACAGATCATAAATATCAGCATAGAGTAACCAAGTAATCAATTGCAATGTGGGAGTTCAAAGCAGAGTTAGAGATATGAAAAGAATATGCATTGCTGCATTAGAATGACCCAAACATGCATTTAATAAAGAGCGAAATAACAGATTACTGAAACCAATGGGGATGCTGTCATGACATATATACATGCTCGATGTTATTACTTTTTTTTTTCGTGTTTCTCTGATGTGAGAAACCATTGAATGCCATAAATCTCTCTGTGTACTGAGTAGTGTATACATTGTCCATGTTATGAATTTATCAAGTTAATATATTAGGAGATTCTTTGATTGGTTGAGATCTCATTTATTCAATGCCATCCATCATATATTTATCCTGACACCATGGGAATTTTGTGTAGGTCAAATGTGTTTCAGTGGAGTGAGCATGGTTTCTTACTTTTATTTAGAGTCTAGACTAGATGCAGTACTTTTATGGTCATAGATCTTAATGTTGCAAGTATTAACTTCGTTTTACTTCATTGAAAGTAAATTAATATGCCTGATGAATAAATTTCCTTTTTCCCTGTACTGTTTCTTAATCAATTCTTATACATGGTTTAATATTTTTTTGCAACAAACTCGTTGGGTAGTTCTTCTGAGCCTGATAGCGGGGCTGAAGAAGCTGAGATGGGAACTGATAATTCAAATAGAAATCCATCTTCTGTTGAGGAGATAGAACCTGTTGAAAGAACTACAAGCAGCAGTGTATCGATCAGGATGGTCTTGGCAAATGCAGGGCATACTTTATCTGGAGCTGAAGCTGAGCTTGTTCTGAATCCACTTAGGCTTGCTTTTGAAACCAAAAACACTAAAGTTGTGGAGCTTGCATTGGATTGCCTTCATGTATGTTCTCATCTTCTGCATAGTTGTCAACTTAACTTAAGTCCCGTTTAGAGTACAAAAATGATATTTTTGCCACTGATTTGTGTTTCTTTTCTACATATACTATGAGCTTTTCTATATTCCAGCTGTAGGCATGTTATTTGACATTTTACTTCCTATAGGTGGAAAAGAAGAAACTATGATCCCATTTTTCGATCCCATCTCTTTAATCATGAATGTCATACTCTATGTATGACAAGCAGCTAGAAATCCTGCCTCAGTGAATCATGTGCACTAACTTAGTCTTTCCTTTTCCTCTCATCTCATTATAGAAACTCATTGAATACAACCACCTAGAAGGTGATCCTGGTCTTGATGGTGGAAAAGATGCACAGTTATTTACAGACATTTTCAACATGGTCTGCAGGACTGTAGATAATTCATCACCTGACAGGTATGCTTGTTGGCTGATTCAAATTGATATTCTGCACCTTTGGCATTTCCTGAGTATAACCAATGAGGAAATAAAATGCAGTACTACTCTTCAAGTATTGAAAGTGCTTCTAACTGCCGTAGCATCAACAAAGTTGCGAGGTATATCGATTTTATCATCTTTCTTATTGTTGTAGTTGCAGTATACCACAACTCTTATCACCATCTTTGTCATCTTTCCTTCCTACAATACTGAACTCTCTCAATCTGCTTGTTTGGTGCTACACCCGGAACTTCTGGACCTAAAACATCACCAATCGTCCCTCTAAATTGTACAACTAGACCAATCCTTGCTCTTTTCTGAATTGTCCTGCACCACTGAAATGCACTGTGTTACTTATGTTTATGTTCACACTTTTTTTCTTCATCTTCATTGTGATATTCTTGATTTTCTCAAAAGGGGCCAAAATCTATCTTTATGAAAATTTGAAAATCTACTTTGTCAATGGGTTTTGTATCTTGAATTTCTTCTTTATCATAACTGGTTTTAGCATAGTGGATATTTGCCCGCACTTATATAGATCATATGGCACATATTATGTGAATTTGTCATGTAAAAATTTCTATTTGTTGTTGTCTTGTTGAACAATGTTCTCATTCAAAAGGCTAAAAGTTTCCAATCACAGTTGCAAAATCAAGGGCTGGGTATCTAGCGTCTTTCAAAGATGTGTACGGTGTTAATATGTTAAGCCATGAGAACATGGGAGATAAAGATGGGCCTTTCATTTAGGGATGGGTCCATCCCTAAATGAAAGGCCCATCTTTATCTCCCATGTTCGATTTCGATCTCTAATACAATGATTCTTTTATATATAGGTGTACCTTATTTAATCTAATATATTGTTAATTAGGAAGCTGTTTTTTATCTTTCATTGTATTTAGTTGGATCTCTCTTTTGCAGTCCATGGCGAACTGTTGTTGGCAGTCATCAAAATTTGCTATAATATTGCTCTTCATAGGTATGTATTCTTTGAGATGGTGCCATTATCAATTCCATTTGATGCTTTATACTGTGATCATAACATTTTTTTTTTTTTTTTATGTATAAAATCTTTAGCAAGAGTCCTATAAACCAAGCAACATCAAAAGCCATGCTAACCCAGATGCTCAGTATAATTTTTCGACGGATGGAAGCAGATGTGGTATGCACTATGCAGCAAAAGTTTCTCTGAATCTTTATCTTTTTGTTTTGTTTTTCTTCTCCGCATGAGGGATGGGGATGAGTGTTTAATGTAGATAATTACTCTTTGGTGATGCAGGTGTCTTCCAATGAGATTGCAGTAGCTAACTCTGAGGATGGGTTAAAAACTGTGGTTGAAGAAGTGTCATCCAGTGATCATAATGAGCCAACTATTACTTTGGGTGAAACACTATCAATGAAACAGATAAATAGTACACCTGTTGCTTCTGTTCAAGAAATGCAGAATCTTGCAGATGACACTGATATAAAGGTAGGTTAGAACTCATATTGCTCTTTACCTGCCAATACAAACCCTCATGTCCTGTCACTGAAGTTTTTGCATGTTTCCTGTTTCCTGTTTCCGAGCTTCTATCAGATTTATATGCCTGATGATGTTTTTCTGGTGTAGGGTTTAGAGGCTGTTCTCGAGAAAGCTGTGAACCTTGAAGATGGTGGTAAGGCTACAAGGTAGGGTGACATACCAAAGTTGATATTGTTTGTATTGTATAATTGTTCGATTTGTTCACTCTATGCATGCTCAAACAGGGGTTTGCTGTGAGCAACCTTGATATTTGTCTGCATCTTCTGAACTTTACTTAGTACATTTTAATTCTGCAACTTAAAATGTGCTATTTTTGTTAGAGGGATGGTCCAAGAGAACATGAGTGTTGGACAGCGTGATGCTTTACTTCTTTTCCGTACACTTTGTAAGGTTTGTGTTTCTATCATCTTATTATTTTGTAGTTCAGAGTTGTCTGTACCACCAGATTGATCAAATTATAAAAGGTGTTTGCAGATGGGTATGAGGGAGGATAATGATGAAGTTACTAGCAAAACACGCATTCTATCTTTGGAGCTTCTGCAGGTCAGTTCTGCTGATCTCTCTGTACATTGATTATTGCATGCTTGTTCTGGTGGTTTGGAGAAAGGGAAAGGTCTTCTTCTTTTCACTCCATCTCAATGGTTGAGGATTTTCAATGATGCTAACTCTTTGAAACAATATTCTAGAGTACACACTAACTATTTGCCCTTGTTGACTATCCTCCACATAAAGCAATGACTAATTACTTCACTATCTATAAAAGAAAAGTATAGTGCACTTAAGTGGTCAGAAGAGCCAAAACATGTTTTTATTTACTTGTAGAGGGGTTGGTTCTTTTTTTGGGCTTTGTGTTTTTGCAGAGCAGGTTTCTGGTGGCTTTTCCACCTACAGGTGTTGTCTTAGATGACAGCTCTTGCTCAATTGATTTTTGTGTCCACTTTCAAAGCTTGCTTTAAAGAATGTTTGCACTTGCGGAAATTAATTTCAAGCCTCCATCTGTATACCTATGGGTATAGGGTAGCAGTTTGCTGCAGTAACTAGACATCCTTTGCCTTCTAAGTTCTAATTGATGTTACATGTTTTAAGGAGTAATTCTGCTCCATTTTCATCTCTTTCTTGTCCTTCATGTACCCCATTTCTATTTCTTTTTCTCCACCAATCTAATAAAATACTTATTCAAAATAATAGATAATTTGGTATGTTCCACAATTGCTCCGATATAGTTTGTTATTTTGGAGATTATATTCCTAATTGTAGTGGAAGTAGTTGATTGAAGACAGTTTTCTTTCTTGGTAAATAACTACATTTCATGTAATTTGAGCATTAGAATAGTTACCTTGAATTCAAGGTGCCGATTGAGTTGGATACTTTGGTCGGAGTAGGAGTATGATCCTCAGAGATTACTCAAATATTTGTGTTTTTCTTGTATGTATACCTGTTGATGCATAATGCACAATGAATTTATATTGGTTGGATCTTTTAAATTAAAGCAACAGTGGTTCTCTCTACTGCGATAATTTCTGCAATAAAAAGCAGAATATGCTGGCGTCGTGCTAATTTATGATACACAATGAATCCAGGGGTTACTGGAAGGCGTTAGTTACTCATTCTCAAGAAATTTTCAATTTATTGACTCGATCAGAGCTCACCTTTCATATGCATTGTTGCGGGCATCAGTTTCACAATCACCTGTAATATTTCAGGTATCGTGGTTGTTTAGTTCTGGAATTATTCTCTTTTGCTATGTTGGGATGTGTTTTGCAGTACTAATAGGTTTGTGACATTCGTCCCTGTCCCACTTCAGTATGCAACAGGAATTTTTGCTGTTCTTTTGTTGCAGTTTAGAGAAAGTCTCAAGGTATGACTGAATTTCTTTGATTCTTCTATTTGTAAGAAATGATACAATTGTTTGTCAATCAAAATTTATACAAAAAGGATTTCTTTTCACTTGAACTTATCGAGCTGATTGGTTAATCATTACAGGCTGAAATTGGAGTTTTCTTTCCTGTGATTATTCTGCGATCCTTGGATGGTTCAGATCTTAACCAGAAATTTACTGTTCTTAGGTATGCTTTGCCCTTTGAAACCATGTTAATTTGCAGTCATGAACATAATCAGGGAGCTTGGCATTTAGTTTTAGTTGGCATCCTTACCTAGATGATGATCAGTTTGATCTATACTAACTCATTTTGATTTTTGAAATTCTAATTAGTAATTATAAATACTAACATTTTTCCATCCATTCTAATTGCTAGGATGTTGGAGAAAGTATGCAAGGATTCTCAGATGCTTGTCGACCTTTACGTGAATTATGATTGTGATCTTGAAGCACCAAATTTATTTGAAAGAACAGTATGTATATTCTTGAAAAATAAAATACTTTTGTATTTTATGCCATGAACCTCATTCTATGATCTCTTCTTGTTTAGATTGCTACCTTATCCAAAATTGCTCAAGGTACTCAAAATGTCGATCCAAAGGCTCCCACCACTTCCCAGATAGGATCAATAAAAACATCTTCTCTACAGGTATGTTTCGGGCCTTGCAGATCATTTTGACACCTTGTGATATTGTGTGTGTGTGTGTGTTTGTTTGATTTTTTTTTCCTGAATTAATAATGGGAATTTTTTCTTTAACAACACATTTTCATGTTTGCTGATTGGTATTGTTGATATTTTTAGGGTCTTGTGAATGTTCTTAAATCATTGGTGATCTGGGAAAAGTCTCACAGAGAGTCACACAAGCAGAATAAGGGCAAGGAGTTATTTGAGGAAGAAGTTTCATCTAGAGGAAATGATGAATCAAAAACTAGGGAAGATCCATCAAGCAACTTTGAGAAGCTGAAGGCTCATAAATCCACCATTGAAGCTGTGGTCTCTGAGGTGTGTTGATATGCAATTCTTTTGTTTCTGTAAGATGAGGTTAATTGTATAAACATTGATGTCTCCGACATATACCTTTGAGCTCTTTTACTAGGTGCTAACTGCTTGTGTTAAACTTCCACAGTTCAATCGCCATCCAGGTAAGGGAATACAACATTTAATATCCAGTGGACTGGTGGAAAAAACTCCAGTTGCAGTTGCCCAGTTTCTGCGAAATACTCCTAATTTGGACAAGGTGGATATCGTGTTATTCTTTTGTAATCTGTGGTTCTATAGAGTTTGCAGAGAGACGTCTAACTGTTTCATATTCCAGGCCATGCTTGGGGATTACTTAGGTCAGCACGAGGAGTTTCCACTTGCTGTTATGCATGCATATGTGGATTTCATGAACTTCGCTGGTATGAAGTTTGATGTTGCAATTCGTGAGTTCCTTAAAGGATTTCGACTTCCAGGGGAAGCTCAGAAAATCGACCGCATAATGGAAAAATTTGCTGAGCGGTAAGTACTTTCTGTTGCTCCACTTTCCTGTATTGGAAGCATAAACCATGCATGGGGTCCTCCTGCCATATAAGAAGTTTTCCAAACACGAAAAAGAAGTCAAATGATAATGCTATCTCAAAAGAACTTGGATTTTCCTTGGTTCCCAGATATACTGATACCCTTATTTGGTGCTTGACATGCTTACATTTTCATTGATTGTATTAGATCAATAAGCATTGCTTGTTTTGTTCCAAGAATCCTGTTATTTCCAATTTGTTCCTAAACATAACTTTTTATGCCTCCCCATTTTTCGCAAAACAGTAGAAATATCTCTTTCATAAGAAAGCTTTGAAATTCTACATGCCTAATGATGAATCTAGAGAGGATTGTAAAAAATATATGCGACATCAAGTCATTGTGTTGTTTCACTTATGTTGAAAGCACATCTTTTACTAATTTCACAGTTCTGATTCACTGCCATTAGGTTGCTTTTTAGATGCTTCATTTACCGCTTTAGGTCCTTTTCTTTATGGCATATTGTTTTGATTATGTGCTGCTAACATCCTAATTGTATCCTGATTGAGATCACCAGAACTGCTCTTGAGATTGGATATTAGTATTTTTTTTAATTACAGAAAAATATGACTACAATCCCTGTACTAGTATCATAGATGCTAAGATAGTAACCAAACCACAAATGTGCTGCATCTGCCAGTGTTGAGTCATACAAATGCGAGTTGGTAGGAGCTAGTATTTCCATATAATTGACATTGCATTTTTCTTTGGCAGCTACTGTGCAGGCAATCCTGATTTATTCAAGAATGCAGACACAGCTTATGTCCTTGCTTATGCCGTTATAATGCTGAATACCGATGCTCATAACCCGATGGTGTGGCCAAAAATGTCCAAAACTGATTTTGTACGCATGAACGCCATGAATAATGCTGAGGAATCTGCTTCTCCAGAACTCTTGGAAGAGTTATATGATTCCATTGTTAAGGAAGAAATAAAAATGAAAGATGATTCTGCTGGAGTTTTGAAAAATAGTAAGCAAAAGCTGGAAGTTGAAGACAGAGGTCTCATCAATATTCTCAATCTGGCCATACCCAAAATAAGCTCTTCAACCGGCTCCAAACCTGAGAATGATGCAGTTTTAAAGCAGATTCAGGTTATAATAAAGGATCATGGAGGAAAAAGGGGTGTCTTTTACACTTCACAAAGAATTGAACTTGTGCGACTCATGGTTGAGGCTGTGGGATGGCCATTACTTGCTACTTTTGCTGTTACCATGGGTGAGATAGATAACAAACCTAGGGTTAGCCTTTGTATGGAAGGATTTAAGGAAGGTATACATATTACACATGTTCTTGGAATGGACACCATGCGCTATGCCTTTTTGACATCTTTGATTAGGTAATTCTCATTTTACAATTTATTTCTTGTCTTGTAGATTGTGACTTGTATTGTCTCAGATTCTTTTGATGTCTGCAGGAATCTTTTTTTCTTATGAATTTGTCCTCATGCTTACTTTGTTTATATTGGAAATGGTATCATTTCTATAAGTCACCATGGTGTTTACATTTGTGCAACTTGCAAACCGCACCCTCATGCAGTGGGAACAGATTTTGATAGCAAATGAGTTTACTATCTTATAATATGAGGCATTACATGTCTGTTAAGAAAAGCTGCTGGAGTCTGTTGTTTGCTAAGAAATCAGATATTGTAGCTATAAGATAAAGCTTTGATGAAGAAGTTGGCTTGACCACAAAGTTTCTTAACTTTGTAACCATCTGTGCATTTCTACAATGCAATTTGACAAAAAAAAGTTTGTTAAGCATGGACTAATGTTTCTGAAAACAAATTGTAGGTATAATTTCTTGCATGCACCAAGAGATATGCGTGGTAAAAATGTAGAAGCCCTCCGCACTCTACTTGCTTTATGTGATACCGAGATCTATGCCTTCCAAGACTCTTGGTTTGCCATTCTAGAATGCATTTCCCGGCTTGAGTATGCAGTATCATGGCCTGCTATGACTGCAACTATTATGCAAGGATCAAACCAGATCTCCAGGGATGCTATTATTCAATCTCTGAGAGAGCTATCTGGAAAACCAACTGAGCAAGTGTTCGTTAATAGCGTCAAATTGCCCAGTGAGACAGTAGTGGAGTTTTTTACTGCCTTGTGTAGTGTATCTGCAGAAGAATTGAAACAGATTCCAGCTCGCGTTTTTAGCTTGCAAAAGGTTGTTGAAATAAGCTATTACAATATGGCTCGTATACGCATGGTAATTTCTCCACCTACTGAAGTTCACTTACTTTTATCTTGTAGTTGCTACTTTGTTGGGTGACAGCTCAACTTTTTTGGGGACTTCTTATCCATAGTAGTTAGTTTACCTATCTATGATGCTTCCACTTGTTCAGTCATATCTTCAGTATCTGGATGCTTTGCATCTGCATGCTATTACTCTCTCTACACAACATAATTCTGACCTTAATGGAACTGGCTCAGGTGATAACTTGAAAATACCTGTAACCTGTTATTGAAAGCAAAATACTGCAGAAGTGCAATTTGTTATGTCCTATGTAAACAATCACCGTCCATGTTTTGTTAGCTTGACTAAGCTATCTACATTCTCATGCAAAGCAGACTAAAAGTCCAAACATTCTGAGTTTCCATCCGTACTACTTTCATCATTATCAGTACATGGTTCATCTTGTTGCTCACCATCTCATCACTGTACCTAAATTTTAATGTTATGATCATCAGCTCAAGACTGTACCCATATCTTATTGTATCTCGTAAAGTTCCACAGTTACCGTCCAATTACAGTTTCTCACATTACTCTTTTTAATTCGTTTCTTACCATTTATAATTTTTAATTGATTTATTCAGGTTTGGGCTAGAATATGGTCTGTCTTGTCCCATCATTTTATATTTGCTGGGAGCCATCCTGATGAAAAAGTTGCCATGTACGCCATTGATTCTCTTCGGCAACTTGCCATGAAATATTTGGAGCGAGCAGAACTTGCAAACTTCACTTTCCAGAATGATATTTTAAAGCCATTTGTTGTTCTCATTCGAAGCAGCAGGAGTGATTCTATACGAAGGCTTATAGTTGATTGCATTGTTCAAGTATGTCTGCTTACTTTCTTTCTGTCTTTTTTAGCTTTACTGCTGGTCTCAACATTTTGTGTGGGGTAACAGATGATAAAATCTAAAGTGGGAAGCATAAAATCCGGCTGGCGGAGTGTTTTCATGATTTTCACTGCCGCTGCGGATGATGACTTGGAACCCATAGTTGAAAGTGCATTCGAGAATGTGGAGCAAGGTGGGAACCTGTCTTTTCCATGTTTATATTTCTTTTGGAATTACTGTAGCAGTTCTAAAAACTTTTTTTAAAAAGTCATCTGACACTTGAGTAATTGTGCAGTTGTACTGGAACATTTCGATCAGGTTGTTGGGGATTGCTTTATGGATTGTGTCAACTGCCTGATTGGATTTGCCAATAATAAGACTTCCCATCGTATAAGTTTGAAGGCCATTGCTCTGCTCCGCATTTGTGAGGATCGCCTTGCAGAGGTACGCCTTATAATATATTCTTCTTTTGGTCTATTAAGAATCCTTTTTTCTCCCAGGTAATTCGATCATCTCTATTATTTGTTTCTCTAGTTTCATGAGACATGGCAACGTTTGGTGTTTTGAAATATTACATAAGTAGACTGATATGGTATGGCTGCATAGCATATTACCATTTACAAAGTTATTTTGTGTTGGATGAGATTATAAGCATATTCTGGATGTGATTTTGTCACTATCTTCAGATGCTATTTTGATTTGTTGACTATCTTAGAGGTCCCTTTTTCTACTCTCCTTATGCCTGAAATAACTGACGTACGCTCAAAATCCTTCTGTCTAATGGAGATTATTGTAGATCTTGTTAAATAAGTCAAGAATAGAGATATTCACATTTTCTTTTCAATTCTTTAATTTATTTTTGTGTAGAAAATGTTCAAGAAAAGATGTAATCATGACCGGCACATATCCTTGCAGTCTCCTAGTGTGCTTCCTGGTAGAGAATTTTCAAATTTTCAGAAAAAAGAAAAAAACTTAAAACTGGTTATGAATATGTATATCCTATTGCTACTTGTTTTATTTACAAAACATGTTACATAGTACTTTTACAGGCCTTAATATCTGAGTCTGAGATCCTGTTCGTCGTGTCTGCATGACAAGAAAATCTGTGTAGCCAAGTTGTGGTACTCATGTGAGCTCACAATTTTTTACAGAGAATATTTATGGCTTTTATGTTTTCTTGTATCAGGGCCTTATACCAGGTGGTGCTCTGAAACCTATTGACGTAACTGCAGATGAAACTTGTGATGTTACTGAGCATTACTGGTTCCCTATGCTGGCTGGTCTCTCTGATCTGACTTCGGATCCAAGAGCAGAGGTCAGAAATTGTGCGCTAGAGGTTTTATTTGATTTGCTCAATGAAAGAGGCAGCAAATTTTCATCTTCGTTTTGGGAGAATATATTCCATCGGGTATTGTTTCCCATCTTTGATAATGTGAGACATACTGGAAAAGAGAGCACTATGTCATCTGGGGATGAATGGATTCGTGAGAGCAGCGTTCATTCACTACAGTTGTTATGCAACCTTTTCAACACCTTCTACAAGGTAGCCCGTGTACAATAAACAGTTGAAAATATTGTTTCTATTATATATTGTTGTGTCTATCTTGTTCTTCCGCATAGACCTAAATTTATGCTCATTTTTCTAATAAATCAATCTTGGTGTTTGGTTTGAGTGATAACGCATGATTGATAAAATAATCCAACTTAATCAAATTTTGGTTTGCATGATTCGGCCCGTGATGGATAACTCGGCCTTCACTCTACTAATTCAATTGAATTATTATTTATCACCCCAAAGTTGGGTTGATTATTTAATCATCCTCCAATCCATAATGCAAAATTTCAGAAACAACCTCACTAAAATTATTATTGGTTTTGTTTGTCCTCAGTTTTTTGCATTTTTGTCGGATTATGAAAAGGTAAACCTAATTTGTTCTATTGTAGCTTTCTCTCTCTACATTTTAGTCATAATCCTTCAATTTATCCTACACCACAATCAATCAATCCAAACACAACTAAATAATCCTTATGATCCAATCCTACTCTATCCTATCAATTTTATCTATCTTTTCCACCAAACCAAACACCCCTTCTATGTATTAATATTATATCTATGCTAGTGAATAACAAGTTACTATGCGATGCTGAATTTAATCTTGTGATAGCTTAAATCCAGGCCTCTTAATCTGAAATGTCCATGCAATGAAGATTATGTTGTTAGAAAATCTTTTATTTTTTTATTTATAATAAATTACACAAGTAAATAAAGAATTTTAAAGAATGCACGGCAGTGGACTTGAACCCAGGACCTCAGTCCTTGGGCATTAACCACCTACCGTTAAGCCAACACATGCACGCGATATTTTTAGAAAGTCTTTTGTGTGTTACTATGGTTGCATGCCGAAGTGGTCTCATCACGAAACATATCCTGCAAAAGTGAGATAGCTGTATGTAACTGCTTTGTTAGCTCTCCTCATAGTTATAGCAAGGACTTGCTGTTTTCTACTATCTAATTGTGGATCATATGAATTTCTCTGCTTCTAACGTATTCTGCTGATCAATTTAGTTTGAAAGTAAGAGAATCTTTGAAAATGTTTGATGCCGAATTGGTCCCATCATGAAATATGCCCTGCAAAAGTGAAAAAGCTGTATGTTACTGCTTTGTTAGCTCTCCTCAAGTTATAGCAAGGACTTGCTGTTTTCTACTATCTTATTGTGACCGTGTGAATGTCTCTGCTTCTAACACATTCTGCTGGTCAATTTAGACAGAAAGTAAGAGAATCTTTGAAATTTAGGATGTGGGAGGATTTAAGATTAAAGTAGCATCCCGGATCTCCAACAATAGTGAATTTTAGGGGTTTTTTCTGAATGACAGAAAATTGAGTTTTCTTTTGTTTTGCGATTGGTTGGCCACCTTGTCCCCTATTCGTCCTACTTTGGTCTGTTTATGTTATTAATAATAAAGTTTTTTCATATCTAAGACAGTTTTGTGACAATTGGAATCTTGTATGTATGTAGGATGTCTGTTTTATGCTGCCTCCACTGCTGAGCTTACTGTTGGATTGTGCCAAGAAAACAGACCAATCAGTAGTCTCAATATCTCTGGGTGCATTAGTGCATCTTATTGAAGTTGGAGGTCATCAGTTCAGTGATCATGACTGGGATACTTTGTTAAAAAGTATAAGGTGCACATGCATTCTATTTCTCTCTCTCTCTCTCTCTCTCTCACACACACACACACACACACACACAGACACATACACATACACATAAATGGTCATAGACAGATTGTAGTCATGCTGTATATTTTATTTATCTTGTTTTGATATATTGCCAGCCTCATTCCTTCCATTGATGATGTTATTTTTGCCTCTGTTTGTTGATTTTGATCAGGGATGCTTCATACACTACTCAACCCCTTGAGCTTCTCAATAATTTGGGTTTTGAGAATACCAAGCATCATAACGTATTGATAAGAGACTTGGACAGCCCTTCACGAGTACCCGGTGGTAGTTATTTATCTAACCATCATGAAGCTGTCTATGAAAATGGGAGTATAATGGGAAGAGATGCCAGTGTTAATGGAATTCCAGTGGAACCCAATCAAGAAATAGTGCGACCGATGGATATGGAAGGATCTGAAGGTTTGCATCTTGAAATGTATATTATTTTTTCTTAGGTAACTATATGCAGATGGCAACTACCTGTATCAGAAGCTCAATGTTTGACATGCTTTCGGTAGGCACACCATCACCATCTGGCCGGACTAGACCTACTGATGGTGGAGGCCTTCAAAGGAATCAAACACTAGGGCAGAAGATCATGGGAAATATGATGGATAACCTGTTTATGAGAAGTTTTACCTCAAAAATGAAGAACCATACACCTGATGTATCACAACCATCTTCTCCATCCAAGGTTGGTATAGCATGTATAGTTTTAAATATGTATGCATTTGGCGCTATATACTTGCGTACCATTTGATAACTGTATACTCTTGGCAATATTTCTTATAGGGGATTGTAAGCATGTCTTGGTTCTCTACTTTAATGATTAGAGACGGGGTTACAGCTTATTAATATAAGAAAATGGAGCATATAACATATTTGTTATGTTATGTATCCATAAGTCATGGGATAGATCTGTATGATTAATGCCACTTGATTACAAACTCTATGGATGTAATGAAATATTACTGGTCTGGTCATGATTATAGATAACTCATCTACCAAGAGTTTCATTACAAGCCTGTTTCTTACTTTGAAGATAAGCTATTTAAGTGTTCAAATTACCAGTAGCCAGGTATATCATGAGTATTGTTGGCTTTCCTTACCCATTTCCTGCAAAATTACCATGTACCAAATCTATTGCTATTTGGTGTATTTTGTCATGAAATAATAGGTTCATTTTAAAGCACTGGTGATCCACAAAGATATTTTGTTGCATTTATAGTCTTATTGCATTTCTCGGTCGTACCTGCTTTCTAAATAAATCAAAATTGCATCATCTCAGTGAAGTGTCCCTTTTACACGTGTGCACTAATGATAGAAATCTGGCTTTGACTTTTCTTTTTTGTTTGGTCTGTAGCTTCCTGATTCTATTATGGAGTCTGATTCCAGAGATGACGAAGAAAGTCCTATCTTGGGAAAAATTAGGAGTAAATGCGTCACGCAGTTGTTACTGTTGGGTGCAATTGATAGTATTCAGGTATTAAAATCAGTTTCTTGGGCATTTTGTTTTGGAATTAAGTGCCTTTTTGTTATACTTTTGAGTCTTTGACTGAGCTGATTTTTATTTCTGATTTTGGTCCCTATTCTCCATTGCTATTGATTCTTGAAAAGTCTACTGTGCTTACTTCTGTATCGATTTCTTAAAGCTATATCATCCAGCAGACTTGCAAAATTGTTAAACACATCATCAACTCTTTATTCGTATGATTTTTTTTTTTCAGATTGTGTGGAGTTCATAAACTCTAACTTCTTCCGTACCTTAATGTTACTTTTATCGGCATGCTGAGGAAGATGACATTAACTTGCTAAGATGCTCTGAGAATACTGTTTATTTTACTTTCTCTGACATGTTAACCTTGCAGAAAAAGTTCTGGAACAAGTTGAATATGCAGCATAAGATCGCCATTATGGAGATTTTGTTCTCTATCCTCGATTTTGCTGCCTCGTACAATTCTTTTAGTAATCTCAGATTGCGAATGCACCAAATTCCTGCAGAAAGGTTGGTTGATAGTGCCTCAACTTAAACTATATATTGCATGCCTCAACTTAAATATATATTGCATGCCTTGGTTGATTGTGATTTTTCCTGAATAGACTGCCACTGAATCTTCTCCGTCAAGAGTTGGCTGGAACATGTATCTATTTGGATATCCTACAAAAGACCACGTCTACAGTTGATATGCAGAAAGAGGAAGCTACAAAAGAAGATAAAATTGAAGGAATTGCTGAAGGAAAGCTTGTATCTTTTTGTGAGCAGGTGCTGAGAGAGGCATCTGAATTTCAGTCTAGCATGGAGGAGACATCTAACATGGATGTTCATAGAGTTCTAGAACTTCGTTCTCCAATTATTATCAAGGTACGAGTTATGTCATGTATAAGATGTGCGGAAATGTGCATGTCATCGTCATGGTTTCTTGCATTTAGTTCTTGGGGAAGCTGGTCAAGAATATTGGCGCCTATATCTTGAAATTGAGTTCTTGTTATTTATCATGTATTCAATATATTTTTACTATATATCCCATCTTAAATAGAGGATAGCTATCGAAATCTGGTTTGAAAACGTTTTCCATGCCTCAAAGATTTTGTTATGAACATGCAAGGAAAGCTGCAGCTTTTCATTTGAGGACTTTTTATCTATCACCCTGCAAGGTGAGATTTTTGAACTGAAACATACTAAGCTTGACTAATCATATTCCAGGTGCTAAAAGGCATGTGTGAAATGAATGCCCGGGTTTTCAGAAGTCACCTGAGGGACTTCTATCCTTTGATTACGAAACTCGTCTGCTGTGACCAGGTAAACTCTGAGCCTTACATGAGTTTTACTAGTTCTGTGTGTGTGTGTGTGATTGAGAGAGAGATGTGATATTCACTCGATAAGAAAAAAATTCCCTTTTTCAGATGGAAGTTCGTGGTGCCATCACCGATCTTTTCAAGATGCAACTGAGGACGCTGCTACCAACCAGCTGAAAGAGTGATATCCTGTTTCTAGCATTCATGCAACGAGCCCCTTCATCATATGTAAGTTCGTGGTGCCTTCCAATCCTTTCCTAGGTATGCTGTTGAGTCGCTGTTAACATAGGATTTCTTGTTGTAGATAAGATCGGAGAGTTGTCTCCTCTCTGATGGATTTTACTTTGCGGCTATTTTGCTTCCATATTTCGGCTTTTTATTGGCTCTGCACTATATATAGGTTAGGAAGAAATTGGAGTTAGATGCACATTATCGTGTCATTTTTTTGAATGTTTTAGCTATTTTGACTATCTTTTTTGTAAAATTTTGTAGAATGATGAATATAGCACTCGACTCTACACATTTGGAGGCTGATTTCTTTTACAAACATTCATCTTGATGTTGTCCACTGTAATGCTTTAATGATTAAGCTACAAACGTTTTATAGGAGATACAGACAGATTGGCTAGTGATTTCTCTCTCTCTCACACACACACACACAGATTGGCTTGTGATGTGAATTCTTTTCTGTCTCGGGGATTTGACATGCCATTTATAACCTTTTTTTTGTGCAGTTTTTCCAACCACATACTATTTTAACATTAGCAATGTGTTGTTTAACCGTCGGGCTTGATTTCCACTAATGTCTCTCAGGTCGACTTACCAAGTGAGCGACTATTGCGTCATAAGCCTAATTTCTGTTGCAAATTGTGTTAATTTTCCAACTTCGGTGTTATGATGGAAAGATGGAAAATTAAATCATATTGATTCAATATACATACCAAGGAATAAGTTGACCTTGGAAAAAAGAAAACGAATTGACAGTCACTGATCGAATTGTGATATGTTTCCTAAACTGTGTTAGGGTATGGGCCTATGCGCTTGGACCTCCACTTCAAAAATGGGTCCATTGAGGAAGACTAGCCCAGGCCCACACATATTTATAACTGATAATTATTTGGTAAATGTTGAGCATTTGAAGATTTGAATAATTCTAATGATTTCAGCACTGGATTAAATAGAATTAGTCTCATGATATTGTGTTCGGTTGAGTGACTATGATTCAATATTCAGTCTAGAGATAGTGCCATGTAAGACTAGTCTTGCTTTATAAGTTTTGGCTTTTTCCCTATGATAAAATTAATTTCAGATTATCTTTGATCTTAAATAACCGAATGTCCCTTTAATAAGTACTCCGTATGTTGGAGCATGGCAAATATTAGTGATTATTTTTTCTTTATAATATTATTTTCCTTATAAAATATGACCAACATTAAAACTAAAACGTCTTTTAAAATATAAAACTGTATGACTAAGGAGGATTGACCAAGGCATGGAGTCAGATCTCTATCAAAGCTCTTTGGCGAGCTCACTGTTTAAGTTTCAGATTCAAACCTATTCAATGAAGCTAACATATTTAACGACTTAAGTCCTAAAAAACAGAAATACATTTATTAGAAGAAGTGCATTTGGTTTTAAAAAGAACGTAGAAGAAAAATGAATTATCTAATAAGTATAATTCTGACGGCAGAGTATTTGATTGGCCCAATACAAACATATTTGACTAGTCAGGCTGCTACAGAAATTGAATTTTGACCTAATATCTAGGAAATTTTAACTACCCTATTTAAGGTGTTTCTGCCTTGGTTTTTTTTTTTTTTTTTTCACTTGTATTTAAAGTGGACTTAGCTAGGCTTTAAATAAACTGGACACCAAAATTTTGTTTTGAGCTTTTCTTTTTATTTTATTTTTCAATTTTGAATGATACTGAGCCCGCATCCCACGTTATAGTTGAACTTTGTATCGCTATTTTATCAAAGTGTTAATTCCTACAAAATCACAATCTTTGTGTCAATAAATTTAACTCCTTTTCTATTAAGATCTGATTATTTTTATATTCGCTTCATCTTTCTAATATTGTTTTAATAAATTATAGATACTTTATTTGTTCCAATTCAATAGGTCATATATATTTTCTTATTTGAACGTTCCATTTTAATAGGCTATTTCTTAAAATGAAAAATTAACAAAATAAATATCTCTACTTAACCCATTATTTACATGAAATGTCATTGTATATCACACATAATTATCTCTTTTTTATTTTTCTTTTCCACTTTTTGGACAAATATATTCTCAAAAAAAGTTATTTTCTCTTTCCTATTTTATTATAAATTATTTATTTCTTAATATTTGTGTTCAATTTCTGTGGTTTATTGAATTGGGACGGAAGGATTAAATAAAGAGTAATGCTAAACAGCCACATTGTGGCTGCCCACAATTTACTTAAGTAGAAAATAATTTAATTTATTTAACTTATTTTTTAAAATAAAAATAAGATTTAGTTATTTTATCACATTCTCTACATTATAGTAATTTTTTGCAATTTTTTTGATAACTTTTTTATTTTTATTAAAAAATAAATAAAAAATGCAAAAAATATTTAGAAAAATAAGTACAATGTAGAGAATATAATAAAATAACTAAATCTTATTTTTATTTAAAAAAATAAATTAAATAACTCAAGATTATCCTTATTATATTAGTGTGTGGGTGCCCACAATGTGGCTGCATAGATTTATTGTTAAATAAAAAAGGAATAATATGGTTTTCAAGTCTTAAGTGGGCCACACAATTATTATCCGATAATTGAATCATACAAATCAAATTCTGTCGTTCTCTGGTAATATGATTACAAAATATAAAGAGCTTACTATTTTCACTCATGTTGTTCACAGAATTTCATAATATTGTCATGCACGTGGGCCGTCTAAAACCATATAGAAAAATCGAATCCATATTATTAATAGTAACTTTTTTTTTGAAAGGGAATATATACACACTGGTTTGATTTCACATTTTAATAAGAAAATATTATTACCCCTAAAAAAATAAGAAAATATTATCACAATCGTCTCACTGTTATCCTAGGTTATTAAATAAGATTAGAATAGCCCTTCATGCAATACACAATAATATAGTTTGATGGTCTCAAAACATGCAAGTATCTATTTTTAGGTGTATGGGGGCAGTATGGCTAAAACCTTTTCAGTTAATTAAGACTCTTATTGATTCGGTTCCTAGGCCTCTGGTAATAAGCTTCTGATTCTTCAAAAGATATTATCGCATATCACTGAAGCTTCATTACCAGAGTAATAGCCAGGATGAAACACTCTTCCTACTCATAGTTAGAAAAAAAAGACTATTACATGATTCTAGTGCAATGGAATTTGGTGGTTATTGAAAGCTCGTTGATTAAAACAAAGGTTTATCTTGAAATTGTAAAGGCTTTGTGTATTAGTCAGTGTGTTGGAAATATGGTTTTGAATAAACATTTGGTGATAGTAATCATTTTTATTAAATATATATGATTTGACTCAAATAATTATTGAATGTTAATCTACGTCGTGAGTTGGTATACTTGAAGTCTCAAAACCGATTTCTAGTGAATGAGATATTGTATGCCGAAGGTTGGATGTTGGAGTAGGAGAGTAACATTTCAAGTTGAAAATGCCACTTGTCTCTCATTGTAAAAAGAGAGAAGTTTTGCATTTAAGTTGTTAAGTGCGTGTGCTTAATAACTTGTGGGCTTGGAGAGAGGGCTTGCCCTCGCGCCCGCCGCCGCCGCCGACGATTGTTCGATCGGTCGGACGGACGGACGCCTCCGTCGTTGGATGGGCGGGTCGGGTTTGGGCCATGACCAAGGACTTGGATCTCGACAATTGGTGTTTGGGTCCACTATAAAAGTAGTATTAATAATAGTAATAATTAATTATATTGTGGGTGGAGAGATGGTTCCACCATGTGATAGAATAAGTAAATAAGTTAATTTATAGAGGATAATCTATTGTGGGTAGTGTCCATAAATAGAATATGATAATTTTTTGTTAACACCAAAAAAAAAAATTTAGGATTATTTTTAGAGGACAAGTGAAATAAATTTTAATAAATAATTTTTTTGTCGCCTATAAGATTCGAACCCTGAACTAAGAATTTACTACCGTAGATCTTCACAATCTAAATTTAAATAATTTTTATTTAATCCGTCCCATTACAAATGTCCCATTACTTTTGGACACATAAATTAAGTAATGTGTATAAAATAAATAAAGTAGGTTGATGAAAATTATTTAAATATTAAATATAGAGAGAAAATATATTACCAAAAAAGAAATGAGACATTTGTAATGAGATATCTCATTATGAAAAGTGAGACATTATAATGGAACGGAGGGAGTATAATAAATAACCTAAAACCATTAAACCAAACCAATCAAAAAGCCCTAAATCAAATGTCATTGTTCTTTTTGCTATTTCTGTCGTGCGAGACCTTCAATTCGTTGACTCAACCAGAAGCTGACTTCTTCAAGGTATCTCTATTTTTTTTTTTACCTTTCTATTTCATCAACCCAATCTTTCTACTCCATCAATCCATGAAGAAGTGGGGCTTAAAAATAATACTTCAAATATTGATAAGGTGCATGCGTTTGGAACGAAATACAAACAGTGATGGATCTAGAATTTTTTTTATTGTGGGAGTACAAAATATAAATATATTATAAATATAAAATACGTTAAAAAAATATTACATAATAATTCAAATCTATTAGAATTAAAATTTACTAATTTTCATTGACTGAATACAATCAAATTATTAATTATTCATTTATCTCTCATCCGACCGTGTAGACGATTTTTTATGATATTCATGACAGAAAACACTCTTTCAAATTAAGTATATATTTATTGAAGATTAAAAATTTAAAGATTTACTTATTTATTATATATTTTAATTATATATATATATATATATATATATATATATATATGGTGTGGTTCTAGAGAGAATTACATTATTTGTGAGAACCGGAGAACCATCAAATCTAATGCATTCACTGTAAAAATTAATGCATTCGCTGTTAAAATTAATGCACTCAAAAAAATAAAAAAATTTGCTCCCTTCAGGATTCGAACCCAGGATCTGCATTCATCCAACAAGATGATGCATCCACCGTAGATCTTGATGATCGAATGGTTGAAAATGGTTCTCCGTTCTTTTTTTATTTATGGTTCTTTCTTGAACCTCTCCCTATATATATATATATATATATATATATATATATATATATATATAATTAGTAAAAATATAAAAATTTGAGGTAGATCCATTTCTAAATACAAATATGCATTTTTACTGTTCAAAACCTTATCTAAAACACGCTATATGTGTAATGTAGGTTTTGCAAATGGTTTATTGTCCAACATTTTCTCATCTTTTTATCTATAGTAAATATATGATATAAAAATAAGAAGAAGATATTCTCTTTGTTTCATTGTTAATGACATGTATACAATTTTGGGGTGTCTCAAGTTAAATGACTCATTTTTATTTTTTGTAATAATTTTACATTACAAATCACATGGGCCCACATACTTTTACACATTTTTACACTATAAATTACATGAGCCCATATACTTCATACACTTTTACATTACAATCTTATTTTCTTTAATTTTTATATCGAAAAGGTATGTACCATAAATAATAGGAAGATGAGAGTAATATTTTCTCATATTTTATTATCCATTATTTTTTAATAAAAATTTTACAATCAAAAGAACGCTAATATAAAAGTATGCTATAATTGCAAGATTGCCCATAATTTGTGAGAATAGCTGACTTGTAGTGCAAGTTGAATATTTTTCTTATACCTTTTTCTTTTCTTTTTCTTATATTTGAAGTTCCCGTTTCTCTTGAGATGATATATAATGTGTTAATAGGCAAAAGTGCCCCATTCCTTATTCATATTTTGAAAAATGCCCACCCTTATCATGCAAAGCTACCCATGCCCTAAATTACTAATTAACCCTTAAGTGGGTCAACATCAAATGTAATGATTTCGGTTCTCTTACACAATCTTACACATTTTTGAGTTTCAATGCATTTCTTTACAATAATGACCGAAATGATTTCAATCTGTGCATGCAATGATTTTGTAAGTCACTGTATATATATATATATAGTGTTCATATCTTTAAATTGTAAATATATCGACCGGACACTAATTAACACTTAAACAATATATTAAATTAAATTCAGCAAAATAGTAAAAATTAATATAAAGATATAAATAGATAGAATACAAACTTTTATGTCGATATATCATCGATCCGGCCGGTAAAATGGCCAGAGAAATGTATCCGACCGGGTACATTTCAATTTACAAATGACCCGGCCGGATACATTTTTCCTTGACAATTACCGGCCGGATCGATGATATTTAGGCATAAAATATTCTATTTTATTCAATTTCATAAAAAAAAAAAAAAATCAAGACGCTAATAATATATATCCATGCGTATCTATCTTAAATTTTTTATTTTTTTCCCTTTAATATCTTAATTTCAATACATATATTCTTTGAAATTATTTGTATATATATATATATATTTATATATATATATTGTGTTATTCTTGAATGTTGATATATAGTACTATATAACACTATATATATCGTGTAAATCAATTGATATCTTTAAATTTAAAATATACTCAATATCCGTCCCAAATAAATGCATGCTTGTTACCCAAAAAAATCATGCATGTTACCGATACATAAAGGTAAAAATATCTTTCTTCAAAATTTGATTCCCTTTTGATAGACATAAAGCCGATACAATCGGCTTCTTCACTTTTACCTACTTACTTTAAAATACTAGGGTTTTTTTACTCCACCACACACCTCTATCGGCTTCTTCACTTTTACCCACCGAGAGAGAGAGTTCAAAAGATTGAAGCACAGAGAGTTCAAAAGATTGAAGCACACTCGGACTCATCCATGGCATCTTCTTCACAGGTATTTATTTTTAATTTTCATGAAATTGAATAGAATAATGTATGCTAAAACACGATCGGTCCGGCCGGTGAAGTGGCCGGATAAATCGATCCGGCCGAGAACATTATTTAAATGAAACATACGGCCGGATCGATTTATCCGGCCACTTCACCAGCCGGACCGATCGTGTTTTAGCATAAATTATTCCATTTTAATTAGTTGTATGTTTATATTAATCAGTTAGTAATTTACTGAATTTAATTTAATTATATTTGGTTAAGTAATTAGTATTGCGAGTTTTGCTGGGTATTACTGAATTTGTTTCAATCTGAAATATTTGTTTAAGTAATTATAATTGCATTGTGTATGTGGGCTTTGTGCGATTTGATAAATTAAAGTATTTTATGCCGATAGAACAACTACCCGGCCGGCACTATGCCCGGAATAATGAGTCCGGCCGGGACAGTTTCAATCTGAAATGTACCCGGCCGGATTCATTTTCCCGGACACTTCGCCGGCCGGATAGTTGTTATTTAGGTATAAAATACTTTTTTCCATGTATCTGTATGTTTACGTTAATTATTACTATTTTACTGAATTTAATTTAATTATAATTGTTGAATTATTAATTAATGAAACTGTTATTTTTTGGTATTAATTAAATTGCCGTTTTTTAATATTTTACTGAATTTAATTAAATTGCTTGGTATTAATTGCAGTTTAATATTTTACTGAATTTTTACTGAATTTAATATTAAATTGCTGAATTACTAATTTTACTGAATTTAATATTAAATTGCTGAATTTTACTGAATTTAATTGCAGTTTAATATTACTGAATTACTATTTTAATATTTTACTGAATTTGACTATTTTTCTCGAATTTTAGTATTTTACTGAATTATTGAATTTTAATATTTTGCGGAATTTAATTGCAGTTTAATATTACTGAATTTTACTGAATTTAGTATTAAATTGCAGTTTAATTAAATTGGTTGGTATTGATTAAATTGTAGTTATTTAATTATGCCTATTTGTATTATTTTTTAATTTTTTTTACTGAATTTAATATGGTATTCATTTTGTAAATGAATAGGCGAATGTCCCATATCTTCGTCGCGACACTATAGACCAGACGGAGGTTGCTATCAGCACCTACTATAGGGATTCACATTTTCCGGATCTGGTTGAAACTTTAAATGTGGTCGGCGAACAGTGCAATTCAGATTTATTGGGAAGATTTAGAGCATCATGTTTTGGGCATTTCACTGATTGGAGGCCCGGCGCGAAGAGCAATAAAGCATTACACCAGATTGTATCGAGGCAGATTGTGTCAGAAGAAAATGAGATGTGTTTCTTTCTGTGCGGAGCACGAGTCAGATTTTCCCCTGCGGACTACGCATTAGTGACTGGGCTCAATTTCGGGGGATCGAGGTTCGATGCGACATTACAGCACGACTGCAGTCGCGTGGAGGCATACCGACGATTCTGCGGTGCGCGAAGCATGACCATACAGTCGCTCATCAAACGCGTGTGCGATTTGGATCGTCGAGTGGATGATGAGGATGGGAGCCTGTACCTTCGTGCTGTCCTCGTGTGTGTGGCTCACACCCTTGTTCTTGGGTTGGATGCGCGGGTACAGCCGTGGCTTTGGGTGTTGGTGGATGATCTGGCTGCATTTGATAGATTCCCCTGGGGCGCGTATTCGTATAAGATGTTATGCCATTATACGAGAGAGACAGGAAAGGGCGAGAAGTATCACTTCTACGGTCCTTCGTGGGCTTTATATGTCTGGGCATTGGAGCGCGTCCCGGGCTTCGGACACATGGTCGCAGCATCTAGCGGTGATCCGACAGCGCACCCTCGGTGTTTGAGATGGACTTTCAGGGGTAAGCCGAAGCTTCACGGTCTGCGCGATCTATTCGAGGGACAGGTAATCAGTTATTTAAGATTATCCTCCACACCGTTACTGGTTTTACTTAGGTTCTAATATATTATCTTTGTTGCTTTCTAGGGTGGTGTCATGCCCCTGGACCCCGATGATGACGATCTGTCGAGTCACTACTTCATATCAGCGCTGACACCGGGCGAACTCTCGGTGAGCTTCAGGCCCCCCGACAACCCATTAGCTCGGGGTGTCCAATTTCCACAGGGCACCGGAGCCCGTGTTGTGGAGGAGCGCGGGGACGAGGAGGATGTACCTAGACAGCCTCGTACGATTCGCAGTCACAGTGTCCGGGGCCCTGTGAGGGATGCTCGACAGCACGAGCCGGCTCGTCATTCAGTAGATCCGGGCTCGCGCCCTGTGAGGGATGCTCGACCCCACGAGCCGGCTCGTCATTCAGTAGATCCGGGCAAGCGCCCAGCGCCGCATACTTCTTCATCGTCGAGCGGATCTCGGACTGTATCCAGTCCCAGCGAGGGTGAGGTGGATCGTAAGTGGGTGAAGAAGACGATCCGTCAGGAGATTAAGAAGGCCTTCGGCAAATTCGTGGAGAAACTGAAGAGCAAGGGTAAAAAGGATAGGTGCAAGAAGAGCAAACATTTCCGAGTGCCCGACTCCCCTGATGATGATGACCAGCGACGGTCCCCTGATCCTCCACAGCCACGGTCTCCTCCACAGCCACGGTCTCCTCCTTCGAATGTTGCACTGGATTCACCTCCATACCCGGAAGATTGAGGGAGATCGAACGAAGGAACATACACTCCTCCACTGTAATCGTCTTCAACAACATAAATCTCAGGAAAATGTGGCTGCGACGCCAGCAACTGAAGCAAATCATTGTCATCGGCAAGAATATTTTTACTGTATACCCTGCCATTTAATCTCTTCGTCAAATAATACAAGCTGTAATTAGTGCTCAATGAATTCTCCATCATCAGGTAATTTATCATGTACACCGTACTGGCCATTGTGTCTCCGAAAATATGCAAATTCTTAGAAGAGCCGCCGATGTACTCATAACCATTGAAGGCACCTCCATAATTAACCACAAAGTATCTCCCATATTCATTCATCTACAGAAAAAATAATAAATAAATAAATATATGATGTAAATGGAATACAATGTTAAAATACAACATATAACATGTTAATACACTCGAAAAACATCTATCCGCCCGGGGAAGTAGCCGAGGAAATGTGTCCGGCCGTGTATTACATGATATACAATTACACACGGCCGGACACATTTTCAAGGACACTTGTCCGGGCGGATACATAATTTTCGAGCATAATAACATGAGTTATGTAGCAATATATATGTATAGAACTAAAATGCAACTAATAATTACTAATTAATACTTTAAAACATGATAGAATTTGCTCTAATTCACATGTATTTCCTTCAAACGTGGCTTTAAATCATAGTATGCTATAATATGCTAATAATTCACATAAGCATATAGGATCAAACAAAACATTGAAAATAAACAATAACCAACTTAAATTACATTTCAAACGTAAAATGACATACCTTTAAACGTTCGGATGAGAGAATTCACAAATAATAGCTTCACCACTTGGAAAATATTAGAATTTCTAATGAGTTTGAGTGTTTTTTCACTTTGAGTGTTCGGATGAGAGGATGAGAGAATGAGAGAATTCACTCATATATAAACAAAGATTCCTTCATTTCAGGTGAATTTCAATGAAATTAGAGTGTTTAACATGAATACTTTACTGACAAAGCTATTTCACATCATATTTGTCGTTTATCATCAATTTAAAAAAAAAAAAATTATGTCCCTTAATTGAAGGCTAATTAATCGATGGAATATAAATACAAAAAATTAACACAATCCATATTAGCACTCAAAACACACATAGGAACCAAAAAAACATCTATCCGACCGGAACATATATGTGTCCGCCCGGTGAAAACTTGTGTCCGGTCGGACACTTGTTTTTCCCGGTCGGACGCTTGTTTTTTTTTTCCAATGTGTGTTTTGAGTGCTAATATCGATTGTGTTAATTTTTAGTATTTATTTTCCATTGATTAATTAGCCTACGATTTACTTGTAAAACCTTCGATTTTAATTCAAAAATAAATAAATATTAACTTCTCTGTCAGTATTTCACATGTTCCAACACATATTTGACCGATTTCAATGTTTAAATTGTTGAATTGATGTTTTTCTTACACTTTAACAACTTTTGTCATAGATGTGTAAGTACTTTTGCTGAAAACAATGCACATCCATCACATTCAAAGGGCATTTTCGGTTCTTCACTTATTTAGGGCATGTAGTGCTTTGCATGATAAGGGTGGGCATTTTTCAAATTATTCATAAGAGAAAGGGCACTTTAAATTTTGCCTCTATAATTATCTTCTCACAGATTTATAAGAAAAAAAAGTTAGAAAGAATAAAATGCTAAATTTGATCACAATATATACTGGTAAATATATAATACTCCATATTTATTGTCTAAAGAGCACAAGCTAGAAACCCTATAATTTGATAGCTAAGCATCAAACTTGACTACCATAAATAGGCAATTAGGGATAGGGCAGATGAGCCAAAAGCCAGTGCAGATACACAAAAGAAAGGGAAATATCCCACAAATATTAACTCCCACCCACCCACCCACCCACCCACCCACCCCCCAAGATTATTACAAACATGAAAAATCCAAATTAAAAAATAAAATAAAAAGAATTAAAAGGAAAGGTCATGTCACGACACTAGACAACTCGCTCTCAAATCTCTGCACTCTGAAATCTGTAAGATAGTCATAGTGATTATACTTATACCTTCTTCCCACCCCACCCCCCACCCCCCTTCTGCATTACAATAATTCAATTTTCACTACCTTCCTTCTTCCGTTTTCAGGGTGATACATACACCTATACATACACACACGACCCACACTACACTGTGAGTGAGTGAGATTTTATTTTGCTATAAGTTCCACTCTCTTAGCAAAATTTTATTTCACTTTTCTGCTTTTCTCCCCCATTCCCATAGCCTCTGGCGTTGGGGGAATTTCCTCCGCCTTCACCTCTCTCTCTCTCTCTCTCACCTCTTCTCTCTCTCTATATATATAGCAATGTATATATTTGTTAAATCTGTCTGTCTCTCTCTCTCCTCTCTCTCCTCATGAGATACGGGTTCTTCCTTCTCTTCCGCAGCACCATCTTTATATGCACTTCATTTCAAGATTGCACCTCAAAGAAAGGCCTTTTTTGCATGATTCTCGAAACCCATTAAAAAGATTATCATCATTATCATCATCATCATCATCATCATTTCATTACCCAGCCGCCCACACATAAAGTTGAACTACTACTATTAATCCAGCAAACTCTCAGAGTCTCTTTCTCTCTCTCTCTCTAGAATTTGAGGGATAAAATCAAGATCTGAAGCTGATTTTGATCTGTTTTGTCAAAGTGCACAGCAGCCAAAGAGGGGAAAAAACGAAAAGAAAAGAAAAGTGATATTTGACCGCAGAAACCGAGGCACGTTAGATTTGTCTAAGGGAAAGAAGAAGAAGAAGAAAAAGAGAGTTTTTAACAACTTTTATTCTGCCTAGGTATATCCCATTTTTCTCATCATATAAATTCCCTCCTTTTCTCTTGCTGCGTTTTCACACACCACACGCACTACACACACATATATATATATATATATTATTGTGTGTGTGACACAAATATAATACTATCCCAGTAGACGAAACAACTGGCTTTCTCAAAAGTCTCATTTTCATACAGGTAATTGAAGTCACCTCTCTCTCTCTCTCTTGGTTTGTATGTGCGTGTGTGAATATTTTGGCTATTAGTCACTCACTCACATGTGAGAATTGGATGAATTCTAAGCAAGATCTGGTTAAAAAAGACTAACATTGATATCAGTGGCATAACATAATAATAATATATAAGAAAACCAAGAAAGAAAAAAAAAAAAACCTCACTTTCACGAGATCCAATTCCAAAATCTTCCTTTCTTCTTCCACCTTTTTCCATATTTATAAAAAGAACCCTAAAGTACTAGCTTTCTATCTCTTTCTCTCTCAAGAAATAGCATGAAAATCTTGAGTAGGGTTCTGGGGTGGATTTAGAGGAAAACCCATCATACAAAATGAAATCTTTTACACTATCATATATGTATGAGATTTCAACAAGATACAATTCCAAAAAGTTTGGTGTGTTTATTATCATCATTTATATTTTTGTAACAAATCACCAGCCCTGAACGGAGGAAATATACTACTAGAACGCAGTAGGTATAAACATAATTACTTTCCTCTTTCCTCTTTCCTCTCCCTCTCTCTCTCTCTCTCTATATATATATATATATTGTGTGTGTATTGATTGATTAGATAGAATTATGGGGATAAAAAGAATTGACAGATCCTACGAGGCGTAGAAAATATAGGGCAGGTATATCGAAATCCAATTTCCAGATATAGTTTTTTTTCCCCAAAAATTTCTGTGTTGTTTCCATGTTTGATTTCAATCAACTTTATTGATTTTATCTCTATTAAAAGCTGTCAATGATTTGGTGGTCAAGCTAATTTTATGTCTTAAATTTAAAGCTGTCTGTTTCAATCATGGTCTGGAACACCCCAGTGGTAAAAACTGGATTTACATTTCATTCTTTTCTTTTCGTTTCCAAAATATGATGGAATTTTATCATTAGGTTTTTCAAGAATTCATATTGGGACTTCATCTTTTGTCACCCAATTTTTCCCCTCCATTATCATAGATCTTCATTCCGTACATCATGTTGGGACTTCATCTTTTATTAAACTGAAACACCCAATAATTTTTCCCCATTTACTATCATAGATCTTAATTTCTTATCTCAAACTTCTCTTCCACACATGAATTTCTAGAACTCTCTTGTTATTTCTCCAAGAAATCATGTTGGAACTCTGTGTTTTGTTACAGTAATATTAAATAGAACTCCCAATCCCCTTAATTTCTTGAATCCAAGAATTGATATTATCATCTCATCCTGGAAAAATTGGTTATTGAGCAGCAGCAGCAGCAGGTTTGCAATGGCCTCGTCGTCGACGACCTCGCCGTGCGCGGCATGCAAGTTCCTCCGGCGAAAGTGCCTGCCGGAGTGCGTGTTCGCCCCGTACTTCCCGCCGGACCAGCCGCAGAAATTCGCGAACGTGCACAAGGTGTTCGGCGCGAGCAACGTGACGAAACTCCTGAACGAGCTGCAGCCACACCAGCGCGAGGACGCCGTCAATTCCCTGGCCTACGAGGCGGACATGCGGCTGCGTGACCCCGTCTACGGCTGCGTGGGCGTCATCTCCCTCCTCCAGCACCAGCTCCGCCAGCTCCAAATGGACCTCAGCTGTGCTAAATCCGAGCTCTCTAAGTACCAGAACCTAGGCATCTCCGGCCACGGCCTCCTCCATCACCAGGGGATCAACCTCCTAGGCGCCGGCGCCGCCTCCGCCCGCGACCACCACCACTTCCACCACCAGCTCTTCCCCGTCACCAACCAGCAGATGATCAGGGCCTTTGACGGCGCCAGCGGCTACGACGCCAGCAGCCTCCTCGCCATGAATATGTCCGCCAGCATAGGCCAGCTCAGTGGCTTCCCGCAGTCCAGAGCCGCGGGAACGGCGCCGGACGGCCGCCGCACGCCGGTCGAACCGTCTTAATTAGGGTTTCGATACTGTTTTTTCTTTTTCCCCCCTTTTTTTAAGTGCGATTTCATGAGAGGGATATTATTAATATAGAGGTAAAGAAAACCACATGACCTTGTTTTAATTAATTGTTGGTGCGTTTTTGTGTATTTTCTGAACTTTATTGTAATTCTATATTTGTTTTGTGATATCTGTGTCTTGGTTTATATATTATTTATAGTCGTTATAAATATTAGGAAATGTGTATGTTACATTACATTTATTTTTCTTACTTTAATACAATATTGGATTTTCTAATGAATAGTTAAAAATAAATATAAAAGAAATTAAATGAAAATGTACATATGAACGAAATTTGCAAAATATAATATTGAAATTTACTTTTCTTTTAAGATCCGAGATTGACTTGTTGAATGCGTAGTAAATATATAACTTGAATATATGGTTCACAATTTATTGTATACTTGAGTAAAAAATGATTGGGACAATTCGAGGCAATAAAATATATATTAAATAAAAAAAACTAATTGAGTGTATTAATTAATTGAATATATATTATAACCTGTGTAATATATATATTTTTATATATGTGTGTCTGTGTCATTGTGTGTGCACGCGTGGTAAGAACTAACATGAGAACCATTAAAATTGACGTATTTTCTATAAAAATTAATATATTCATTGCTAAATTTTTTGTACAAAAAAAATTACACCATTGAAGATTTGAATCAAAGTGCCGCATTCATCCACTAAAATGATTTATCTACTGTAAATCTTAATGATCAAATGACTGAAAATAAATTAAATCTTCGTTTTTTATTTTATTTAGAGATTATTATTTAAAAATCACCACATACATGTGTGTGTATGTGTATATAAATATGCCTTTCACCATAATATAATAATTTATCATGCACGCAATAACTGATTAATGATATTTATCGAAAAATGTTATAAATATGCGTGCAAAATATATTAGATATGCAATATTCATATGTACAAGTATAGAGCATTATTAAGAGACGAGAAATATTATACTACATATTTTATGTAAGTATAGCTTATATTTCACTTAATTTTTATTTTATATATTTATTTTAATTCTAATACTTCATAAATTATATTATAATTAATAAAATTTTAAATTATACTATGAAATTAAAGCTCGATTTGTTCTTTTTATTAATTACCTGAAATTAAAGGATAAATGAACAAATCAAGTTTTGGTTTTTTATGTAATTTATAAAAGCAACAATAATAATTTATGAAGTATTAAAATAAAATTAAAATATATAAAATAATGAAAAAAACACTGACATGAATGAATTGTAAGCATGATCACATATTGTATATACTCCCTCTGTCTCCAAAATAAGTTCCTCTTTGGGGCTCTTCGGGGACGGGGGTTTTAAGGAAAAATGGTAAAGTGAATTGATAATGGAGAAAAATTTATTATAATTAGTATTGAGAGTGGTGAAAATGTGAAAAAATGTTATAATTAGTATTGAGAGTGGTGAAAAAGTGAAAAGTAAGAATAAATAAATTATTATTAGTGGTGGGATAGTTGTCCAAAATGAAAAGAAAGAAAGAAAAACTTATTTGGGAACGTCCCAAAAAAAAAAGAGGAACTTATTTCAGGGACGGACGGAGTATATTGTACGTAGCATAACCTCTATTAAGAGATGGGGTAGGTCAAATATCTATTTATCCAAAACATGAAATTGTCATCCAATAATATTACTGCAACTTATAATAATTGTAATACTGTTAATATTTCCTTTTCAAATTATAACAAAATAATATTCGTTTCAAGTCTTATCAGAAGTGTCGAGTAGTCTAATTTTGGTACTTTAAATTTATATAATAATAATTAATAATGAATAAGGATAATTAATTATTGTTCAAAACTCGGAATTTTTGTCTTCAAACTGCTAGGAAATAAATGGCATCCTTGAGAAACCCAATCTCTCATTATGAGACCCTAACAACTAGACATGACTACAAAATTTAATGCTCTACAACGATTAAAAAATTTACTCGACTTCCCGGCCTTTTTCTTATATATTTGTTCAAATTTACACAAAAGTGAATTATATAGATATAGATATATATATAAGGGTTCAAGATTTTAAATACCACCATTTAAAAATGATATCTTTCTTAGCCCCTCTTTAAAAACAACTCTTTTGTATACCAAAATAAATTAAAAGACTAAAATACCCTTTACGGTCCCCACCACTTTAATTTTCGCGCAATATGACACGTGCCCACGATCGTGTTTACTATCGTGGGCACGATGGGCATGATCGTGTCCACCATCGTGCCCATCGTGGACACGATGGTGGACACGATCGTGGGCCCCATCGTGATCATGATCGTGGGCACGTGTAATGTTGCGTGAAAATTAAAGTGGTGGGGACCGTAAATGGTATTTTAGTCTTTTAATTTATTTTAATATATAAAAGAGTTGTTTTTAAAGAGGGGCTAAAAAATATATCACTTTTAAAAGGTGGTATTTTTTTATAAGTTTACTCATATATATATATATATATATAAGGGCATATATATATATAGGGGCGCGCTCCAGTGAGACCTCATATTTTTCATGAAACACTAGGACAATGAATAAGACATATAATACTAATGAACAAAACGTATATCTAATGAACAAGATGTATATACTGATGAAAAATAAAATTTAAAAAATTCGTAATGAATAAGACATATATACTGATGAACATGGCAGTATATACTGATGAACAATGCAGTATATACTGATGAATAACAAAATTTAAAATATTCTGCTCCCTCCAAGATTCGAACCCTACGAAAAAAAAATCACCCTCCAGATACAATATCAGCCATAGGATTGATAAAATAAACGCATCGGATCGTGCCCTAGATCTAACTAAAATTAGAGGGTCTCATTGGAACGGCCCCCTATATATATATCCACGGATTTTATTATTTTGTACATAATTAGCCTATGATATACATGAGATATATCAATCATTCTGAGTCAAAATGTTCACTTAATTCTAGCATCAAAACAAATAATTAATCCTTTAATTTTGTATATCTCGACAAGGTAAATTGATTCATAATTTATCTATTTATTCGAAATGCATTTTGGCGCCGAAATCATAAATAAATTGAAAAAAAAAATAGATTCTAAATTAGGCATTCCTTCCACCATTTAATTGGATAAATGATTATATCTGCATGTACTATAGCTCATCATCCATCTCCAACTATGATTTTGGAAACCAATTCTTTTTTCTTCCCTCGCAAATTTTTTTTTTTGAAAATAATTAATAATAAGACTATGGTACATATGTACTAGTAGGTAATTAATTTGAAATGTAGTTGAAAAGAAAAGAAAATACTAAAACGAAATTTAATTTGAAAAAAAAAAGAAGAAGAAAAATGCATGGACAATGATGACGTAGCCGTGCAATGATAGCCTCAACTTTAAATGCGTTTGACAGTGGGACTCTCCTATGCATGTACATCAGGTACTGCTCAGGCTTCATCTTTGTATTTGTATCTTTCCACCTCTCTCTGCCCTCCTACTGTGTGTTGTATATATATATACACCTTATATATCTATACAAATTAATCATGTTGCATTAATTTATTTCAACCCATTATGTTCAAGACATTCTTTAGATAACATTGAGGTAGGTGGCCTAAAAAAAGGTTGTAAATGGGTCGAACTACAGCATAATTTTCGGATATGTGTTCGATAAAAATTCGTTTAGTGTTAGGATAGGGGAATCGACTTTGAGCTTCATTTATTGATATATATATAGAAATAAAATTTTTGAGGATCTAAAATTGAAATATGTAATTATAAATTTTAATAAAAGTCAGATAGGTTGCTTAAGCTCCATCCAGCTCTAGCACTAGTAATTTGGGTGGGTTAAATGGAAAAGTACATATATAGATAACAATTCATGAATAATGAAATAATTTAGCAAATACGTGTTATTTTTCCAGACTTAAATACACTTTGTATAAGAACGAATGTTTAGATTTAAAAATATATTTAGAATACATTCGACAAGTTAAATTTCATGAACTTGCTGTTACTCTATTGGACTCTATTAGCATAATTATAAAATTAGATCACGAATTTTAAAAAAAATTATGTTGTTTATTTATTGAGTGGAGAAAGGGGCCACAAATAAAGTAAAATAGGAAAAGTTAATTAAATTAGTGAATTGACAATGTGGCCCACATGTTAATAAGTGGAGAAAGAGACTCACAAATTATTACTAAAAATAGATTATGACAATTTTTTGTAAACGTACCAAAATGAAAAATTAGGACAACATTTCGTGGATGGGGAGAGTATTTTAAAATAATTTATTGAAAACATAAATTCTCCTGTCAGACACATGTGCAGGTGAGATGGGTCGGGTCGAGGTTGGGGAGCGGGTCTAAGCACGAGTCGGGGCAGATTTAGTCGCGGGTCGTGGGTATGCGCTGAATAATTAAAGTAATTATTGTTGTAATAAAAAGTAATACATATATTTTTGAAACATTACTTTTCTTTATAATAATAATTAGTGTTTGTTACAATAATAATTACTTGACCAAAAGTAATTCATGAAATTTTTCTCCTGTCCGACACATGTGCCCTTCGCTGCTTTACTAGTAATGAATTATTCGAATTAATTATTATTATGATGAAAAGTAATAATTGACATGAAGAAAAGTAATGTTTTTAAAACATTAGATTTCTTTATATCAATATTTTTTTTTATAACAATAACCACTACAAAAAAATCGTTGATTACCGACGGCGAAATGCCGTCGGTAACAAAAGACGGCCGCCGGTAAATAGTGTTACCGGCGGCGATAACGGCGGCAATCTCCCGCCGCTAAACGGTTCGTCGGCAACGAAAATAACGGCGGCGAACATCCGCCGTCGGCAGTTAACGGCGGCGATGCCGCCGGAATTGTCGCCGTTAAACGGCGGAGCCTAGCCGGAGAATTAGCGGCGGCAGCCATCGCCGCTAGTTACCGAGGGCGATTTTGCCGTCGGTAGAGAGCCACCGGAGTCCGGCAGTCCCTGCCGGAAAACTAGCGACGGCGATTACCGCCGCTAACTAGCGGCGGCAAAACGCCGTCGATAACAGGCTACCGTCGTCCGGTGGTTCTTTGCCGGAGGATGGCCGGGTATTTACCGAGGGCAAAAGCCGTCGGTAACTACCGACGGCGTTTTGCCGACGGTAATATTTTTAATTTTATTTTTTTATTTTATTTTATTTTATTTATTTATTTGATTGTATATTGTATATCCACAATTTATTTCCGTATTTATACGGTATTGCATACTTTAGACGAACTTCCCAGTCGGCGACCCGACTTCCCAGTGGGTCACCCATCTTGCTTGTGCTCTGTGTCAAGCACGCTTAACTTTGAAATTCTTTTCGAGTGATCACCAGTACAGAACACTCGTATTATTGATATATCTACATCTATTAATTCATTTAAATGCTATATACTCACTCATATAATTATAATCTTTGAATATGTGGAGATAATACCTGAAATATGTTGTTAATTAGTGATCGAGTTCGTTTCGGTCCTTATTTTTATCATCGGTAAAATATTTAATTAATATTTAATAATTAATTAATTAATTAATTATTTTTATTTTTTTTAACATTAATACACCAAAAGTGTTTTAATTTGGTTATTATAATGTGATTTGAATTTATTTGTTTATGTTAAATGCAATCATCATCATCATTGCCATAAATATATAAAACATATATAGTTTTAATAATTAAAGCACTTGAAATATATAGTTCAATAAAACATAAATTTGAAAAGAAAGTGCAAATGTAATTTTGTTTGAAAACATAAATATATAGTTTTAATAATTCTAAGCATCATCATCATCATCATCATCATCATCATCATCATCGGCATCAGGCCCTGGAGGTGGCTGAGCATTATACATCCTCATAAACGCCTCCAATTGAGCCATGCGGTCCTGCATCTGTTGGCGTGCTGCTTGCTCTGCCGCCATGCGCTCCTCCATCTGTTGGCGTTGTGCTTGCTCTGCCGCCATGCGGTCCTCCATCTGTTGGCGTTGTGCTTGCTCTGCCGCCAATCGCTCCTCCAGCGTGGAGATCCGTGTCTCATAAAGCTGCTGAGACACCGCAGAACTGCCCGTGCTGCGGATAGACCCCCTACTAGCCTGACTCTGCCCGGCACTCCCGACGTCGTAGATCCGTGACCTATCCAGATGCACCACCTCCAAATACACCTCGTCTAGCCGGTCCTGTCGTCCTGTGGCAGCGGCCAGTTGATGAACCTCCGCCTAATTCATACATAACAATGCATAATTGTTAGAAAATAAATACATTCACTAGATATTTGAATAAACTTAAACACTTACGTCAATTCTTGCATCTCTCAGAGACGTAAAACTTCCGTCGGGGTACATGTGGAGGCGGAGGAAGGTGGCATAGTTCGGTGAATCCTGGGAAAAATCAGGCTCCAAGCCCTGTAGATGCATTTATATAAGATAAATAATTTATATTAGTGAAGATATTAATATAATTTACATACCATATACTGCTGCAGGATACGAGTCGACTGGGACCCGCCCACGTGCCTACTGATCCCTGTACCCTCCCCATCGGGCTCGGACATCCGGTTGGCACGTGCTCGATTTGAAACAGCCTCAACCTCGGGCTGATGCCAGTAATCCCGGAGTTCAGTCCAAAAATCGGGAGTCATCTAGACGGGTCTAGACATCTCTCTCCCTTGGCGGGTACACTGCTTGAGCTCTTTCTTATATTCGCTCATCATGTCGGAGTACCTTTTGCGGGCGTTTGTCTCCCACATTTTCCTCACGTCACGCTCATCGGCGGGCTGCCACATAAAATCTTTCTGTTGAAAGAAAGAGAATTAATTTAATATCAAACATTTTAACAATTTAATATGATATATTTATATGTATTATAAATTTAATTGTACCTGTAATTCATCAAAAAAATTATCCTTCATCGCCGGGGGCGTCAACTTCCATGTGTACCCGCCTGGGTTATTAAACATCTTAAATGTGCGCGTGCAAGCTTTGGACAGGCCACTGGGCTCCAACAAAACACTGTGTACAAATTATTTTATCACTTAATCATGGTGTACGGGAAACAATAATTTAAACTAAAATACTTACCCAGTCGTAGGATGCCTCTGAAATACCGTCCTCCCATCAGGTGCCTTAACCTCTCTCTCTCTAATAGCGGCAGCTGTAGGGCCCCTAGGCCTTCTAGCCCGTGAACTACTAGAAGCCTGGGGAGTCTCGGGAGTCCCAGAAATATGCGTCCCAGACCCATCAGATGTATCTGCTGTAGCTTCTGGCGCATTAACGCCAGATCGCCTCCCAAATCCCAAGAAACCTCGTGAGGTAGACATGATGCCTGTTGCATACAATTAAATTAACAAATATATAGTGAAACATAACATTAACAGTAACTAACAAACATAACAAATTTGCAATCAAATTCAACCAAAATGTGCATTTACATTTATTCATAAGCATCACTACTATCATCATCACTATCGTTAGATGTCAACGGGGGATCATCGTCTTCTGCTTTATCGTCATCTTCAATCTCAACGACTCCACCGAGGGGATGAAGGAGAAGTGGTTGTTCAATGCCTACACTTGTGTGAGTAGGCATAATAGTAACAACTTCTTCTTGAAATGGTTGATCTAATGTTGATGTAGATGCTGCAGTAGACACTTCAACCTTTGATCTTGCGTTGACTTTGCATGCTGACCACCAATTTTTCTTTGATTGGTTCGTACTGGGATAGGGACAGTAAAACACTTGAACTACTTGACTCGCCAAAACAAAGGGATCATATTTCTTATATCTTCGTGTGTGGTTCAGTGAAACTAACTTGAAGTCTGTATCAATAGAAGTTCCCTGAGCCGACAAGTCAAACCATTCACAGTTGAACAAGACTGTCTGCTTAATTGGATACCCCGGATACTCCAGCACGCAAACCTCTTGCAGACGCCCATAAAAGTCTAGCACATCTCTATCACTACCATAGACCGAGCCTTTTATGCAAACGCCACTGTTCACAGTCGCACTCTCTCTATCATGATCAGTTGTGTGAAACCTGTAGCCATTCACGAAATAGCCGGAGTATGTTTCAATCTCCCTTAATGGTCCAGCTGCAAGCGACCTAATATAAGGGTTCAACTCGTCGTTACAAGGACGACAAACCTGTTTCACACAAATATCATTTAAGTTTGCTAGCCAATTTTAGAGTAAGTAAATGTATATTTAACATAAATTTATCGTCTCTTACGTAATGGCTAAACCACACAATAAACTCGTTGTGAAACGCGACTTCAAACTCTGCATCAGTCATGTAAGGATTTGCATATCGTTTTTCCTCCTCGAAGATCCTTGGATACAAAGAATCAAATAAATATGTTAACACTTATATATGATGAACACTTCTTATACGTAAATTGAACGAGAATACTCACTTGCTATATGTCTCTGCAACCTCTGCACAATTGCTCAATATATACATGTGTGCAGCAAGCCATTCGCGCTCATCCATGTATCTCTTCGTCCCTCGGCCAAGTGAACGCCCAATAGGTTTGAATATGGCGAGACAAAGAGGATCATCATTTTCAGCAACGGGCATCTCAATATTGCGAGGCAAAGTTGTCCACTTTGTAGATATTTGATCTTCAAAGTAAAACGAAGAGAAGGTTGACATTTCTGCAAGTAAGTATGCATTGGCGATGGACCCCTCAACCTTGGCTTTGTTTTTTATATGATTTTTTAATGTCCTCAAATATCTTTCAAAAGGATACATCCACCGATATTGCACTGGACCAGCCAATCGTGCCTCATCTGCCAAATGAACTGGTAGGTGCTCCATTGAATCAAATAAACTAGGAGGGAAGATACACTCAAGTTTGCAAAGAGTAACAGCTATCTTCTCACTCAGTATTCTCATGTCATATATGGCCACGTTGCGGGATGTTAATTCTCTGAAGAAGAAACTTAACTCTGTAATTGCCTCCCAAACATTCTTAGGAAGAAGTTCTTTAAATGCAACAGGCAGAAGGATTTGCATGAACACGTGACAGTCGTGACTTTTCATGTTGTGCATCTTCAGGGCGTTCATGTCAACGCATCTACTAATATTTGACACGTACCCATCGGGAAACTTAAGACTCTTGATCCATTGAAGTAAGATCTTCTTCTCTTCCCTGTCAAGCGTATAACATGCTTTCGGATACCCTCGAGTTCCATCCACTTTCTTCAACTCTTTCCGCTTGCAGAAGGTGTTCAATTCTTCTCTAGATTTTTCTGTATCTTTTGTCTTCCCCTTCACATTCAGGACAGTATTAAACACGTTATCAAACACATTTTTCTCAATGTGCATGACATCCAGATTATGTCGAATCAAAAGATGTCTCCAATAGGGTAGATCCCAAAATATGCTTTTCTTTTTCCACCCTACATCTTGATATTTGGCGAGTTGAGCGTTCCTGCCATCGAAGTCTTCGGTAACCTTCACGAAGCCTAACCCCTCGATTTGATTCAAGATTTGTATTCCTGATCTTTGTTCTGGTGGACCAACATTGCATGTCTTATTCCTCAAGAATGAAGTTTTGTTTCTCCTAAACACATGGTTAGGAGGTAAGAACTTCCGATGATTATCAAACCACGATTGTTTTCCACTCATCGGCAAAGTGAATGCTTCTGTATTCTCCATGCAATGTGGACATGCCAATTTCCCAGCTGTACCCCACCCAGACAACATAGCGTACGCTGGAAAATTACTGATAGTCCATATCAGAGCTGCTCGCATCTGAAAATTTTGCTTCAACGATATGTCGTAAGTGTTCACACCAACCTCCCACAGAGATTTTAACTCGTGTATCAATGGCTGTAAGAATACGTCCAACTTCATCTTTGGGTTTGATGGGCCAGGCACGAGGATTGTGAGGAACATGAATTGTTCTTTCATGCACAACCACGGAGGCAGGTTATACGGCGTGACAATAACTGGCCAAGAAGAATATTGACGCCCTGATTGTGCAAATGGGGCAAAACCATCTGTAGAGAGGCCCAATCTCACATTTCTGATCTTCTCGGCGAATCCAGGTTAGACTGAATTCAAATGTTTCCATGCCGGAGAGTCGGCCGGGTGGCGCATTATCCCATCGTCTGTGGAGGTCGCATGCCACCGCATATGTTCAGCAGTTGCAGGAGATGCAAACAATCTCTGCAATCGGGGCGTCAAGGGAAAATAGTGCATCTGTTTGGCGGGCACTTGTTTCTTTCTACGACTCCCAGATGCACGCAAGCTGTCCTTATATCGTGATTGGTCACAGAACATACAACTATGTAGCTCACTAGTTTCCCCCCAATACAACATGCAGTTATTAACACAGCAATCGATCTTCTCTACTGGCAAACCCAAACCACGTAGATTTCTTTTCGTACTATAGAAGTCTTCTGGACAGTTGTTACCCTCTGGTAAAGCAGCTTTCATCATCGAAGACATCTGATTGTAAGTTCTCTCTGACATGTGGCTTTCAGTCTTTATGCTCATGAATTGAGTCATCCAACTTAATTGTGTGTACGTGTCACATCCTGCGTACAATGGAGTATCCGCTGCATCCAACATGTTATAAATCTGTTGAGCGTCATTATTGGGCGGCTGCTCCAGATTTGGAGGATCTTGATAATTACTAGGTCCAGCATGGTCATGCACCATCCTTTCGTAGTTATTGTATAATCCATCATCCTCATTCATTATAGCATGTTCTCTCGGCATATATAGCGGTGCTTCCCCGTGACAAACCCAAACTTTGTAATTCAGGACAAATCCACGCCTACTAACATGTTTTCTGACCGTAGGTACATCTAAATACGCTTGATTCTTGCACTTCTTACACGGGCACCTAATGTTACCTTGTCCATCTGTGTACGCCGTTTGATTGAACGCCACTCAAGGAAAAACTCAAGCCCCGTATCAAATGCAGTACGATCATTGTATCTCGCGTACATCCACGTACGATTATCACTCATTCTTGCAAATTCTAATTGAAAAAAACAAATAAAATATAATAAATTACTTGAAATCTAACAAAATTTCGACAGCATAACCCCACTATCCTAACTACCAAGTGCTCGACTCTACCAGCAACTATAGTGACCATAGTGGTCCTAATTTACTAAGCCTATACTAGGTCTACCCGGCCCCCCAATGTCGAAGCAATAATACAATACAAATAAAAGCAATAAAAATCATGGTAATTAAATTAAAAACAATCATTTGATGGGAGAAGATCCTTAAGAAATAATCAATTTCTATCCCAAATGGAGAAGATCCTTAAGAAATTGATTAAATCTATCCCACAATATTATCCAACATATATAAATTATTCTAACAAACAACTTAAACTAAATTGATTAAAATTAATATAATTTAAAATTAATCATGCTTCATAATTTAAAACTAAACTAACAACATATACTAATTGATTAATATAATTTAAAATTAGAGCATCCGCATTGGGGGTTCCTTGATAGCCTATTTGATAGTCTACTTGATAGTGGTTGTGTTATTGAGTAGGTAGTGCTGCATTGGGGTTCCTTGATAGCCTACTTGATTTTTTTAGTTTTTAAAGAGGAGAGAGAAATTTTTAAAGAGGAGAAGAGAATTAAAAAAAAAGAAAGAAAAAAAAAGAAAATCACTCGAGCATACTCGAAAACTCGAGTAGCACTCGAGTAGCTCCTCCCTGCATCGCCTACTCGAGTGCAATACTCAAGTTCGAGTAAGGCATCGAGGATGCCGATGCCAATGCTCTTAATCATGCTTCAATTGATATAATTTAAAATTAAATTCATGCTTCATATAATTTATTTATAAACAAAGCCAATTATAAATTAATTATTAACTATATATAACAAATAAATCTATTTAATTAACATATAAATACATAAATAATTAAATAAATAATTAAACAAGAGAGCGTACGGTGGTGGTTTCCGGCGGGTGTCGTGAAGAAAGCGGCGAAACGAAATCGTCGAACTAAAATAAATTAATAATATAAGTCAAAATTTAAAAATTATATATATATATATATATATATATATATATATATATAGAGAGAGAGAGAGAGAGAGAGAGAAAGAGAGTTACCTGGGCGGCTGGGCACGGCGGCGGGGTTCGGCGGCGGTGGTCGGCGGGTGGAAGCAGCAGGCAGCAGCAGCAGGGGCGAAGCGGCGGGGGGGTGGGGGGATCTGTTCTGCGCAAAAGTGAAAAAATAAATCTATTTAATTAACATATAAATACATAAATAATTAAATAAATAATTAAACAAGAGAGCGTACGGTGGTGGTTTCCGGCGGGTGTCGTGAAGAAAGCGGCGAAACGAAATTGTCGAACTAAAATAAATTAATAATATAAGTCAAAATTTAAAAATTATATATATATATATATATATATATATATATAGAGAGAGAGAGAGAGAGAGAGAAAGAGAGTTACCTGGGCGGCTGGGCACGGCGGCGGGGTTCGGCGGCGGCTGTCGGCGGCGGTGGTCGGCTGGTGGAAGCAGCAGGCAGCAGCAGCAGGGGCGAAGCGGCGGGGGGGTGGGGGGATCTGTTCTGCGCAAAAGTGAAAAAAGGAGGTTACGCGTGCCCTAATATTGGCCATTACCGACGGCAATTGCCGCCGCTAGCTAGCGACGACATAAACGCCGTCGGTAATTGTGTAAATTTAATGTTTTATTATATATTCGAAACTTATCGGCGGCGTCGCCGTCGCTAGTTAACGGCGGCGAGTTTGCCGTCGGTAACTGGCCGGTAATTTCGAAAGCTCGGGTCGCCTGGAATGCCGCCGCCGTGCCGCCGTTAATTACCGACGGCAAAATCGCCGCCGGTAATTTTCGCCGGTAATTACGCGTTTTTTTGTAGTGAACTACTTTAGTTCACAAAAATAATCCACAATTCGTCTCAGCTCCGATCCGATTCGTTTTTTATGCACTTAATCTCATAAGATTATGAGACCAACTCTATTGAAAATCATCAGTATCACAAAATTCATAATAATTAATTAAGGTTGGAAGCAAAATGCAAATATAGTCATGGAGGATATGTAGGGGGCCATCTTGATTTTGGTCCTTTTTAAGCATTTTTGTTCCAATAGTTCTTTTCTCAATGATTTTGGGTCCCATATATACTTTATATGTGTTACTGTACATTATATATCATTCATTCTTTTCTTGGTTCTAATTTATTTCTAATTAATATATATTGTCAAAGTTATTTAGAGAAAGAAATTGCACTGCGGATGGGTTTTACAATTCCTTGAAGATTTTGTTTAATAAATATTTCGTCGGTCCCAAATTCAATCGATTAAAAAACTTGAACACAGATGTTAAAAAATAAATAATTTATAATAAAATAGGATAGAGAAAATAATTTTTTTGAGGATATATATTTGTCCAAAAAATAGGAGAGAAACAAATAAGGGATGATTATATGTGAAGTACAATAACATTTTGTGTAAATAATGAATTATGTGAAGATATTTAATATATATTGACTTTTCATTTTAGGAAGTGATTTATTGAAATAGAACATCAAAATAAGGAAACATGGTTTATTAAATTAGGACGGAGTGAGCAATATTTTCTCCATCTCAAAAATATGTCAATTTTTCTTTTTCACCCGTTCCACAAGAATATACACAACCTATTTTTAAGCATGATTCTACCATGGACCCCTTATTTTTCATACTTTATCAATCTCTCCACTCCACTTACAAAACACTCCATTAATATTTATAAAATTCGTATAGACCAAACCAAATATACTTTACACCCAACTCACACATACTTAATATTTCTTTCGTCTCATAAAAATATGAATAATTCGTCATTTTGAGACATCTTATAAAAACATGAACATTTTTATTTTTGTACACTATTCTCTTATTTTTTATCCCTCTTTTTCATACTTATTCACAAAAAAATTATCATGGCCCATCACTAATTTTAATTTCTTCAATTAATTCATTACTCTAACAATACATTATAAACTATAAAGTGTGACCCATTTTCATTTACAATAACTTTCAATTAATATTTTTTAATACTCGTGTTAGTCTCAATTATTCATATTTTTGTGAAAAAATGTACATATGTGTGTGTATACGTGTACGTAGCATATATATTATTGGTGCACGAGTTTCATTGATCTGATCTATGATCAGAAAGAATTAAAAAAGAACAAACATGAAGAGTCCATTTTGTATTAGGGGGTAGGGGGTAGGGGTAGGTGGTTGGTGTTATTATGTTAGGTCAGCGAATGTTACTGGGAGAGAGAAGATTGGCTCTTCCCCTCTGCTAAGAAATCCTCTAATTGTTCCTTCTTTTTCTTTTCTCTCTTTTTCTTCTTTTACTGAAAGTTTGGAAATTTCTTCAACTCTCGTTTTGTGCAAATAATAAAGAAGAGTTGCAAATTATGACTCACTCGTTGTGACGTGCTCAACTCAGCTATAAATTACCAATTTTTCATAAATGTTTAGTATCACATGAAATTCAAACTCACAATAATTGTTAAAAAATATAAATAATTAGTGCGTCTAAGAAAATCAACAGTCATAGGATACTATATACGATAACTTTATGCAGCCATAAATGACTGTCCATAAACTAATTAAATAAACAATAAATCTATGCAGCCACATTGTGAGCACCCACACACTAATATAAAAAGGATAATCTTAATTTATTTAATTTATTTTTTTAAATAAAAATAAGATTTAATTATTTTATTATATTCTCTACATTGTACTTATTTTTTTAAATTTTTTTTTGCATTTTTTATTTTTATTTATTTTTTAATAAAAATAAAAAAGTTATCAAAAAATAGCAAAAAAATTACTATAATGTAGAGAATATGATAAAATAACTAAATCTTATTTTTATTTTAAAAAATAAGTTAAATAAATTAAATTATTTTCTACTTAAGTAAATTGTGGGTAGCCACAATGTGGCTGTTTAGCATTACTCTTAAATAAATATACTCCCTCCGTCCCGGCTTTTGGTATCCAGTTGAGAACGGCACGTGTTTTAATAAAGTGATTGATGTGTTGTGAGTGGAATAAGGGTCTCATATTTTATGTGAGAGTTAAAATAATTAAAGTGAAGTTAGAGTCCCACCTACTTTTACCAAAAATAGAAATTGATACTAAAATGTGGGACGGCCAAAAAAGGAAAGTTGGATATAAAATACATAGGCTTCTGTTGGTTTGCTTCTTCTCTTTTCATGACCAAGCTGATGGACTTCTGGCTGATTGCAATATACAAGAAGATATCATCTCTAGGTATAGGCTTGGAAAGTACAAAAATCAGGGATATGTATGTTTAAGTTTCTCAAAGGTCGTCTGACATTCCTCTGACTATTCGAATTGACTTTCCTTCTAAGTACTTTAAAAATGGTAGACTAATGTCTACACATCTGGATATGAATCTCCCCAAGGTTGTTATTCTACCATTGAGCTGTTGAATTTCCTTAATACTCCTAGGTGGCTCCATATCCATTATCACCGTAACCTTGTCCTTGTTTACTTCTTTCCCCGTGGAGTAACCTGGTATACCAAGAATTTTTCCATTTTCACGCGAAAGGCACATTTTTTTCATGTTAAGCATGAGTTTGTTTCCCAGATGACTCTAAAGACCTCCAAATCTGCTGAATGCATGGTTACCCTGATACTCTTCACCAACATGTCATCAACATAGAATGTCATATTTATTCTGATATGTTGAAGATTACATCCATCATTCATTGATAATTAAGTGGCTCATGCATTCTTTAGACCAAAAAGCATGCTAATGAATCTGAATACTCCACAACACACATCAAATACTATTTTGGCCACATCATCTAGGTGCATTTGAATCTGGTGGGTATCCTTGATATGCGTCCATCATGAAAATAATTCACAACCAGAGGCAGAACCAATCAGTTGATCTATTCTTAGCAAATGATAGTGGTCCTTAAAGCAAGTCGCGTTTAGATCTCTAAAGTCTACGCACATGCTCCGTTCTTTCTCTTTTTTCTTTACCATCACAACATTAGACAACCATATCGAATACTTAATTTCCACAATATGCATGCTTTCAGGAGCTCTTTGATCTGTTTGGGTATGGCCTCTTCTTTTTCTGCTCCAAATTGTCTTAACTTCTGCTTGATGGGTTTTATTTTTGAGTAATTTAATGTGGTTCAAAGAAATTTTTCCTACATCCATGACCCGTATAAACAGAGAATTCAGTTCACCTTAGGATTCCTTGCATGTTCTATAGCTACAATTCAGCTTGACCAGGCATATCACCTTAGATTGATCACATCGGTTGCGTGGCCATGACCATTCTTAGCAATTTACGCGGCTGCAGTCTCGTGTGCTATGTTGGGGTAGCATCTATTAATCCGCCAACTTTAAAACTTATCACTTGAAGCTTACTCGTCGACTTCTTCTTACTTCTCTACTTATCTTTTACAATGAGTAAGAGGTAAAAAAAAGGGGTTATCCATATAAGTGAACACACTGTTACAATTAAGAACAATTGAAAGGATTAGTGTGTTTAGTTCTAGGCTTAGGATGTATACAATGAAGAACGCCTAGTATGGGAACTCCTAATGTATTTTCAAGTATTCAACTTAGAATATTACAATGAAGATCTGATTCCGGAATGGGGCAATTTGTAGTTTTTGAAAATTTAAACCACAAAAGGGTTTTCAAAAAGAAAGCACAACAATATCGGAGTTCCACCTCTTCGTGTATCTTGAGCTTCCGTTGAATATATAGATAGGAATTAAAATGGAGTCGTTGGAGGTGAAGCTTTCTTCAAAATTTTGATATGTTGGCCGTTGAAATCATCCTGTTGTATCAAGGAATGACTATCTTAGCTGGATATGCACATCCGTAAGTTGATGTTGAAATGCAACATACATTCATATACCTTTTTCTGAAAAAGTGGGATTCACATTTAATGTGAACTCTGTAGCATTAAATATATGGAGTAGTCTTGATACGCTTTTAAGGTTGGCTTTGCTTTAAACTTGTTGACTTCAAGGCTGGATATGGTATAAGTTATGAGCACATGCCACCTTCGTATCCTTTAGTTAGTCAGCTTGAGTAGACTAATGTTTCCGTTAGTTTGAGTTTCAATGCAGCAAAGTCTTCATGTTGGTGGCTTGGCACGAATTCGATCAGCTTGCCTATTAATTGATCCTTCAGATTGCGATCGTTTCATCAGTCTGGTTCTCATTCAACTTGATCGTCTACTATTTTTTTTATAGTTTGATCTTCGGCTGGGATTCTAGCAACTTTGAACTTTTCATAGAATTGATATATTAAATATTCTTATAGAAATTATTGAGTATAGTTATTCAATAAAAGATAAATCTACAACATGATATTTTAATACTCCCTTCGTTTCACTATAAGTGACTCAAAACTTTTTGACACGGAAATTAAAGTGATGGTTTATTGGCTGTGACAAAAGCCATGCATGCATGCAGCAGGGGCATCCGAGAAAATAAGGAAAGCTTAAGGTTTTATGAGCAAATAATGAATCTGTTTTAGCAGGTTCATTCAGCTGTTTCTTTCCAACCGTTGGATCGGATCTAGCTTTATCCAATGGTCAAGATTAAGTGCAACTATTAGATTAGTTTATATTGCTATTCATTGGTTTTTCTTATCTTGTTCATTATTCTACTGTCGAAAAGAGAGTGAGAGAAGAAGAGATTTGTATGAGAGATAGAGAGAGCTTCTTTGTATTGAGAGCTTGTTTTGCAGCTGATCTTGCTGTATTTTCTTGTACTTGTAATTCTCATTTCGTCACTCAATAAAGGTATCAAGAGTTCACCCTCCCGTAGATGTAGGATTTCGATCTGGACCATGTAAATAGCTTGAGTCTTTTACTGTTTTGTTTCAAAATAGCTTGAGTCTTTTACTGTTTTATTTCAAATCTTGTTGCTGCTTTTGTTCGCAGATTTGTGATTTGTGAATTCTATCACAAATTGGCGCCATTTGTGGGAAATTGAAGATTCGATGTGCAGAAATTCACGAGGAAGAACGACTTCGGTCTATGACGCATTAAGATGCAAGCGATGTTGATTCAACAAGGATTAGATGGTGCAATCAATCCTGAACCGGTCAAGAAAGAAGATGATTCAAAGATTGAAATGCAGATGAAGGAGATGATGAGGAAAACTCACAGTGCCATTATCCTTTGCCTCTCTGATAAGGTGTTAAGAGAAGTTTCAAGTTTGGGCTAAGTTGGAGAATCTGTACATGGCGAAATCTTTGTCCAACAGATTGTTCATCAAGCAAAAACTCTAGTCATATAAGATTCTTGACGATAAAGAAATCAGTGAAAAATTGGAAGAATTCAACAAATCAATCGATGATTTGGAAAATATTGATGAGGAATTGAAAGATGAGGATACGGCAATAATGCTTGTAAATGCCTTACCCAAATCTTTTGATCAACTCAAGGATGTCATGCTCTATGGTAGGGAAATTTCCATTTCACTGGAAGAAGTCCAGTCAACTCTGAGATCAAAGGAGCTGCAAAGACTAAATAATGGAGTCCAAGATACTTCAGCACGTAGCCTTAATGTGAAGAAATTCAAAGATAAAAAGAGAAAGAAGGGATCATCTGAGGGTGCTAAATAGAATCAGCAGAAATGAAAAGATGGAGAAAGAAAGGAAACAAGATCCAGTCATTTGTGTAAGAAACCAGGACATCTAAAAAAGAATTGTTTTGCTTTGGAAAGAAAGCAGGCAGAAAAGGGGCAGAAGCCCAATACAGCTAATGTTGCAGAAGCCATAGGGACAACTGAAGTTTTGAATGTGGTGGAGAAAGCAGTGGAAGAAGAGTGGATAATGGACTCAAGCTGTAGCTTCCACATGTGCCCACACAAAGGCTGGTTTCAACAACCAAAACAGGAAGAATTAGGCTCAGTTTTGCTAGGCAACAATGAAGTTTGCAAAGTGAAAGGAATAGGTACCATTAAACTCAAGATGCATGATAACTCTATGAAAATATTATATGATGTTAGATATATACCAGGGCTGAAGAGAAATTTAATTTCACTTGGCATGCTTGAGTCAAAAGGCTATTCTTTTAAATCTGAAAAAGGGCTAATGCATGTCATTAAGAACTCCAGTACTGTCATGATAGGGATAAGAAGGAGTAGCCTTTATTACTTGAAAGGAGAAACTATCATAGGTAGCTCACACACTATTAAAACTGAATCAAATGAGTTATGGCATAAAAGGCTAGGACATGCTAGTGAAAGTGGCATGCAACATCTTTCCAAGAGAGCTTTTATTGGTTTTAATTGCAATACGAATCTTGATAACTGTGACATTTGTGCTCTTAGCAAAATTAAAAAGGTTGTATACCCTACTGGTAAGCATACTTCAACATCCCCTCCAGATTATTCTCACAGTGACTCGTGGGGACCTTCACAAGTGGAAACAATAGGAGGAGGCAGATATTTCATGAGTATCATTGATGACTACTCAAGAAAGTTGTGGGTTTATGTACTGAAAGATAAAACATAGGATTTTGACAAGTTCAAAGAGTGGTGCATAGAAGTTGAATTAGAAAATGGTATTACATTGAAATGTTTAAGATGTGATAATGGTTTAGAGTTTATATAAGAGAAATTCCAAGAGTATTGCAGAATTAAAAGTATAAAGATGCATAGAACTGTGTCTGCAAACCACAACAAAATGGGATTGTTGAGAAGATGAATAGAACTATCCTAGAGAGAGTCAGGTGCATGCTGCTGAGTTCTGGTCTTCCCAAGAAATTTTGGGGGTAAAGCTGTGTCTACTGTAGCTAATTTGATAAACAAATGCTCATGTTTTGCTATAAAGCATGACACTCTTGATTTCAGATGGTATGGGAGCATTGGTGATTACTCAAGGTTATGAGTTTTTGGTTGTAAGGCCTATGCTCATATCAAGCAAGACAAACTGGAGGCAAGAGCTCTCATGTGTGTAATGTTGGGGTATTAGAAAGGTGTCAAAGGCTACAGACTTTGGTGCATTGAGAAAGGAAAATAAAAGAAAGTCATAAACAGAGATGTGAGGTTTGATGAAACTAATATGCCATATTTGAAACAATAAAGGCTCAAATCATCATATCAGTCAAAAGAAGTACAGACTACAGAAGTTGGGGTAGAGCTAGGCTCAGAAAATCAAACTCACACTGAAAATGAGATTACATCAGATGAGGTTTTTTATGATAATCAGATATCTGATGAAGAAGACCTCACTAATTACCGATTAGCCAGCGATAGGACAAGAAGGACTATCAAGCCTCCCGCTAGATTTGCAGAAGCTGATATGATCTACGGCCTTGAATGTTGCAGAGGATATTGAGTATGTAGAGCCCATCAATTATAAAGAAGCTACAAAAGGAAAAGAAAATGATAAGTGGATGAGAGCTATGCAAGAAGAAATAGACTTATTGGTTAAGAATGGAACTTGGATTCTAGTAGAAAAGCCTAAATTCCAAAAGGTTGTAAGCTGTAAGTGGATTTTTAAGAAGAAAGTAGAATCAGCTGCAGTAAATAGGATAAGATATAAGGCGGCCAAACTTGTGGTAAGAGGTTTCATTCAAAAAGAGGGGGTAGATTTCATTGAAGTATTCTCCCCAGTGGTAAAACATAGCTCTATTAGGATTCTACTGGCAATTGTAGCTAAGAACAACTGGGAACTACAACAACTTGATGTGAAAACAACTTTCTTGCATGTGATTTAGAAGAAACTATATACATGATACAGCCTGAAGGTTTTGTGAAACCACGAGATGAGAATAAGGTGTGTCTACTCAAGAAAAGTTTGTATGGCTTGAAACAAAGTAGTAGACAATGGTATAAGAAATTTGATGATCATATTATGAGAATTGGATTCAGAAGATTTGATTATGATAGTTGTGTATACATAAAAATGAGGGATGGTAAAGTTGTGGCTTATCTTTTATTATATGTTGATGACATGTTACTGGCAGGAGAAAACAAGTTGGAGATTGAGGAAATTAAGAAAGATCTACAGAGCAGTATTGATATGAAGGATCTAGGAAATGCTAAAAGGATTCTTGGCATGGATATATACAGAAATAGAGAAAGGAATGAGTTATGGTTAATGCAGCATGATTACATTCAGAAACTTTTGAAGAAATTCAGAATGGATAAATCAAAGAGAAGTATTAGTTCCTCTAGGACAACAATTCAAATTATCCTCAGAACAGAAGCCAAGTGATGAGACAGACACGAGAGAAATGAGATTAATCCCTTATGCCAACATTATAGGAAGCATAATGTACTTAATGGTTTGCACTAGGCCAGATGTAGCTCATGCCATTAGTGTAACTAGCAGGTACATGTCAGATTATGGGAAAGAACATTGGCATGCTTTGAAGTGGATATTCATATATTTAAAGAAAACTGTCAGACATGGTATTCTATTCAAGAGTTATGGGGATAATGAAGAAAATGCTATCATTGGTTTCTGTGACTCTGATTATGCTGCCAATGTTGATTCAAGGAAATCTCAATCCGGGTATATGTTTAACTTGTTTGGATCATCAGTTAGTTGGAAATCAACTCTGCAATCTGTTGTAGCACTATCAACAACAGAAGCAGAATACATTGCACTTACTGAAGCAGTGAAAAAGAGCATATGGTTAAGGGGTATTATCAGAGATTTTAGCATTAATCAAAGTCATGTTGTGATTCACTGTGATAGTCAAAGTGCACTACATTTGGCAAACCATCAAGTGTTCCATGAAAGGTGCAAACATATTGATGTTAGGATGTACTGCATTAGAGATGAAGTTGATAAAGGAGTTGTGAAATTGGTCAAAATTCCTACAGAGCATAATCCTGCAGATATGCTCACCAAATCACTACCAACTGCTAAGTTTACTCATTGCTTAGAGCTGATCAGTGTTCTTCCTCATTAAGTGTTTTGAAGGATACCCTGTAATGGGGCATAGGTGGAGGGGAAACTCAGTTTGGTGTCTGGTGTTGTTATTTGTTGTGGTTGTCACATCCAAGGTGGAGATTTGTTGGTTTATTGGCTGTGACAAAAGCCATGCATGCATGCAGCAGGGGCATCCGAGCAAATAAGGAAAACTGAAGGTTTTATGAGTAAATAATGAATCTGTTGTAACAGGTTCATTCAGCTATTTCTTTTCAATCGTTGGATCAGATCTAGCTTCATCCAATGGTCAAGATTAAGTGCAACTATTAGATTAGTTTATATTGTTATTCATTAGTTTTTCTTATCTTGTTCATTATTCTACAGTCGAAAAGAGAGTGAGAGAAGAAGAGATTTGTATGAGAGATAGAGAGAGCTTCTTTGTGATTGAGAGCTTGTTTTGTAGCTGATCTTGCTATGTTTTCTTGTACTTGTAATTCTCATTTCATCATTGTGGATGTAGGATTTCGATTCGAACCACGTAAATAGCTTGAGTCTTTTACTGTTTTGTTTCAAATCTTGTCGTCGCTGCTTCTGTTCGCGGATTTGTGATTTGTGAATTCTATCACATTAAGAGAAAATGTAAATTTATTAATGGTGGTCGAATTCACATTTTTTGTAAGAGTTAAATTCTTTTATATATGAAAATATATCACTTATAATACAACGATCCAAAATGAATTATATATAATAATTTACTTGTTGGGTGTGATATATAGAGCTCTTTATTAGTATAAGTTTGAAATCATGAGACCGAATTTTTATAGTAAAAGAGAATTTGTACGATCAAGTTGACCTAATAATACTTAAAACCCGTAATCTTCCGTATGAAAATCACCGTTTTCAATATTACTCGTTGGATCATGAAATGCCAGTATATATACTATATTTAGAGAGAGAGAGAGAGAGAGAGAGGACGTGTGTGTGTGTGTGTGTGTGTGCATGAAGTGAAAGGGACGGTTTTAAAGGTAGGGGGATATCCCGACAGAAGCACGCCTTACGAAGCCAAATGCCAAAAGGAAAAGTAGCATTTATTTCGGGTTGTCCCTCTGACCCTTCTGCTCTCTCTCTCTCTCTATACATACACAAAGAGACATAACATTACATACCATGCAAACTATTTACTTACATCCGTTTTGCCCCATTCAGTCTGCATTTATTGGACAGTGCCAACACCATGCACCTTCCTCTGCCCAGCCCCCCCACCCCCACCCCCACCCCCACAAACAAACAACCCCCACCTATACGTATATCAAAATACATCAACAAATTAATTAATTCATTTCTAAACTGTAAACAATTATGTAAATCCATTTTCTGGACACACTTTTAATTATATGTTCAATTATACATTTTAAATAATTCCTAAATTACACAAAATTATGTATACCCAGTTTTTTTGGACAAATTTTGCGATACCTAAAAATTGAAAGTAGAATTGTCACGAATTTCACTTGAACTGTGTAAAATTAACTTTTTTTTGAGTGTTAATGCTACATATTAACATTAGCTCAAATATTCAATTTTATCTAAATTCTTTTGCGTGGTGGTGCTGTTTTCAACTTTATGTAATGGTAAAGAAAGATATCTTTTACATGTGTATTTCTACGTTGTATTTGTAAGGATCCTTTTGAATTTTCATGTATTGAAAGTTCGTTCAGAAAAAGATATACTTAGTTCCTCATAATTTGAATATCAATTAGTTAAAGTTGACAATTTACAATTATGATTGAAAAATAGAAAAAAAATGAGTAGTTAATTTAGTTATACCATAATCAATCTCCAACAAAAGGATTCGAATGAGAAATTTTAATTATTGTGGGGACCAGAATCATTCTCAATATTTTGATTATGAAAACTACAATAAATTATTCATTTTGTTGAACGAATTCATCAATTGGGTTCAAATCATGAGGGACAATTTTATTTTGAATACATTAAATTTAACAGTAAACGTGTTAATTTTATAAAAAATAACATTAATACTCTAAGTTTTCACAAAAAATATAATTCTCACAATAACTAACACCTCAATCTCAAAATCCATATATATAGCTTTTGTAGAAGTATTATTTAAATATATATGGGTAGGTTCCAGTGAGTGCTATTTTCCGTGAGATCGTGAGACTTAGGAATAAGGTAATAAGGCAGTATATAGTGTTGAATAATGATATTCAAAATATTAGTAAAATTCTTACTCCCTCCAAGATATGAACCCAGGTAATTAAAAATTTTCTCCCTCTAGATAAATATCAACCATATGATACATTAAATCAACACATACAAATTAATCTAAGATCTCACCACATATAGAGGATCTCATTGGAACACTCTCCATATATATATATATATATATATATATATATATATATATATATATATATATATATATATGGTTAGGGCCAGTAGAGAATTCTAGCTCTATTGATCGTTCCGAATAAGTCAATAACTTTTTCGAATAAATCAAAAGACTGCATGAACAAACATATACGCATAAAACACGCCACATCCAGGATTTGAACCGAGGCAGAAATGTATGTTAAATAAAATTGTTGGCATATTCAGTAAAATTATTAGCGTATTCGGAACGGTCAACGATTCATTTTTCATTCTCTCTACATTTAGCATTCTTTATTGATCTCTTTTCTCTCTAATGAGAATCATTGTATAAAATGAAAATTCTTCATTATTGTGAGAAGGAATAATATTTTTAGTCATTCGATCACGCCAATAAACTATGCAACACACCTAGTTGGCTTCGAATCCTAATTTTTGAATGTAGTTAATTTTATTACGAATGCAATGATATTATACATTCAACATAATATTTTAAAAAAATATATAATTTTCACCATAACTGTATTAGAGCACTCCCAGCAGATCACCTAAATGCATAACTAACTCTAAATTTAGGCTAAAACAATTGAAAATGAGATAAAAAAATGCATTCGGCAGATCCCCTAAATTAGATGGGGCCCACAAAATTTTTTACACCTACCTAAATTCAATCTTAAATTTACACTCACCCTAAATTTATTTTAAGCTTATAATTAGTATGGCCCACACATAATTATTATTTTTATGTAGAAAATAGGAGATCTGGTGTATGCATTTATAAAATCGAGATCCTAAAATTAAATAGGGAAGATTTAGGGAGGAATATAGGAGCATAATTTTGGAATTTCTGCTGGGAGTGTTCATATATATTTGTAAAAAATATGAATTCTTTGAACGCACCACATGGCAATTTAATACATGATGTGCATGGTTCCCACTACGGGTCTGCACGGTTCGAAATAAATCAATCGTTAAAAAATCTCCGAAAATGAGCAACAAATTTTGAAAATTTGATTAAATTCCATTTTCCGGAAATGCATGTAATGAAAATTGGTTTTGGGATTAAAAAAAATTCGAGGCGGTATGGTGCGGATGGGTCCCATATAAAATTAATATGTTCCATGTGCCATACTTTTAAAATTTTTAAATTTCCAGAAATGCATGTAATGAAAAATTGGTATTGGGATTAAAAAAAAAAAATCGAGGGGGTATGGTGCGGTTGGGTCCCATATGGAATTAGACATACACTCCGCTCCAGTGCGCACAGTGTCGGGTCGATCTAGACTCGACAAAAATCCTAATTCATAATTCGGACCTAATTCGGATCCAAATTCTACTTAATTTGATTACTCAAACCCTAATTTATGGCCCCATGCGGGTCAGATTGCTTCAAATATTCCATCCACATCCGACCTAGATTCGAATCAAATTCTAACCCAAAATCGTGCTTGAATTAGATCGGACTCATGTCTGGATTAGATTCAGCCAGCGTACATTTTGCATCATATCGAACAGTATGGGAGAATTCAAAATAAATGGTTGGGGATTTGAATTTGTTGACGTATATCATCTAAAAGTATTTGCATTTGCATGGGGTTCCGGGGCGAGAGTCCTCGAGCCAAAAAAAAATAACATTTCGTATAATTCATTTTTATGTCCAACTAGAATCTTAATGGGGTTAGGATTATAACTCAGTCACTTACTATAATAAATAGTTGTCTACATTCCATCAACTCAACAACAAGTACATTGAAAGCATATAAAGACCTATCTCTATGTATTTTTTTAAAAATTATTTCTGTAAAGATAATCAAAGCTAAGGATTTGAGAGAGAATTGAAAATAATTTCATTGATGAAAAACTGAATTACATTGTGAATGGAAACTAAGCTTTATACAGAGAGATGAACTGTAGATGAGCTAACTCTAACTAACTAATTAACAAACTAACTCCCTTAACTAACTTGTTTGACTCTGACTGCTGAGGTGGCAGTTTAACTAATTTTGCTAAATATAAATACAGTAATAGTCCCCCGTGAAACCTAGCCAGGTGCAGCTGCTGCAAGATTGAGGCTTGCACGAAGTAAATTGAACTGTTAATCAACAAGGGCCTTTTTGTAAAAACATCTGCCAACTGATCAGCTGAAGGATACATAGCCCACATCAATGATTTCAGCTTGTATCTTTTCTCTGATATAGTGTATATCTACCTCAATATGCTTCGTTCTCACATGGAAAACTAGGTTGCTAGCTAGTGCAATTGCACTAGCATTGTGACACCATAACTTATGAGGAGTTGTGATGGAAATGCTAAGCTCAGCACACAGTGAAGCTAGCCAGATTAAGTCAGGGGTAGCATTAGGCATGCTTCTGTATTTGGACTCAGCACTGCTTCTAGGCACTACTTCTTGCTTTTTGGCAGACCAAGAAATCAAATTTGAACCAATAAAAATGCAATGGCCACCTGTAGACCTCCTGTCATCAAGACAACTAGCCCAATCGGCATCTAAATAAGCTATTAGTTGGGAGGAGCTTGAGGGAGTGAATCGGAGTGTAAACTAAGTTGTGCCCTTGAGGTAACGCAGTGATATTTTACAAGAAGCCTAGTGTATATATTTGAAGGAGCAGCTAAAAACTGACTCAACTTGTTTACTGTGAAAGCTATATCAAGTCTTGTGAGAGTGAGATACTGAAGAGCTCCTACAGTGCTTCTTTAGAGTGTAGAATCTTCAAAAGAAATACCTGATTCTCTGGATAATTTCGTGGCTGGAGTCATAGGAGTAGAGCAAGGTTTACATCCTTGCATCTTTGTTTTAGTGAGTAGTTCAAGGATATATTGATGTAAGGTATCAATAACCTTAGTCACCATAGTTGAATCATCCCCAGTAACTAATATACCACATAGACTAAGACAAGACTGAGGGATGAACCTGACTTTTGATAGAATAAAGAGAAGTCAGAATTTGATCTTTGGAAACCCAGAGAGCATATCGCATCACTCAGTGTATTGTACCAAGACCTTGGGATTTGTTTAAGGCTATAGAGAGCCTTTTGCAGCTTGCAACCATATTCTGGGTGATCTGAATCCTCAAATCCAACCGGTTGAGCCATGTAGATTATATCAGTAAAGTCACCACTGAGAAAAACATTGTTGACATCTATTTGCTGAAAAGCCTAGCCCTTTGTTGTTGCTAATGAAAACATGAGCCTAATTGTAGATGGTTTTACTTGTTCAAATCCCCGAGCCACTATAACCTTGCCTTCAATTTATCCAAAGAGTAATCTGGGCTGAGTTTCACCCGAAAAATCCATTTGTTGCCTATTACTCCCTCCGTCCCAGGCCAATAGGCCAAGTTCCTTTCGGCACGGAGATTAAGAAAGTCATTTTTTGATAGGTAAATGGTGTGGTCACTACTACAAAAGTTTACATACATAACAGTGCATAGATAACGGTTTTTTTCAAAAACCGTTATGTATGAGCGCACTTTTAGGAATAGATAACGGTTTTCGAAAAATCCGTTATCTATGTAGTGTTGTCTATATGCATAGATAACGGTTTGAACAAATGCGTTATGTTTTTGCGTTATCTATTAGTTGCATACATAACGGTATTACAAAACCGTTGTGTCACCGTTATCTATGACCATCTTTTATAACGGTTTATTTATAACGTTAAAGAACCGTTATGTATAAGAGTCATTTACAACGGTTTTTGAACCGTTATGTATGAGCGTCTCTAAAAACTGTTATGTATAAGTTTTTTTATTAATTTTTTTAAAATAATATTATATTATCTTATATTATATTAAAAAATAACAAATAAATTATTTATCCTAAAATTTGAATTTATTCCTAAATATGGACTTTGAAAAATAAAAAATTCATAACATTTTTTTATTTTATTAACACTTATATAAAATCTAAATTAGAAATTTAAATACCAAAAATTGAATATTAAAAGTGAAAAAAAAAAGAATTTTTTTTTTTAGAAAATTTAGAAATTAACCCCCAAAACTAGAAGCCCTAGTTTTGTTCATCCTCCCTATCTCTCTCGACTCTCTCTCTCCCCTCTCGACTCTGCCGCCGGCGCCGCTGCCCTGGACCAGCCCGTCGCCGCCCACCCTTGTCGCGCTGCGTCGCGCCGCTGCCGCCCACCCTCGCTGCGTCTCATCTCCTCCCCAAATCTCTCTCTCTCTCTCTTCGCGATCTCGCTGCCATTTCACCCTCATCGCCTCTCTCTATGGCCTCTGATGAAATCCGGCGAGCCGCCGCTTTCAACGGCTCTGTGCTCTCTCTCCCTTCTTTGTCTTCCACAGAACCCCAAATCTAGAACCCTAGGACTTCGACCTCTCCGTGCCGCCCTTTTTCGCCGACCTCTCCTCACGCAGCCTGTACACGCCCAAACCCCTTTCAATTCCTCAATCCCTCTTGCCCAATCACACGATTCGACTCTCAATTGTGTGGAAATGCCAAAGCTAGGGTTCAAATGAAGCTGGAGGGCTAAAATCTTCTTCTGCTTCCAATTGATTTGTCGCTGAGAAAGAGGATGTCCGTCGTTGAACTGAAGGAGCGGCAGCAGCCATGGCCGCCGGCACACCAGACCCTAATCACCTCTCTTTCTCCTCCAACTCCCGGCGAGCAGTGGCGGAAACGATGCCACCGGTCCACCTTTCTCTTTCCACCGGATGGACAGCAGCGCCGTGCAACCGCCGTCATCTCCAGTGGAAAGTTTCGAGGAAATGGGATGCCAGAATGATCTCTTCTTCACCTACATGGACATAGAGAATCTGAGCGTCGGACCTGGATCTGGACCTGCCGACTCCGCCTTCGACAATGCTGCAGCCACTGACGACGACGCAGAGAAAAGCGGTGCTCTTGGTGATGTTCAATAAAGGTGCTCTTTCTTCATACAACTTCCCTTGTGCTATTGTGATTACCCTTTGCGAGGTGATACAGAGAGTTCGTTTATGGTAATTTCTTATTTTGTTCAAAGATTGATTGGATTACAGACTGTTTTCTTTGGTGTACATATGTGTTGCAGATAACATCTTCATGTTATTTTTTCTATGCACTAAGGCGCTTAAAGCTTATATCGTTTATGTGTTTCTGGTTATTTGCTGAGGGATGAATTGGGGGTTTTCGAGCTGTGAATTGTGCAGATGGAGCTCATTTTCTATTGTAGTTAAAATCTCAATTTAATGCAATACCTACTTCAAATCGTCTCTTGTTTTGCTTGGAGAGGTTAGATGATGGCGGTGTTTGAATTAGTCTGGTGATTTGTGGTTGTTTTAGCTTGGGCATTGCTTTTAACACATTCCAGTTGATTACTAACCATGGAAAAACAGACTTGCCCTACAATATTTCTGATCAAATTTGCAGATATTTCCTCATGGAGGAATGTGTTATTCTGCACTACTATTAGATAGCATCAGTTAAGATCTACATGATTTTACATTAGCTGATAGTTCTTATTTTCTGTGAAGGACCGGTGGAAGCTATTGTGTAGCATCTGTCATGTTTCTCATGGAGCGTGCATCCAGGTAGATATTGTTTCTTGTGCTTAGCTGATGTTGCCTTGTTACATAACTTATTCACTATTTTTTTTCCCCTTGCAGTGTGTTTTTGGGATCACTAATCCTGGTTTTTGTGTGTGTGTTCTATTAGCTAATTTGTAAGGCTAATTCTTTTATTCTTCGTGATCCTTAACAAATGAAATTGTTTTTCTTTCCCCCTTCTCCCTAAATGCTACAGAGTATTTTATTTTCTATTTTTTATGGAACTAATCTGTTAACATTACTGATGAGATATAGTGTTGATTGGTTTGCTCAGTTGACATTTTATGTTAGTTCATATTCTCCTGACAATGCTTCTTTACAAACTTTGCCATGCTCATCTTTATTTTTCTTCTTCTGAAAATATAAAATTACGCGTCTATTTCATTATATTTATATATATTGTGCCTCTGCAGTGCTCCAACCATAATTGTCGTGTGGCATACCATCCCCTCTGTGCACGTGCCGCTGGCTTTTGCCTTGAGGTATGATGTTTGTGTATTTAAATCATGTGCTTAGGCATACTTGATTAGTTATAGAAACTCTTTTTCTTACTTGGTTCTTGTATCATGTATGTAGCCTGAGGACATGGATAGAGTACATGCTGCTCCTCTCGATGAGGATGAGGAGTATCAGTCCGTTCAGTTTATTTCTTTCTGTACGAGACACAGGCCCAAGTCTAATGAACAACCTTCTGACAAACAAATTGTTCGAAAAGCCAGTGAAGATGAACATGCTGAATATGTTCCACCTATAAACCCTAGCGGTTGCGCTCGTACTGGTATAATCATTTGATTTTGTTTTCATCTGATACAAACTATTGTCTTCTCCGATTGTGTGGTATAGCTATTAATTTTAATTCTGGAATTCACTAAGTTGAAGGATTTTACTAAATCACACTCCTTGGGCCTATGTTCTGCTGTAAGCTAGTCTATGCCTTGCTAGTCTAAGGTTGTAAGTAAGATTGCCCGACGTTTAAGAGGATTTCTCTTTGGAAATACAGTAGCATTGTCTTCATGGATATATGAATTCTCTTTTTTCCCTGTTTGTTAGAAATTTATGATTATATGAAGAAGCGGGCAAACAATGGACAAGATGGTCCTTCATCAAAACGCTTGTATGTGGAGAATGTGCCACATATACCAGGTGGGTTCAGCCGTCATATGTCCTTGTGGAACAAAATGTGCTCCAATGAACCTGGTACTTCCAAGCACTCTGTAGACCTTCTGAAGTTAAGAAGCTTGCAACTTCAGCCGTCTGGCGAGATTCTTTCGGTTGCTGACAAGTACAACTACATGAGGCAGACCTATAGGAGGAGACTAGCATATGGTACTCTTACTTATACTAGTACTTTAGTTTTGATTCCTAATTGTTGTTAAGGTTTCTCTTTTGTGGGCATGAGTTCCATATCTTGCAATAAATTAGTGGGAAGTACTCTGTTTAATCATCCACCTTTGAAATAATTTGGCCACAGGGAAGTCTCGTATACATGGATTTGGTGTCTTCACTAAACTTCCATATAGAGCTGGAGACATGGTAAATTGCTATGACAACCATCTCTTTCTAATTTTTGAGGTTCAACATATTAAGTTGCCATTTTGTTGCATTTAAGGTGATTGAGTATACTGGGGAACTTATTCGGGCTTCAGTAGCCGACAGAAGAGAACATTTGTCGTACAATAAATTAGTGGTAAACGCCTACTTTTAATCCATTTTTCCTATTAGAATTGCATCTTCTCCTGTAGTTTCCTGTGGTGTAAATTTCTGCTGAGTGCTGCATTATATGCTTCATATTATCGATCTTATTGAAATACCAATTGTTTTTGTCATGATTCTTTATACCCCGTATGTTTGTTGAATGGTTGTTTTAGCTTGGGCATTGCTTTTAATTTCTTGTTTAATATCATGTCATTCCTACAACTCATTTGTTTCTTGATCATTGGTATGCTGAAATTTGGTGTCCTTGGCTTTGCAGAGAAGAGGAGTAGTAGAAGAAATTGATTATGGATCAACGGGTGCAGTAACGAAGCCCTCAAGGAAGAGATGGAAGAGAAAAGAAGGGCTCAGGTGCACTTTAAGCTACCTCATACGATTGCCTATCTTGGTGCCTATTTTTTTAGTTTGTCACTTTAATAATTTTGAAGGTAGCGGTCATTCTTCATTTTTCACTAAATCTCTATTGCAGATTACTTTCATGAGGAAGAATGATTTCAGGAAAGATCAACTAGTTCTTGAGGACTTAGTGCTAGAATACATAGTATGATAGATTTTTGTTTTAGCTATAAGGTAGTTGGTATTTTCAATTTTGAATTGGAATATGCAATGATGATGTATACTTGATATTTGGTTCATTTGTATAATAATGTATGAATTTTTTGGATGATATATAATATTATTATCGTTGATTTTATCATTTTGTCGTTTTATAAAAATTGCAAAATTTAAAAATATACTACAATTATATAAAGTGCAAAAAACTGTTATAAAAGGTGCAAAAAATCGTTATGTATTCTAATTAAAGATAACGGTTAAAATCGTTATAAAAACTGCAAAAATCGTTATAAAAAGTGCAAAAAATCGTTATAAAAAGTGCAAAAAACCGTTATGTATTCTATCAAAGATAACGGTTAAAACCGTTATAAAAAGTGCAAAAAACTGTTAACTATGATAAAAAAAAAATTAATACATAACGGAAAAATCTTAATACATAACGGTGAAAAACCGTTATGTATTCTATCAAAGATAACGGTTAAAACCGTTATAAAAAGTGCAAAAAACTGTTAACTATGATAAAAAAAAAAAAATTAATACATAACGGAAAAATCTTAATACATAACGGTGAAAAACCGTTATGTATAACCTTTATAGATAACGGATGCGTACTGTTATGTATGATGCATCGTACCGTTATCTATGCTACTATACATAACGGTTTTGAAACCGTTGTGTATGACGTATAGAATAGATAACACCACTATACACAACGGTTTTTTTGCTCATAGATAACGGATTTTATCCGTTATCTATGAGCGTTTTTCTAGTAGTGGGTCCACCAACAATTAATGTTTTAAGTGTTCTCTTATTTTTCTTAATCACATTTGTTTACTTAATCGAATTCAGGAACAATCAAATGAGAAATTAACACAAATTGAACACATTAAGAAGCAAAGCAAGATAGATAACAGATCCAAAACCAATGGAAAAACTTTGAGAACTGAGAATGAAGAACTCTAAATCAAGATCTGAGAATGAAGAACCCTAAATCAAGATCTGCAAATGAAGAACCCTAAATCAAGAACTGAGAAATCAAGAACTTAGAGGCGGCGGCGGAGACGAAGAACGGCGGTGGTGGGGGCTCCGAACCATCCACCGACAAAGAAGAGGAGGCGGCTGCACAGTCTTGAGGCGGCAACGGATCTGTGTGGCCGAAGCTCTGAAGAGTCAGCGGCACCTCTCGTCGTTGAGAGAGAGAGAAGGGGGAGGGGGCGGCGGTGACGGAAATGGCGAAGGGGAAGGGAAATTGACGGAAAGGAGAAGGGGAAGGCGAAGGGGACGGAGGACGCGGTGGAGGGTGGAGACGGTGGCGGCTTGGCAGAGGTTCAGGGATCTGGAGGGGGAGAAGACCACCATGACTGGAAGAGGAGAGAAGGAGAGCGGCGAATGCAGTGGAGACAGTGGCGGCCTGGCAGAGGTTCCGGGATCTGGAAGGGGAGAAGACCGCCATGGCCGGGAGAGAGGAAAAGGAGAGCGGTGGAGGGTGGAGATGGTGGCGGCCTGGCAGAGGTTTCAGGATCTGGAGGGGAAGACCGCCATGGCCGGGAGAGGGGAGAAGGAGAGCAGCGGAGGCGGTGAGGGTGGTCGTGGTGGTGGTCGACGGTCGAAGATGGAATGTGGGTGAGAGAGAGGGTGAAGACGAGAAGAGAGATGCAAGATAGAAAGAGAAAAAATGAGAATGAATGATTTAGGATTTTAATTAGAGGGTGTATAGCTAATTATTTTAATTACAACTCTAATTATTTCCATTTTAAGACTGTGTCTATTGGGCTGGGACGTCCCGAAAAGGAAAACGAGCCTATTGGGCTGGGACGGAGGGAGTACTTTCTAACTTGAATTAGAAGGTATGAGAAGCCATGTGCCAAGAATGGCATCAAACTCTCGAGCCATTGCTTTATACCAACCTTCATGATTTAAGGCTTCCTCTAATGACAATGGTAAGGTAGGAATAGTAGAAGATGTGGGTGGACCAGCGAGTACACCAGAGTATATTGGGTTTGTGAATACCACATTTTGATCTAGTTTGCATGGTATGAGTGTTGGTAACATGATGATAGAGTGGAGATTGTGGAGCTGAAGGTGTAGACACTAGTGAGGATGCAGCAGAATATGAATGTGGGGAAGATTGAGATGAAGATGAGGCGGATGCATGTGAATTAGGATGTACTGGAGAGGGCAGTAGAGTGGGTAATTAGGTAGGTATTTCTAGTATGTATTTCTAGAGTAGGTGTGGCTTCTAGCAGAGTATTAAGTGAATGAAGAGTGATAAGTGGTGAAGTGTTATTTGGAGAGGGAAATAAGAGAGGATAAGAAAATTCCGATTCATTAAAGTGAATAGCGTCAACAATATAAATTCTTCCTATAGCATCAAGACACTTATAACCCTTGTGATTAGTGCTGTCACCAAAGAATACACACTTTTTACATCTAAATTGAAGCTTGTGAGAATTGTAAAGTCTAATATAGGGAAAACATGAACAACCAAAAATATGTAGGTAATAGTAGATAGGGATGTGGTGAAACAGATATTGGTAGGAAGATTTCATACTGATAGATGATGTGGGAAGTCTATTTATAAGGTAAGTGGTAGCTTCAAACGCATGCCACCAAAAAGATAGAGGAATAGAAGTCTGACTAAGGAGAGTTAAACCTACATTTACTATATGTTGATGTTTACGTCCTACATCTACCTACATCCTTTATTTATATGCATCTTAAAATTTTTATTTTATGCATTTTTAATTATTTTGAATTTCATATTGAATTTATTTATATGTATCTTATTAAAAAAATAATTTTATGCATTTAATTTATTTTGAATTTTTAGTGGTAATTATTGAAGAACATATATAAAAAGATATTCTGGATCTTGTGCTTTAGATCTCAACCAAAAATTTATTTTTAATGGGTGGAGGGTTTCATTTGAACTGCACCACCCAAGTTGTTCGGTTGGATGAAAAACTAATTTAAGTTAATTTGATCAATTGAATTTGTAATTGGCTGAATAAATTATTTCTTCAATTTAATTTAATAATAAAATAAGATGTTTTTCACATTTTTAAAAGGAGTTATTGCTGAAAAATACCCAAAGTTTGCTAATTTTCTGATTTATATCATGACCTTTATTTTTTGTCAAAAAATACATGAATTTAATATTGATTCTAAATCATTCCATGACAAATAATTTCGCCCAAATCCATTTTGAATAAATCCACTTATTAGAGAGTTTAAACAAAGCTACAAACCAAAAATAGAGTGGAATTGAATAATTTTGCCCAAACTCAATCTGAATAATCCCACGATTTGCTATTTCTCACTACGACATCAGATTGAATTTGGACGAAATTGTCCGCCATGAGACGATTCAAAATAAATCTTAAATTCATGTATTTTTTGACAAAAAAGAAAATATCAAGATATTAATCAAAAAATTGACAAACTTTAAGTATTTTCTGGCAATAACCAGCTTTTAAAAACAAAATTTGAGTTCATATTATTTTTTAGGGCAAATAGCATTAAAATCCATGCAGTTTTGCCCGTTTCGCATTTTTCCCATGACCTAAAAATTTCTTGTTAAAATCCTTGACCGTTGATCCAATTCTTAATTTTTCCTTAATGATGTTTTCCGGCCACTAATTATATGACGTGTCACCTATATGGCAGAGCTTTTGCTGAGTCATTATATGAAGTCCAAAGCGGCGCCGTTTTGGCCTTGAATTAAATAACCCTATTATACTTAGAATTTAGAACAAAAACTTTCAAAGGTAAAAAAACTCAACAATCGCCTCATGCACCCTCTCCATCATCGTCGTCTGAGGAAGAAGAAGCATGTCTTGTCGTCGTTGGAAGTTGTGTTGCAAGTGTCTTCGTCATCACCGACGATGTCTAAGCCGTAAGTGTTCACTGAAATAGGTTTTGTTTGGTTTGATTTTTTGCTTTAGTTGATGGTTAGTATAGTATTGCATGTTGGTGTATTGTGAATCATCTTATGTAATGCATCTTTTAGATGTTTAGTTGCTGGTTTTATTTTTTTGTTTTTTACAATGAAGAATTTGCTTTGTTTGTGCATCATGAGGGTAGATTTGAAGCAGTTAATGGGGTAGATAATTATGTGGGTAGTTTTGTTGATTAGAGGTCTTGTCTTGATCCTGACTTATTTGACTATTTTGATTTAACTGAAATCATCGAACAACTAAGCTATACAAAATGGGCAGATATTTGGTATAGACTAGAGGGAACTAATACATATAAGACTATAAATTCAGATAGGCAGGTAATGGAACTTTTGGGTACTTTAGAACCTAAACAAAGGGTGCTAACTGTCTATGTTGAAGGTGGGGAGATAGCAGATGATGGGGATGATATTGATTTAGGTAATGATGGAGACTTAGAGGTGGAAGTCCAAGGTAAAGAGGGAAGACATGAACAGTGAGATGAAGGGGGAATAGATGAATATGGAGATGAAGAGGGAAGAGATGGGCAGGGAAGTAGATAGGGAAGAGATGAGCAGAGAGATGAAGAGGGTAGAGATGGGTAGGGAAGTAGAGGTGTGAGTGAGTTGTGAGTGAAGAGGATAGTGATTATATACCCTCTGTAGAGGTGTCTGATGATTATGAGGTATTTGATGGTTTAACAGATGATGAGCTAGTGTCGGATGATGAAGAATATGTCCAATCTAGAAGGAGGTTAGCAAATAAGCCCAACATATTTGAGTTGATTGATGCTGAGGTAAGAACTGAACAAGACTTAGTAAAGTAGAGGTAGATTCTGAGTATGGGGCTAGTGAAGGGGATGTTGATTCTTCTGAGAGTCATGAGGAGGAGGTTGTGATTAGGGCTAAAAAGAAAAAGACAATATATGATCCTAAATGCAATCATAAGGAGTTAGATCTCCATCTAGGCCTAAAATTTTGGGATGGTTGGCAATGCAGAGATGCAATCCAATCTTGGGCAATAGAGAACCACAAATGTGTTCATTTTAAGAGGGTATGGGATGATTTCTGTGAGGCATACTGTAAGTCTAGTTGTCCTTGGAGAATTTATGCTAGTAGGGTAAGTGGGATGACTCATTCAAAATCAAAATTATTGGGGGTAGACATAGATGTGCAAAGGCAATGAACAATAAGTTAATGAGTAGTAACTGGATAGATAAGAGATGCATCAATGTGTTTAGAGTTAGACCCCATTTGTCTATGCCTGAGTTGAGGGAAGATATTTGGCAGAGATATGCCACTAAAGTGCATAAGGACGAGTTGTATAGAGCTAGGCAGAAGGCTCTTGAACTCATCCGAGGGACTATGGATGAGCATTATGCTTTCATTAGGAGGTACTTAGCTAAAAATAGGAGAGTGGATCCAGATGGTAGGTTTGAATTGCTTTTGGCAGAGGGAAACTTGTCAAGAGTTTATACATGAGATATAGCTCATTGAGAAAGGGTTTTAAGGCTGGTTGCCGACCTGTTGTGGGACTAGATGGATGTCATTTGAAGACCATTTTAGGGGGTATTCTACTATGTGCAATAGGCAAAGATGGGAATAATCAAATGTATCCCATAGCTTGGGCGGCTGTAGAGATAAAGAATGAACGCTGTTGGACATGGTTCGTGAAATGTCTTGTTGAGGATTTGGGAATTGAAAATGGTGATGGCTGGACCTTTTTATCATATCAACAAAAGGTATGTCATTTTTTTTCTAAGGCATATAACAGTTTACCCTTGAACAAGAAATTAATTATGGTTTGCTTGTTAATAAGGTCGAGAAGCAGCTGTGAATCTATTGGTACCTTATGCCGAGCATAGAAATTGTGCTCGGCATGTGTGCATGAACAAGAAAAATGAGCACAAATGAGCCATACTTAAGAACATTTTCTGGAGGGCAGTGAGAGCAACTTTCATGGAGGACAACGAACAAGCCATTGAAGACTTAAAGCAAGAAAATGTGGCTGCATTTTAGGATTTCATTAACAAAGATGTGAAAATGTTTTGCAAGGTATTCCTATCTACTATTGTGTTCTCTGACATGGTGGATAATAATATATCCGAAAATTTCAATGGGTATATTTTGAATGCTAGAGAAAAACATGTTATCCACATGTTAGAGGAGATTAGGATTAGCTTGATGGTTAGACAAGTTAAGAAGCTAAGTGAGATTGAGAAGGTTCATGATACACTGTACCCATTGATTAGGAAGAAGTTAGAAAAAACTGTCGTCACAGTCTAAACATTGCATGCCTTACCCTGCATTAGGAGGTAAGTTCGAAATTCATATAGAGGGAGATAAGTTTGTGGTTCATGGGGAAAATAAGACTTGTACTTGTAGAGTATGGCAAATGATTGGCATTCCTTGCATACATGCCATATATGCCATTGGATTCGTGGAACAAAAGCCAGCCACATTTGTGAGTGACTACTACACAATTGAGAAATACAAGCAAGCATACTCATTTGGCTTGGAGCCTTTGAATGGCCAAGGGTTGTGGCCAGCTGTTGAGGGGTATGTTGTTAAACCACCTACCATAAGGAAGATGCCAGGAAGGCCAAAGTTGAAGAGGAAGAGGGCAACAGAAGAGGTGGATCCCATCAACCCTAACAAACTGAGAAGACATGGTCAAAAAGTAACATGCAAGAATTGTGGCCAAACAAGACACAACTCAAGAGGATGCAAAAATAGGACAGTGGTTAAACCACCTACTGAGAAGGTATGTATAGTGAGAGTTTTCTAAGTTCATATGCTATGAGTTGATTTAACATAATGTAATTGATGTAGGGCAAGGCTGGAAGGCCAAGAACAAGAAATGTTGGCAATGAAGCAAGTGCTTCAAATATTGAAACAGGAACACAACCAAGATATGGGAGTTCTAATATAAGAAGAGATGAGAGTTCTCAAACAAGAGGAAGAGGAATGGGAGGGGGCCAAAGCAGGGGAAGGAACACTGAGGCTGGAACAGTGGCAAGGGAGAGGAATGTGGTAAAAAAAAGGTGTAGGTTGCTATGTTGGAGGCTCTGGAAATATATATTACAGGGTAAGAAAGCCTTTGAACTATCTATACTTTATACTTCCTTTGTCCCTAAAAATTGTAACCCAATGAAGTTGACACGAGTTTTAAGAAAAAATGTAGTAATTGTATTTGAGTGGAGACTAGGTCTCACACCTTTTTGTAAATAGTGAGAGGGGAAAGTTTGTGGGGTTATTTCCAAATAAGGAAATGTCACAATTTTCAGGGACATATCGATATAGTAATAAGGTCACAATTTTCAGGGAAGGAGTGAGTACTCTCTAATGAACCAGTCAGCACATCAAAGTGGAGTGACTCACGTCAAGAGGGCTGTAACTTCAACAAGCAAAGGCAATTCTTCAACAACACAAATTCTTCAAACCCAAGAGAGCACAACTGGACAAGAGAATATGGGAAGCTAGAAGGCTGGAAGATGTAGTGTTTGGTAGAAAGCTTGGCTACGAGTTAGTGTTTGGCAAGAGAATGTTGTCTATGGTTTCTTTTTTGTAAAGACAGTTTCACTTTCTCTCTTTTGCAATAAGTTTACATTTTGCTAGAACATTTAGTCTTAGGTCAATTTTTGTTAGCTTGATCTGGAACATTACTATTTCAGTTTAATGGAATTGGGCACTTGATTTGGAATCATTTTATTCTTATCATGCATTTTCATTGGGCAGATTAGTATTTTATACATGTATGTAGAGTGCTTCTTGCATTCATTTCATACATAATTACATGTAATAATGAAAAGATTATACAAAAGTTCTTTCCATTTCATTTCAACGGTGATAAGGATTTACAATGACCAAAAACATACAACTAGTTCCATACAATGGTGACATAATTCACCTTCATTTGAGTGAAATGAAAACAACAAAGAAAACTATAAACACAACCACCAATCGATACATGTACTTCATCTTCAATGTCATTTGATTGAGTTCTAGTTGAAGTTCTTGCATCATAAGCTTCAAACTCTGATTCATCCTCTCCATCAACCTTCTCAATTTGTGGTAATTCCTTCCACCTTTGAAGCTTCAAGGTGTTGAAGGCTTGCTTATAGTATGGAGATAGCTCAGGGTCAATCCAAGTCCACAATCCACAATCATTCCACTACATGAACATTTCAAGACAATCATTCCACTACATACGAACACTATAAACATAATTGAAAATCGAAAAATTACCCAAGCATGAGGGCATGTATAAAATCGTTGCTCTGGATTCTTGTCAGTGTGCGAAATATGCATTGAAGCTGGGAGTCCATGGCCACATACTACTCGAGCGTCGGAGCTTAAGTTTCCGTGCGATGATGATGAGGAAGACATGACAAATTTGCGTCTTCAGTTGATTATTGGTTTGGGGATATTTTGGGTTAAGAACCCTAATTTCACAAGGGATTTAAGTTCGTCCTCAATTTTTCCCTTTGATTTCAATAAATCCCCAAACAATATATAAACCGACGACGTTGTATGTTATTACTTAAACACTATCGTTTGTTTCGCCGGAAAATTAAGCTTACGTGGATTTCTTCCGATAGTCATGTGAGCATAAGTTTAGGGGAAGATTAATTTTGTGGGAAAATTAAGAATCGGGATTAAGTTCAAGGATTTTAACGAGAAAATTTTAGGTCATAGGAAAAATGCGAAGCGGGCGAAATTATAGGGATTTTGACGTTGTTTGCCCTATTTTTTAAAATAAATTTTACCAATTGAAATTTTAAAGTAAAAAAATACAATGTAAATCTCACATAATTTTTTTTATGAGACTTCAAAAATTCACCAAATTTTTTTAGAAACAAAAAACAAAAAACAAACTTGAATCTTACATTGATTTTTCATGAAATTACTCTTTTCGGCTACTGTGTTTTAAATTTCACACTTCTAATTCTTTCTTAATTTATTATTATACCTTAAAAGATGAAAAACTAATTTCGAGACATCTTGTTATGTTACATGCATTATAAATTTTAAATGGTTTGGAAATTGATCGAGATGTCAATATGGATTTTTGTCCGGTTCCAATCTGTTAGTATTAGTTATATCATCAATTGTTATTACTTTATAATATTCAAGTTTTATTAATTAATGCGACGTATAATTAATTATTGTGATAATTTATATTTAAAAAACTAAACAACTTCGGGCAATTAATCAAATTTGAGAGTCTAGGATAATGACAGGTCCAAACATTTATTGACATATCTATGTAAAATTTTCTCCGATTTAAAGTATTACTATTTATATTATTTAGGAATAAAAAAATACATTTTAGATAGGTACAAATATTTATCGACATACCCGTCCACGTGAAATTTCTCTATCTTTTTAATATTTTATTATTTATATTTCAAAATTTAAACAAATTTGAGTAATTTATCGAATTTGGGATAATTATGAATATATACATTATATACGCGTTCGAACATTAATAAGATGCTTATGTTGAATTTTCTCTATTTTTTAAAAAAAAAAATAGTTTTGTTTACCATCTTTTATAAATGTTTACTTTATGGTTGCAACAAACAACCAATAGTTGTAATAACTTATATTTATGAATTCAAACAAGTTCGGGTGATTAACGGGTAATCATTGACACGTGATCAAGTAGTAAAATCGTTTTCGAAAATTGGCTTAAACATTAATTAATATGCCTATCTGAGCTTTTCTATAATTTTAATATTTTCTTATTTAATCTATTTATTATTAAAGTTTAATTTGTAATATTCATGTTGTTATTGCAACATATATCAAATTATTTTAACAAATTATATTTATAAATTCAAGCATACTCGGATAATTAGAGAGTATTTATTATGCATGTTTTAGACTAAAACAAATAATAAAATAACTTTGTTATTCTGTTTGGGACAAGTATGGATTCATAGAACAGACTTCAGTATATATCCTTAGCGCAAAAATAGTAGCAGCAGACCGGCGCCGCTCCCAGCAGACCTCCGATCGGCTCCCAGCAGACCTACACAGCAGCAGACCTCCGTAGCAGACCCAGCAGACCTCCGTAGCAGATCGGCGCCGATCTTCACAGTAGCAGACCAGACCTACGCAGCAGCAGACCGGCGCAATCCGCTCCCAGCAGATCTCCGATCGGCTCCCAGCTGACCTTCGCAGCAGCAGACCGACGTCGTTCCTGCAACACCCAACAATCGGCTCTCAGCAGAACTCCGCCGCCAAGTAGACACAGTCGTAGCTGCAGTCGTGCAGATCTGAGACAGCAGCAGACCGGCGATTGTCCAATCTCGGATCTACTCTACTCTTGTCTTCTCTTTCCGATGCCGATTGTGCCTCCAGAAAACTGATAGTGCTCTGGTTTCTCCCAGATCTCGAGAACCTTCTCCGCGGCGACGATTCTCCTCTCTACGGTACGGTTACGGTTACGTTTCTCGACTGCTTGGTTGTTCTGTATGGTTCTGTGAAATTGGATTGAGCCGATGTGATTCTATCTGCTGTCAAATTAACATTGGTGGTTTAAATGGAATGGAGAGAGGTGAGGAAACGAAGGGCTGGCCAACCTTTTTCCGAGAGAATACCGACAAGACACCAAAGATACCCAAACCCTAGGAACACAAGCCTCAGTTCGAGAATAACCTTTAATGGAACAGACGGTGGTAGATTTGGGCGGCAATCGACGAGGGGAGAGTGGAATGGGAGGGATAAGGCGATCACCACTTTCTTCGTCAACAATTTGCCAGACGGCTGCAGCGCGGATTTCCTGAGAAGAAAGTTTGCCACGGTCTTGGAACCTACCGAAGTTGTTTGTCCAAAAAAGAGGGATTTGCGTGGGAAAGCTTTCGGTTTTGTTAGGTTCGGGGGGGTGAGTTTTCCCGATAAGTTGCTTGCGGATCTTAACACGCTATGGATCGGCAGCTATAAAATCAGGGTCTATAAACCAAGGTTTGAGAGAGAACTGAGGGCTGAAAGGCGGGAGGATCCGAAGCCTGATAAGAGTCAGGAGAAAGCTCGTGTTTTTGAGAGAGCGGACAGGAAAGCTGGAATTTCCTTCAAAGATATTCTCACGGGGAACGAAGGAAAGGAGACACGAGCGGAAGAAGTACTTCACTTCAAGCCAACGGATGAGGAGAAAGCTTGGATACAGGGGGCGGTTACCGGTCTTCTGAAAAAGGAGTTCTTGTGGGAAGAGGTCAAAGACGAAATCATGGGAGAATGTTCGGGGAAACTGAAAGTTTCGACAATTGGAGGGAATCTCGTTCTCTTTCAGAGTGCATGCGGAGATCCAACTGAAGAAATCCTTAAAGAGATGGACGAATGGTTTCGGTTCTGGTTCTCGTGGAGTAGGAAATGGAATATTGGCGATGTTTCGCATCAAAGAGTGGTCTGGACCAAATGGGTGGGTGTGCCTTTACATGCATGGAATCCTCGTTTCTTCAACGATGCATGTGCTAGCTTTGGTGTGGTTCGTAAAATTCATGAAGGCACCGCGACAAAGGAAAAGTTCGATGAAGCCTTCATTCAGGTTGCCACGGGCCTCCATTCATGCGACAGACTTTTGGATTGCGTGATCGAGGGGACGTGTTTCAAAATTCGTGTCGAGGAGGTCCGAGATGCACCCAATCCCTGCGTCAGATGTCAGGCGGAGGAGGAGAGGACGGAATCGGACTCCGATTGGTCTTGGGAGGAGGTCTCAACGAGGCCGGCAGATGCTATTATCGAGGATGACGAAAAGCAATTTTACAAAAGCGGCAGCGTTTCATTGTCCCAAGAAACAGTCTCTTCGATTCCAGCATCGTGTGAGGGGGGTAGAACCGAGGGCCCAACCGAAGGCCAGTCCAGTAAAGAAGAGGAAGGCCCACATCATCTAGAGAGTGGCCCAGGAGATAAGGAAGCATTTTCGGCCCAACCCTTTTTTGACTCTTGCGGTTTGGTCTCCCCGAGCCCCCAAACAAGTGGAAAATCAGCGTCTCTTTTTGTGGAAGAAGTCACAGTGGGAAGGGAAGATGGATTTGCGGGAGGTCAGGTGGGAGAGAGTTCATCCTGTCAAGTTTTTGCCAAAGAAACGAGGCTTTCAGCCGAGTCTGGATCGGAGAAAGACAAAGAACGCGAGGGCCAACCACGACAGTCAGAAGATGAGGAGAGAAGCCTTTTTCTTCAGGAAATCACCGAGAAAGAAACCGCTGGTAAAGCTCTCGAAAATAACAAAAAGAAACAGAGCAAGAAATCGAAGAAGGTGTGCCAAATACAGGGAGAAAATAACGGATGGGGAAACTTCATTGCGGATCTGGAAACCGAAAGTTTGGAAATTTGGAAATTAGGGAAAACTTTGGGGCTTTCAAGCCAACTTACAGATCAGGAGATGGCAGCGCAAATTGAGGGCCAAGAGGAAGGCAGCGTGAGGACAGAAGCTGGGAGTAAACCAAGTAAGTGTCCATGAATTTTCTATCATATAACATTCGGGGCCTTGGGAGTATTGGGAAACAGAAAGATGTTAGTGAGATTGTCAAAATGCAAAAGATTGACTTTTGTTGCCTTCAAGAAACAAAAATGACTGAGTTTGATTCCTCGGTGTGTAACTCTTGGTAGGGTATTGATAATTTTGATCTTGTGGTTCGGAATTCTGAAGGGCGGTCTGGTGGTTTGGTTAGTGCTTGGAATAAAAACGTTTTCCAAGCTTCTAGCAAATGGGACGCCAGCGGGGCTGTGGTGGTGAATGGAAAATGGGTTCAAGATGATGTTGTGTGCTGCATCATTAATGTCTATGCACCAGTTGGTTCGGAAGAGAAATCTAGACTTTGGGATGTTATAAAAAATATAGTGGAACAAAATGCCGATCGCGGTGTCTGTGTGATGGGGGATTTTAACGCAGTGCGGAAGCGGGAAGAAATAGTCGGAAGTGGGGATTCTTATGGGGCAGCAGATGCAGAACCTTCGACAGCTTTATCGGTGATAGCGGCCTTACAGAAATCAGATCCCAAGGGCGCAAATTTACGTGGTATAAGCCGAATGGGATGTGTAAAAGTAAACTGGATAGGTTTCTGGTTAACGACGCGTGGCTGCGTCAATGGGAGGGGTCGATGGGACGTGGTCTGCAGCGCACCATTTCGGATCATTGCCCTATTGTTTTGGTGTCAAAAGCAGAAGATTGGGGACCAAGGCCTTTCAGATTCCTCAATGTGTGGGGGTCACATCCGGAGTTTGAACAACAGGTTAGGAAAGTGTGGACGGCGAACGGAATGACGGGATGGAGATGCTTCGTGGTCAGTGAAAAATTGAAGAAACTGAAAACGGAACTGAAAGAATGGAATAAATCCACTTTTGGGAATATTGATGAAAGGATACAGGTTTTGAAGATTGAATTGCAAGCTCTTGACCAGAAAGATGAAGAGCATGGAATTGAGGAGTCTGAAATCATTCGAAGAAAATGAAATCCAAGCGAATATTTTCCTACAGCTGAAAGACAAACAAAGGGTCTTGCAACAGCAAGCCAAGGTTCGGTGGCTCAAAAGCGGTGATCTTAACACGGGATTCTATCACCGAGCGATTCTTGGGAGAAGGAAAAAGAATGAAATCTTGGGATTATACTTTGGAAATCAGTGGGTGTCTAATCCAGGGGAGGTCAAATCCAAAGTCCGGGAACACTTCGAAGTCTTCTTCAAAAAAAGGACACGGAATCTGCCAAACCTCCCCAATGATTTCCTCAAGAAAAAACTCTCCGATGAGGAGAGCAACTGGCTGTGTAGGGAGTTCGATTTGGAGGAGATCAAGGAAGCGGTGTGGAGCTGTGGTGGCGACAAGAGTCCGGGTCCAGATGGGTTCACGTTCTCCTTCTGGAAGAATGCATGGTCGACAGTAAAGGATGATCTTCTCCAAGTTCTGAAAGAGTTTTTCGAGAACGGGAGGATCCCCAAAGGAAGCAATACTTCGTTCATTGTACTTATTCCGAAGAAGGAAGGGGCAGAGAAGCTGGATGAGTTCCGACCGATCTCCCTGATCAATAGCTTATACAAAATCATTGCAAAAATCCTTGCAGGGAGGCTGAAAATGGTGATGGGGTCTATTATCTCGGACAAACAGTGCGCTTTTATCAAAGGTCGGTTCATTCTTGATGGAGTGGTTATTCTCAACGAAGCAATTGCGGAAGCAAAGAAAAAGAAGATTGGTCGTATTTTCTTCAAGATCGACTTTGCTAAAGCTTACGACTCCGTTCAATGGGATTTTCTTGATGCTTTATTCGGTCGTATGAACTTCGATCAGAAATGGCGGAATTGGGTGAAGGGATGCCTCGACTCGGCGTCAGGCAGCGTGCTGGTGAACGGATCATCCACAGGTGTCTTCAAAATGGAACGAGGTCTTAGGCAGGGGGATCCGTTGTCCCCTTTCCTCTTTTTAGTCATCGCCGAAGGGTTAAATGCCCTCATGGAGAGAGCTACTGATCTCCAGCTCGTGGCTCCGGCTGTTCTGGGGATGGAAAAAATTTCTGTGTCGCATCTTCAATATGCAGATGACACAATCTTCCTATTGGCAGCTAACGAGGGGAATGTGACTTTAATTAAAAGGATCCTTCTTCCCTTCCAATTCATTTCAGGGCTCAAAATCAACTTCGACAAGAGCAACTTGATGGCAGTTGGTGTCGAGAATGCGTGTTTAAGGAGGTGGGCAGGTTATCTCAACTGTAAGGAGGGATCTCTTCCTTTCAATTATCTCGGTATCAAGGTTGGGGGACGGATGAATAGCAGTGTGGAATGGAGTTGCGTGGTGGAAAAAGTGTTGAGGAAAATCAGAGGTTGGAAGAAGAAATCTCTTTCTTTGGCAGGGCGTATCGTTC